>NC_067306.1:3268277-3868277 GCF_020740795.1 Apus apus | reverse complement strand
TCTAATGCATTGGCTTCAGTAGGAGCTGGACCTGCAAGGGAGGTTATACTTAAATAAGCTGTTATTTAACTTTGAAATGATTGCAATAACATATACATTTTCTGGGACACTTCAACAGATGAAGTTCTCAAGGAAAATAATGGTTGTCTTCTGCCATTTCCTGGTTAGCTGTGATCTCTGCTAAGGCCAAAAAGTTTTCTTTCCCATATGAAAGAAAGAGGAAGTGTGCAGATGCATTCCTGGAGTCCCCTGCTTTTCTCAGGTGGTGCCTGAGCTCTTATTTTCTGTAACCTTGATACACTGATTGAATGGGAGGCCTTATTAATGCTGTTGGAGTCATTTTCAGTGGCAAGGAAAAGTTAATGCCTGCATGGAATCTGCTGGCACTCTGCCCATAGTGTGTGATTGACCTGTGGGCAAAGCTAAGTGATAGGGGCAGGAGGATGCCAGAGGAATGCTTGCTCCACAGCCTCCACATTGCTGCAGGGGATTAGTTGCAGGTCCTGGCATGTGGTGTGCAACCCTGGGACAGAGGAATCCATTTGGAAATGGACCTTAATGGAAAATGAAGTAATGTTCTGGGATCGTGGTATTGTCTGAAGCTGTGCTTATCCTTCTCCACTTTTGGAAACTGGCTCATTCTTTATGCCTAAAAATAGAACAAGTTGAGGAGGGAAGGAGCAGAGTCACAAGACAAATGGACAACTATGTCCCTCGAGTCACATGTGCCAAATAATACTGCTCAAGATGCTCATTTTAATTGAGGTTTGCAACCCTGTCCACAGTGATGTGAATTCTACTGTCGTGTTTGAGGGCACAAGAACTTGCAGCTCCACAAACAGCACATCAGAACTTCCACATGGCACTAAGTGACACTGTTCTACCACTAACAGGACCCAACGTTGGCCTTTCACATTCTCCATTCTTTCCAGATGCTGCCCCATCCAGCATCATGACATCCCTGTTTCTTACTTCTCTGGGCTGTCCTATCCTCTTGAACCAGCAGAGGCTGAGTTCCTGCAGAGCAGCTACCTAGCAATCAGGGAAGGAGCAGGACCAGAGCAGCAAGGCTTCTTAATTACAGAAGATGTTAAAAAGAAGGTGTAAAGCTGTGTCTTGCTCTTGTCTTTGTGTAGGTGTCAGTGAAACTGCCCTGTTTTCATTCCTGCCACCTTCCACCTGACTCTTAGTCGACTGTGACCGTCTCTCTAGTCACCCAGACAAGTGACTTCCCAATAACTACTTCACAAGTGGAATTAGAGTTGTGTTTCTGTCCATGCAGGCAGGCAGGCCAACTGCACCAACTCACACAATGTTGTGTTTTCCTTTTGTTTTCCCTTGTGCAGGAAGAAGCAGAGATCCAGGCAGAGCTGGAACGGCTAGAGAGGGTTAGAAATCTACATATCAGGGAATTGAAAAGGATACACAATGAAGATAATTCACAGTAAGCACATGGGATTCAGGGACAAGAAGGTGTAACAATGTTTTGTTTGTCTCCATAATAGGAAATAATCTCTTTTTTTTTTAAATGGATGTTACAACATTATGTCACTAGACTGGGGGGCAGCACAGTGATAGAACTTGAAGTTCATGTAAGACAAAAGCTTCCAAGTGCTTGGAAGTGCCATTATCAGTGCAAAGTGACCAAACAGTATCAAATCTGTCAGTCATTAACACAGTTTTAACATTTTCCTGTCTGAATAATATATTAAAATGAATGTAATTATTGTTTCTAAGCTCTGTAGTAGTTGTAATTTATTGTCCAGCATTCTTTCTGTCAGTGTTCTTAAACTGTCTCTTTCTCACCAGATTTAAAGACCATCCAACGCTAAATGATAGATATTTGTTGCTACATCTCCTGGGTAGAGGTGGCTTCAGTGAAGTATATAAGGTAAATTTGAAGTGGCAGTCTGTGGTGTAATCTGAGTCTGCAGTGAAATATTGCAGTAAGCAGAATTTTTACACTTGTTTTCTCAATGGTGTGTGTGGTGGTGGAGGGAAGAAGGAGGAGAACAAAGCACATGCTGCATCTGGCTTGCATTAGGCAGCAGCCTGGGGATTTTTTTTTAGGTTCTTCCCCTGTCCTCAGAGGTCAGATTTTGTGCAAATGTGTGTTTCAAGAAAACACAAGTTTCTGCAAGTTTTGTCAGGACAAGGAAGCAAACCACTTGAAGAAACAAGTGCTGCACACAAATACCTTAAGTAGCAAAGTTTTGTTGAGTGTCACAGAGCCAGCCTGAGCCTCACTGTAAATAAGAGAAAATAGCTGCCATATAAAAGGAGCAAAGCCTTCATTTCCTGGGAGTAGAAGGCTTTTTTTTTTTCTTGTGTCTTCATTTTATGCTCTGAAGAAGCAGATTGGAGGGGTGTGTGTAGCCTTGGGACTTCCTTGGAACTGAGGATTACTTGTGTGTCAGCACTCTTGCATGGCCAAGACCTGTGATACTTCTGTGCTTGCTGTTTGACTATTAGGCCTTTCCAGTTCAAAATACTCCCCATTTGTACCCAGTAGTTCTGAATTCATGTTGAATTTGGCTGGAATAAAACTAACTGCCAATGCAAATATTGGAAACTTCAAGGCCAGTTATTATTTTTATGCAATACAACAAACCAGGGGGTCTGAACTGCTCAGGTAGTGGAAAAAAAAGTGTGATCTGCATGCATTCAAGTACCTTGAATTGCTCTTTGGAGGCTTTGCTGACTCAGTAGAAAGCCTTGGCTCCACAGATGAAAGCAAGAGGGTATGAGTGGTTCATACCTGACTGTGCTTGGGAGCTGTACTGTATTATTAGAACAAGGAAATGCTTAGTCCTTCTTCTCCAGAATCTTGGCCAATATATTAAGCATTAGGATGTAAGTGTACAACTTTTGAGATGGACACAGTTTATCATAGAATAATCATAGAATCATGGAATGGTTTGGGTTGGAAGGGACCTTTAAAGTTTCCAAGACCCCTGCATGGGCAGGGACACCCAGAGGGCCAACCTCTTCCTGGGCTGCATCCAAAGAAGTGTGGCCAGCAGACGGAGAGAGGTGATTCTGCCCCTCTACTCTGCCCTGGTGAGACCTCACCTGGAGTACTTGGTCCATCTCTGGAGACCCCAACACCAGAAGGATGTGGACCTGTTGGAGAATGTCCAGAGGAGGCCATGAAAATGATCTGAGCTCTGAGCAATCTGGTCTAGTTGGAGATGTCCCTGCTTATTGTAGGGGGCTTGGACTAGATGACCTTTAGAGGTCCCTTCCAATCCAAGACAATCTATGATTATGCTCCAGGATGGAGAGCTGTGCCACCAATGTGAAACAAAGTCTTGAAAATCCTCTGTATGGTTTGGACTGCTTGAACTGAGTGTAGAAAATGAGTTAGGTGGCCTGGGGGAATGAATCATGGCAGGGTCTTTTCCAGTGTGATTAACTGTCTATATTTTGGTAATTTGGCCTTTCTGAGCCCATTGTAGCTCTGGTGGTAAAATGTCAGAATAAATGCAGCATTAGAGCCTATGGGGAAGGTCAGATCAAAGCATAGAATATTCAATTGTTTTCAGAGTTGCTTGGTTTCATTAGTGAATCTAATTACATCAAAATGTGGGTTTGCTCTCAATATGTTGTAATGCTGATTTCCTGGGTGGGGATATTGGTTTGTTGCAGCTTGTCTGCTTTTGCTGTATTAACTTGAAGTTGTGATTCCTACTGATTTTCAGCTCTTCTCTCTGCAGGCATTTGATTTAACAGAACAAAGATACGTAGCTGTGAAAATACACCAGTTAAATAAAAACTGGAGAGATGAGAAGAAAGAGAACTATCACAAGTAAGCAAGGCTGCAAAGCAGCCAGCCATGTTTCCAAACTCCTCCTGTATTTGATTATCCAGTGCCTGTGAATATATTTTTTTCCCCTGTGTTTTGCCACATTTCAAAAGCCACTCTCTGGCCCAGTAGCTACTTGCAAAAATTCTGGTCAGATCAGAAATGTTTTAAATGTACACACACAGAGTTTTGTGTATGCACAAGGTTTTAAAGCACCAGTAGTGCTCTAGGACAAAAGCTTTGAAGTGGTTTGTCCTCTCTGGCATGTCTAATTTCTCTGCTCTTGTGGGAAACAGTTGTTTGTGCCCATCTTCCAGGTACACACCTGCACTGTGCTCCCCTAAAGCCTTCCCCTTCCCTTTGTTTCCTGGAGTATTTAATGATTTCAGAGCTGTAATGTGTCATGGCCTAGAAGGGAGGCACAGGAAGCCTTTTGGTGTGGCCAGCACTTGGTCCCTAAGGTTATGGATTAGATAAGCTCTGCAGAAAGGCAGCCAAGCCTTCTTGACTGACCTTCAAAGATAAAGCTGTGATCTTAATTCCTTGACAAATCACTGGGACAAACTAAGCTGAATTTGAAGCTTGGAAGTTGAGCTTCATCATGGAATTTTTCTAGAACTTTCTGATTTTTATATTCAGCTATCTTGGATCCCTTAGCAATTTATTCAGAGGTTGTTCTCTCTTGGCAAGCAGTACCCTCAATCAAGATGAGTTGTTTTGTAGTACTGCCAGTGATTGAGATGCACTCAGATTCTGTGGTTCTCAAGGACTGTTCTGCTCGGTTTTCTTAAGCTGTCTGAATAATGTGCATGGGTTGGATTGAAGTTGGACTTCTGTGTGGAATGTCTGGGTTCACTATCAGAACTGAGAATGAAGTCACTTGTATGACTGATGCTCAGACTTTCCTCTTTCCAGACATGCATGTAGAGAGTACAGAATTCACAAAGAACTGGATCACCCTCGAATAGTTAAGCTATATGACTACTTCTCGCTGGATACTGACTCGTAAGTTGTGTTGCTGTTTGGCTTCCTTTGACCCATTCACTAGAAACAAAGTATTAGGTCTCTTCAAACTTTCCAGGAGAGCCCAGAGAATGCCCACACCCGTGTTACATCCTGTGCTGCAGAGGTGTCTGAGGCACTTGAAGTGTTTTATCAGTGTTCTAAGGCTCTAGCTCACCAACCTGTGTGCTGTAGTATGCCAGATGTTGTGCTTTGCCAGTAAATCCTGCTCCTTGTTGGCCTGAGAAAATGTCCCAGCTGATATGGCTTCCTGCTTCTGGATCTCTGTCCAGGTCTGGAGTCCTCAGCACAAGAGGGACATGGACCTGTTGGAATTAGTCCAGAGAAGGGCCACAGAAATGATCCGAGGGCTGGAGCAGCTCTCCTATAAAGGCAGGCTGAGAGAGTTGGGGCTGTTCAGCCTGGAGAAGGCCTCTGGGTAGATCTTAGGGCACCTTCCAGTGCCTGAAGGGGCTCCAGAAAAGCTGGGGAGGGGCTTTTGACAAGTTTGTGTAGCAATAGGATGAGGGGCAATGACCTTAGACTAGAGGAGGGTAGAATCAGATTGGGTACCAGGGAGAAATTCTTTACTATGAGGCTGGGGAAGCACTGGAACAAGTTGCCCAGAGAAGTGGTGGACGCCCCATCCCTGGACACATTCAAGGCTTGACCAGGCTCTGAGCAACTTGATCTAGTTAAAAAGGTCCCTGAGCACTGCAGGGGGGCTGGACTAGATGACCTTTAAAGGTCCCTTCCAACCTCACAAGTTCTGTGATTCTATGATCCAGCACTTCATGGGGGATCTCTGACCTCTGTACTATTGAGGACTGTGTTCCTGGTGCCTTATTTATAGAACAGGATGAATAGGCTGGAGAACTTTAGTTAATTTATTGACCAAATAGGTGAGCCTTACAGATAAGCAATAGCAAAGTATTCTGGCTTCTGTCAGGTGCCTTAATTACAACATCTACTGTTTTGCCTTCAGGTTTTGTACAGTGTTAGAATACTGTGAGGGGAATGATCTGGACTTCTACCTGAAACAACACAAGTTAATGTCGGAGAAAGAGGCACGATCCATTATCATGCAGATTGTGAATGCTTTAAAATACCTAAATGAAATCAAACCTCCCATCATACACTATGACCTTAAACCAGGTATGCTGTGCTGCTAGCTGATGTGCTTAAGGATGCTCATGAGAGGTAATGGGTTTATAACTAAGGTGGGGAAGTTTACTTTGGTCAGACAGCAAAAAGGAGGCAGGGCTGTCTGGGAAAACTTCACTTGCAACAAGCCAAAAAAACCCTCAAATGCACAGAACATGCTGTGAAAAGGGTATTGTCTCCCAGAATTGCAACATAAACTAAGGAAGCAACATTCCAGAAAAAGTAGCCTCCTTGTTCAGAACGAGCCCTTGAACCACCAAGTATCTCTGTTTGGTTTCTTAATGTCCTTCTTCTATTCTGCTGTTGAGCTTCTGTTATTGCTTCATAAAGGTTTCCATAATTACCACTGTTTCATGTTCCCATTCTTCTGGCTTATTCTTTCTGTAATCATCTGCCTGAGAATCTGGTGGCAGAAGCTGACTTGGAAGTGTTTGGTTTTTCATACCACAGGGCAGCTCACAAAGCTGAGGACATAGAGCCAAACTGCTGGCTCTGCCTTTGCATTCAGCAACATCTGCCACAGAGAAAGTCTTCTCCAGATGTTGCTGCAGCTTTCCCTTTGTCATTGGGCAGGGTCACCAGGGGATACATGGAAGTGCTCTCTGGTGGGATGCTGTGGGCTGGCTGCATAGCTTTCTCCTAGTCCAGTAAAATTCAGCCACCTCTTCCAGCAGTTATCCCTGGCTTGTCTCCCTGTGCTGAGGGCACTCCATCAGCATTGTGTAACTGTGTGTGATGTGGTTTGTTGCATCAGCATGAGGAATCCGTGCAGGAGGTGGTGCTGTTGCACTAGCTGTAGTGACCCTGGCTCTTCCCCCAGCTGCTGGTGTTGGAGCTGCAGAGCTCTGCCCACAGTTGTCTAAAGCTCTGATTCATCCCCTGCCATCATGCACGATTCTGCTGCTTTATTGCAGGCTTTGAGGAAAACAGTGATGATCTGACTTCTTGATCCTTGATGGATTTGTAAAAAGGCTCTTGCCTAAGCACTAATTGTCCTTTCTGAGCTTAGAAAGCCACTAGGGAGCACTGCCAGGAAGGAGGGAGTTTCTGGCTTGTTGAGAGGCCAGGGCAAGTCAGGACTTCTGGGCAGACTGAGTCATAACTTCTCTCCTTAATCCTCCTTTTTGACCTGCCCTTCCAAGGGGATCTTTGGGAGGGGTCAAATAGCAGGGGCATCAAGCTGATTTGGCTGCTAGGGCTCTGGATCAGGAGGCTCCAAGTCATGTCAGGCCACTGGGTTATTCAAGGATGGGCAGATCAGTTCCAGCAGTTAGTGGGAACTGAGTTATCTCTGGAGCTGGGGATATTGAGTCCTAAAACATCTACCCCAAGCTGCTGCAGCTCCCTGGGTAGGTTCCTTGTCCCCTCATACAGGATGCCAGAGTTCAATCCAATTTTATTCTTGTGTTGTTTTTTCTTCCTGCTAGATGTGTATCCTAAGGGGCTATTTCTTTTCTCTGTCTAGGTAACATTCTTCTAGTCAATGGTACTGCATGTGGAGAGATAAAAATCACAGATTTTGGACTTTCCAAAATCATGGATGATGACAGCTACAACTCTGTTGATGGCATGGAACTGACATCACAGGGGGCTGGTACTTATTGGTAAGTGTTGCCTGGGGCATTTGCAAGTTACAGATCAAGAACAGATTATAAACAGCTTTGGATCAGTGTCAGCTCTGTATGTACTGCCATTGTGACAGCTTGAGACAGTGGAGGTTTGAGACCCTGGAAACTGCTCTTGTTGTCACACAGCTCCTTTTGAGGCTGGCAGCTTCTTACTTTTCAGTGGGTTAGTGTTTATATGTTTGAAAACCATCTCTTATCCAAAGGGCCTGGTGAAAAGTGGCATATGCTGCTGAGATAGTGAGCTCTGGAGTGGGGCTTGGCTGCTGTTTCACAGACCATAATGGCCCTGCTGAACAGTTTAGGCAAGGAGGAGGGGAATGCCACAGGTATTTGGAAGTTCAGGTACATCAGGGAGATGGAAAGAGCATTCCACTGAAATGAGGGGGGGTGAAAATCCATAGTTAGATTTTACAGGAGATGTAAATCTGACAGGGCTGTCTACAGCCAGAGCTTCCCTTCAGAGTGTCATGTGAAAGACGTTTTCAGCAGTACATTATCCTCTCTTGTCACTGCATCTCCTGTGGCTGAGAGCAGGAACTGCAGAGGGTGCCACCAAGTGTGATTCTTGGTGATGAGGGTGATGAGACCCTGGCCCAGGTTGCCCAGGGAAGCTGTGGCTGCCCCATCCCTGGCAGTGTTGAAGGGCAGGTTGGATGGGGCTTGGAGCAACCGGGGCTGGTGGGAGGTGTCCCTGCCCATGCAGGGGGTTGGAACTAGATGCTCTTTAAGGTCCTTTCCAGCCCAAACCATTCTGTGATGTTACCCAAGCTGCAGACTGTCTCTATGGGCAACAGTTGCACAGGAACATTTGTTAAGACATGCTGTGTTGTAGAGCTCTTCTGTTCCTAAAAATGAAACTAGCTGCAGTTTGAGGCTGAGTGTCTAACTAGGACGTGGCATCTGGGGTTGTATTTCTAGAAATATGTATTTTGGCTGTGTCTTTCTATTGTGGAATTGTTGGCCAAGCTGTTTTAACAACAAGTACCAGTTCTGAAGATAAAAGAAAATGGGATTATTTTATGTGCTCTGGTGAAAAGAAATTGACTGTGCTGACTAGCTCGGACCACGAGTGTCTGGAGAGTCCTTGGATCCCTGTTCCCAGAAGGGGATGATCTTGGACCAATGATGCACAGGAATGAAATTGGGTCCTTCAAGTCCCAAACCAGTCTCTGATCACAGAAGTTTGTTCCTTTCTTTCTAGCAAAGACTATTGAAAGTATTTCTAGATGTTCCTCATAACCTGTTGTCATTTCCTTCTCATCAGGTATTTGCCACCAGAATGTTTTGTGGTTGGGAAAGAACCTCCAAAGATTTCAAATAAAGTTGATGTCTGGTCAGTGGGAGTCATCTTCTATCAGTGTCTCTATGGCAGAAAGGTAAGAAGACATTATTTAACTCTTTTCCTAGTGGTGATTCCCAAACTTTTTGGGAGGCTGCCCTGGCTTCTGCTTCCTTCTCCTCCTCAGGCTTAGAAGGTGCTTCCACCCTGTCTCCTTGCTCCTTTCAGGGCCAGACACCTCTGAGGTTCTTGGCCTGGCTTTGTTCTGTGATGCTTTCAGTGAGCTAGGTCTTTGTCAAGCCTGCTGCTGCTTGATGACTGCAAGTGTTGTAGGAAAAAACAAAGTAGGTACCAAGACCCACTCTAGAACTTCTTAGGCTGGCTTTGGGAAGAGTCTGGGTCAGGAAAAGGTGATTTGTTTCATGACAGCAGAAGAGATGGGTTGGCACAGGAAAAGGATTCCATCAACTCTTGTTTTCAAGAGTCCTTGGTAACCAAGTGTGGTGAAAGCCTGGGCTGACAAACACTGTTTAGTGCTGTCAGGTCAGCAGTGGAACCAGCAGAGTGAAGTGGGTGAAATTCCTGTTGACTTGGGAAGGTGAAGGCCCCCTTGCACATGCTGAAGCTGACTTACAAGGTCTGGAAGCAGGTAGAGGTTCCCCCAGCCTGAGCTGGAGATGCCCCAAACATGTTCCATCTTGGTCCCTTTTGTTTAGTTTAAGTATGGGAGAAATGTCCTACTCATCTGACTGGAACCTGTAGCACTTTCACAACATTCATGGGCTTCTTGCTTGGAAAGATGCTGATGTCAAGTGATGATGAACAGTGATGTGAGGGGTTTTTGAGGCCTGTCATCAACCTTTAACAACTCTCTTCCATTTTTTGGTAGCCCTTTGGTCACAACCAGTCACAACAAGATATTCTGCAGGAGAACACAATTCTGAAAGCTACCGAGGTGCAGTTCCCTCCAAAGCCAGTAGTCACACCAGAAGCAAAGGTAAATCTTCTTGCAGTGAGTTTGATCACCTTGTGTGGGAGGCTCTGGCAGTTCCACCTTGGTTTCCCTAAATCTGCAGGAATGTTCAGTGCTGGCCTCCTGCAGAGTGTTCAGTGGCTTTCCCTGGTTGCTGTCAGGCTGGGGATGGAGCAGAGGGTTCTTCTGCCCCTGCTCTCTGCTGATGACAGATGAGCTGGTGTAGGAGCTGGGCTGGCTGAGGACAATGGGGGAGGAATTTCAGCCCTGGGGTTGTCAGATTGACCTTGCTCCCAAAGAGTTATAGAATCCCAGCCTGGTTTGGGTTGGAGGGACCTTAAAGAGCATCCAGTTCCAAACCCTCCCTGCATGGGCAGGGACACCTCCCACCAGCCCAGGTTGCTCCAAGCCCCATCCAACCTGCCCTTCAACACTGCCAGGGATGGGGCAGCCACAGCTTCCCTGGGCAACCTGGGCCAGGCTCTCACCACCCTCACACCAAAGAATTTCCTCCTCATGTCTCACCTCAATCTCCCTCTTCCAGTTTTAATCCCTTCCCCCTGCTCCCATCCCTCCCTGCCCTTGTCCCAAGCCCCTCCCCAGCTTTCCTGGAGCCCCTTCAGGCCCTGGAAAATGCTCTAAGGTCTCCCTGGAGCCTTCTCTTCTCCAGGCTGAACACCCCCAACTCTCCCAGCCTGGCTCCAGAGCTGCTCCAGCTCTCAGATCATCTTGCTGACCTTCTCTGGATTGCTCCAACAGCTCCTTGGCCTTCCTGTCTTGTCCCTCTCCTAATTCTTCTCTTGCCCTGGGGGTGTCTGCAGGCGTTCATCCGGCGCTGCCTGGCCTACCGCAAGGAGGACCGGATAGATGTCCAGCAGCTGGCTTGTGACCCCTACTTGCTGCCTCACATCCGTAAATCTGTATCCACGAGCAGCCCAGCTGGAGCTGCAATTGCATCCACCTCTGGATCATCCAATAACAGCTCTTCAAACTGAGACAGAGTAATAGGCCAAAAAAAAAAAAACAACAACCAACCAACACAACGAAACTGCTTGAGAAACCGGCAAAAAGACTTTTCAGAAACAGCTTTGGAATAAGAGGAATCCACAAGGGTCTCGAGAAACCTGTACCAGGTGCTTTTTTTTTTCTCTTGCTTTTTTCCATCCATAGAGCATGACAACATCAACTCTCATCAAGAAAAACCTTCAGCATCTAGGCCAAGCCATGTGGATAGGAGGTGGCTTGAGGTTGATCCAGTAAATGACCACAGAAGGGTTGGTTGCTCTGAGCAAGGAGGGGAAACTCAAGGAAATACAAAAACAAACAAACAAAAAGACATGGTTCCATGTACTGTGAACTTCTGAACATGCAGCCTTGGGGAATCCAGGACGCCGTGTGTGCTTCATATGAAGAATGTGGACTTTGGAAAAAAAAGACTGGGCTAGTCCAGTGTTGATATTTAAACATTGTTCTTTTTCTTTTAATAAAGTTTAGGTAACATCTCCTGAAAAGCTCGAAGCACCAAGGTTCAGCTGGGGATGGTATATGACTCTTTGCCCTTTGGAGGGGAAAAAAGTTGATCCTGCCTGTTCATGGCACTAGAGTTAGTGTTTTACCCCTAATTAATTTCAGTTTTTTAAAAATAACAATTTTTTGGAAGAAAACAGTTTTCTGGTCTCAAAGTGAAACCCGTATTAGCAGGTCCCTGGCAGTGGCCATGCTGGGGAGGGTGCAGCTTTCTGCTCCCTTGAGGTGGCCTCTTGGGAGTAACTCACCTTCTCAGGAGGGCAGCAAAGCCCATGGGAGAGTTGATGTGGGTCTGTGATCTGAGTGGGTCACAGCTCAGGCTGTCCCAAGGGATTTCAGCTGCTGCTCCACAGCTCTCCCAACGGTTGCACCTTTTTCATTTCACTGAAGTGCTGTTCTTTTTGGAAACACACCCTGACATGTTCAGGACATGCTCTCTGGTCTCGTGAGCGTGATCTCTGTTGGCTGGTGAAAAGGCAGGCAGGGGAGGGGAAGGAATCAGAGCACAGCTGAGTTGATCACAGGTGTGGTCTGTGCTCTCCCAATACTGCACAGGTCTTGTTCAAGTTATAAAATTCCAAAGCTGGAGACTCTTCTGCTCTTCTCAGTTAGGTGACTTGGCAGCAAAGCTTCCTCTCTCCCTTAACACTTCCCTTTTAAAACTTGCTGACTTTCCTAACTTGCTGCTATCACTGCATCTGATTACAAACCAGAGGGGAATGTTCTAGAAGGGAGCAAGCACCCTAATTATTATTTTTTCTCACTTCTGTAACCTGCCTGGAGGGGCTTTACACCTTCAGCCAGAGTCTGCCTGCTGGGAAATGCAAACCTCTTGTCCCCCCTCTGCCTCCTTTTTCCCCCAACACTGAAGGGAGACTGAAAACACACACAAAAAGCACAGCACTTGAACATGTGGCAGCCAGGTTGGAGTGCTCCTAACACGTGGCAGGAGCTCATAGCCAGGAATATTTAAAGATGCAGTGTTCAAGAGCAAGGTTTGTCATGGGGGGGAGAGCTGAGGGGTGCACAACTGCAGTTCAGGGTGTTGTTTCAAAAACAACTTGCCCTGTGCACACTTCCTGAGCCAATCCCCAGACCACCACAGTGTGGGCTGTTCTCTGTGTGGCACCTCCAGGGTCGTTCCAGCAGCTTGGAGGCTGTTTTGGGGCACTCGGTACCCCAGTGGCCTTCTCATGGCAAGCAGTGTTCTCTGTCAGGCACTTCTGGGGGAGAACTACCACTTGTCTGCCTTACTGTAAGCACTCGTCTGCAATTATTACACTTTAAAACCTGATCAGGAACTTGTGGTTTACTGAGAAATGGACCAGTGAGTCCATGGAAATTGAGCAGTGGACCTGGGAGGGGAGAGCTCAGCTGCTTTGATTTTTATTCCTATTTTTGTAGTGACTCTTGGGCTTTTAATTGGATGTATTCACTTGCAGCTCTGCATTAAGGTGGTCTCTAAACTCTTTAAGTGTTTTAAACAAAGAAAAAAAAAAAATACTGCATCTTTAAATGCTCAGCCCTCATTGCTTTTAGCCCCTTCCATCCCTGCAGCTCTATTCCAGGAGGTAACTGTTCAGCAAGCAGGGCTTGGATGTGTCTGTTCAGCCTCTGTCAGGCAAAGTCAGGGTTGATGCTTCATCCCTTTTGCTGAAACTGATGATTTTGGTGTCTGTCCACATTGGGGAGAATTCTAAAAGGGTTTTTTCTATCCCGGTTCCGTTGTTTCTTGGCCATACAGTGTGTGCTATCTCTGTGGGTGTGATTAGTTTTGTGTCAGATGCATTTATTCCTGCTGTGCAACACCCATCCAGGGGCCTGGGGACAGCCCTGGCCTTTCCTGGGGCTGACAGTGGTGAAGAACCCTGGTAGAATTCTGGCTGCAACACCTTGTTAATATGGGTTTCACTTCCAGTAACAGACCCTATTGCCACACTGTTCATTTACTTCAAGAAAAGTGTATGAAGAATTTGTAACTTAAACCAGGCCAGACTGTTTTGGCTCTACCCAACAGATGAGACATGGATATTAAAATAAGTTTTAAGAAACTGATTTGCTTGGCTCTTCCTGTTCTGCTCTTTGTTGTGTTGGCACGAGCTCTCTTGCAGGGGCTGCGTGGAGGTGACAGGGGACAAGGTGAGGAAGGATGAAGGAAGGTTGAATTTGACAGCTCAGAGCAGGGAGGTCTCTGTGTCAGAGGGGGAAACTGCTGAAAATTACCAAGTCTTGTTTAATTACTGGTGTTGATCTTGGTTTGGAGCATTGAGACAGATCCCAGCTGGGTTTGTCCTCCGTTTCCAGTAGAGCAGGAGCTGCCTTAAGGAGCTGTATATGTTTGGGATATAAAAAAAACATCTTATTTGTGTCTCTTGATGAAAATTTGTGTTGGACTCCCCTGCCATGGCTGGTTGTTGCTGGGAGCTGGTGGCTGCTGCCTGCTGGCTACTCCCCAGCCCAGGGTGCCAGAGCCTCCCCTCTCAGTCATAGAATCATCAGATCATTTTGGTTGGAAAAGGCCTTGAAGATCATTAGATCCAACTGTGAAGGCAGCACTGCCAAGTCCAGTCACCCAGAGTAACCACACTGTGCAGTGACGAGGAGCTCGGCTCCTTTCCTACGGCCCAGCCTTGCCAGCTGCAGAGCCACACAATGGAACATGGAGAACGACCTTGGCAACTGAAGACTCGAGTCTGCTCATATCTGGACTCATCAGCAGGGAGTGCCAGTTCACACGCCCAGCTCCCCTGCAGGGCATCTCCCAACATCTCTGCAGGGCATCCCCACCACGAAGCTGGTGATACCCACCCCCGGAGCTGGAGGAAGAGTCACCAGGGACCAGAGTTCCTCTGCAAACCTGACGTCACCCTCGCTGCACTTGGAGTTACAGTCAGCATTCAGCTGAGGGCGAGTGAAACCAAACACCCCGAGCAGCTCAGCTCCCTCCCTGCTGCTGCAAGTGATTATTTTTCAGCCCCTTCTGCCAGTTTTGATGATGTGACACAGATCTGGGCAGGGGGAGGCGACGGCCTTTCAGCAGTGAAGGCACCAGCATCCTCCAGTGGTGGCCAGGCCTCCAGGCCAGGTACCCACCCCACATGCACGGCCTTCCTGGAGCAGGGATGTACCCAGAAGCAGGGGTGGGAGCAGGGATGTACCCAGGCTTGCATGCTCAGCTTGATGCCAGCAGGAAGGAGCCTTGCAGAGGGGCTGCCTCGCTGGGCACTTCGCCCCCTGCGTTGGGAATCACGCTGTGAAAGGAGCTTCCCTCTGCCAAATGGACCAGCCCTAGTTGATGTTGTGACCTGGCAAACCCTCCACACGAGGTTTGCCACCACTGCCCGTGTCTCCCTGAGATTTGCTGCTGGAGAATGTTCCTTTCTGGGTGCTACACGAGCCTGGCTCAAGCAGCCTTGACTTAAACCTTCCCACTCCCAGCGTGGAGGGGGAGAAGAGATTTGCAGCCCATGGAAGCAGGACCCAGCGGAGTCTTAACTGAATCAGAGGTGCCTTTTCTACCAACTGCCAATGAATCCTTACACCAAGATCCTGAATTTCCACCACTGCACGTGGCTGTGCCCACGGTCTCAACTTCTTTGCCCCAGCATCACCCTGGGGGGCAGCCGGGTGACCCGTGGCTGTCGCCCTGGGTGGGGTTGAGAGGCCAAACAAATACGGGGCTGCTCGGCCTCCCTCCCTCCATGTTCACACCCCAGAACAGAGGCCTTGGCCACAAGGGCACTATTGTCTGTGCTGGGCAGGGAGCAAGAGCTGGGACTGGGGCTGAGACAGCTCTGATTTCATGCACTAACTGCCCAGGGGTTGGGAAGAGCTGCTGGTGCGGGCGGGTGAGGAGCTGCTGCTACACCGGGGGCTCCTCCGGGCTCCTTGGGGCTCCTCTGGATTCCTCAGGGCTCCTCTTGTTTCCCAGCCCTGCATCTTGCCATGGGATGGGTCACTGCAGCCTTTCTTCTCCCTCCATCCTTTGGCTGCAGCTCGGTGTTTCTGTTGCTCCTCATTTCCAAAGGTCAGGTGGCTGCTGGGGCAGGGCAAGGGGGGGCTCAGTGATCCAGCTGATTCAGTAGAGCCTGAAAACAGAGGTTTCGCCACCGCCCGCCCCACCACTGTGGGATGAGCCTCCCCAGCCTGCAGGCAGCCCTGGCCTGGAGCTGCTCTCCCATCTGCTGCTGCTTGGGCTGCCAAGGTGGGGCAGAGGGGTGCGATGATCCAGCTGGAGCTGAAAAGACACAGGGTGGATGGAGCTGGAGCTGCAGGGACAGGGCAGAGGGGTGTAATGCTCCAGCTGCAGCTAAACAGGCACAGGAGGGAGCTCGGGCTGTGGGGATGCTGTGGGGAGCAGCAGGGTGAGCAGCAAGGAGACTTGGCCTCGTCTGCAGGCCAGATCTCCCATCCCTGCTGGAGCAGCCACGGGGAACACAGGCAAGCGGGTTTATAAGGTGCTTGGCTCTGGTTTGCAGTCATGGGAAGAAAAAAACCAGAGCTCTGCTCAGCCCTGTCCTCTCTTGACCGCAGCCGCTGGTGCTGGAGCCACGAGGCCGCGTCTGTGGGACACGGGCTGTCGTGCCTGCAGCCTCCTCGCTCGGGGCCTGGCTCAGCTCTGCCCTGAGATCAGGGCTCAAAACCTGCTTTCTTCAGCATTGGCTCTTCCCAGTATCCTGCTAATCCTGAAAACCCACCCGCTCGCACCCAACCCCGGGAGACCAGCCGGGATCGATGCCCAAACCCCTCCAGGCTGAAGGGACTGAAGGGAGATGGCGAGGGACGGAGCTGGGAGGTGAGGCCGTGGTGGAGGTGGGAACGTGGCTGCTGGACCACGCTGCTCCTGCTGGGAAGGGCCGTGGGACAGGGTGGGATCTCTCAAGTCTCAACCCTGCTTCCAGCAGGAGGAAGATGCCGTTTGGGATGTGCTGTCCTCCAGCTGCCTTCCCTCCCCGCTCCACAACCCAGCTCTGCTCCTTCTGAGTCATGCGGAGAAAGTGTTTTTCGAAAAGGCAGATTTCTTGCTACATGGCTGGAATTCCTCTCTGTCCCTTCCCAGGAGCCCTGGGGAGGAAGGAGAGGCAGCGGGGCTCAGAGGGCAGCGCTGCTCCCCGGGCAGCCCCCAGCCTTGTCTCGCCCCCGCGGCGGAAGGGCAGGGATCTCAGCACTGGCCCTTCCAGGGCTGGGGCGCCCTGAAATTCCTCGTGGCAGCTTTGAGCGAGCACATCTGGTTTTAATAAATCAGTTGCAGCTTGAACTTGCCTGACTCTTAAAGGCTGCAGGAGAGGGAGCAGCGAAGAGCCCCGAGAGCCTCGGCGCAGGGCATCCACAAAGGGAACCCCTCCGGGGTGCTGGGGGTGAGGGGGGGTTGGGGAGGGATTTGGGGGGGTCTGGGGCTGACCAAGCCCCTGGAGGGACCCCAGCAGCTGGCAAAGTCCCTTCTGCTCCTTGCAAGAGCCGAGGGGATGGACAGTTGGGAGGGAGGGAAACAGCCCTTCTTGCTGGCTGGGATCCTCCTGCAGGCAGCTGGGTGTCGAGCAGAGCTGGGGCTGATCTTGGATGTGATTTCCCTGCTCTCAGGCAAGGAACACGGGGAGCAAACTGCAGTGCAGGTGAGCGGGGGTCCCCAACACCCCTCTGCTCCATGAGCCCTGCCACCAGTGCCAAGACCCCCATCCCAGGCTGAACCCCATTCCCTTTGGGAAAACCAAACCCTAGGAGCATCAGCACCACCCAGGGACCCCAGGGCCACGCCCGGGGCCAGGGAGCTGAGCCCCCCCACGGTGTCCCCAGGCTCATCCTTGGAGGGAAGGCTGCAAACACCAAGTGGGGCCGAGTCCCCCACTGTGCGAGCTCCCTGCCGTGCTGGGGGTCGTGCCAAGCCTTCCATCCCAGCGAGGGGGCTGCTGAGCACCCCTCACTGCAGAGCCTGGGGGTGGGCTTGGGTGGGGGAGCCCGGGCTGGGGCCGCCCCCGAGGACGTGGGGAGAGCGACGTGGCTTTCCCTGCTGCCGGCGCGGGGGAGAGAGGAGCCAGAGACGCCAGGACAGCCTCTTCCCTCCTCAGTGACCTCAGCGCCGGCGCTGCCAGGCGGGTGTTGATCTTGGCCAGGCCGGTCCCGTTCGGGGCCAGGAGGAGGCCGGGACGGCGCGGACCAGGGGCTGGAGCTCCCGCCCGAGCGGGGCAGGTGCTGCCGGTCCCGGCTGCGACGGCTGCTGCTCCCCGGGAGCCCCTCAGTCCTGCTGGGGAGCTTCGGGATGGGGGTCACGCTCTTGGGACAGTAAAATCGAGCAGGATGTGCAGCTCCCCCGGGTGGATGTGGCATCCCCGTGTCCTCCCCCGGGCTCTAAAACAGACCGTCTGGACCTGCTGGTCCTCAGAGGTGGTTGATGGGTTGGTGCAGGTCCTTCCTGCAGAGCTTCAAGCCTGGTGCTATGGACACTGCTCTCATGGTCCGTGGGTCCCCAGATCCTGTCCTCTAATGCCACTGGCACAACCACACACCAAATCAGCCCCAAACTCAGTAACTCACAGGGTGCCCTGCTGCCATTGAGCTCCCCAGCTTCAAATCTGGGCTTTTCCTTCCTATCCCAAGTGGTTGGGTCCCACAGCCCGTCAGCATCATTTATTTTCCAACCTGTGGGAAGCTGAGCATCCTCCATTGCCCTGTTTTCTGCCAGTGCTCCCCACCATAGCAAACCTGCAGCCAAAGGTGGGCAAGTGGCACAGATCCACCTCCAGAAATGTAGGAGCAGAACGTCTCCAGAAGCTGTGGGGCAACTTCTTCTTGAGCTGATGTGGTTTCCCCCTGTCCCACTCTGACCATCCCCGTAGGCTCTATTACTTTAGCCAAAATACAGCATTTATTTCACTTTTCCAACTGGGGGACAGATACAGAAGATCCAACTGTGGGAATTGGCCACAGACACTGAATGTCCCAAGACCTGGGTAATGCTGGAGGAGCCCGTTGCTCCCATCCCTCTCCTGGTGCCAGGAGCTCTCGGGGGAGCACGGCCAGCAGTGCAGCCAGATGTCCCTGCACGCGGCTGCGTCCCCTCGTCTGGCAGCAGCTCGTTAGGGCCAGGGAGGTCAGACAGCTTGGAAACCTCCCAGGGGAAGGGAAAAAATGCATTTCCTCCCTATCTGCTCCGACGAGTAGCAACTCAACCAGTACTAATCTGGATTAGGAGGAGAGAAGGTGAGGAGCTTTTGCCTTGTATTGGAGGAATTAATTGTAAGGAAGTGCTAATTCTGTTCTAATCACATGTGGTGTAGGGGCTTCCAAGCCACGGGATGAACCAGGCAGCAGTGATGGTCTGTGGGATCCAAAGCCTTCCAGCTCTACTTGTGTCCCCTCCTTTGGATGGGATTTGCCTCCAGGGAAAGGGAGGTCAGGTTTATCCAGGATGGGTGGAGGGACCCGTTTATGGGACTTCACGGCTCCATCATGTCCAGCTCCTGACACCTCCAAGGAGTGGATTCCAAGGTTTAGGGATGGGAGTGAGGATCTGGGTAATTCCCTCCTCTCCTCCAGGCTGTCACACTCACTCCCCCTGGGCAGCCCCAGGTGCATGTCCAGCCATGGAAGGCGAGCAAGGAGCTGCCTCAATTAAAAAATAATCCCTGGCTTAAAAAAAAAACCCAACCCAACAGCCCAGATGCTGATGTGCTTAATTGGGGCCCCCCAGAGGGTTGGCATCCCCAAAGCCCATCCTGGTACCGCTCTGCAGGTCCTTCCTGCCTTGCTGGGAAACAACCAAGTCATTTATTTTCCCAGGAGAGGCCAAACCCCACGTGGCTGCTGGACACGTGTCCCCTGGGAGCTCTGCCACGGTCTCAGCCCAATTAAAACCATCATCTCACCTGAATTCTGCGCAGCAGAGTCTGAGCAGCGAGGTCAGAAGTGCCTCCTCTGAGAGGCTCAAGGAGGAGATGAGGCTCCCACACCCTCAGGGATGTTCCCACAAAATGAGCCCTGCATCACCCTTCCCACACTGCTGCCACCAGATCTTTGGACTGTGCCACAACTGTTCCCACCTCCCTGCTCAAAGCTTTGCTCCAGAAATGGAGGAGAACCAGCCCCCCATGGACCAGAGAGGGGGATGCCCAGGGAAGCAGCTGCCTCAGCTGCCCAGTGGGGATTTGTTTTTGTGTTGGTTTTTTTTTTCCCTCCCAGGTTTCAAGGATTTGGGGCTTTAATTTGGTTCAAGCAAATTGCCACACTGAATCCCCTCCAGCTGCCTCGGGGTGTCCTGTCACCTCCAGCCAGACCTCCGGGAAGGTGTGAGCAGCTGTGCTGGTTTGGTGCTGATGGTTTGTAGGGTGTGAGTGGTTTTTAGTACCAAAGAAAAACCCTGGAGCAGGAACCTGTGGTGCCCGTGTGGCTCCAGGGGCAGAGGGGACTCTTGGCATGGGAACACCCAGCCCAACAGAGCTGGGAAAATGCTGATTTCCAGCGTTTTCCACAAAGAATGCCTTCTTTTTTTGGGCTGGGCAGCCCTGCCTAGGGGGGGAGGTGTAAAAAACCCGAAGTTTTGGAATGATTGAAAAGTTTTAAGAAGCCTTTTATGTTCAGGTCTTGGATAGGAGTCGGGTACTGTGTGATGCTCTTCATGCTTTGCTCCTCGGCAGAGCACCCAGGAGGCTGGAAAACTGCAGCTCCCACACCTGGAGGGTGGGATGAGGCCACTCCCCAGGCACGGCGGGCGGGAGGTGCAATGAGCTGTGTCCAACCTCAGCAGCTCCCACCCGCAGGTGAGATGGGAGCTGCCCCGCTCTGTGCCCCGGGGGTGGATGGAGGAGGATCCAGCCGCGCTGTGCTTGGGATCAAATCACCCCGCCAGACACCCAGAGGTGCCACCCGAAACGCACGGCAGCGGCTGGCGGCTGCCCTTGGCTCCTCTGGAATTCCAGGCTGAGATCCGGAGCAGGGAAAGGTGCTCGTTCATGACACAGGGAGACCCGACGTGGGGCTGCTGCCCCCACCCACGGCCACTGCCCCCACCCACGGCCACTGCCCCCACCCACGGCCACTGCCCACGCACCCCCCGCTCCGCGGCCTTTGGGGCCCCAGGAAGATGCTGCGCGATCCCTGGGCGGGGGGCTCAGCCCTCCCGGAGGAGACAGGGGGGCGCTACGGCCGGGCTGTGCAGACCCTGCCACCCCTCTGCTTCACCCCCAAACCCCGCCGCCCCCCACCCCCGCTCAGCGGGACGCGGATCCTCCCGCTCCCACCGCCCCCCCTCGGCGGAGCCCCCGCTCCCCCCGCAGCCTCCTGGGGCCGGGCCCACCGGCTGACGCAGTGTCTGGGGCCGGCGCTGCTGCTGGGTTGCTTGGGTTGGTTGTGTTTTGGTTTTGGTGTTTTTTTTTTCATTTAATTTATTTATTTTTTTAACTTTTTTTTTTTTTTTCCCCCTTCCTCCCCTCCCTCTCCCTTTTCACTGTCCCTCCTCCTCCTCCTCCCCTGTCTGTCTGTCTGTCTCTCTCCCTCCCTCCCACCCCGCCCGCCCCCCAGCCCCGGCCAAGCAGCAGCGAGGCCCCGAACGGAGCGGAACGGGGCAGCCCGGGCAGGGAACGGGGCAGCCCGGGCAGGGACCGGGGGCAGCCCGGGCAGGGACCGGGGCAGCCCGGGCATGGGGCCCCTCCTCGCCCCCCTTTGCTGCCTCCTCGGCCTCCAGCTGCTGCTCAGCGCTGCGCACCCAGGTGGGACCGCGCCTCCCCCCTCCAGCCGAACCCCCCACCCCTTTCCCCCTCCTCACCCGTTTTCCGCGTTTTAATCATTATTGGGGGGCGGGGGAGTCCCCCCTTCTCCCCCCCCCCCCCCGACGGGCTCGGCCCCCCCCCGGGGCGCTGCGCTGGGAGGGGGTGGCGGGTTCCCCGTTGGCGGGGGTGGGCGGAGGGGCTGCCCTTTCCATCCCTCCCGGTTTATTTCCTCGCGGGATGTTTTATTTGTATTTATCTCTGTTTGTTTTACTTCATCCTCCTTCGGTCGCTTTTCCTTCCGAGGCGTTTTGTTTCCTCCGGTTTCGCCGCATCGTGGTTTTGGGTTATTTGGTTGTTTTTTTTTTCCCTCCCCGTTCCGACCGCCTTTTTCTCTCTCTCTCTCGCTTTTATTATTTTTAGTTTAACTCCCCGCTCCGTGTCTGGCCACGCAGTGTCTGGCCAGCCCGGCGGAAACGCTTCCGCGGCCACCGAGTGGGGGGGGGGGACCCCGGGGCTGTTCTGGGGGGCTCGGGGGCAACCACCGACCCGCAACGTCCCGCAGCCCCGCTCCGGCCTTTTGTCTCCCCAGGGAGGGCAGTTGGTGGAGGGCAAGGTCGGGAAAGGGCCGAAGTGTTTTGTTGGGAGACCAAAGAAACTTCCATCCTTGATCCCACCCCTCTCTCCCACCGTGTTAAATCCTACAGAAAAGTGCCCCCGCGGGATCGGGGCCCGAGTGGGTATTTCCAGACTTCCTTTTCAATTTCTCTCTCTTTTAAATTTTTAACTTCACAAGGAAGACAACGGCTTGTGGGGTTTGGTTTTGTTGGGTTTTTTTTCAAACCTTCAGGAGGCACCATGTGCCAGATGCTCGAGAGTCCTGGGGACAACCCCTGGAATTGCCATTTGAGACACTTTCTTGCCCCGGGGCAGTTTAGTGCAGAAGCAAGGAACGACTTTTGTGGCTTCCTTGGGTCAGTTTGGCCCTACAGAGGAAATGTGTTTATTTAAAAAGAAAAAGCCGAACTTGCTGCTTTTGCCTGAGCAGTAACAACCAGAAACCCTTGGCCTATTTTATTAGATGCCTTTAGCAAATCCAAAGCAGATTTGGAAAGGGCAGCATGGGAGGGCACTGTTCCCCCCCCTCCTCCCCTCTTGCCTCCTACTTCTCCCCCCAAACCAGCATCTCCCCCAACCAGCTGAGCATCCCAGGGGGCAGAGCTGGGGGTGCTGTGGCCACGGGTGATGGTCCAAGGGATGGGGTCCAGCCTGGGGTTTGGAGACACGTGGCCTGGGAAAGCTGCTGGTTGAGGTGAAGGAGGAGGAGATGGGGAAGGAGAACCCCCCCAATAGGAGACCCTTATCCCTCAGGGTGTTCAGGAGAACTGTGCCAGGATTTGCTGCTGGTTGGACACATCTCAGCTGAACCCTCAGCTTTTCTGCAGCTGAATTCCCGTTAAACCTCCCCGTGAGTTCCCTGAGGGGCATCAGTTCCTGCTTTTGTGGGGTTTAAGGTGTGTGTGGGGGGGGTTTGCTTGATTTCAGCAGGAATTAGCTACTGCTGAGGACCGATTCTGGCCGGTTTGACCTGAAAAATGTCGGTGGGATCCAGGTCTGGCAAGTCCCCCTCGCCCCTGTGAGCCCGAGGACAGAGGCACCTCTGTCCCAGCGCTCCGTGGCAGCCGATGCCGTGAGGAACAAGGAGGCTTTGAGCTGCCTCCAGCCCCTGGAGCTGCGCTGCTCCCGCCGGTCAGGAGGTGCCAACACCCTCAATCCTTCCCCCCCATCCCCATTTTCCCACTTGTCTCCCCAGCATCATCACCAACAAGCAAAGGGGGGGGGGGGGGGGCACCCAAGGAGGTGCCACATCCGAGGTTCTCCATGCCAGGCTGGCTGTGCAGCTCGGGAATGATCCCCGCAGGGATTTTGGGATCAGGGTGGGTTTAGTCCCAAGTGTCCCTGGAGCGAGTGCTCTTGGCTAGGATGTTCTCAGCAGGGACCTGGCGAGCTGGCCCGGCAGACAGCCTGGTTTTCCTGGGGGAGTTGATGCTTCCTCGAGGGCTTGGTGCCAAATCCTGGCCGCCGGGACAGCCGGGAAGCTGGAGCAGGGTTTTTGGCAGGAGGTTCTTGGCTCCTCGGTGGGATGTCACCACTGGCTGCTCCATCTCCGCAGCGTCTCTTGGACACCCGAGCACCCATCTCGGGGAAACGGAGGCAGCAGCTCCCGGTCCCACCGCGGCTGCAGGGGGGACAAGGTGGATGTCACCCCTTGGGGGGGGGGGGGGGGGGGGGCTTCTCCACCCTTTTGGTGGCTTTTGCGGGACCAGGAGCTGCCCCCCTACCCAGCTTCGCGGCGAGGGGAGGGGGTGAAAGGGACCCAGGGAAGAATTTACAGCCTGAAAAGCAAACAGAGCAGCCGGGGCGTGGAGCTCCCTCCCCGTTTCCCTCTTCGCAGTGGAAGCGGCTCCCGAGAAATTCTGACTCGGTTTTCTTTGGATTGTTCGGGAGCAGGAAAGGGGAATGGAGGGGTTGGCTTTGCTGCTGAAAGCAGAGGTGGCTCCGGGCCCGGCGGGGCTCAGGGGGCAGCCGGGGACCCCGCTGGCAGCCCCAGCAGGCGGGTCGGGGCGGGTTTGGCTGCTTGCGCAAGAATTGCAAGAATGAAAAGCAAGAAGAGATTTCCAGCCTTCGGTGCAAAACTGTCTCTTGCCACCCGGGGCAGTTTGGTGGCCCTGGGAGGTTTCCCACATGAAGGTGCTGCCTCGGGACACCTTGCTGGTGTTTTCCAGCATGAGGTCCTGGTGATGGTTAAAGCCACGTTGCAGGTTTCTCTCTTCCACTTGCTTTCTGGCTGGATTTTGCACCTTTCCCTGCAGGGCAGAGACACACTCCTGCCTTCCCTCCTCCTCAAATAATCTCCAGGGAAACTTTTTTGCCCTGAAATGAAAGCAAATGGCTGCTGGGGGGTGGGGGGGGGCATAATTGCTGTCTGCTAAATCATAGAATCGTAAAATCATAAAGGTTGGAAGGGAACTTAAAGATCATCAAGTTCCAACCCCCCCCTACCATGAGCAGGGAACCCTAAAATCATCTTTTCCAGCTGATAAATCTGTAGTGGGAGACTCTGGTGCCTGGGTGGGTGCTTGGAGAAGGGCAGGGAGGGGTCATGCCCCAGGTCCTTCGCTCCTTGCTCGCTTCCATCACGGCCAACACGAGCAGCATCTGCCCTCACAGCCCATCCTGACCCAACCATTTCCTCGAAGCTGGATTTTTTGGGGGTGTTTTTTTTTTTCTTCTTTTTTAAGCAATTGTTAAATTTTTGTTCTTCACGTGCTGCTGAGGAGCAGGATTTTAATTAATTTGAACTGCGCCGAGAGCGCAGAGCGTCGGCATTTTTCTCATTCTTAAGATTGCTCAGAGCCCAGAAGAGACCCACACAGATGCTCTCTTCCTTAAAGGACCCATCTTTAATTAATTAAGGATTAGAAAATGATTAGTGGGTTGACTTGCAGATTCTTGGGAGTATTCTTGGGTGTTTGCAGGGGGCACAGGGACCTCCCTTCCATCCCCATCCCAGTGGGATCTCAATCTTGTGTTGCACCTCGTGCTGACTCAACAGGGATGTCAATGGGATTTTCTGGCATGTTTGCAGGGTGGTGCTGAGACCAGGAATGTGGGGATCGAGCCCTTTCCTCCTCCCTAATCCAGACACAGCCACTTTGGGCTCTGCAGGGAGCAGGCCCATTTATCCTGCTCTTGCCCTTGGGTGCTGGGTGTGAGAGACCCGGGGAGAAAAGCTTCTGTTAAACATCATTTTAATTAAACAAAAAGAAGCTGTGGGACACTGGGAGCTGATCCTTGCTGTGCTTGGTCTTGGGGAAATGGGGAATTCCCCATCCTGTGACACTGCTTGTGGTGTTAATAATTAGGAATCATGGTGGAGAAACAAAGGAGGAAAAATAGCTCGATTTCGCCCCCCCCCCTTTATTTTTTTTTTTTTTGGTTGAGTTATTTTAGTAGTTTTGGAAACTGTGGCAGTTTTTGGCCAACTGTGCTGGAGTCGTGGCTGTGGGGACGTGTCCCACATGTCAGATCATACCTCTGGATGTGGCCATCAGTTTGCTGGCCAGGGGGTCCGTGCTGCTGGTGGGTGATGCTTCAGGGTGAAAAAAAATAGGGGTGCTTGGAGAAGCCAGAGCTATTCCTTCAGGACACAGCCAAGGCTCCCAGGGCCAGAACTTAGTAGCTGGGTGAGAAAATGGATGTGGGACAGGACATGCAGAGGGAGCCTGGCCACCATGTCCTGGTGGCAGTTGGGGGGCCCTTGTCCTTTGCCACTCTGGGTCCATCACACTCCTTCCCTGGCTGGAGCCCCAGGGATGGCTTTGCCTTCCCCTCCAGGCATCCCCAGGGAGCTGGCAAAGCTGGGCTTTCCACCTCTGGCTAGGGTGGAGCCTGGAGAGGGTCAAGTTTGGGGAAAATTGACATCCTTCCACCTGTTGCTGGGTATGGGAGGGTGGGTGCTGGGGCTCCTGGCTCCCTTGTCCCCTGCCATGGCTGGGGGTGGGTCCCTTGAGCAGCCCAGGGGGAAGCACCCCTGTGGAAAAGGGTGAGACCTTTATTTGTCTGCGTTGGATGTGAGGAGAACGGACTTTTTGACGTCTGCAGAGAGGCTGAAGGGAGGTATGTGGAGCCCATCCAGAAGCCTGGTGAGGCAGCAGAGAGGGAGCAGGGTGGTAGGTGGCCTTCACAGCCCCAGCCAAGTAAGGAGCTCGTCTCGTTCAGCTCCCGCCGGATAAACAGCAGCTTCTCCCTGCGCCGCTGGGTGAGCCAAGAAGAGTTTCTCAGCTCCAAGTGCAAGTCTTGCTGCTTCATACCCTCAGCCAGGCCATCAGGAGCTCTGCTTCCTTCCCTGTAACAAGAGATTGCTCCTTATTCCCTGAGGTTTGTTTTTAAAATACAAAACAAAGCAACATCCTCCTCCTTTCATTCTGGCACTTGGCTTGGAGCACCCGGGGCTGCTCTGGGCTGGGTCTGGCCCCAGCTGATCCTTGGGGATGTGCTGGGCTGGGATGAGCCAGTGGGACGTTGGGCAGCATTGCTGGTTGGATGCAAACCTCTAATTTAGGAGCATTGGAGGAGGGTGTTGGTGTCTGCCACCAGTTCTGGAGCAAGCAGGAGCGATGCTGGTGACACCTCCTGAGCCTGGAGCTCATGGCACTCCCTGGGGCTGCTGACACCATCTGCATTGGCTTCCCTGGTTTTGGTTTGTTTTGGTGTTGTGTTTGTTTTTTTAACAAAATCTGGAGTTCCTCTTTCAGGTGTCATGTAGAGTTTATGGGTGACCAAAAGCAGCTCATGGGGAGGTGGGGCAGTGATGCCCTCCCCATGGGCTGGGGCTGCTCTGGTGCCCTGCTCTGCAGTCAGGAGCTGCCACAGGCACAGCTGCTGCTTCTCTTACTACCACTTCCCTTTCCCAGCCCTTGGAAGGTCACACAGGCTCTTTTCTCAGGCCAAAATGTGCTGCTCCTTGTGGCAATGTCCACACTTTTGCTCTTCTCCACACCAAGACCTCAGGGATGGCATCACCCGTGCCTGGACCAGCTGCTGGGGGAGCAGGTGCCAGTGGTGGGAACACTGGGTTTTGCTGGGAGCTTCTTTCCAGGAAGGGGGGATTTCATCCAGTGGAAAATTTCATCCAGTAGTATGGAATTAAAGATGGAGCTGGGGGCTTTTCTGCAGGGCTGGGCTGCAGCCCTGGGGTCCTGTGCTCCCAAGCATCACTGGAGGGTGAGTTTTGAGGCTGGGTCTCCCCCCATCCTGGTGTTTCCCTCCCCTCCTGCAGGGCTGCACAAGCTGAGCCCCATGGAAGCTCACTCTGTAGGGTGAAACCCTCCTGTGTTCAACACTTTATGGTCCTTTTTCTGATGGGTTTTTTTTATTCCAGGGGGTTTTGCTTCTCCCCCTGAGCCTGGTGCGTCCTTGTGTTCATTGTGGGTGAACCTCCACTTCCCATGGGTTTTCTTCCATTGGTGCCGGGGGGTTTCAGAGCCTTTCCTCACCCTCAGGCAACAATAATGGGCTGAAAAGCCAGTGTTTTGGGGCAGGTGGTTTGGGGGGGTTGTGCCCTGTTTCCCAGCAGCTGAGAGCACATGAAACCAGGAGGTTCAGGCTGAAAGGAGGTTTCTTGATGCACCGTGTGAGTGAACGGTGAGTTTCTGGAAGCAGGATGGGTAAAACCTTTGCTTGGGCTCCTAAATCCGAGGGATTTGGTTTGTCAGCAGGGTGGCTGTCCTGGCACAAGGGTCTGCAGCCCCTCAGGAGCTCCTGGCTGTTGCAGCCCCAGCAGAGCCTGCCCTGCTGCCGTGGCACCACGCTGCTCTTTGAGTGTTTCCAAGTGTGAGAAGGAACTTCCTCACTGAAGGGGTGATTGAACAGTGGAACAGGCTGCCCAGGGAGGTGGTTGAATGACCATCCCTGGAGGTGTTTAGAGGATGTGTAGATGTGGTGCTGAGGGACATAGTTTGCTCGAGTTGGGTTAATGGTTGGACGTGATGATCTTAAAGGCCTTTTCCAACCAGAACAGTTCAGTGATTCTGTGATTTGCTGCCATTGCCAGATGGTTTGGAGCAAACCACATCCATGGCCATATCTGCAGGACAGAAGCCCCTGAGGAGGGGATTGTCCCTGCTGCTCTGGGTGTGCTCAGCCTCCCTCACTAGGGGACTTGGAGCTGTGCCTTTCGTGTTTGCTCAGATTTGCTCCCTGCACTTGTTGCTGGTGATGGGAGGGTGATCAGTCAACGGGGCAGGGGTGCTCTGGGTGCCACGGTGTGGGTGGCAGGGCTGGGACATGCTCGGGGCAGGGTGGTGCCAAGGACACCATCCATGCTGTGCCTCAGTGCTTTCTACAATTGTCACCACCTCTGTCCCCTGGGGCCTCCCTGTCCCCGTTGCCTCTCTCAGCTGGTGCTGCCCACGTCCCTCAAAATTGCAGGTTCTGGAGCTTTCCTTAGTCTCTGTGGGGTGGGGAAGCTGTTGTGGGAAGGGTTGAGCTGAGATCCCTCCAGACTTTCTGCTGGCTGAAACCTTGCTGGTTGTTTGTTGTTTTTTTTTAAAATGAGAAACAAGAATCTGGAGCCAGGCATGGGGGCTAAACCCCCCCCTGAGGGCTGCCCCAAAGGGTCTCAGCTTCTCCATCTCAGCTGATTTCTCCCACTGTGCTGGAGCACGAGCATCCCGGGTATTTCCCACTGGGAGAGGAGTGTTGCAGTGGGCAGAGCTGGTGTCTCACCCACAGCCCCAGCTCCCCACCATCACCCTGCCCCACAGCACTGGATGGTTTCTGTGCTCATACCAGTAAGCCAGAGGCAGCATCCAGGTGTCTCCATGAGTGGGACAAGACCACGTCCTTGGGGAATGCTGGGGATTTCACTTTGCTTTCATGGTTCCTCTGCAGAGGAGGAGGAGCATCCTGGCTTGTGTCAGCACTGGTGTGGCCAGCAGGACCAGAGCAGGGCTTGACCCCCTGTGCTGGCACTGGTGGGGCCAGACCTGGAATGCTGGGGTCAGTTCTGGGCCCCTGGGGACAAGAAGGACATGGAGGGGCTGGAGCGTGTCCAGGGAAGGGCAAGGGAGCTGGGGAAGGGGCTGGAGCACAAGGGTGAGGAGGAGCAGCTGAGGGAGCTGGGGGTGTCCAGCCTGGAGACAAGGAGGTGAGGGGAGACCTCCTGGCTCTGCAGCTGCCTGAGAGGAGGTTGGAGCCAGGGGGGTCGGGCTCTGCTCCCCAGGAACAAGCGACAGGAGCAGAGGAACCGGCCTCAAGTTGTGCCAGGGGAGGTTGAATATTAGAAGAAACTTCTTCACTGAAAGGTTTATTAAACAGTGGCCCAGGCTGCCCAGGGGGGTGGTTGAATCACCATCCCTGGAGGTGTTCAGAAGCCGTGTAGATGTGGTGCTGAGGGACATGGTTTAAGCACTGGACTTGGTAGAGTTGGGTCAGTGGTTGGTAGAGTTGGGTGGTGGTTGGACTTGATCTCAAAGGTCTTTTCCAAGCAGAACGATTCTGTGAGTCTGTGTCATTCTGAGGAGGACATGATGGAGCAGAGCTGCTCTGAACTGGCCTTGCTTGAAAGATGGAGGATGCAGGAGGGAGAGGCAGAGGGTGTGCAGGCAGCTCCTCTTGGAGACGGGGAGCAGGATCTGCTGGTGTTGGCCATGGTTGGGTTCCCATAGCCAGAGGGCAGTTGGGAAGCTCTGCCACTGGGATTTTGAGTCCATAGGTGGGTGCAAAAACCCCAGAAGCATCTCTGAAGGGAGTCACCTGGAGCTGTGCCATGGCTGTGGAGAGCACTGAGGGGCCTGGAATGGCCAGGGACATTCCCTGCTGGTATGTTCCTCTGCAGCTGCCTCCCACAAGGGTTGGGTTTGCTTTCCAGGATACCAGGCTGGGAGAAGGGATTCGTGGATACAAACTGGCCCCATCCTGCCCAGCTCCACATCCATCCCAGTTGTTGGCAGCTGGGTGGGAGCAGGGAGAGGTCACTCAGGCTTGTGGGTTTGGTGCTGAGCGCTGGTGGAGCTGGAGCTGGTGCTCAGCCACACGGTGCCTGCAGCCTGGTTTGGAGGTTTCTCTGCAAGTGGCTGTTGGGAAGAGCCTGGATTTGGCAGAAGCAGAAGGGGGAGCATGAAAAAAGACCTCTGGTCCCCTGGGGAGCTGTGTCCTCTGGAGGTGTTGAAGCCCATCGGGCTTGGCTGTGCTGGTGGGGCTGAAAGTTCCTTTCAGTGCAGCAGGGGCTGGACCAAGTGGTGCTGCCAACGTTGTGGACACCAATGGGGGCCACGTCAGCCCCAAATTCCCTGTGGGTAGGTGAAAGAAAAGCATCTTTTGGGTGAATCTCCACATGTGCCTTTGCTGATGTGTGTTGAGCTCATGTTGGTCTTTCCCCCCAGCTCCAGCCTTGCCAGGAGCAGCTCCAGCCTTGCCAGGAGCAGCTCCCTGCCTTTGGTGCTCAGGGTTTGTGCAAGGGGAGAGGGTGGAAGTGCTGGGGAGGTGGGAGGACTGAGCTGGTGCTCAAGTTTTCCTGAGCCCAAGGCTCAGCAGGGACCCAGGGGGACACATCTTGTCCCCTCCTCTGCCTGCTGTGGGCAAAGGTGCCACGGGCTGAGCTGCGGGGGCAGCTCAAAAGCCTCAGCCTGTAATTTCCTACCTCCAGCTCTTCTCTTTTTAGAATAAAATGGTATTTTGTGCTTTTCCATCCCCGGAGCTGCACCCTCCAGTCTGACCAGCTTCCTCTGAGCACTGGCTGCCATCAAGCTTCACCCTTGCTTGGTGCCCACAGCCCTGGTGTGGTGCTGAGCACCCTGACACCAGCTCCTGGGGGTGGCTCCTGAGGTTTTTCCAGCCCTATTAATTTTTCCTTGCCAATCTGGGTGAGCAGATGAGCAGAGAAAGGTTGTCCCCCTGCTGACCCCTGCTGCCATGGTGGTGTTTATGGTAGAGCAGCTTCTTCTATTCCCAGCACCAAAGTGCTGGTGTTTGGCAGTACAGCCTGTGACCAAGGGGAGGCCTCATCCTGCCCAAGCACTGGTACTTGAGTCCATCAGGTCATGGCACTGCTGCTGCATCACCCCAGAAGTGCTTAAAGACCCCCCCATGTCCATGGTGTGGGGAGTGGGTTGCACCAGCCCTGGCTGTGGGTGGGAAGGGGGGAGTGGTGGGCTGGGTGACCCCATGGATGGTGCTGGTGTGGTGAGATGGGTCTTTGGTGGGGGGGGGTGAGGTGGTCTCCTGGTGTCCAGGTCAGGATCAAGCCAGCTCCCATTGGGGAAACACCACCACCAGTTGAAGGGACCTGAGCTTCAGGCAGCCAGAATCAGCCCCAGCTGAGTTTTCACTTATTTTCTCATTTGCCAGAATTTGAAAAATATTTTCCGAGAAATCGAAGGTTTCTTTTTCCAGTCACTGCTGGTTCCTGTTGCACGTGCACAGAGTCTGCTCCCTGGACACCATCACGTGGGCTTCCCTGGTGTTTGTTGGAGGTCATCACTGATGTCTCCTCAGCTGGGGAACGGGCCTTTACCTCCTCTTATTTTCTGGAGCTGGGTCGATGCTGAAGCTCTGAAATGAGATGGGGATGAAATGTGGTGGGAGGGATTGTCCTTCTTCCTCCATTTCTCTTTTCCTTTCAGTCAGGGAAGTTGACCGAGCTGAGATGTTTGTTGCCTGGATGTGCTGGAGGTGCCTGCAACAACATGGCTGGGGCAGGGGGAGGTTGCAGGGGAATAGGAAATGAAAACCTTTTCAGTCCGAAAAAATTTGTAGAATGGCAAGAAACCAAAGCAAACCAAAGCTAAATATAGCGGGGCCTGTGAGGTCGCTCTGACTTCTGGTGGGGAAAAAAATAAAGGTCACTTTTAAAAGAAAAACATCCCCAGAAAAGGAGTTGGGTTGATGGGCAGGTTTTTGTTGGGGCCTTGGGGCAAGAAGCGGCTGCACGGAGCCCCGGGGGGGCTTTTTGGCTTAGAAAGGTGCACTGGAAGAAATAAAGCATCTCCTAGAAATGACACCTCAGCTGGAGCAACGTGTCCCAGGTGGGCTTACTGGTTCACCCAGGTTTTGAGATGGTTGGATGTGCTGGGGTGGCCCCTGGGGGTCAGGGATGGCCCTGGGGACGCAGGGTTGGGCTGTGGTGGGAGCTGGGGCTGCGTGTCCAGCTGGGGCTGAGATCAGCCCTTCTCCCCTGCTGCTGGCAGTGATTCCCTCACTCTCTTCCCACCTCCCAGTGCCTGGGCTGGGATTTTGGAGGGACCTGATGTGACATTTCAGGAAAACTTCCCAACCATGACCTTTCCTACTGGCCGGGGTGGTGCCTGTGGGAGGGGCAGCGTTTCCCCACCCGTGCAGTGGGAGACCTGCCCTGAAGTTCTTGTTTGCTCCACAGGTTTGGTTCTGTTGTGTTGTTGGTTTTGATTTGATTTGATTTAGCAGGCCCCCAAATACACATAAAAATGATGGATGTGCTCTCTCTTTTGGTGTTGTTCTCTGCCCAGAGCAGGTGGCTGGTGCTGGAGCTCTTGGCGTGGGCTCCTCGGGGTGCTGCAGTGGGTGCTGCCTGTGGAGCTCTGGTGGGAAGGGCTCTGGGGATGCTGTGGGAGCAGATGAGCACCAGCTCAGGTGCTTGAAAGATACTCGCTGGTGCTTTGTGGGGATGCCAGGAGGCTTCAGGCTGCCCAGGGAAGCTGTGGCTGCCCCATCCCTGGCAGTGTTGAAGGGCAGGTTGGATGGGGCTTGGAGCAGCCTGGGCTGGTGGGAGGTGTCCCTGCCCATGCAGGGGGTTGGGACTAGGTGGACTGGGCAACCCGTTCCAGGGTCTCACCACTCTCACATTAAAGAATTTCCTCCTCATGTCTCACCTCAATCTCCCTCTTCCAGTTTTCATCCATCCCCCTCATCCCATCCCTCCCTGCCCTTGTCCCAAGCCCCTCCCCAGCTTTCCTGGAGCCCCTTCAGGCCCTGGAAGGTGCTCTGAGGTCTCCCTGGAGCCTTCTCTTCTCCAGGCTGAACACCCCAACTCTCCCAGCCTGTCTCCAGAGCAGAGCTGCTCCAGCCCTGGGATCATCTCCATGGCCTTCTCTGGACTCTTTCCAGGAGCTCCATGTCCTTCTTGTATTGGGGGGGCTCTAACAATGATTTAACCTTTCCCCTCCCTGTTTTTTTCCCCCAGACTCCAAAGTCTTCCTGATCTACAACACGGGGGCACAGGGCTGCCTGGAGACAAAGGACTCACTGGTGAGACTGGCCAAGAGCTGCAACACCAGTGCCCTGGCCCAGCAGTGGAAATGGGTCTCTCGCAACCGCCTCTTCAACGTGGGGTCCCTGCAGTGCCTGGGGGTGTCGTGGCACGGGCCCAACACCACGGCAGGGCTGCACCCCTTGGCCACCTACGAGTGTGACCGGGAGTCCATCAACATGCGCTGGAGCTGCCGGGGCCTCGGGGAGCAGCTCTCCCAACATCTCGGTGCCCGCCCGGGAAATTCCTCCCTGGAGCGGGGGGACCAGGCGCGGGGCGCGCAGTGGAGGACGTACGGCACCGAGGAGGACCTGTGCTCCGTGCCCTACTCTGGTGAGGCCTGGCTGGGTGTCAGTGTTCTCCCCTTCACCCAAAACAGCCCCAAAATGTGAGCGGAGCCCAGGGTGCTGCAGCCGTTGGGTCCTGCCCAGGGAGCTGGGCTGCAAATCCAGGCAGGATGGCGGTGAGGTGCCTCCCAGCACCCCTCTAGCCCCCGTGCCTGGTCAATTCACACCCCAAACCTCACTCTGGGCCCCCCCCCTGTAGATGCAGCTTCAACCAAAGGGCTCCTCTTTCTCTGCAGAGATTTACACCATCCAGGGCAACTCGCACGGGAAGCCCTGCACCATCCCCTTCAAGTACGACAACCAGTGGTTTCACGAGTGCACCAGCACGGGGCGGGAGGACGGCCACCTCTGGTGTGCCACCACCCAGGACTATGGCAAGGACGAGCGATGGGGCTTCTGCCCCATCAAGAGTAAGTGTTGGGGGTCATGTCTCACGGGGAAAAGCAGAGACCCCGTGTCCATCCCTCCTGCCTCATCCTTCCTCCTGTGAGCAGCCTGTGGTGCCAGAGCGGCCCCACCGCTTCTCGTGATCTGTCTTTTGGGGGTGGTTAGGGGTTTTTGGAGCTGTGGATAGGGATGGATTGGGTGCTCACACTGCTGGTCCCCACAGGCAATGACTGTGAGACCTTCTGGGACAAGGACCACCTCACCAACAGCTGCTACCAGTTCAACTTCCAGTCGACGCTGTCGTGGCGGGAGGCCTGGAATAGCTGTGAGCAGCAAGGGGCCAACCTGCTCAGCATCACTGAGATCCATGAGCAGACCTACATCAACGGTGAGATGGTGGCACCACCCCTGTCCTCCTCACCTGGGGTAGAGCTGGTGGCCCCGTGGCTGTCACTCATGCCAGGTTGCTCTGCCTGTCCTGGGTGGTTATTTTGGGGATGGTGACAGGCTGGGGTAGAGTTGGGATTGGGGGGACTGACCCTGCCCCTCTGGCTGTGTCGGTCCCAGGGCTGCTGACAGGGTACAGCTCCACACTCTGGATTGGGCTCAACGACCTGGACATCAATGGAGGCTGGCAGTGGTCAGACAACTCGCCCCTCAAGTACCTCAACTGGGAGAGTGGTGAGCTGGGGGGCTTATGGTGGTGATGGGGGGGAGCTGGGGAACAGTCTGTGGCCAGTGGAGGTGGCTCCATGGCAGAAGTGGTGGCCTGGGCAGCCATGGGGTGTCCCCTTGGTGCTGGGAGATGGAGAGCCCTGGGTCAGAGCAGCCTGGGACAGCTGTGGAGCTGGAGAGGGGACACAGAGTGATGGAGGGGAATTGTTCCTCAGCAAACCCTCAGCAGCCCTGTGGATAACTCGGGTTGAGCACCCTTGTTTGGAGGGTTGTTGCGTCCTAGCTTAATGCTGGAGTGCAGCTGAAGAGTTGTCCCCAGCCACAGCACCCATCTCTAACCCTGGGGTGTTCAGGGGGCAGAAGGACCCACGGGGAGGGCTGCTCTGCTCATGCCCAGTGCCATCACCCAAAGGCACTCGTGGGAACATCTCAGGAGGAGGTCTGGGGTCAGGTAAGAACAGTTCAGGTCTGGTACCACGTCCCCCAGAGCTGCCATCCAGTATCTGTAGGAAAAATACTGATTCTCCAGCCCCTTGTGCATTGAGACACAACAAACAATCCTGGGCACCCGGGGTCACCTCTTCATCATGCAAAGTAACAAAGCGAAGAGGTCTCCACTGGTGCTGGAGCAGGGGGAGCTGCACTCTGCTGGCACAAGCCCTTCTGTGGTCCCCTCCCTGCCCGGGCAGCCTTGGTGGCTTTCCTTTGGCCTCACCAGTGAGTCTCCCCACCCCTCACCCCACTTTCCAGACCAGCCAGACAACCCCAGCGAGGAGAACTGCGGGGTGATCCGCACCGAGTCGTCCGGGGGGTGGCAGAACCGCGACTGCGGCATCGCCCTCCCCTACGTCTGCAAGAAGAAGCCCAACGCCACAGCAGACCCCTTCCTGACGGGTGAGCTGGGGGGGGAACTGGAGCTGGAACCCTGGCTGGGTGTGCTCCCATCCCAGCGTGGCCAGGAGATGATGTCCGAGTGCCAGAGCAGCACTTGGAGATGCTGATGGTGTTCCCAGGTTGCTGGGGTGCTGTGGTTGAGTTCCCAGGGGGTGCCTGGGTTTGGAAAAAAGCTTCCCCAGGGGGCACCTCCCAAGAAGAGCTTGGTGAACTTACAGGTTGGGCAGTAGGGGAGGAGTCCAGAGGAGCCTGTGGTCCCCAGGGGACAGGGTGCTCTCTGCTCTGCCAGCACTCCTCTGCAAACAGAAGGGATTTTGTGTTGTCCCTGCACCTTGCCATCACCTGCTGCATCTTGGCCATAGCTTTCCCACAGCCACTTGGGTTTCATCTCCTAAACACCCTGTGGGACTCTGGTCCTTTCCCTGCCAAGGAGAGGGTTGGAGAGCAGGACAGGAGCTCTCAGGCTGCCTTGTGTCCTGCCAGACTCGTGGTCAGAGGTGAAGGTGGACTGTGAGCCCAGCTGGCAGCCCTTCCAGTCCAACTGCTACCGCCTGGTGGGAGAGAAGAAGAGCTGGCAGGAGGCAAAGAAGACCTGCCTGAGAAGTGGGGGGGACCTGGTCAGCATCCACACCCTCTCCGAGCTGGAGTTCGTCACCAAGCAGATCAAGCAAGGTAAGGGGGAGCCCACTGTGCCCCCAACACCCTTCCTGTCTGATTTTGGGATCTGTGGGAAGGTCACATCTGTGTGACAGAAGCTGCAAAGTTGAATTGACTCCTGGCTGTGAAGGGGGTGGGAGGTGATGTGTTGCTTGGAGGAGCTGGTGCTCCAGGTGCATCCTCCATCCAGCAAATGGAAAAGCTGTTCCCAGGAGCCTGTGGTGCTGGGGAGGAAAATGCACAGCTGCAGCTGGGAATGGCACGAGTCCCAGCTGGTTGATGTAGAAAAAGATGAGAAAACAAATCCTGCTGGCCTTGCTGGAGGAGACTGCACCTCTCACTGCTAAATCTGCCCAGGACATGGGTGTCCCCCCAGCAGGTCAAGGGAAGGGGCAAGTCCTGCCTGCAGCATCCCAGGCTTCTCTTTCCCATCCCAGCTTCACCCAGATACTATTGTCTGGGTTGAAGTTTCCTAGGTTGGGATGTGCCAGAGCTGGGATGGTACTTGGGAAGTTTCAGCCCAAACCATCACGTGGTGGTACAGGGGACCTGTGCCACCATCCTCCAGACCCTGCCTGTGCCACCCCTTGTTAGCATCACCCTGGGGTGGGTTTTGCTGTTCCCACACACGTGCAGCCCCTCGGGCTGGCAGTGAAACCCACCATGGGGGATGCTGGGGAACCCAGACTCCAGCAGGAACCAGGGAAGGGCTGAAGGGAGTTCTTGCCAAGGGAGGCAGGATTTGGAGGAGGGTGGAGGAAGGAGAGGGACATACCCCAGACAGAGATGGGATGGGAGGGAATGGTTGGAAATGACTGGACCTGAGCCTGCAGGTCTGGACTTTTACCATTCTGCTGCTGCCAGCACCTCTCTGTGAGAACTGCTGCCAAATGTCCCTGTGTTTACACCTCTGGGGGTCCATCCTTGCAGGCAGGAGCTGCCCTCTCCTGCACTCTCTTGCCTCTCCTGCCTGCTGGCATGGCTGGGGTTAGAGGCTGAGCTTTGTGGTGGAGTTGGGGCAGGTGCTCTGCAGAACCACAGTCCCATCACAGGAGCTGGTGCCATGGGGGGCTGTTTCTGCAAGGTTTCAGCCAGGCAGAGGGAGTTTCAGCCCCAACCCTCCTGTCTTGGCAGACGTGGAGGAGCTCTGGATTGGCCTAAATGACCTCAAGCTGCAGATGAACTTTGAGTGGTCGGATGGGACGCCCGTGAGGTTCACCTACTGGCATCCCTTTGAGCCCAACAACTTCCGTGACAGCCTGGAAGACTGTGTGACCATCTGGGGACCGGTGAGAGCCCGGGGTGGGGGGGTTCATCCTGCACCTCAGCACTGCAGTGTCCTCCTGGCCAGGGCAGCAGTACCTGGGGGGGCAGCTCCAGCTGGGGTTGAATGTGTCTCACCCCCACTGTTGGGGTGGGAGGGATCTAGCATGGCATCCTTAGGGATCTGCTGTAGGGAAGGGAAGTTGGTGGACCCACCGTGGGGGTGGATGATCTGGGGAGTTTCCAGCTGTTGGCTGGGCTCAATCCTGCTCTTCTCCACTTTATGCAGGAAGGGAGGTGGAATGACAGCCCCTGCAACCAGACCCTGCCATCCATCTGCAAAAAGCCTGGTCGGGTGAGCCAGGAGAAGGAGGAGGATGACCATGGGTGCCGAAAGGTGAGGGAGACCTGGGGCAGGTGGTGGCTCTGGCTGCTCCACAGCTCTGCCTGATCCTCTGGGTTTTGGGGTCGCAGGGGACTTCTCCCCAAAACCATTTCACGGGGCCCTGATGAGCAGCACCCAGAGCTGTGGGTCTGTGTCCAGGGGCCGCTGGCACAACGGAGCATCCCGGGCCAAAACACGTGTCTCCATCATCCAGGATCCTCTCCCTGGGGCTACTTTGGTTGCCAGCAGGGATGTTCATCCTTTTTCCCCTTCCCTCACCCCGTGCCAACACCTCAGCAGCAAAGCTGCTCTCTGCAGGAGCCTGGCAGGACAGAGGCAGCTGCTGATGCCAAGCAGTGTCTCTGGGAGTTCTGGGGACATGGCCACCAAGCTGGACTGTGCTCTGCCTCAGTTTCCCCAGTTGTTGAGCAGGACTGGGGCCACCCCATTCCCACGCTTGCTGGGAAGTCACTTTTTGTGCCTTTTTGCAGTCCTGGAGCAGTGAGCCTGGCATCAGCCCCAGCTCTTGAACGTCTCCCGGCGCTTCAGAGCCAGGCAGCGCGCTCGGACTAGCAAACAGCCCCTCTGGACCAGCTCCCAGGGGTGCTGCCGGGCTCCTCCCGGGCCTTTCCATGCCAATGTGCCACCACCACCCATCCTGCCTGTCCCTGCAGCAATCCTGAGGTCTTACAGGGTGTCCCCAAGCAGATTTAATTCCCTCCTCCCTCTCCAGCCACAGGCTGGCCCTGGGTGCCAGATGCACCCTCTGGGAGAAAAACTGGGAGTGAGAAATGAACCAAGGAAAGGCCTTTTCCCATCCTTCCTTCCCCTCCTCATCCTCAATGGGCCTGTGTGCCACTTGGATGATGGAGACTGATGGAGAAGAGGTGGCATCTCAGAGGATCAGCCTTGGTCTGCTCCAGCCACCATGCAGGACAATTTTTTTTTGGTGATTTTTCACTTTTTCTTCCCCTTTCCAACCTCCCTTTATGTTTGAAACAGCCTTAAGGAAAGTGATGGGGGATGGAGGTTTGGGAAAGGCAGAGTCAGAGAGGGATGAGGGGACACACTGGGAGCAGGAGCTGGAGGCAGCAGTTGGAGTTGATGGTCCCATCCTGGCCCCTTTTTGTATCAGAGGGGCTTGCTGTGCTGCTCAGTGCACAGCAGAGCACCCATGTGGTTTTAGTACTGCAGAGGCCCAGAGCTAGTTGGGGACCCCTCTGGGGCCCATCAGATCCCTCTGGAGACACTGGGGACCCATGCTGGGCCCCTTTCCCAGCTGCTGCTGGTGTCTGTGCTGTTCCCACTGGGACCCAGCTGGTGGGTCCTCACCCGGATTTACTAATTTTGGGGAAAGGCTGCAGGGAAGAATGGGATTTGAGATCGTTTTCCTCTCAGTCTCCCAAAGATGCTCTCTTGCTTCCCTCCCTCCCATGCTGGTGATGCTGCACATGGCAGGTGTCCCCTGCTGTCCTTCCAATGCCCTGGGGGACCCACCAGTTAAACCCCAGTGATGATTCCCACCGTGCTGGGAGGGTCTCTGAGCTGGGGGCTATTCCCCTCCTGCCTGAGCCCCTTCCCCTTCCCATCCTGGCTTCCTCTTCCATCCCCAGCCCCCACATCCCTCCCTGCCCCACAGCTACCAGCCCCTGGCCCTGCCCTGGCAGCAAACAGGCACTATTGTGTCTCCAGCCCCGGAGAGGCTCCAACATCAACAAGGCAGGGGATTAAAGCAGCCTGTGGTGGGACTGGCTCTGGATTCGGCCCCGCGGCGCACAGAGGAGGATTGTGTTCCCTTCCCCGCGCCCCGGCCGGGCTGGACGTTGGCAGGAAGAGCCGTTTCCCTGGCTTTGAAGCTGCCTGGGTGTTTGTTTTCCTTGCAGCCACGTCCCCTGGGGCCGGGGGCTGCTTGGAGCTCAGAGCTCAGCGGGGTCAAGCTGGGGGTGGCCGGGGGCAGGAGACCTCCCAGGAGGAAAGCGGAGGTGGTGGCGAGGGACGTGGGATGTTGCCCTCATCCCTGTCCTTCCAGGCTGGGGTGAGTGGTGGTGGATGTCCCCTGTCACCCACCTGCAGGGCTGGAAGTGGCACAGTCCCTCTTGCTTCTGGCTGGGCGAGGACCGTGTCCCCTACAGCGACGCTCGCAAGACGTGCTCCGATTACAGCTCCACGCTGGTCACCATCACCAACAGGTCAGCTGGTTGGGGTTTTGCCCCAAAACCAAGTCGTCGTCGTCCCCCACCTCATGGGGCCACATGACCCGACAGCCTGGGTCTGGGGGCACGTCTGGTGTCTCAGCTCACAGGATCTGTCACCTCCTCTCCAGGTTCGAGCAGGCGTATGTCAGCAGCCTCATCTACGGCTGGGATGGGGAGTATTTCTGGACAGCCCTGCAGGACATCAACGAGACCGGTGCCTTCCGGTGGCTGAGCGGGGACGAGGTCACCTACACCCACTGGAACCGCGACCAGCCCGGTAAAGGGGGTGGCCGTGGGTGGGATGGGGTTGTCCCCAGGTGGGACGGGGATGTCCCCACCGGGTGTGGTGGGTGCTGGCTCTGCCACCTGGCACAGTCCCACCCCTAAGGCTGGCATCCTTCCCCCCTCCTGTGAGTGCTCCAGGTTACAACAAGGGTGGCTGCGTGGCCCTGGCCACCGGCAGCTCCATGGGGCTGTGGGAGGTGAAGAACTGCAGCACCTTCAAGGCCAAGTACATCTGCCGGCAGAACCTGGGCACCCCGGTCAACCCCGAGCTGCCCGGCCCCTACCCCACACCCAGCCTCTCTGCCACCTGTCCCATGGGATGGAGCACTGACTCCAAGCTCCGACACTGCTACAAGGTGAGGGGAGCTGGGGGGGGGGCTTGTCTTGGCCATTGTGGGGGTGCACGTGCTTCCCCCTTGGCACGGGGGGGTGCGGAGGAGCATGGTTTGGTGCTCGCAAAGCAAACCCAGGCCCCACGAGCCTGTTTTTTGGGCTGGGTGGTGGGATGCTGGCGCCTGCAGGGTGGGTGCTCTGCTCCTCTCCTGGTGCTCAACCCCCTTCGCTGCTGGTTCCCCCCCCCACCAGGTGTTCAACTTCGAGAAACTGCAAGAGAAGAAGACGTGGATCGCGGCGCAGGCATTTTGCCGGGAGCTGGGGGCCCAGCTGCTCAGCCTGGGCAGCTACGAGGAGGAGCACTTTGTGGCCAACACCCTGAACAAGATTTTTGGGTGAGGGGGTTGGCCACACCAGTGCGTGTCCTGCTTTACAAGCACACGTGGCACAAGCTCACACCTGTCCTCCTGCTCTGGACACGTGGATGGGGCATGGATGTGGCTCTGCAAGTGTGAACATGTGTACAGAAAGTGTGACATTTGGTGCAGCTGCACCAAAGAGGGGACAAGGGAGAAGTGCAGGAAATTCAGTGTAATTTGGGAATGGAGCTTGGGTTTAAAACTGCTTCAGCCCTGAAGTGGTGGGCCTGTTGCCCAAGCTCCTGCCTTTGGGTGTTGTGGGGACAGCAGGCTTTGAGAACCAACAAAAAAAGGCCAGATTATAAATACATATTTGTGTATATAGTGAAGAAATTCTTCACTATGGGGGGTGGTGAGACCCTGGCCCAGGCTGCCCAGGGAAGCTGTGGCTGCCCCATCCCTGGCAGTGTTGAAGGGCAGGTTGGATGGGGCTTGGAGCAACCTGGGCTGGTGGGAGGTGTCCCTGCCCATGCAGGGGGTTGGATCTAGATGACTTTTAGGGTCCCTTCCAACCAAAACGAGTCTGGGATTCATTCTGTACAAGTGTCAGTCCCTCCAGTTTGGAAGGGAAGTCTGTTCTCACCTTTCCCCCTGGTCCCCACAGGGAGTCAGAGCCGGAGCTCCACGAGCAGCACTGGTTCTGGATCGGCCTGAACCGGCGGGACCCTGGCGGGGACCGGAGCTGGAGGTGGAGCGACGGGCTGGGGGTGAGTCTGGGGGGACTGGGGCAGTACCGATCCCCTTGGCATTTGGGGTGCAGGGGGGCCAACCCAGCACTGGTGGAAATGCCGAACACAGCCCGTCTCTCTCGACCCCCTAGTTTTTCTACCACAACTTTGACCGCAGTAACTACGATGACGACGCCATCCGGACGTGCGCGGTGCTGGACCTGGCCTCCCTGCAGTGGATGCCCATGCAGTGCGAAGCCCAGCTGGACTGGATCTGCAAACTGCCCAAAGGTGCCCACTCAAGTACCCCCAGACCCTTCAGCTTCAAATAACCGGGCTGTGGGCTGGTGGAGCAGGTGCAGGGTCACCTTCTGTCACCTCCCTTCCAAAGGTGGTCCCGTTGTGGGGGTCTGAGTCCCAGTTCAGGGGCTGGGAGAGGCGCTTGGGGAATTTGGGAGGGCATCTCACCCTTAGAGCCCACCAGCAGTTTGCAGGCAAGGACCAGCACGAGCACCCCAGCCCTGCATCCCACCTGATGGCCTCTCCTTGCCCTTTCTCCAGGTGCTGATGTGAAGGAGCCAGAGATCACAACACAAGGTGCGTTGGCCACGGCCGTGTGTCCATCAAGTGCAGGCTGTCCTCCCTGGGTGTCTGCCCCTTGGGACATCCCTCAGTGTTAGCCAGAGAGAGATGGGCCCTGTGTAGGGTTGTGGGATGGAGGGGAGACCAGTCCTCCCACTGCCCCTTCCTGCAGGAGAGGGGTGAAAGCAAAGCAGCCCAACCCATGGGGGACCAAGGGGCAGGGCAGCTGGTGCTGGTGGCTGCGGCAGATGGTGGCACGAGCCACAGCATGACACCGGTCCCTGCCTGCAGGCAGCAAAGACTGGGTGAAGTACCAGGAGGCTGAGTACAGGTTCTCTGAGGATCACTTGACGTGGGTGCAGGCCCAGCGCATCTGCGGCTGGGTCCAGGCGGAGCTGGCGTCGGTGCACAGCGAGGCCGAGCTGCGATTCCTGGGCCAGAACCTGAAGAAGGTACCAGGGGGACGGGGACATCCCTGGGCACCAACGGGCTCTGCTGCCTCCCCAGGTTCCATCCTTTGCTGGGGTGACACTGGGTTGAAGGGCAGGTTGGATGGGGCTTGGAGCAACCTGGGCTGGTGGGAGGTGTCCCTGCCCATGCAGGGGGGTTGGATCTAAATCATCTTTCAGGAACCTCCAACCCAAAAAAAGTCTGGGATTCTATGATTGTCTGGTGGGTCTCGTGTGGTGGTGGCAGGTCCTGGTGGCCAGGTGTGGGTTTGGGGCTCAGCAAGGTGATGCTCTTTGCCACAGTGCAAGCCACAGGGTGGCTGCCTGGTCCCTATGCCTGGGATGGCCGTGGCTGTCCCCAAGGACACCCAGTCCCTGCAGGGCACTGATGTGTCCCCTCTGGGCGTGCAGTTCTCCAGGGGCCAGGAGCAGCACTGGTGGATCGGGCTGCACACCTACGAGAATGACGGGAGGTTCAAGTAAGTTGGAGAGCAAGCCACTGTGTCCCTCTGTGTCCCTGTGCCACCATCCCCAGCCTGCAGAGCACCACAGCTCAGCACCTCCATCACAGGGGGCCCACCCTGGGGGTGCTGGGATGGACAATCCTCACCCAAGTGAGGGCTGGGGGGCCTGGGGGGCACGCTCCCAGTTAGGGCATTCACCTGGTCCCGTTCTGACTGACACCAAGTCACTGCTGGGCCTCGAGCTCCCACGGGTGCCTTTCCCAGGTGGTCTGATGGGTCCCTCCTCAACTTCATCTCCTGGGCACCAGGCAAGCCCCGGCCCATCAACAAGGACAAGAAATGTGTGTACATGACAGCCAGCAGAGGTGAGGGGCTGAACCCAGCCATGGGCAGGGGCAGCTCTGAAGGGGCTGGGGGCTGCAACCCTACCCCAGAGTGGTGGGGGGGGTGGGGGTCATGGCTGGCCTGTCCCTCCCCACAGAGGACTGGGGGGACCAGAAGTGCCTGACGGCGCTGCCCTACATCTGCAAGAGGAGCAACGGGACCACCCCAAAGCCTTCGCTCCCACCCCTGCCCGCTCCGGCCAAGGGGGGCTGCCCCCGAGGCTGGGTGCCCTTCCTCAGCAAGGTAGGGAGGGGACAGAGAGGGGACGGCCACCTCCTGGCCCCCCCAGCCATGCAGGGAGAGGTGGGGGTCTGAGAAACGGTGGGGTGAAGCACGTGCACGTGCTGTGGGGGAAATGCTGGGGGCTGCGTGCACAGGGGCAGGGGAGGGTGGGGGAGGGTGCAAGAGCTGGTGGGGGCTGATGGGGTTAGGGGTGCAAGAGGTGGTGAGGGTTGATGGGGTTAGGGGTGCAAGAGGTGGTGGGGGCTGACAGGGCTGAGGGTGCAAAGCAGGGAAGGGCTGTTGGGGCAGAGTGGGGCTGCAGAGGGTGAGTGAGTGAGGCGGGTGCAGGGCTGGGGCACAACTGCACCCCCTGGGCCATCCTGTGCCCCCACCTGGGCAGTGTTTCAGCTTCAACGGCCACGACAAAGCCGAGATAGTGAAGTGGCCGGAGGCGAAGCAGGCGTGTGAGAGCCAGGGCGCCGTCCTGGCCACCATCGCCAGCCCCCTGGAGCAGGGTAGGTGTGTGCCCCCCTACCCCCACACTGCCCACCCACTCGCCAGGGACCTGCCTGGGGTGGTCTTCAGTGCCTCATCCCTTGTAGCCTTCATCACATCCATGCTGCCCAACATCTCCTTCGACCTCTGGATCGGCCTCCGTGAAACCCAGCGGGAGTTCCAGTGGGTGGGGGGGCGAGTCGCTGCGGCACGTGAGCTGGGCACCCGGGGAGCCCTCGGGGGGCAGCACCCCCAGCCCCCGTGACAGGCCGGTGAGCTGGACCCCCCCCCCCCAGCATCCCCCCTCTCCAGGGAAGGGCTCAGCCCCCACGTCCCACCATGAGGGTGGGAGGTTTTAGGGTGCTGGGGTGGCTTTCTGAAGGCAGAGCAGCATCTTATCCCTGCAGGGTGGGGGTCCCCTGGGGGGGGGGGTGTCTCTGGGGTGGGGATCCCTGGGGTGTGGGGGTGTCCCTGGGGGTTGGGGGACAATGTGAAAGGCATGGCTGACCTTGTGGCTTGGCTGTGCAGACCAACTGCGTGGTGGTGTGGCACGGCTCCCCCCCCCACTTCACTGGGCGCTGGGACGACCGGAGCTGCCTGGAGGAGAAGCACGGCTACATCTGCCAGAGGAGCATAGGTAGGGGGGGACAGGGGGGACAGCCCCAGCCTCTGTGTGCTGGGGACCTGTCACCACCACCACCCTAGTGCCCCATGCTTTGGTGAGGCTATGAGGGTGGGAGCTTGGGGCGATGGGCTCAGCTTGGAGGGAGCTGGAGGAGCTCAAGGTGATGGGCTTGGCTGGGTGTCCCTGATCCCAGCTCTTTGTGGGGCAACCCCAAATCTTGTGCACAGCAGCCTGGCTTGGCATGTCCACTAGGGACGTGCATCCTGATGGACAGCCTCAAGGTGGAGATGGGGCCAGGGTGTCACTGCTTGTCACCTCTGGGGATGTGGACTCTCAGCTCTCCCCAGTTGCACCAAGATGTCCCCAGATGCACGTGCCCCATGTACGGTGTTGCCAGGGACACCCTGGCTTGAGAGGGGAAGGATGGATGAAAGGGTGACCCCCCCCAGCCTGCAGGACTGTCCTCTGTGCCCTCTGACCATGTCTCTTTGCTCCCCCAGACCCGTCCCTGAGCCCCGCGCGGACGCTGTTCCCCCCCTCTCCCACCGGCACCCTCTTTTACCACAACAGCACTTACCGCATCCTGCAGAAACCCCTCAGGTGGCACGAGGCACTGCTGCTCTGTGAGACCCTCAACGCCACCCTGGTCACCATCCTGGACCCCTACAGCCAGGCGTTCCTCACCCAGGCTGTCAGCAGCCTGAGGGCTCCACTCTGGATCGGGTTGGCCAACAACCAGGTGAGGGAAGGGGGCAGGCAGCTGGAGTGAGGGGGTCTCCAGGGGGTTATGGAAACCCCTCATCTTCTCCTCCTCCCCTTGCTTCTGCAGGGTGGCCGGAGCTACTCGTGGCTGACTGAGGAGAACCTCTTCTACACCAACTGGCAGGATGGGGAGCCCCGGCAGGCCACTGGCTGCTCCTACATGGATGTGGATGGGAGCTGGCGCGTGGCCGGCTGTGACACCAAGCTGCAGGGGGGCATCTGCCAGCTCAGAGCAGGTGCTGGCTGGGGGGGACATGGGGGGTTCAGCACTGGATGGACTGGGTGGGCAGAGACCAAGAGTTGGAGATGGCATCCCACCGGGAGCCTCCTGCAGCTCTGTGAACATCCCTGCAGATCTGGGTGCCTCCATGTGCTGTGGGACCCCAACCTAGGGTGTCCCCCCACCCACCCATAATTCACTGTGTGCTCCCCAGGTGCCCCCCGCACGCACAAGTGGAGCTACAGTGGCAGCTGCCCCAAATCACTGGAGGACTCATCCTGGATCCCCTTCCGGGACCACTGCTACACCTTCCACATGGAGATCACCCTGGGGCAGAAGGAGGCCATGAGGAGGTGCCAGAAAGGTATGGGGTGGCTGTGGTGGTGAAAGAGGGTGACAAAGCTTTGGACATGGAAGAGGGAGGGGTCCCTAGGATGCCCGGGAGTGCCTGAATGGGTCCCCTCTCCCTGCACCCACGTCCAGCCTTGGTCAGCCATCTTCTCCTTGCTGTTACACGTTGGCATTTGTGGGTGGTTCCTCAGCTTGGTCCTCTTGGGCTCTCTGCTCCTGAGCTCTTCCCTGACTCTCTTTCCTCCGCAGTTGGTGGCACAGTGTTGTCCATCCAGGACGAGATGGAGAACATCTTTGTGTGGGAGCATCTCCAGGCGTATGAGGGCCCGTCCAAGGGTGCCTGGCTGGGCATGACCTTCAATCCCAAAGGTACAAAGGGAGGAGTGAGGTTTTAGATATTCCCCCAGGCACTACCATGAGTTGCCACCAGGTCTGAGGTGAGCAGAGGAAGCCCTTGGTGGTGGCACCAGTGTGTGGGACTTATGGCGTGGTCTGACCAGGAGTCCCAGTGCCTCAGGCTGTTCTGGACATGCTATGTGTCCTCCTCTGTCTTGGTGGGATGAGGCTGGTGAATTTGAAGCCCAGAGTCTCCTCCAAGGCACTGGAGCCTGCAGGTTCAGGAACATGCCTTGCAGCCCCTTGTCCTCCTCATCACCTCATCACACTGGGGCAAAGATGGGGTGTCCCCTTCAGCCTCCCCAGACCTAATTCTTCCATTTCCCAGGTGGCACCTTGGTTTGGCACGACAACACAGCCGTCAACTACTCCAACTGGGGCCAGCACGACACGGGGCCCAGCATGCTCAGCCAGAACAGCTGCTACTGGATCCAGAGCAGCAATGGCCTGTGGCACCTGGGCTCCTGCACCAATGTCACCATGGGGGTCATCTGTAAGATCCCCCGAGGTAGGGACCTGAGGCCCTGTGGAGTGAGCTGGGGGTCCGGGCAGGGTCCCACAGGACATGGCAGCACTGGCCACGTGTGTTGGACAGTTCTGGTGTAGGGGCCAGTGCTGGGGTCTGCAGGTCGCCGAGGGGGGCTCAGTGGTCCATGCTTTGGTGGCTGGGTCAGCACCTCCAAGCAGGATGAAGCAATTGGGGTGGTGGTGGGGCAGATAGGACCCCCGTAGCTGTGTGTTGCCCAGTATCTGTGTGGTGGGGCACTGGGAGCAGGGGAGGACAAGGGGCTGGTGGGGCTGGCACTGGGAAGGGGGAGGGTGCTGTGGTCATGCACTCACCTCTCTGTGTTGCTGTTGCAGTGGAGGAGAGCAGCTTCTCCAGGGCAGGTGAGTGGTCCTGTCAGCCTGGGCACAGCCCTGGGGAGTCCTGCTGCAGCCCAGCTTGGATGAATAACCAGAGAAATGGTGTTTGTGGGTGGGAAATCCCATTTCCAGGTGGCTTTGGCCCTGGGTTAGGACTCCCCAGTAGCAGTAGCTATCCCTCTGTGGAGAAGCATGTCCAGCCAGCCCCTTGCTGGGCTCTCCTGCCCTTGCCCACACTGACCAGCCAGGCTGGGGGGTGGACACTGCATCCAAAGATCCATCCCAGGCAGCTGCAAGATGTTCACGCACATCAGGAATGACCCAGAGAAACTGCCCAATCCCAGGAGCAATTCCATGGGCAGGATGTCCCTAAAACACCAAAGCAGACTCCAGTCCTATCCCTGCCCCAGAGCCACCATCCAGCTAGAGACCCACCAGCCAAAGCTCCTCTTGTGGGATGAGATGGTGGGAGATGGCAGGCTGCTGGCCTCCAGTCCTGGGGTCAGCTTTGGGATCCTACTGCAAGAAAAACACCCAGGTGCTGGAGCAAGTCCAGAGAAGGGCAATGGAGCTGGGAAGGGTCTGGAACACAAGTCTGACAAGTGGTTGAAAGAACTGGGGGTGTTCAGCCCAGAGACAAGGAGGCTGAGGTGAGACCACCTCCCTCTGCAGCTCCTGAGAGGAGGTTGGAGTGAGTGGGGGGGGGGTCAGTTGCTTCTCCCTAGGAACAAGCAACAGGACAGGAAGAAATGGTCTCATTTTAGATTGGATATTAGAAGAAACTTCTTCACTGAAGGGATTATTCAACACTGGCCCAGGCTGCCCAGGGAGGTGGCCAAGTCAGCATCCCTGGAGGTGTCTGGAAGACACGTAGATGTGGGGCTGAGCTTTAGCGCTGGGCTCGGCTGGGGTTGGGTGGTGGTTGGACTCGGTGGCCTTCAAGGCCGTTTCCGAGCAGAACAGGGGTGTGACTGGGGGGTTCTGTGCCTCCTTCCCCGCAGCCCTGCCCGAGAACACGACGGCCCTGGCGGTGGTGGTGGTGTCGGCGCTGGCGCTGGGTGCCCTGCTGGCCGTCGCCGTCTACCTGTACAAGCGGCGGGGCAGCGCGGAGAGAGGGGCTTTCGAGAGCGCCCGCTACAGCAGAACCACCTCCAACCCCAGCGGATCCGCCGAGAAGAACATCCTGGTGTCGGACATGGAGATGAACGAGCAGCAAGACTAACGGCAGGGGAGGGGGAGGGGGGGACGCTGGGGAAGGGGCAGCCGGGGAGGGGGGAGGACGGGGAGCATCGCTGGCCCCGCGGCACACGGGGCAGGGAGGGGGGCTGGGGTCGGGGGCAGGGCCGGGTGAGTGGTGGGAGCTGGGGACCCTCCTGCCCCTCTGGTCCTTGTTGTCACCTCCGGGCTTGTCCCCGGGCTGTTGGGGTTCGCCTGCAGCAGTCGGGGAGGCAGTTTCAGGGCTAAAAAAAAAGAAAAAAAAAGAAAAAGAAAAAAAAAAAGAAAACAAACGAACCAACTGGAGAGGAGATTTGCCTCCCCCCCGGTTCAGGAGTTTTGTGGTTGGTGCGAACGGGCTCCCAGACGCCTTCCCCTTGGGAGAGGGATGGAGCGGGTGCTCGGGGCCCCGCCACGGGCTCGTGTTCCCCCAGGAACTGGTGTCCGAGAAGACAATCCTCCTGGGCAAGAGGTCTCTAAAGCCGATCTACCTCCCCTCTGCACCCAGCGGCAAGGACCCTGCCAGCCCCAACCCCCCTGTGCTGCTCCTCTCCCCCTCCTCGGCCTCGCCCCCCACCCCCGGCAGAAGCAGCGGAGCCCCCGGTGCCGCGTGGACCCCCCGGGCACCAGCCATGGGACCCCCCCTCTCCTCCTTGGCACATCCCCCGGGCTGCATCCAGCCCTGGCCAGGCTGGGGCCGCTCCCCCCGGGCTGGCAGCCGGAGCCCACCCCCCCTTTCTGTTACTTTGGGGGGTGGGTGTGTGTCCCTAGATAACTGCACGGGACAGCACCGGACCGCACCGCTGGCCGGCCCATCCCGGCGGGAGCATCCTCAGCAGCCCAGGCTCTGCAGGAGGAGCTGGGTGCTGCGGTACGAGGGGTTCCCAGAGAGCTGGGACCACCCTCAGCCCCCTCGCCGGGCAGGGCTGGGGTCACTTGCCCCTGGTTGCCTCTGGGCCAGCAGGACAGGGCTGTCGGGTGGGGAGCCTTTTGGAAGCTTTGGTGGTTCCTTGGAAAGTTTGGTGATTGTTTGTTTCGGTTTGTGGTTGGGCTGTTGTTGTTGTTGGTTGTTTTTTTTTTGTTTTGTTTTGTTTTTAAGGAAACGAGAGGTTTTTGGTTTGGTTTTTGTTGTCGTTTTATTTTTTTGCTATGCTGTATTGAGTGCGTGCTGAATATATTCGTTCCTTCACACAGCTGGCTGGGGTGTTTGTGGTTGCCTGTTCTACATGTAGGGTGTAGAGGAGGAGGAGGAGGAGGAGGAGGAGGAGGAAGACCCTGCCTGGCTTTGGGGCTGTGCAGGAAGGAGCAGGGATGCCCAAGGCTGAGCCTGCCTCCCCCAGCAGCACCCTGGGGTCTTGGGGTCAGGATGGAGGATGCCTGGAGACAGCACAAGGCATTCAGGCCCCAAGTGGGGTTCCCTGCTGGGAATGGGACCCAAAGAGCCCCTCACACCTCTGGGGTGGGGTGGCACAGCACCTGCAGAGATGGTGCATTTAGCCACCCCTGCCTCTGAGGCTCGAGCTGGGTTTGTTTTTTTTTTCCATTGTGATGACAACAGGAACGAGCTAATTTTTGCTACTCTCTCCTTTTTGACACTTGTGTGGATTTTTAAATCTGTTAATTTCACTTAAGCTGGACATTAAGTGTTTAAGAAACTGTCAGGGGGTGGGATGGGGGAACAAGGGGTCTTTGGGGTTTTGTTTACTTTTTGGCAATGTCCAAGAGCTGCCACAAACATTTCAGGGCGAGCAAGAATCTGGAGCTCACGGAGCTGCCCCAGCTCCATTTCTCTCTCTTGGTTTTCTCTGCATTTCTTTCCTGAGGTCCTTTCTGGTTTGGAGCTGTTGGTTTTATCCACAGGCCTGTGGTTTTGCTCCTCATCCCCAGCTGATGTTGATGTACCAAGCAGCAAGCCTGGAGTGTGCTGGCATCCCTGCTGGAAGGATGCTTGGAAGAGCAGGAGGGATGCTTGGAATAGCAGGAGGGGATGCTGAGCTGGAAGTTGTGCTGCTGGTGGGGATGGAGGTGCTGGGTTAACTCCTCCTGGGTGAAAAGAGCTGTTAGGAAGTCCTAACAAATAAAGGTTGAGGTTAGGATTGGTGGGAAGGAGTGAGTGAAGAGCAGCAGTGAGGTTGAGGAGTGCAGCCAGGCAGAGCTGGGGCTCGTTTGGAGAAGGACATGAAATCCTGGGCAAGGTGGGCAAAGGGAAGCCCAGGGACACAAGTGGGATGGTGGGGAGTTACTGGTGCTGGAGAAAATCCCATGCCATGGAAAGGCCTGGAGTGCTGGGGGTTAGAAAGGAGCTCCCAGAGCTGTGCAGGAGGCCTGGCTGTTCACCCAGCCCCACCTGGGAACACCTTGTTCAAGAGATTTCCTTTCTTTTTGTTCTCTTTGTTTAATTTTGTTCCCTTTCCTCCTTCTTTACTCTCAAGAAAACAAATCTGTACAATCTAGGGGAGATGTATGAGAAGAGTTCTGTCAGCAGCCATCAGGATTATGGGAAAAACACATATATGGTTACGTGGTATCTCCTATCACCAGTAGAACAATGTGAAGAATTGCTTACAAGGACCCTGTCAATTAATTTTATATATATATATATATATATAAAATATATATATATAGTTTTTCATTTTTTTACTCTCTGTGGTTTGTAAGATTCTTTTAGAGGCTTGGAAATAAAATTTCCTTCCCCCACCTATTTTCTTCCTCTTTTTCCTCCCCTCCCCTCCCTTTTATTTGGGAAGAACAAAACTTGGTCTTTCCCTGTGTCCCTGCCAAGCAGCAAACAAAGCTGGAATTGCACCTGCTGTCTCCAGTGGAGGGGGCTTAAAGGTTGCCCAGGTGAGGGGGGTGTGGTGTTAATTCCTGGCATTGCTCTGTTTCATGCCCTGTGGGTCTGGTGGCTCTTCTTCTCCAGCTGTTGTTCAGAAGAGGTGGCTGAAGGGAGAAGATGAAAGAGAACAGGTGAGACATTAGGGTGAAATTCTTCACTATGAGGGTGGTGAGAGCCTGGCCCAGGTTGCCCAGGGAAGCTGTGGCTGCCACATCCCTGGCAGTGTTGAAGGGCAGGTTGGATGGGGCTTGGAGCAGCCTGGGCTGGTGGGAGGTGTCCCTGCCCGTGCAGGGGGTTGGAACCTGATGATCATTAAGGTCCCTTCCAACCTAAACCAGTCTTGGATTCAATGAACATTTCCTTGTGGATGCCTCCTGAGCTGAAAGAAGATGTCAGGTTGTGTGAGGTCCTTGGGATGCACTGAAATTTCTGTTTCCCACCAAGGGTTGGGGGAAGGGGCTGAGACCCATCTGAACCTGCACCCTGCCCTTGCTCCTACCAGAGTGAGGAGCAGTAGGTGCCACCACCAAAGCACCAGACACCCTGGCAGGGTTGCAGTGTTCCTGGGCACTGCTGCTGGAGGGGGGGTGTGGGGGTGAGCTGCTCCAGCAGGACATGGGGGGCAAGGGGATCACCGGGGGGGCAGCTGCTGGGAGCTGTTCTGCACCCAAAGCTTCCCCTGCTCCCTCCACCTTGGCTCATCTGCTACTTCCTCACCTCCCTCCCTCTTCAGGCTTCCCCCACCTTTTTGGTATCCAGGGACTGCCTGCACCCACTGCTCCCCTCCCAGGGACAGATCTGGGGCCCTCCCCACCCCCCACCACCCTGCTGGCCTTGGGGAGATGAGATCCCAACCAGCTTTCCCTCAGGATTACCAGGGCTGTTCATTTCTGCCTTTCCTTTGGAGGAGAGCAGGAGCTGGGAGCAGAAAGTCTAGGGATGCCTTGGAAGGAGCAGATGGTTTTAGGAAGGTAGCAGATGATTTTAGGATGATATAAGGAAGAAATTCTTCACTCTAAGGGTGGTGAGGACCCCCAGGGCAGTTGTTGATGCCCCATCCCTGGAGGTTTTTAAGGCCAAGTTGGATGAGGTTTTGTGCAACCTGCTCTGGTGGTTCCGTGCTCATGGCAGGGAGGGCTGGAACTGGATGATCTTTAAGGTCCCTTCCAACCTTATGATTCTGTGATTTTCCTCCTTTGTTTCTCACCTGAGAGGTGAGAGGAACTAGCAGGGGCAGCAAGAGCTGCTCTGCTTAACTGCAAGATGCAGTGGAAATAACGCTGAGCAAGGTGGGGGAAAGGACACTCGAGGCATCCTTGTCATGGAGCTTAAATGCTCTCAGGGTGCCCTGACCTGGATTCAGGTATGTGGTTTCTTCTCTGAGGAAGCCCAGGGAAACTTGTGCTGCTGATTTTAAACAATGAAGCACAGAATGTGCTTGATTTTCTATTTTTAAATTTAAAATAAATGCAGCCTTTGGAGAAAATAGCAGTTTGCAGTAACCAAATCCTTTCCTTTCTCATGAAGAGTCTCCACCTTTTATCTGCTCTTCTAAACTTGACTTGAGCACACCCGTTTTAAGGGAGTCATTAGACAATTCCATGGTTCAGGTTGGGTTCTTCTGGAGAAGGATATAAAATAACCTTGTTATTTTAATCCCCTGTAATTTCCTCACTGACTGCTTAGGTATCAGGCAGAGGGAAGGTGGCACCTCCGAGGCAGGCAATGAGGACACTCTAAAATTAGCCATTGGCAGATTTACTTCTTGCCAACCCCTGGGCTGCTGAGGAGTTTATGAGTTTGGAAGAGAAATGTTGGGTTTATTTTCAGAAGGAATGTCTGGCTTGCCTAGGAAGTGCAGCACACCATGCCTGGGCTCCAAGGGGGGCTTCCTCTGGGAAACACAAGTCTGCCCGGGGTTCTGGCATGGCCTTGGGCTCCTGTCCTAGGCAGCTCTGAGGCGCTTGCTGGGCACCAGTAGGTCTGACTGGGCCAGGTGAGTGGTGACCTGAGGTGCCCTGGTCCAGAAGAAGGCTGGGGTGGCTCGTTGAGCTGCAGCAACCACATTGCACCTGATGTCAAGTGAGCAGAATCCTACCTTAAGAAGTTCATTCCCTCAATTTTGTCTCCACTGGCAGCTAAAAGCAGACCTAAGCTGCTTAGGACTTGCTCCTGATGCAGGGTAGATTCAGATTGGGTACCAGGAAGAAGTTCTTTACTATGAGGCTGGGGAAGCACTGGAACAAGTTGCCCAGAGAGGTGGTGGAGGCCCCATCCCTGGACACATTCAAGGCCAGGCCTGATGGGGCTCCGAGCAACCTGATCTAGTTAAAAAGGTCCCTGAGCACTGCAGGGGGGGCTGGACTAGATGACCTTTCCTTTCCAGTCCCACAAGTTCTATGATTCTATGATCCGTATTGAATAATTTGATCCCTGCACTGAGATGATCTCCCAGTACCCAGAGTGCATGGGAAGTGCTCACATCTTTGGGAGCCTCACAGCACAGAACAGCAGCTCAGGACTTGTGCCACCCTTGGCTCTTCTGGAGACACCAGTTGCTTGGACCAGGAGCTGCAGCAATCAGCATCCACAGAAGGGACAAGGAGTCCCCTGGGCTGAGCCTGCTCAGGACCTCTCAGATCCGACCCAGCAGAGTTGGCAAAGGTGAGAATTCAGTCTTAAATGCTCAGGAGAAAGCAGGTGCTGGAGCACAGCAAAGATCTGGGCTCCTCAGAGCCACAGACTCTTGACCAATGGACCCTGCCTTTTGGAAGCAAACTGCAGCTGTTTTCATTTCACCCCGTGGTAAAAACCACCACTCTGAAAAGAACCAGTTTGTGCAAAAGGAGTAACCACAAGATCTTTGTTTCCTCATTCCCAGAATCCAGGCATAAGCCTGACTCAGAAGTTACTAATCTGCTGGATCAAGGAGGAATGCAATGTTCTGTGAGTAGTGGCTGCTTAGTAAGGAATTTTTTTTCAGGGATGACAAATCCACTAGGTCTTCTTCACTGGGGATAGTTGCTGGTCATATTATGCATAGTTCATGTTTAATAATTATCTTCCAATTAACGCAGTTGGTATTTAGCTTGTCAGGACCAATTTGGAGAGCAGGGAGCACAGAGTGTGGATCAGGTTTCCAGTGACAGACAATAACCAGCACAGCACTAGCAAGCAGCACAGGGGATATTCAGAGCCTTGAAACTTGCCAAGTTATACCCTCCCACCACACGCTGTAAAAAGAATTACAATTTATTAAGTAACATGTTTCAAGTTGAAGTGGAACTGAGAAGTTAGGAAATGTGTTAACCAGGCAGGAATTCAGAAGGTTCGTGTATAAATCTGAGAGTAGCTTCAAAGAACTTGTATAGCATATTTGTACCCATCAATCCAGTTGTTTGGGGTTGTTTTGCTGGGATACAAATACTCCAGACTTGTTGCTGTGAAGCCTTCAGGCTCCTTCCTATCTTCACTTCCAGACAACAGCCATGTTTCCCAGTTTCCTTGCATGGATTCAACTGGGTGTCTTTGTAAGTCAGAACTCAAGTCAAGATCTGAGTGTTTTTCTTCTGCCTTCACTCTCTAAAACAAAGGGTAGACCCTTTTTTGTTTCAGGCTATGTCCATTAGGAAAAGAACATTAAATACACAAATTTTGCCCAAGTTTACTGGATGGTTTGGTGTCATATGCATTCAATCAAGAGATGTAAGAATGTGCTCTGGCCCTTTGGCCTCAAGCTGCGCGCGGGATCACGTCACTTTATAAGCTCAAGCTCTAATCAGAAGAAACCTCAGAAGCAAGGAATGTCAGTATTATATGTGGCTCAAAACACACAGTAAAGGAGCCACAGGCATCTCCATAGTTTGTGATTTTAAAGGTTAAAGAAGGTCAGTTAAAACCCCAGCTTACCAGCCAACTGTTTCCAATTAGGTGAGGCAGTTTTAGGACATAATCAATAGAAATGCCATGCTGACTTCCCTGCTAGTTCCCTTGACCTGTGGTCTTTTAAAGTAATTAGCAGTCAATGTTTGGACTTTTAAAGGCATCAGTAGGACTACAAAAAGGGCTGTGTGACATAAACACGCTTGTTTTGGCTTTAATTAAAGTAGGACAAAAGGGTAGAGTCAGGATCTGTAAATGAAGAAAGGTGCTCTAGGATCCCTTCCTTCATCAGCAAGAAAAGTACTGGCTGAACAAGATGAAATGTCATTGCTTTCTCTTCAGCTTGGAAGAAGAAAACAATATCACTGAATAATTATTTTGATTGCCAATTATCTGCACTGCTGGGCTGCTGCTCTGCTCCCAGAGTCACCTGTGCAGCCCCTCCTGAACTCAGCTTTGCTGCCCATCCGAGGCTGCAGCAGCTTCCCCAGCATTCAAAAGATATTTATTAATGGAGGTAGCCTTCAGATTTCCAGTCTGAACTAGTGTGGGAAAGTACAGCAAGGCAGAGAAGTCTCTCCTCCTTGCACATAAACATCTTCCAAACAGTGTGGAAATCACTCAAGTGCCCAGGACCTCAGCAACTTTTATCCTAAAATGGGAATTTTGTAATTATTGCCAGGCTGTTGTTCAGTTTTAATATATGGAAAATCTTTTCAAGTCCCTGGTTGCAAAAAACCTGCAAGTCCTGTTTTCTCAGGTGACCTTGGTAGTTTATTGGTACCTTATTTATTGAAAGAACAGCTGAAAATGCAGTTTGTTCTTTTGACTGGCTTGTCGAATCTATAGTGTTTGAATTGTTGTTTAACTCTTAAATATGCTGTAAGAAGTAAAATAGCCTGTTCTCCAGGATAATTAGCAGATGTGTTTTGTCTAGGGAATGAACTGCTGGCATAGTGGCCATGGAGGGGGGGGTTTGATGTGAGGGACAGAAAGTGCAGGAAGGGCTCTGTTGAAGTGATCCCGTATGGTTAATTAAATTGCCTGATTCAAAACGTGGTTTTATATATTCTAAGGAGCGTGTCACAAGCAGGGAAGTGGCTCCTTCTCGGTGCTGGAGACCCCCGGCTCCGGGCGCTGCTCTGAGGGCGCTGGGAGTTGCCAGGAGGGCAGAAGGCAGATCCTGCTGCTGCTGAGGAATTCCCTGCTGGAGCCTGGGAAAGCCGGGCTGTCATTAGCCCAGCAGTTCCTTAGGTGTCAGTGTCGCCCCAGCTGACAGAGCTGGAAGAGCTTTTCTTTGGCAGAACCCCCTGGAAGGGGAACAGAGGCCAAGAGAGAAGCCAAACTCGCTCCAGCTGCAAGAGGTTTGCGATGAGAACATTGGCTGAGCTATAAACATTAGATCTGAACTCTTCCTCTAGAATGAAAAACCTCATTTGGCGCTGAGCATTGTTCCCAGCCACTTGCAATCCTGTTTCTATGCAGTATTTTTCCTGTAAGTGGCACGTTGGAATTCGGGGCAACCTTTGCTCGGCAGCAGGATTTCATACCTCAGCCCCAGCTCCTGGGGAAATGGAGCTGCAAGACAGCAGAGACCTCTCATTCATGGGTCAAACATCGATTTAAAATAGATATCCTCATTTTTCTCTTCACTCACCCCAGACAAAGAACTGTAACAGGACCTAGAAGGTGCAGAAGTGGCTGGCTTGGCCAAAGCAGGCAATTCACATCTCTGGAGAAGATCAGTATGCTCAGGGTAATGAATTATTTACCAAAGAAAGTTGCCTTGCCCTTTTATTTTCATTTTGTTTCTACCTTTGAGAGAAATACAAGTCCTTCCAATGGGCTGAGGGACAGGGCTCCCTGTTCTCTAGTGCAATTCAGCAAGTGTTTACATCAGAAATGGGGAGTTAATCTCTTCATTGTCTGTGCAGCTTATCTGAATGTGAAGTGTATTTTGTTTAACTACCCATTACAAAACCAGAGTTGAGACAAAGAAAAAGATCTTGATCATGGCAAATTGATAAAATATCTCTAAAATTGGTAGTTTATTGAGGTCAAGGTTGTGCCTAGAAACTTTGGAGGCAGTTTTACAATTACAAGAACAAATGTAAACTGAGTTAGTCTCAGCTCTGGGAAAGGAATGAGCACTAATTTTACCAGGTGATGCCAAATAAGTACAAATAAGTATCTTAACTACCTTTAAAAATTGTTCTTTTCATCTCATGAATTAATTTCAAAGCCCTGTTGTTCACAGATGATGTTCCAGGGATATTGCTATGAACTCAGAAGCAGGAGGATTAAAGAAGACTTTATATATCATGACTCCTGGTCACATTCAGGAAAAAGCTGCAAAGTGACACAGAGTTGGAAAAGGTGGGAAAAGGGCACAGATTGAAAGTTCTTGCAGAAGAACCAAGAAGTTTCAGAATGCTGAAGGCATCTTTTTTTAATCAGTAGTCCTAGCACCTCTTAAAATTCCTGCCTGGAATGGTTCACTAAGGTAAATAAATAAATAAATAAATAGGGGGTTTATTTTTATTTTGAAGCTGTTTAGTAGGAGTCTCAGCTTCCTTCTGAGCTCAGCAGGGATGGCCACATCCAATGGCTTGATCTGGTTCTAGGTCTGGAACCCTGAAACAGCAGAAACAAAGGAAGGAAACTCTCTTGGAGGACGAGGCTTCACTTGCTGTTTGTTCAGACACTGAAACTCACGTGGAAAATAGTTCCAGGCTCTTCCTTGGTGTTTGAAGTAAACATGCTCTGTGACATCATAGGGTGGGGAAGCACTTGATTGTCTAACCCACAGAATCCAAGATTATTTTGCTAGTAAAAGCAAAGGGTTTTCTTACAGTTGGTGGTTACATCCTAAAAAATAACCCAGTTTGTTGATCTGTTTCATATCTATCAACTTTTTTCGCTGTTAGCATTTCACAGAATCATGGAATGGTTTGGGTTGGAAGGGACCTTAAAGATCATCTAGATCCAACCCCCCTGCATGGGCAGGGACACCTCCCACCAGCCCAGGCTGCTCAGAGCCCCATCCAACCTGCCCTTCAACACTGCCAGGGATGGGGCAGCCACAGCTTCCCTGGGCAACCTGGGCCAGGCTCTCACCACCCTCACAGCAAAGAATTTCCTCCTCATGTCTCACCTCAATCTCCCTCTTCCGGTTTTCATCCATCCCCCTCATCCCATCCCTCCCTGCCCTTGTCCCAAGTCCCTCCCCAGCTTTCCTGGAGCCCCTTCAGGCACTGGAAGCTGCTCTCAGGTCTCCCTGGAGCCTTCTCTTCTCCAGGCTGAACACACCAACTCTCCCAGCCTGGCTCCAGAGCAGAGCTGCTCCAGCCCTTGGATCATCTCTGTGTCCTCCTCTGGACTCTCTCCAGGAGCTCCATGTCCTTCTTATGTTGGGGGCTCCAGAACTGGGCACAGTGCTCTAGGTGGGGTCTCACAAGACCCAAGTAAAGGGGTTAAATCCCCTCCTTTCTCTTACAACTGGACGATGGGTATGTAGAATTTTCTGATCAACTCAAAGGCAAGAAAACACAGTGTCTTTGCTGAAACATAACTAGATGAAAACACAAGCCTTACTAAATGAATAAAGTCTTTAAAAAGATGCCAGCCTTCCTTTGAGATGTTTCGGAAAAAGCTCATAAATGCTGGTAAAGGTGATTTAACATCTTCTTGTATCAAGTACTGAGGGGAGTGCTAGCTCACCAAACCCCTAACAAATCCAGTTTTACTGCAACAGATTTTTAAAGAATTAAAGGACAAAAGCCCAACCCTGTACATTGTGGGGTTTGTATTTGTTTTTTCTTTCCCTTGCTAATTGTTTTTTGTGGGGAGCTTCAATTAAAAATCTGTCCACTTGCTATCATGTCAATCAATGTTCCTAACTTCTCAAACTTGCATTTCCTGAATGTTGCCCTCCCACTTTTTTTCTTTTTTTGATGTTGAATGTGTCTCTTTTACAGCCAAGTCCCTCTTGCCAATTCCTGAGATCTTGCATATTTAATGAGAGCAATTAAACAAGAATTTTGTAGAGGTGAGTTTTAAGCTCCAAAGCTTACTTTCATTCTCCTCTGCTTCAGGCTGTCTTGAGCACCAGGAGAAAGGCAACCGAGATTAATTTGAATCCTGATTTTTTAATGCTGATTAGACACCCAATTTCATACAGCTAGAAAAAGCCAAGTGAAGCCTTTTTAAACAAAATAATGGAAGCATAAAAATGTTTAAAAACAGGACAAGTGAGGAAATCAATACTTGAAATACAGTGAAGCTTTGGGTTGCTCTCAATATCAAACCGACTTGTAAATAGACACGACTGTCTCATTTGCCATTAAATTTTGCTAATCTATATTTTGCTGTATTTTTCAGAAGCCTTGCTTAAGCAGCTAGTCCTAAAAGAAGAAACTCTAAGGTTGTAGCTTAGTTTTTATGATTTCTGTTATTTTTTTAAAGTTGTTAGCTTCTAAAGTAAAATTTACACCAGAGGAAAAAGTTCCAGAGATCCCTCAGAGATTTATATGGATTCAATAATTATTTTGTGCTAATAACACTCAGACTTTCAGGACTATGATTGAACTCCAGGCTGGGAGAAATGCTTTCTTCTGAGAAACACGTGGGAGAGAGTTTGGCACCTGGGATGGGTATTTTTCATTTCCAGCTCCAACCTGAATGGAGGCTTTGAAGGAGGAGGGATGCAGGAACGTGGCATCGTGCTGGTGCAGCCTGTGTGGTCGTTTCAGCTAAAGGTCTTTTGCCTCCTCACTGCAGGATGGAGTATGAGCAGCCTCTGTCATCCCTTTGAACTCAGAGTGACACTGGGGGGGTGGACAGGGGTTGTTTTCAAGTCCCAAAGGTCTCCTGTAGCCGGAGGCTCATGTGTTTCACTCGCTGTTCCCCATCCAACCCATCCGAACGTGGACCTGCGTGGGTGGGAAGGTTAATCAGAGCAAGCAGCCCAACAGCAGAAGAGCATTGATGGTAAAGGTTTGAAAAAACAGCATCAAACACTCATTAATTGTCCATCACTGATGCAGCAAGTTCTACTTGGCTGCCAGCTTTGGGGGGACTGCTCCTTTATTTTTCCTGCCACGATCTGTTCCCACTCAGCTCTCAAAAACCCTTCAAAAAAGAATGTACACGGTTTGGTATCAAAATATTTGAATCCCTAACTAATGAATGATTGTGAAAAGCTTCCCTGAACTGCTCCCTGGGGTCTCTGTTTTAATTCAGCATTCTCTCTGAAGTGTTTATTTGAAAGTAGTTTCTCTTTCATGTTTGCCTGTTGCTGACAGACTTTTTTATGAGGGTTTTTAACAGGCCCATCTGTAACCCCTGCCTGCTGCAGCACTGGAGCATCTGACACTAAAGCTGCCACTTCAGTTCCTGAAGGTTTTAGGAAAATGATGGCAAATAAAAACGTTCAGCATTCTGTACTATTTATCCTGCTAGCAGTAAATGTCCCACATCAGATGAGCTTGGGCATATATTACAGGAGAGGGAGTTGGACTAATTTAGGGCACATTTGACCACGTAATGCTGGGCCATTAACAGATAATTGAGATTGCAGAAACCAGACTCATTCTGGCTGTAATTCTGTCCTGCTGCTGCACCAAGGCAGAGACAGACCCACAAGAGCAGATTCTGCACCTAATTCTCTCGCTTGGCCCATGATTTAGCACCTGAACCCAGATTTTCAGAAGCTGAAATTCAGCTTGTGGGTTTGTCAGTGATTTCAGGGGACACTCTTGGATTCCCCTTTTGCAGTGACCACCAGGAACCACTTTGAGTGGGATCTGTCTGCTCCAAATCATCTCTGAACCAGTTTAGTTACATGTAAACTAGTCATGCCTTTAGAGAGACCAGGGTCCCTACAATGTGTCACCAGTTGAAGTAACCTTTAAACCATATCTAGAATAAAACAGAATATTCCCCTATCTCAGATTGTCTTTTTTCTCTACACAGACCAGAACAAAACTGAGGCTGGGGATGCCAAAAATGAGCAGAGGCTTCTCCCCCTTCTTTAGCTTGATTTTTTGGAGGTGCTGAACTCTTGGCTGACTCCAGCCAGCAGGGTGGCTGCTTGCAGCTTGCTGAATGGCAAATGGAAAGGTTTTTTAATTATTTATTATAACTGGTAGTCAAAATGAGAGGCAGCTTGTGGAAATGCCAGGTCCTGCTGCTGGTTTATGTGCTGCATCTGAAAGTATCATTTTACTTTTTGCTTTCTCGTGGGAAGTGATGGTTTGTCAGGAGAAAACTGTGGGGTTGCTTGGTTCTTCATCTTTTTTTTTTTTCTGAGTTGTTTTGTCTTGTCTTGTTTTTAATGATACTCAGCCATAGCTCAGCCAGAAATACCCACTAATTGTAAGGACAAACATATCATAACAACAACAGTGAAAGAAAAAGAATCCTTCTTATCACAATGTCAGTATTATTTTAGACTGGACATTTCAAAATGGCAAGACTGGAAAGGAATCAGAAGAATCCAGCATCTTGTAGCCTGGGTTCTAATTAAAATCCCTCCCAAGCTCCAGACAGTCAGGACTGAAAATCACTATTCCTGCAGTTTCAAGATGACTGATGAAAGACTTCAGACAAACCACAAGCAGCCACTGGATCAGTTGATGTGACCTTTTTTTAGATCAGCTCAACTACAGTGATAATGCCCCAGTGAAAAGATGTTCTGTGAATTGAAAAACATCCAAATTGTCATGGCAGAGAGGCTGGCAAGGCACAGAACACAGCCCCAGTTCCATGTAGAGTTTGCCTGACAATTAACTGGAAAGTTTCATCTGCTGCTTTGCAATTCTTAACAAGATAAGACAAGGGAAATATGTTTTAATTTGACATGTCCATAGTGCTGACCCACTGATTTGGTCACAAATGACAGCACCACAAATGTATTCCAGCTCTTCCTGTCTGCAGGCCTGGGATGAGTGGAATAATGAAGGGTCTCTCAAGATGATGGAAAGAGAATTTACCTACAGCCAAGAAAACCTTTCACATGGGTTGAGATGCTTCCCACAAGGAGCAGTGCTGGCAAAAAGGCCTCATCAAACCCTTCATTTTCACCCTTAGTTTAATTAAGCTCCCCTCATGCCTCGCTGCCAAAACTATTGCAAGGAGTTGGTGACCAGTTAACATCAACCAGTGAAGCTGGTGGGGATATGTCTGTGCTCATTTAAACCAGCAATGTCCAAAAAAGTCATGACAGTTCTCATTCCACAATCATTCCAGATGCATTTTCCAGGCATATAATCCTATAGAACCCCAAAAGTCACTTGGGATCCCTCTAAAATATTTTTTAGAGCTATGACTGGTGAGCAGGGTGAGCACAGGTGACTTCTGTTCAGTTGTTAGAGCAAGTAATTTAAATAATTGGAGGACAACAAGGAAATTCAGGGCCTTGCCTTGGGAGGTGGGTCAGGTGTGGTTGCACTCAGCACCTGGGAGGAAGCTGCTCAACAGACCTTTGCTGGCTGGTGTTTTGGAGAGGAAAGTCTGCTTGGGAAGAATTTTCCATGTGGATTGAAGAGGTTGACAGCACAAGAGGAATGAGGAACTGCTGAAGCTCCCAGGAAAGCAGCCAGGACAGGGCACAGCCACAAGGTATCTGGGAACAGGTGTTTCTGCTACTTCTTTTACCCCTTTTTTGGTAAGTTCAGCCTTGTGAGTTCTGCAAATCTCTGTTTGTAAAGGGGATTCGGGCCAAGGTAGAGGCCTGGATGTGTTAGTTTGTGTTGTGTTTGTATGGAAAGAAAAAGAAATCTGCATTTTTTCCCTCTTGGTGACTCCCTTGGGCTGAACTACATGTGACCGTGGCCTTTGGCAAGTGGTGGTGACCTGTCTGGGGGCTGGGACAGGCTGTGCAGCTCTTTACCCCTGTGTTTAACTCATCTTTCTTACATTCTGTGACTAAAAAGCAGGTGCCCCCTGGTTATGTGCTGAGATGGGAGTGAGAGGGGGGCAGTGAAGCCTGGCTGGAAAGGTGTGATCAGAATGAAGGCACCATGTAGTGGTGCCCGAGAGACTGGTGGTGTGTGTGTGTATCTCACCTGTGGTGAGAGAGTTGGGGTGTTGAGCCTGGAGAAGAGAAGGCTCCAGGGAGACCTTAGAGCAGCTTCCAGTGCCTGAAGGGGCTCCAGGAAAGCTGGGGAGGGGCTTGGGACAAGGGCAGGGAGGGATGGGATGAGGTGTATGGATGAAAACTGTGAGAGGAAGATTGAGGTGAGACATGAGGAGGAAATTCTTTGCTGTGAGGGTGGTGAGAGCCTGGCCCAGGTTGCCCAGGGAAGCTGTGGCTGCCCCATCCCTGGCAGTGTTGAAGGGCAGGTCGGATGGGGCTTGGAGCAACCTGGGCTGGTGGGAGGTGTCCCTGCCCATGCAGGGGCTGGATCTAGATGATCTTGAAGGTCCCTTCCAACCCAAACCATTCCATGACATGATTCTATGATACAACATTTGTTCCTGTCACAAGCCAGCATATAGGACTTGATTTTTCATTCTTTGTCCAGATGGGTTTGGAGGCTCAAGAAAGAGGCTGGGATGGAGGGGGTGACCAGGATAACTTACTTGACATGTTGCTGTCCCTGCATGTATGTGAGAGGCCTTCAGATAGCAGGAAGCTGCTTCTGAGCCATATTCAGCCCAAAATGCTGCCTGTTGGGAATCTGATTTACTGAATACAATTCACTTAGTAACTCTGGATTATTTTCACACTAAACGTGGTATGTGACAATAACTTTTCTTCTCAGCAATGCTCACAGCTCTTGGCCTATTGTGTGGATTCAGCATCTTCAGAAGGGAGGGAGGATGCTGAGGGGGCTCTCTTAGATTATTGAACCTGCAAAAAATGCAGAGTCCCCAGTTTTACTGTGACAATGTCCTGTTAAAAAGGCAAGAAGGAAGGTTTTAAACATCAGGAACTGAAATATTGATATTTATGCTGGCCTCAGATATAAAATATCTGATGTAAAATGGGGCATAGGATGTAACACTGTGTGAGCACAACACCTGCATAGAATGGAACTTGGCAAGGGAAATGGGTCAATTCTAGCAGATATTGGTAAAGATTGGTATAGCTCAGGAAGAAAACAAATATGAATGTCACATTGGCAAATACCAAGCAGCAAATACAAGGGAAAAAGCTGGTGCAATTAAAGTTACAGATGTGCTAGGCAGAAATGATGGGGATGTGTTTGGGTGGGTGGGGTTTGGGAGGAGGTGGCTGCTTTCTTTTATAACATAGATCAACTCCAATGTAGATGATCATCACTCATCTGAAAAACAAGGAGTGAATTTTCTTCACTCTTAGATGGAAGGTCTCTAAGGAAAATTCCCACTGCAGGGAACCAGGTGCAGAACCCCATGGTGTGAAGCTTTCCTAAAACTGAGCATGAGACAGGGCTGAGCTGCCTCTAGAAGTGCCAGTTGTCAGTGAGAGATCTTGACCACCTGGAGGTCCTGAAGACTTCACAAATTTTGGAACTGCCATAAAATAAAATGCAGCATCCTGTTCCTCTGGGGGTAATTGATTTTGCCTCTTCAAATTTCCACTCTATGGTTTTAATTGAATACTTATTTTTTCATCGTTGATAGTGAATCTAATCAACCCTCAGGACAAAACACTTATTTTGTCTCTCTCTTGACAAACAAGTGTTTTGTTTGCATTTTGCCTCTGTAATTAAAGTACCAGCTGCCAATAGTGAAACAAACTATAGAAATGAATAACTATTTCCCCTGGAAACACACTGTACAATGTTGCTGGCGTGGAAGAGCTGCCCTCATTCCAAGTCAGAGTTGGAGACCAAAATGATGGGTATATATAAGTGTATTTGGGGGGTAGGAGAGGACAGGGAAAATGGCAGAGAGGAGGGGTTTTTGTGCATGTGTACTTAGAGAATGCAAAGCTGGATGCTGATTGTAAATCCAAGCTTGATAAAAGCTCCCTCGGAGAAGATTCCTGAGAATTACTGGCATCTCTTTTTTTAAATTGTAAGCAGGAATTGGCAGGACCAAGCCTGTGAATGGAAGCAGCATCACCCTTAACCTTGAATTCAGGCTGCTCCACAGGACTTTGATGGAAACAACAGGTTTGGGGGTTTTTTATCTAGGTGGTTTGGGGTGGTGAGGTGTCCCTCTCACTTTAGGTCTTCTGGTGTCACTGGGTTGTAATGGGGTTGATCAATTTAAAGAATCCCAGACTGGTTTGGGTTGGAAGGGACCTTCAAGAGCATCTAGATCCAACCTCCTGCACGGGCAGGGACACCTCCCAGCAGCCCAGGCTGCTCCAAGCCCCATCCAACCTGCCCTTCAACACTGCCAGGGATGGGGCAGCCACAGCTTCCCTGGGCAACCTGGGCCAGGCTCTCACCACCCTCACACCCAAGAATTTCCTCCTCATGTCTTGCCTCCATCTCCCCTCATCCAGCTTCAGTTCTTTGTGCTGCAGCATTCTACACTCTAGCACCTTTACAAATTCTCCTCAAATTGTTTTTTTAACTGTTACATCTTTCTCCACCCACTTCCCCCTAAATTTCTGGATTCCTTTTGGGCATTTTGAGCCACCCTGATGTTCTTCTGCAGGCTTTCCATGAGTGTCTGCCAATCCCAGCCTAGCTGAAAGGCTCTCTGTTCATATGGATTTTACAGCATAGTGGCAAATCAGTCACCCAGAAAACAGTTTGCTGGTGAATGTTTCCATCAAACCATTCTGGGAAATAATTTACCTTTTTTTTTTTTATGAGTAGATGAGGCCTGAAGGGATGCAGATGGGGAAATCTACAGTGTTTGCTGCAAATAATTTGAGAGAGACACTTCTACCAGACTGTGCATCTCCTAGTTGATAGGAAAGACTCTGGCACATTGAATTATTTATTTGGATGAGTAGAAATGCTGGAAAGGGCACCTAACCATATGTTTTAGAAACTTCTGGCATCCCTGGGAGTACATCACAAATAACGCCCTGAAAGTGCAGCAGCATAATATGATATAAATTGCCTCAAGAAAGCAACACAACCTAGAATCTTAATTACTCTAAATACTCTAGCAATTCCTCACCCTTGCAATTCATCCCATTTCTAAAATGCCTGGGGGAGAAACAGAGCCTTGAAGTTTCTTCTTGTGTGGAACGTGTGAGCATGACATGCTGAATTATCAGACTTGACTCTGATACAGGCACCAGTTCAAATTCTGTTCGTTACTTAAAAGCTCCAAACCTGAGCTGTGTGCATGGGGTTCACATCCAAGCCTTGGTGCTTGACTGCTAGTACTGGGAAGGCTGTGTAGAAGTGGGGGCTGGAGCTCCTACCAGGCACTCTGAGGAAAGCCAAGATATTTGCAGGACTTCTGGAGGGAGCAACTTCCATTGCACTTTGCTAAAAGGTCTTGTTATATCACCTTCTTTCTTTACAGCTTGTACAGTGGGGTCCTGTCCGTGGCTTGAACTTCCTAGAGCCATGGAGATTTGGCAGTAACAATAAAGTAACAGAACTTGTGCATTAAAATTCAAGAACAGTGTTTTGAAATCTTACCAAGAATCATAGAACGGTTTGGGTTGGAAGGGACCTTGATAGATTATTTAGATCCAACCCCCCCTGCATGGGCAGGGACACCTCCCACCAGCCCAGGTTGCTCAGAAGAGATTTTCTTTGGTTGCTGAGCATGTTGACCTCTTTCATCAATCCTAGCATCACCTAATAATGAAATCAATACACCTGCCTTTGGTAAGACTGATTTCTCAGCAACCCAGCTATTCTTGGCTATCATTTATAAACAAGGCTCTTAGAAATACAGGAATGAGGGACAGAAATATTGAAACTTCCTTTCAAGTTTCATCCTCATTTTAAAAAAGAAGAAAAAACCCACCAGGAAGGTGTTTGATTCTTCTGTTGCTTAGTTTGCTGGATTCCACAACTTACACAACACTTTGAAGGACCAGCAATGAAATCCTTGGTCTCTCTCCCCTAATCTCTTTCTCTCCTGCAGTGTTGTATCTACATAACAAACAAGATTATTGGTTTTTCCCCATTTCCAGACTTAATTACAGGTTTTCTCTCTGCAAAGTCTCCAGATATTGGGCAGATCTGTGAAATGCTGAGCCCAAGATGAAGTCTCTCTGCATTTATTGAAATCTACACAAGCAATCCTGTCTCTTTCTCACAGTTTAACAGGTTGCAGTTGATGCTGACATTTCACTGGGCATTGAAATATCAAATATCAAAATAGGATGATGGCCTCTCATCTGAAAAGGGGCAGCTTCTTACCCTGGTGGTGATTTCTTCAATGTGCACTCATGTTAAAATTGGCCACATCAGGGAGCAGGTTCTGTTTGCAAAGCCCACAGGTCTTCCCAGCCTCCAGATCAGACCCTGAAATAGGACAAAAAACTAAGTCTTTAACCTTAAATTGCACCATGCCTGCTCTAAAACTGGAATGAGGAAGCTTTTTAAATTTATTTTAAAGATATCTCCCATAAATTGCTTTTTATTGGGATCCTCCTGAATCCTTTGGCACCATGGCATTTTTTTCTACTAAGCACATGTAATAATACAGGTAATTGGGAGAGTTTTCTGTTTAAATTCTGTGTGGTATAGGACTGAGCTGGATTTTGTGTTTGCTTTGAAATGACAAAGCCCTGTAGCTTTTATGGAATAAAAACTGCAGGGATCATGAACCACACTGATGTAAAATGCAGGGAAGGTCTCCATACATAAACCTCTGTCTCAGGCTTGTCAGTACCAAAAAAGCCAAGGAGCTGCCTGGATTTGTTTACTTGTATCTTCCCCTTCTTATTTTTAAGGCAACAATGAGTTTCCTTGGAGTGCTGTAAAACAAATGGATACACCCCCACTCTGTAAACTGATCTTCTTTTTCCCCTGGTCTTCTGAAGGAATGTGTGGAACAAAAACTTCCAAGGAGGAAAAAAGCAACCAAAGAAGCCCAACACCAACCCCAAACAAACTCTCCCCACACACTTCACTAACCAGGAACACAAGTTCTTGTTAAGATTGATACCTCCTCAAATGTGCTTCCTGGGACAAGGTTCCACTTAGTTCTTTCCTTGCTTCACCATCACCTCCCTTCTTCTCCTGGTCTCCAAACTCCCACTGAACAGGATTGTGTCCCCCTGAGCTGCTAACCAGCACTGATGGGAAATCATTCTATGAGGACAGGATTTGAGGAAGGTTTGGGAGATGTGACTCACTTCCCTAAGCTGGGGGGAAGCCAGGAATATAAATGAACAAGGTCTGGCAGGGACCCAAGCGCACAGGATTTCACTGCTGTGTCCTCTGTATCTTCTGACTGAAGAAATAAAGTTGGCAACAAGTTTTGACCTTCCCCTGAGCAGGGGCTCCAGGAAAGCTGGGGAGGGACTTGGGACAAGGGCAGGGAGGGATGGGATGAGTGGGATGGATGAAAACTGGAAGAGGGAGATTGAGGTGAGACATGAGGAGGAAATTCTTTGCTGTGAGGGTGGTGAGAGCCTGGCCCAGGTTGCCCAGGGAAGCTGTGGCTGCCCCATCCCTGGCAGTGTTGAAGGGCAGGTTGGATGGGGCTTGGAGCAGCCTGGGCTGGTGGGAGGTGTCCCTGCCCATGCAGGGGGTTGGATCTAGATGAGCTTTAAGGTCCCTTCCAGCCCAAACCAGCCTGAGATTCAATGATTCTATGTTTTTGTGTCATCCAAATCTGATGAAGTGTTGCTGAGCATTATTGGGCCACTGTTCTTGGAGAAGGAGGTGTTTGAACACTGCCTGTGGAAGGGGAGCAGAGGTTCTGCTGGACACTCTCCCCTCTCAGCTGTGTTGGCCTTGTTGAGTTTTGAATACTTGTCCTGAGTGACTTTATCTCTAGAAACCTTTCTAGATTTGTGGTGATGCAGGGAAGTTCATCTCTTGGCAAAGAGGAATATTTTAACCAAGCAGGAAAAAGATGCTACATTAGAAAACATTTTAATGGCTTTATATTTACAACTGATGGGTGAAAACATGCGAAGGATTTGCTGATTATGATCTAGTGCTTTTTGTATGAAAGTTGATGAGCAGACTTAGTTCCTATTTAGCAAATAGAATCCTAAAGAACAAAATGTTGAGCATTGGATTAGACTCTGGATTAGCTTCTACAGTAGAAGTAAAAATATGGGAACAAAAAAGCCATTTGTGAATTTATCTCTTGACACAAACCTTCAGCACATGGAGTTACATCTCTGTCCTTAACTTTGCCCACTAATGCCCCCAGATGCTACATATTCAACACCTCAGACAACCAGACTCTTCACGTTAATGTCACCAGCAGAATGTTGTTTTGGGGGTTGTTTTCTCCTTTTTTCCCTCCCCCTCTAGCCATGGTTTAATTTGTCTAAATATTTTGTGTTGAGAAAGAAGGAAAGGCTTTTGTCTGACAGCTGGAATAAGAGGAGACCTGTCTGCATGTAGAGCTTTCACTTTCTTTCTATTATGCCCTTTGGTTGTCTTTTCTCCTGGTTTCTGGCACCTATCCCCCTAAATTTCTTGGACAGAACAGGAACCATTACTAAATCCATCTCATGTCATCAGGAGACTGAGGGAGCTCAAGAGAAGGGAGGCTTCCTGTTTGCATAGCAGGAAAGAGGAATATTTCAGTGCAAAATGGGAAAAACCTGTAGATGTTCTTTTCATTATATCATCACCTCCACCCAGGGTGGCACCCTTGGTTCTGAATCCCCTTCACTTTAGAAGGGACAGGTTTCATTCTGAAACTCCTGCCTGCCTTGTCCCCTGGGGTCGCTGATAAACTTGGAAATACAGACAGTTGGGTTCTTTGCAGTGAAGCTGGGACCAGAAATGTTTTCCCTGATAGCATCTCTGAGCCTAATTGTTGAAGCAGTTTCTTGAGACAGAGTGAGCAGCTTGTTGATTACAACGAGCAGCAGGAAAACCCATTGCTCCTTCATTCTGCCTTGATTTGAAAGTCTCTGCAGTCAAAGAAATTACTGTATTTAGACCACAGATAAAATTAGGACAAGCAAACAATTAAAAATGACTTTGATGAACAAAGCTGTGACCCCTCACTTGAACTTCTGAGCATGACTGGAGTACACAGAGAAGCTGAGCTTAAAGGACTGAGTGCTGGTTAAATGGGTTCTCTCCCAAAGGGAGACCTTAAAAAGGAATGAAAGGACAACTTCTCTGACTATGCTATTAGCCAGGGATACCAGTGCCCAAAGAGCACACTTGTGGGTTGTGGTGGACTCTGTCACATTGAGGGATCTATTTTTGCCTCCAAAACTGTAGCAATCAAGCCCACAGATCTCCCTTATGTCTTTGCCCAAGAAAGCTTGGTGAAAGCTTTGGGGTTGTTTAATAATGTCCAGGAATAAAGCAAGTGGGTGATTTGTAGAAGAGGCATCATGATGCCAACACCATCTCCTTTCTGAGTGGTTTTCAGTGTCTCAAGTAGAACCAGCTGATAGACAGCTGCTGTGAATGGTAAGGATGGAGATCTAGATGGAAGAAGTATTAATGTTTTTGTATGTTTCTAACTGTGTGGAAAATCTGAAAGAGGACAAAAATAGCCCTTTCCTTACAGGACATGTCAAATATCAAACCAACCTTTGACAAAAATAGACCTTTAAAATGTAGAGTTGGTCACTTAGATACATCACAGGTTCTTGCAATTCATGATGGAGCTCCCAGGTGTTTCTGTATAATTCTAGGATGAATATACTCCTCATCTTTCATGTTGATTAAGTTTCCCTCCATCTGCCTGTGGTCTCCTCACTTCCTCTGTGCTTGCTGAGTGGGAGATCGTGGTGTTGCTTGTTGTGCTGCTTTGGTTTTGTAGATAAGGCAAAGTCAGAAAAGCCAATGGCACCTGATCAAGCCACACACAAGATCAGGAGTGAATCTTGTTTGAAACAAGGAATCTAGAGATGAAGACCCAGGTGACCTCTGTAAGTTCTCCCCAGTGTATGAGGAGCCACCAGGAGATGAAATGTTCCAACTGGCATTGATGCTGTCCTCCTGGAAGCTGCTGTCTTCAGGTGTACTGTGAGCAGGCAGTGAAGAATCTAAACTTTCTGAAGCAGAAGGGTGGTCCCTATAGTGTAAAGGACAAAGGTGTAGGCACATTGAGTGCCAAAATGTCACCCAAATCCAGTGTTTGTAGGGAACATGTTGGTGAACCTCAGGCTGCTGAGGAGTGGGGTGTGTGAGCAGGCTGAGCTGAGGGTGCTGGGCTGTGGAGCACAGCTGTGCTCCAGGAACAGCTGGCAGAGCTGACCCAACAAAGCTCCCGTGACACCTCTGGTGGCTGGCATAGCAATGCCATCCTTTGCAATCAAGATGGGTTCTAACCCTACCTGTGTCATTAAGATTATTAAACATCTTTTGAATAGATGAATTACTTGGTTTATCTTCAAATTCAGAATGATCTGCATCTTCTGGGCCATTCCTATCCAGAGGATACAATTTGTCACTGTCCTTGGACTCTCTCTGCTGTATCTCCACAGCAGTGACCATCCCTCTGTGCTCTCTTGAAGGCCAATGGGAAGAATTACCCCCTCTTGGTGATGCACTTTTGTCATTTCCACCTTCCAAGCTGCATCATTCACCTTGTGCTAAATATATTTCCCTAAATTTGTTCCTGTGTCCCAGAATAGGAGAAAAACAGCTAGTGCTCAAGGAAAGACTTTGCTCTGACTGGCATCTTCATCATCTTCCAGTTCTTTAAAAGATTCTTCCACAGTTAAACACCGACTAGAACAAAAGCTTTTCTCTCTGGGTCTGAAAGGGGCTCTTCTGTGGTGCAGAGGGGATGAAGGACTGGAGTGGTTTGCTATGGAGGAACCCACAGCTCCTTGGGAGGTCAGTGTGGATGACTGAGGTGGAGATGACAGAGCTTGTGCCTGAGCTGGAGCAGCTCCTATTTTGGCTTTTGTCTCAAGGCCTCTGTGATCCAGACTGAGGTTGGAGGCCTGTGTCACACTCCTTGTCCCTTGAGATCTCTTCCTGTTCTCAAGAGCAGATTCACTTGACTTTCTTGTACAATCTTGTTGAGCTCGAAGATCTGCGATCAAATTTATTTATTTTTTAAAAAAAGAGCCCAACAAACTATCAAAATGCTGTTTTACTTTTATATTGAGTGTTGAGCACATATTTGGAGTGGCTTAAGAGTATTATCCTGGTATTGATGTTATAGCACAGTCAGTTCTTGGTAATTCTAATTCTGGTAGGTTTCTTGTTAACAATATGAATTTATTCATGAGCTTCTCTCAATGTAGACAGAAAATCAATACTGCTTGTCTGGTAGGACGTGTAGGAACACGTGAAGAACATTAATAGATGCTACTAAATGATGCAGTGGCACCTTGAAAGCCAATTAATATTTACCTCCTTCCTGGAATGGATTCTGCCCCACCTGGTCCTGACTTTGTTGAACATGTAGCTTCAAAGAGAAACCACTTCGGTGTAAGCAACAGCAACTGCATCACCCCCTTGTCTGAGGGGGTTTTATTATGTCAGGGAGGAGGTGGGATTTTCAATTTAAAGAATTGTATCTCACTTATTACACAGTCATGTCAACTTTCAGCAACCGCCTCGAGCTGCCCCAGTTTGAGTGTGAAGCTGAGCTGATTTTTCCTTTTCCTCTCTGTACTCTGGGGGAGGAACAACTCTGCTTGTTCTGGTCCTCCAGGGCACCCTGCAACAGAACTGGCTGGGTGTTAACATTCATACACAAAACCATATATTATGAGAACAAAAAAAAAACCAAAACCAAACAGTTTTGTGACTCTTTGGTAAGATGATAATTAGAGTAAAACCTTTAGGAAATGTGGAAAAGCTCATGAGATGACTGCAAGTCCTGTCTTCTTGTTTAGCACAGAAAAAACAAATTGGCTGCTTAAATAATGCTTAAATAAAACCAGTCTGCTCATGCCTCATGATGGGTCACTGACTTCTTGTCCAGCAAGAGGCATCCTACCTTCTCGTGTCTCCTGGTGGAATTGCCTCATGCAGTACAATCCTTAAACCTCAGGAAAGAACATCACTTAGAGGGAGAAAAAATAACCTGACAGACTAAGTTAGTGGTGGGTTAGATGACTTGGATCCAACCCACCCTGCTGCTCTGGTGGAGGACACTCCTGCACTCCTGGAACTGCAGCCCGTGGGATCTCCCAGCTGTGCTTTATCCCTTGCCTGCTCAGTCTGTGTTTGCCTTTTATCCCCAGGAGATTTTTGCATTGCTGTTCTGCTTGGGCTCTCTGCTCATTCATACAGCAGATTTTTTAAATTGCCTGGGGCTGCTTTATCATGTTTCTCCTTGCTACATGGGTGCACTTGAATGTATTTGTTTCCAATTTCCACTTGTAATGCAGTTTTTGTATAAAAGTCTGCTCTGTCTGTGATTGCTGCCTCACATTTTACTGTGGCTACATCCTTCTCTCTGCTGTGTCAAGCAAACTGCTTTTTCTGTGAGAAACCATGCAGAAATGTAGGAGCAACTTAGGAATTCACTCAGATATGGTGCAGAAGGCAACATTTCCCATTACATTTTGGTTTTCTTGTACTTCATTTGGTCTACTATGCACTAAAATATGGGCAAGATGATAAATCTTTCACCTCTAACTCCAAGGCATCATAAAAAAAAGAGTAAACTGTACCTGAAGGGGCTCCAGAAAAGCTGGGGAGGGACTTCTCACCAGAGAGGGAAGTGACAGGACAAGGGGTGATGGTTTTAAACTGGAAGAGGAGAGATTGAGGTGAGACATGAGGAGGAAATTCTTCCCTGTGAGGGTGGTGAGAGCCTGGCCCAGGTTGCCCAGGGAAGCTGTGGCTGCCCCATCCCTGGCAGTGTTGAAGGGCAGGTTGGATGGGGCTTGGAGCAACCTGGGCTGGTGGGAGGTGCACCATGCAGGGGGATGGATCTAGATGATCTTTAAGGTCCCTGACAGCCTCCCCATTGAATGATTCTGTGATTCTAAGCCACAGCAACCTCCTTAGTGATGAGAAGTTGGAGTATTTCTTTCTCTTCTTCTTCTTCTTAAAAAAAAAAAAAAAGATCTTTACTCCCCAAATAGCAATTTGAGAGTTCCTAAAAATGGTGATTCCAAGGTGGTGACATGAAAGACATAAACTGGCTCTATTATTCTCACAGTTGCCTCGTTGTCCTTGGCTCTCCCAGCCTCAAGCAGCTTTTGAATGGGAAACACAACCAGTGCCCAGGACCCTGATAGGGAAGATAAGGTGGCTGGATTCAGTTTTGTGCTCTGCTGAAACATTTCCTGTATAAATCACTTACTGTGTCTCCCCAGATGTGCATAAACAACCCCACGGGTGCTGTAAAGATAAAGTCATTGAAATGGTGGAGGACAGAAACAAATGGTGAGGGGCAGATAAGTCAAATAATCAGGCAAGCAGGCCTTGCATGCACGTTAAGGGTTTCAGAGAGCAATAAAAATGAAGATAAAATAGAGCAGGGGTGTGATGGGCAAGCAGGAGGCTACAACCTCAGCCTAATGCAGCATGAGAAGAACAGGCAGGAAGGCCACAGGGCCTTTCAGATAAACTTCCCTTTGAACTACTTGTTGCTGATAAATTAAAGGAAAATTGGAGTTTTTTCCTACAAACAAACAGCAAGTTACGTGCATAAGAACCTGAGCCCCCAGTCACATTTAGATTTGCCTTGTTTTGATGCTGCTCTCTATTTTTTAATTTATTTCCTTTTTTTTTTTCTTTCCCCCTAGAAGGGCAGGGAAAGACAACTGGTCCCACTCTGCAAAGGCCTTTCTGCCTCAGTGCTTTCCTCTGGAGACTCCATGTTGATGTCAGTGCAGCCTTGAATGGAAACAAGATTGTGTCCTGACACAGGGTACAAGATCAGGGCACCAGTTAATTTTTTTCCTATCCTCTTTCCCCAAATACCCGAGGCCTATTTTCTGTTCTAAATTCAGTCAAAGACATGAAATAATGCTGATGTCAGTGTGGTTACCTCAGACCTCCAGGAATGGATATGGAAGTGGGTTTAACCTGAATTTCAAACTACTGATTTTTGCTGAGTGGTGTTGGTTTGGAGTTAGTGGAATGTAAATACGCAGTGAATCAGAATTAGGAAAGGACCTATTCAATTTCCTCTCTAAAACATTTAAAAAAAACCCCAACACCTGACTCTTGGGTATTCAGTGGCATTCTTGATTGTGTGGAGAGCCCCAGTTTAATTATACATGTCAAGAACAACATCAAAACAGCTTTGTGTTTATGCAAGTTATTGCTACAGTGATATAAGCCTGCAAAGATGGTCATTCCCCCAAAACTTGTCTGTATGGGCCTGGCTTTTGTCTCCAGAGATGTAGCTGTGTTCCCAGAGTTTTCCCTCTCTCTTTGCTGAGAGAAACCATCCATCTGCTATGATACTTAGTGAGTAACCTTTGTTCTATAAATATTTGAAGCTTTGTGCTTAAAAATGGAATCTCACTTGAAAAAGCAACTTGCTGGCATCCATGCTGCCTCCAGTGAAACAATAAACTGATTAGCTAATCCTGGCAAAGTTCCTGTTGTCTTCTGAGAATTCACTCATACACGTTGTTAGGTTGGAACTTGTTTCATGGCTGCTCTGTAAATTATGGAGGATTTACTTGCTGTTTGGAGAAAATTAACTCTGATAAGCAAGTTTACTTTTTTATTTTTAAATTTTAAACACAAAAAACCTTGTCTTAAATTACCCTTCTTATCTCAAGCAACTGCAAAGTTGAATGAAATAGGTTGTGTTCTCGTTGGAAGTCTAGTGGACGTGACTGCAGAGCTTTGCCTGCAGGAACAGGGGGGTGATGGGAAGAGGTGCTTCATCTCCAGCTTTTGATCCCAAGTTTCACAACTAACTGACAAGCATGTCTGCATATTCTGTGATTCCTTATTCCCAAAGTCATTTGGGGTGTCCTGGGTAATACCCCTCAGCCATTCACTAAGACAAAGTCTGCAGTTACAAGCGTAATCCCAATTAAAGTTTTCCATTGTGTGGTAGTTTAAAAATCACCTAAAAATGCAAGCTTGAACTCTATATTGAAACTTTTTTGTTATTAAACTGATTTGTTTATACAAAGAAAATAAAGCAAACTGATATAAGGATGATTAAATTACAATCCATCCAGTTTGCTATGTCTAACAATAGGACAAATGACTCAATGTCATGTACTCAAGTCCTCACCTGAGGTGACTTTATTTGGGTCAAGTACACTTTTCTCCACTTTTTTTAAGCTTATGTTTTGTTCCAACTTCTGCTTGACTGATACATTGTCTATAATAGGAAATTTAAGGCCTGGTCTGTTCCCAGAAGATTTGAAGACAGATCCATGTTTGCTTCCAGAAATCTCATTTGTGAAGGTCTAGAAAAGAAAGTCGTGACTGAACAGCAACACCTCTGAGGGGGTGAAAAAGAAAGCAATACAAATAAAGCAGTACAAAAGAAAATCTATTTAATAGATTACCTGAAAAGCTGGGGAGGGGCTTTTCACCAGAGAGGGCAGTAATAGGACAAGGGGGATGGATTGAAACTGAAAGAGGGAGATTGAGGTGAGACATGAGGAGGGAATTCTTCCCTGTGAGGGTGGTGAGAGCCTGGCCCAGGTTGCCCAGGGAAGCTGTGGCTGCCCCATCCCTGGCAGTGTTGAAGGGCAGGTTGGATGGGGCTTGGAGCAGCCTGGGCTGGTGGGAGGTGTCTCTGCTCATAGCAGGGAGATTGGAACCTGAAGATCTTTAAGGTCCCTGCCAACCTTTACCGTTCTGATTCTATAGCAGGAAGAAATTACATGCACTGCCCATAAATAGAAACCCCCTTTCTTCCTCCTTTTCTCTGCTCTCTGCCCCAGGTTGTTCAGCATGTACTGAAGTCAGATTTTTATGATGTTTCTGTGGTCTTCAATACTTCGTTTCCATTTTATTCAGGTTCTTTTTTAGAGAATGGGGCTCCTCACTGTACTAACCAAGGCCTTGCATCAAAAATGTTCCCTGTTCTGCAGAGGACTTGCCAGTGTGGTATCACTATTACAAGAATGAACCTGAAAGCTGTGATTTTGTAATGTAAGGAAGTTCCAACCCAAAGAGACACACAAGTCAATGTTTTCAGTGAAATTTATGAGATTTGTTCACTTTCAAGTCTCGTTTGGACTTGTGACCTTTTGCATGTTAAGATCATCAGGGGAACTACAATGTGAGCCATTCAGTCTGAGTCGTGGTGGGTCAGTTATGAAACACTTCATATGTCCCTGTTCCACAAAACAATTCTGGCCTCTGTATTCCAGAGGCCAGGCCTGACCTTTGCCATTATGATGTCAGCATTTTTCATTTAGATGCATCCTTTTGTCAGGAACACTCAGAAATTAATTCTGGTCAAAAAAAAGAAAAAAACCCTCCTAAGGAGAGAAACCACAGTAGCTTTTGATGTTAATGGACTCTCAAATATTGAGTGTTGAAGACTGAAAATAGTATTCAAATTAACACATCTCAATAATGTTTTAGGGTAAGAATAGAACAAGTCCTTGGAGATAACACAGCTTCATTCTTGGAGCAGCTACACTTGAAAGGTTAAGTCAAAGGTGCAGAGAAAAGAGGAACAGCAAATGCACCAGACTTTCAGCTTTTGAATTTAAAAAGCTCTGTTAACCCTAAAGAGGAGAAAAAAATTGAAATGTAACAAACTTTCATGCACATCCAGCTTTTTACACCAGCCCCAGACAAACCTGTTCACACGGTTTGTTTTGTCACCTCTGGACACACAGAAAAGCTGAAGGAAGAGGCAAGTCACCTGGAGACACAAGGGCTTCCTGGTGGGGCAGCCTTAGCTTTAAGGGCAGGATAAGGGTTCTTTTCTCATCTTCAGTGAGTTGGAGTGGAATGTGGAAGAGGAGGATTTAGGGTTTGTTTATATGTACATAGAAAGTTGGAGTCCAAGAGCTGCAGCAGGTACCAGCATATCCATTACTCACAGTCTGGCAAATTCTGTACACACAGAATCTTCTTCTGACATGGCATAAAGACAAGACTGCTGAATCTTCTTTAGGAAGAAAGAAGGAGAACTTCCAAGGAGGAAGAGAAGTGCCTAATGATCTCACAAAAAGGCTTGATGAATAACTAGGGAGAAACCTCTTCCTGTTGGGCCACTGGCAAAATGGTGATAAATAGGAAAGCACCTCAGAAAATTATAACCAATATTATTATTAATTCTTTCTGAAGTACTGTCTCCTAAGATCTCTGATCTGGTTCTGCCAAGTACTTTCCTGATACAGGACAGACATGGAGCTGTTGGAGAGGGTCCAGAGGAGACCACAGAGATAATGGGAGGGCTGGAGCAGCTCTGCTCTGGGGACAGGCTGGGAGAGTTGGGGTGTTCAGCCTGGAGAAGAGAAGGCTCCAGGGAGACCTTAGAGCAGCTTCCAGGGCCTGAAGGGGCTCCAGGAAAGCTGGGGAGGGACTTGGGACAAGGGCAGGGAGGGATGGGATGAGGGGGATGGATGAAAACTGGAAGAGGGAGATTGAGGTGAGACATGAGGAGGAAATTCTTTGCTGTGAGGGTGGTGAGAGCCTGGCCCAGGTTGCCCAGGGAAGCTGTGGCTGCCCCATCCCTGGCAGTGTTGAAGGGCAGGTTGGATGGGGCTTGGAGCAGCCTGGGCTGGTGGGAGGTGTCCCTGCCCATGCAGGGGGTGGGACTGGATCTTTAAGATCCCTTCCAACCTTTACCATTCTATGATTCTATATAATTGTTTTCTCTTCTGACCTGCATATGTTAATGAAGATCATTTCATTAAACTGTAACACAATTGTAGTTCCAACATGTTGCCTGATTTGTTTAGCAGTACAGCAACATTTCAAACTGAAGTAGAAAATATTTTGTCATCTAGATTAGTTCCTGGTGTGTTTTTAAAAGCTGGTATGTTGGTGTGACACATTTTGCAAACCTTGTATTAGAAGTTTAAAGTAAAAAATGCTGCAGAGAAAAGGATCAGCACACCATGATTGCCATGAAATTAGAACCCAGGAGATAAATTTTATATGCTTTTGTGAATTTTGCAGAATTTCCATCTTTATCATTGACAGGTGGTAGATAAGGCCAGTTTTCTTTAAAATACCCAGAGACCTTTCTAATTTTCACTTCATTTTTGGCATATTGTTTCTTTTTTTTTATTTCTAAGGAGGACAGGACATGATTTGATTTGATTGACCAGTCCTTGCTGGCAGGCAGCACAGCCGTGGAGCAGGTGACCACCAAGTCAGAGCCCACAGATCATCTGCAGAGCTCAAAGTGCTGAGGCAGAAAGTGGAAGGGGCTGGATGGAAGGGAGGGCTCTGCAGCCTAAATCCAAACTCGCCCTCCTGAAGGGAGTGGAATTGCTGCTACTGAGCTCACAACTGTTGCTTTCTAACTTTCTTTTTTAACTCTTTGTGCTGGGTGGTGTTGGCTTGGTCGGAGAGTATTTGGTTGGGTTTTAGGTGCAGGTTTTGCAGTCTCAATCTTATAATTTAGAAAGATGGGCCTATCTTATTTCAGTATTCTGAAGGATGGAGTGTTTACCACAATGTTAACAGCTTGTTCAATGATTAACTGCTTATCATCAAAACCCTGCATGTTTTCTTCACATTTTATTTTTGTAACTGAGGCTTTCAACCACAGCTCTTGCTCTCTGGCAAATCAAACAGCTAAGAAGAGACAGCTTCTCTCTGTGTAGGTTCTCCCCAAACTGGAATGCCAACCATAGGATTAAGGCTGGTTTTTAGGGTATTGGTACCAAAGCAGGTCTTTGGTCCACCCTACCACAGCTGCACTCTTTTATTTTAGCAGCTCAGAAAAGTCTAGATGTTCACTGGTTGTTGCTTCTGTGCCTCCAGAGGTCTTCTTCAAAGGGTTTGATGTTATTTCAAAGTTTTGGACAACCCAGCTGTAAGTCTGACCAGTCACTGAAGTGAAGTGTAATTTAGTGTAGCTTGGGGTACAAAGGAGGAGCAGAGCATGGGCAGAAAATTCTGAAAAGCTCCACGTGCTCAGTTACTAGCTTGGGGTATGAGCTCTAGCCAGTAAAGAGAAATAATTGTGTTCTGTATCCTCAGATTACAAAACAAGAACCACATTATTCAGTTTTCCCATTATTTAGATTATTTTCTCAGGGGCATTGTAATTTCCTTTCTTTTAACCAGATACTTTTCATGTTTGTTTAAGCTGAGATCATAACGTGTGCATAATCTTCTAATCTCACAGTCCATTTTGACATGCTTAGTTCCACTGTTTTAATTCCATTTGGCTTTCAATTCGGGATAAAAAAATTATAAACACTGTATTTCAGAATGTAGAAACGAGACACCAAGATCATTCCTTGTGTTAGGGGAAGATTTATTTTAGTTTCAGTTCCCTCTTGGCAAAAAAACTAGAGCCGAGCAAAAACTAGAGGGAGCTGTTGTTCACAAGTAAGTCACAAATAATCTCCGTTTATTCTGAAATAAATTAGAAAACGACTTTTTTCATGGACCAGGGGTGTAGGGAGGGGGGGAAGAGGGAAGAGAGATAGTGTCCAATATCTGTAGCAATAGCACAGAGGGGAGGATGGATAATAAAGGCAGAAATATGGGCTACCTGGTGTAATGGAAGCACATTTATCACCTGTATCAGGGTGGAAGAGGGAAGCAAATGAGAGGCCAAGTGAAAGACTGAATTAATCTGTCCTGTGGTTTAAAGGTACAAATGGATACATTAGCAACCCATCAAACATTTTCATTTCACTTTTGAAATAGCAGAACAAATGCGTGGACAAATACTCCACATTGGAAATGAAAAATACTGAAGCTTGTTTGGTACAAGACTGATAAACTAGCAGATAGCTCCACTCATTAGGAGGCTACTGAATGAGCTCAATAATTAGAAGAAAGCTTCTTTAATAAACAGGAATTTTTCTTCTGGAAATAAGTATTAATCAGGGTAAACAACCTGTATCCTCAACAAATAGTTTCAAAGTCAGATAAGTAGAAATATCTGGAGGGTAAACTTGGTTTCACAAAAGCTGCATGATGTGAAAGAATGATCATGTGGTATCATACATAAAATATGTACAAGCCAAATATATTTGTTGGCACAAAAGTCCTCTGGGGTATTGAAGTAAAACATCCACATATTTTAGGGGTTATCTGGTCAGACTCTCGTGAAACTGGCCAGTCACCAGATCACTCTGGACCACTGCTCATGCTGTTCTAATCATAAAACAACTGTGAATTTGTTCAGTTCACCACCCTTTCCTGTGAAATACTGAGCAAACAGAATGTGTGTTGATACAGTCTTTCAGGAAAAAAAAAACAACAGGGCGGGGCTTGAACTACCAGATTCTCAACCAAGGGGAGTTTGTTGGTTGTTTCTCTAGCACCAAACTCAGTTACACTAGAAGGCTTCCTGGGAGATCTTGCTCCATGGAAATCGACCAAAACCAGCATATGCAAATATTTTCATTTGGGAATCTATCTTCATGGAGGCAAAACAGGCTTCACAGAGATCAGTGGTCTCATGACAGATTTTGTATTTTATTAAAAATGGTAGGATTCTAACCTTTGAATAGTCATGCATTAAATATCAAGAAGCTGTTGCTTCTCAGTGTGTCTACAGACACCAACAGCATTGCTGAGTGGCCCTTCCTGGTCTGCAACACACAGGGCTGAAGAGTTATTTCCAGTCAAGCTATTTGAATAGATCATTGATATTTAGCAAATAATTTGCATTGTGAGAGGAGTTTCCTCAATAAGCTCTTCTGTGCTAGGCAGGTGGCCTCAGTCTGTCCTGAGCCAATACCAGCAACACCAGTTTACCTGGGAACCACCCACAGGGATTTAAACACAACTAAGGGACTGAGCAGTGGCAAGACAAAAATATTCTACATAAACAGTTGTCTGGCTTCTGTCATTGGTTGAAAAATAGGAAATGTTTATTTATTGAAAGAGGGGTCAGGCAATGGAACAGGCTGCCCAGGGCAGTGCTGGAGTCACCATCCCTGGAGCTGTTCAAAAAACATGTAGACGTGGTACTTTGGGACATGGTTTAGTGGAAACGGTGGGGCTGGGTTGACAGTTGGACTTGATGATCTTACAGGACTTTTCCAACCTTAATGATTCTGTGGTTGCCACTTGAAGACAAAAAAAAAAAAAGCCAACACCCAACATACCACCCTAAGAAAGCATGGCTTCCCAAGAGCAGCTTGCAGGAGTCATTCAGAGGACAGGGGGTACATCTGCAGCAGCATTTGGTTCAGATTTGGGCCTTGTGCTTTTGAAATGACTTCACAGCCTCAACTTGCTGTGGAGCAGTCTGGTAGAGCACATATTAAGATGCCTGTCATGTGAACCTTAGGGGGAAGACAGGCTGGTCATTAGCATTCATGCAGATCTGCTGAGTAACAGGCAGAAGTAAAACCTCTTAAAATGCATATACTGTGGATGTCATGTCCTTGACTCTGACTCCTATCAAGTTCTATCATTACTGCCTGGTGAAGGTGACCCAGAGTTACCAGAGACCAGTCTAAGATGGTACAGTGAACCTCCAGGAAAGTGGGGCCAGTCTTTCTGACCTCCTTACTAACATTGGATGCTCTTTTTTGACTTGGTCTTCTCTACTATGAATCCATGTCACAATAGGTTTTGTGCAGGGGAGAAAAAAAAACAGGGGAGGGGGAATGAAAACACTAGTGGATAGTTTTGTCACTGGGAATCTGGTAGAAAACACTTTTGAGTGAGAAATCCTAATTGTGCATTATTTTGTAACCCACTGATGATGGCAGTATAACAACCAAAATAGCAGTGAGGTTGAAAATGGAGCAGTGTAGTCACATCACTATCAGAAATACACATCAAAACCCCCAACACAACTATTACAAAAGCAATGTCACTTATGAGAGAGAAAATTTATGGGAGAGGCAAGCACACCCAGGCAAAACACTCACCCGTGGCAGGTTTTCATGTTTGCCAAGTTCAAGGAAGATTGTTTTGCTTGGTGGAGTAGGAAAGCCTGAATCCAGCCAAGGCAAAGGAATATCATCTGCCTTTGCCAGCAGTGAGCACGTTGGGAATGACTCTGACCTAAATGTACTGACCTGATCTGAGAACAGACCCAACCACATAAGAGAGTGTTCCCAGACTTAATTTCACATTGTAGATGACACAGTTTATCCACATCTGAAACAAAGCATCTCACACCCTTTAGCCCTCTCTGGGAGCTCTGACCATGCCCTCCCATAACACACGGAAGCATGGAAGCGATATCCCAATCCCATCTTTTACCAAATAGTTTAGTAGGCAGGCTGCTTTCTTGGGATGTAGGAGAACTGGGTTGGCTTCCCCTTCATGTGAAGCCTCCTGCCACTCAGCTGTAGCCTCCAGAGTGGGGTTCTTGAGCTTTCCTACCTACAGCATTAACTTTGCATGGAGTGTAAAGAAATATTGGGAATAAGGAAGTTAGTACAGTTGTAACCTAGCTCTTAGGGACTGGCAAAGGAGGACAGGGACTTAAGTTTCAGCAGATTGGAACCAAGGTTTCCTCCCCCTTTTTCTGCCTCAGTGAAATTTCCTCCTTCAAACTCCCTTACCCAGACATGCAGGCTAGGGGAGTATGTGATGTCTCTGGCTCTGGAGAGGGTTTAGGGGACAAGGGAGAAATCTAACTATCCTGAGTTCTCAAGATCCAGCTGGGCATGCTCAGTGCTGTTTAGTTTTCCTGGGAATGTTACTGGAAGCTTTAGCCATACTTGGCTTTTATTGTCTGCATTGCTTGCTGGTAAGTCAATAAATAGAAGTTATTTCCCTAAGAACTCCTTGTGTTAATATACTTGGGCTGTTTTTTTCTAATGTCTAAAGTGTATCACACAACTTTCAAGGCTACTTTGGATTGAGAAGAGTTCATTGGAACCACCAAATGATGTTTTGGAAAACAGATTAACCTTTGCCATGAGCCACGTCTGTTTTGAGAAATATCATACTCTGATGAGAGATGCAGCACAAAGTTTTCATGTTTAATGCATTTTAACTCTGAGACTCTGAGACTCTCCTTCTGGTGGTGACAGCAAATGGAAAACAGACTAAGAAGAGCAATAAGCACAGATAGCCTGATCTCAGCAGATTAAAAGATATTTGGGAAACAGGATGAGGATTGCAGCAGCATCCTCTGTGCTCTTATGATGTCCTTAGGAAAGTGAGACATGATCAGACACGGTGTCATGAGTGGATCATCCTGCAGGGGAAGTTCTGGCTGAGGGGAAAGACTTGCAACTCTACTTTATAGCTATCTACTTCTGAGGTGGTGTTAACTTTTATTCACTGGGCTCCTATTTCGTTTTTTAACCTGAATATAATAAAATACTTCCTTGCTGTGAGGGTGGCAGAGCCCTGGGACAGGCTGCCCAGAGAGGTGGTGGAGTCTCCATCCCTGGAGACATTCCAAACCCTCCTGGATGTGTTCCTGTGGGATCTGCTCTAGGGGATCCTGCTCTGGCAGGGGTTTGAACTAGACAATCTCCAGAGGTCCCTTCCAACCCCCACCACTCTGTGATTATGTGATAGATGTAATTTCTAGCACTGATTTCCCTAGATTTTCTATAAGATAAGACCAGAGGATTTCCCTGCTTTGCATTGAATCTCAGAAAACTATTTTTTCTGTAATTTCTAGCCAGTGAAACATATTAAACTGGCAGCTGGGCAGGCTTGCACAAAACCTGCATCAAGGAAAAATGCACAAGTTGTGGCAGCCCCCTCCATCCTGCCTTGTTTTCAGTTAAACTCAAGACCAAACAAAAAGCTTGTTTTTCCCATACAGAAAGGCAAATATTAACATAGCTCAGTGTGCTGCAATAATTTGTCTCTGCCACCTGTAAAACTCAAGGAAAGTTTCTGGTGTGCACTGTTCTGCTAAAAAGCTTTGGGAATGTTTTTCTGTCATCTGGTTTTATAAAGGAATCAGCCTTTATGTGGTCATAGCAAGTATTCTGTGTGTCAGTTCACACTTGCCCCACCTTTTGTATTATGGATGAATGGTTCAGGATAGAACACTCAAGTTCCTGTCACTGTGTGACAGCCAGTGGCCATGGATGACTGAAGCTGTATTAACACCTCAAAAATAGTAGAATATTTGAGTTATCAGTGTCCCACACTAAGAACAAGTTCAGGCAAAAACATAACTAAGCTTCTTTTAATGACCATCTCATCCCATAATGTAGATATTATGAACTGCAGTTCTGGTCCACAGGATGGTCAATAAGGATAGAGTGGAGAACAGAAAGATGATACAGGCAGCTCTGCAGCACTGTTGCATTATTGTGATCTCTTGGACCTCCTGGTGCTAATCCAGCCCTTGTGTAAGTAGTCTTCTAACATGCAACACATGGTGGCTTCTTGCCTTATTCAGCAAGACTGGGTTTAGGTGAGCTCTGGACTTCCCTCTTCTGCTGTGGGAGCACAGAGCAGCTTTGTCCTGAGCACAAATCTGACCCATGCTTCAGAAACTGAAAAGTGCAGGGGGTGAAGGCACAACTGAAAAACGTAATTGTTCAGGAGTTTTCCTCAAAGGAGTTCTCATGGCTTTTTAAATTGCTTTTTAGTTTGGATTTTTAAGGTAGGTGATCTAAAATGCATTGCCAGGTCTGTATGACCCCAATTTAGTTACCTGTTTGATGACTGGTAAGCTTGGTGGCCATGGTGTGGCACAACTGCCTGCAGCAAAGATGGAGCTTTGGGTTTCCCCCCCCTAATTTTTCTTGTGTGGTGGTTTTTTTTCCTCTTTGCCCTGTTCTCTGTTCTGCTTCTGTTGTCTCTGACGTGTCTAAAGAACGAAACATATTATTTGGCTGGAATAAGAGAGGTTTTTCTGTGTTGTGCACCTGGATGATATGATCTCATGTCTCAGTGTTCATAATCCATATACTTTTTGAGGTTCATCCTGTGATAAAACATTTAATCCACTGAATGACTAAGTTTACCACTAATGGGAATAATTATCTGGCCTGGCAGTGCAATAATCTTGGTAAATATAAATAAAAACCACTGCAATTATCTATTGGAACTTAGTATTGTATTTAAGGATGCCCACTGCTAACCCCACAGATACAATCTATAAAATGAGGGAGCTAATGTTCTCCATGGAGTTTTCTGTTCTCCTTGCCTTACTTGTGAGGAAAACTCATCCTGGACAGCAAATATTGCTTGTATTTGTTTTCTGATTATTCTTGTGCCAAAACAGTGCAGAAATGCTGCTGTCAATGCAAGTGGTCTCACTGTGAAGCCACACAGAGCTCCTGATGATCAGTTTGACTGCAGAGCTACCTGGTGTTTGGTTTGTTTTTTTCTATTTTAATGCTGTTACCACAAGTTTGATCAATGACCAGAGCTACTAGATTGGTAATGGTTTTAAACTGAAAAGAGGGGAAGATTTAGCTTGGACATTAGGAAGAAATTCTTCAGTATGAGGGTGGTAAGACACTGGAACAGGTTGCCCAGGGAAGCTGTGGCTGCCCCATCCCTGGCAGTGTTGAAGGGCAGGTTGGATGGGGCTTGGAGCAACCTGGGCTGGTGGGAGGTGTCTCTGTCCATGCAGGGAGGTTGGAACCTGATCATCTTTAAGGTTCCTTCCAACCCAAACCATTCTGTGTTTTTTCTCATTGGGTCTTTATTTGAATGTGTGCTATAAAGTTTCCCCTTGCACCATTTAGTTAGTAGCCTGGCTTGGTCAGAACCAAGTTTTTCCTTAAGTTAAAGGAAACACTTAAACGTGATCCAAAGTCTTCAAGAAATGTTAATTCCTGCAACCTTTATTTACTTACAAAACTTTTTGTGCTGAAAATAGTGCTGTCAGACCCAGGTTGCAAATCTCTTTCAGACGAACAGTTGTTTGCAGAGCAAAGAACTATAATGAAAATGGTGGTAATGGTTCCGTAGACCTTCTCAAAGACATGGGCAATGGATTCACAGTCTTGCCCATAAATACTATAGTTTGCACCTGCTTGAGTGAGACAGCTTGTCTGCCAAATAAACTCTTTTAATTTATGTGCTGGAGACAGACTGTACAGTGTGTTGTTCCTCACAAAAGCCCCTGCTCTGCTCAATTTTCCATCCTCCCCTTTAGGCTTTTAAATTATTGACAATAAGACAGCAGCTGCAAACAGATACACTTATTTCAGGAGAGTAGTGTCATCTCCCTGCATTCTTTCTGGATGTTTCCTTTACTGCTTTAGTTTTCCCATTTTAGTTGGGTTAAAAAGCTTTCAAAATGGAACCAGTCAGTGGAGGGACTGTGTAAGCAGCTCTGCAGAGCTCTAAATTTACTGTCAGTGACTCCATATCAAACTGGCCCAGTCTGCAAATCAACAGATGATTTAACTGCCATCTTTACAATTTTCATCCTGGCTCTCAGATTCCTAATGTGATATCTCTGCCTCTTACATAATTACCAGTAATAAAGACTAGCATTCAGAATGTAGCTGAGGATTATTTTGATGATGCACGAAGCAGAAGAGGCTCCAGATGCTCTCTTGAAAAACTGTCACTGCTTAGTAAGCAATTAGGAGCAGTCACAGTCTTTTACTGTATTTAAAGTGCAAGTGGGCTACTGGGCCTAATCCTTATAAAGGCTTGTGAGTGTTACTGAATTGTAAATAATATTTTGAAGAAAGCTGGGGAGGGACTTTTTACAAGGGTATGTGGTGATAGGACAAGGGATAATGCTTTTCAATAGGAAGAGGGGAGATGGAGGTTGGACATGAGGAGGAAATTCTTGGGTGTGAGGGTGGTGAGAGCCTGGCCCAGGTTGCCCAGGGAAGCTGTGGCTGCCCCATCCCTGGCAGTGTTGAAGGGCAGGTTGGATGGGGCTTGGAGCAGCCTGGGCTGGTGGGAGGTGTCCCTGCCCATGCAGGGGGTTGGATCAAGATGATCTTTAAGGTCCCTTCCAACCTTCACCATTCTATGATTTTAAGTTGAGGAGGAGGAAATCTACTTGTAACAGTGATATGACTTTAAGGATGCATTTGAAATACATATATTAAAGTACTGAAATATTATTAAGCCCTGCATAAAATAAATGCAGTTCTGTGCAGAACAAAGATGCTGATGGAAAGGTCACTGTGTGACTGTTGCTTTTTACAAATGCTACAGTGTAAGATACTGAAATAAAATCTATGTAGTTTATAGTCATCTTAAAAGATGGTTTAATCTCTCAGACTTCATACTACCAAGTGGGAATAACTTTTACCATATGCTATAGTGGTTTTCTCTGTTGTTTTCTGGCCTACCTGAGACTGAATCCGTGTTGTTTGGCATTTCCCTCACACACTGAGCATTGCTGGTCAACTTCTGTCTTTCCTCTGTGCCATATCTCACAGCAGCCACTCCTGGACACAGAGCAATTATATTTGTTTGCTTAGAACTGATTCTATTCAAAGGGGAGGCTGTCTTGCCATCAGTGGCAAACTAAAGCTTCCTCTCATTAATTCCAAGTATTATAGCTGCAAAGTTGCCCACTACCTTAACTAAGTTTAGTCTACTCGTTAGCAGGAAATTAGTGGCATTAAGGTCTAATAGAGTATTAGTTTCACAGACAGGAAACCAGGAATCTGATCCCAGGAATCTTCAGTACTGTAAGAATGTGTTGTCAGAATCCAAAACATACTACGGGCAGAATAAGTGTTCTTTTCTGAGCAGTATCTAGACCCTGATGATTCTCCAAGTCTTTATTAAAATAATAAATTGAAACCTTCTAGGATTAATATGCTTGCAGATGTCTTCAGCCTCCCCACAATAAGGCAGGGAGTAAGCTAGGAGTACAGAGCCATAAAGACCACTTGAGGATGGACTGAGCTTCCTTTTGCTAAGCTTACTTAGACTGCAGTGTCACAGCTTTATGGGATAATCCTCATTTTCATCTTTACTCATTTGCACTCTGTTTCTCCTTAGAATGATAAACCCATCCTGGTATTCATCATCCCAGACTGAATATAAAGATTATTTTAACAAAAGACATGGTTATGCCAATACAATTATTTCTGTTGTTGGGTTTAATCCTAATCATAAAAAGAGCATGTGTTCAGTGCCAACTATTATTGAAGGCTAAATCTTGTCTTAACATGCCTGAGAATGACATTACCAGGTAAGTCCAATAACTGGATGACTCAATATAGGCTCAACAAAACTGTGTTCCTGCCTACAGGGAAAGGTGTGGAAGAGGAGAGAAAAGGTTCCTACCAGACATTTTCCCTATGGTTGCTTGAACCATACAGAAATAGTTTGGCAGCTTTGTGGTTTCATAGAATCATTTCATCTGTACAAACCACAGGATTGGTTAACGTGCCTGATTTGCTGTGGAGATTTTAAAGTCACTAATACCAAAGCACTGACTTTCTAATTGAAAAGTCTGGTCACTCTGGTGCAGCTCTACCTTGCCCTCTGTTTGGAGCTGCATGTTCCAGAGAGAATCCATCTCTGTGTGCTTAACTCTCCATATACCTGAGTATTTAGAATCCTAGAACCCCAGAATGCCAGGTTGGAAGGGACCTCAAGGATCATCTGGTCCAACCTCTCTAGGTACTACTATAGTTGATATGAGATGGCTCAGCAGCCTGTCAGCCTGAGACTTAAAACTGCCCGATGTGGGGAAATCCACCACTTCCCTTGGGAGACTGTTCCAATGTTTGAGTGTCCTTATGGTGAAAAATGTACCTCTTGTCTCCAGTTGAATCTCCCCAGGAGCAGCTTGTGCCCATCACCCCTTGTCTTTTCCATGTGATTCTTTGTAAACAGGGAGTCTCCATGTTCTTGGGAGCCACCCTCTAAGTGGAACAAATTTATTTGCTGCCCACTATTACCATCTCACCTTCTGAACACCTCCAGATGCTTAATTGCTTGTATTTCACTAAACTGGAAACAAAGGAGAGGTAATGTGTGAGAGAAAGGTACAGCAGCATGGTCCAAGGAGCAGTATGCAAATTTCTGAAGAGAATATTCCAACTGGCCTGTAAAAATAAATGTGTTCCACACAGCAGAAGAGATATAATGTGAGCTGTACTCACAGAGAAACTAGTGAGATAAAGCAGAAGTGTTAAGAGCAAAAACTCAGACTATTGAGCACAATGCAGCCTTTAGGAAAGTACCATGACAACATTTTTCTGAAAGAACCAAAGATATCTAAGAAGATGTCAAAGTTTCTTAGATGCCAGATACATCTTCTGAGAATGTATTTTAAAATCTGATATCACAAACCATCAAAGGAATCAAGAAAGCTGATAGCAAACTGTAAGTTAGTAACCATCTTAAACTGTTCCTCTCACTGCCCAAAATATTTAGTGTCTGTTAAAGAAAACAGAGAAATGAACCTTGTTACAGCCTGTGCAAACAAAAGAGATGAACAGTCAACTTGGATATTTTGATATCCAAAAATATTCTATAGACTTGTCAATAACTCAAAATATGATCAGAGAAAGATTTTTGTAGAAAATAAAGCTAATTTCATAGAGAGGGCAAAAAATGGTTTAAAAAAAAGGTTTCACTGGATCACTAACTGCCTGCCTGCACTCCTGCCCTGTGAAAGATGGGATGTATTCCTCTTAACACTGTCTCTTCCATTGTATAGAGAGATCACATGAAATCTGTAAGAGTATCTCAAACACAGCATGCAAATTCTGCTCTCAAAATTGGTCACCAAATCCTCATCATGCACTTTCACACGTTTGCTGCAATCAGCTGCAATGTCACTCTAAAAAACCATTGGAACATTGAAAATACGTCAGCAGACAAACCAAATACCTCTCTCTGTGGCTTAAATTGATTGTTTGATGGCAATCTCAGGAAATGAAAAAAAGGATTGAGAGAGATGAGCAGAATGACCTTATACTTTGCTCTTTATAACACTTGGGGAAGATTGGACAAAATTCCACTGATTTCAATCGTGTCCTACATCTTTAATAACAAAATAAGGATTTGGTGTTTTCTGCAGGACTGGGCTCCCCAGTTCCAGGGGACTGCTGGAGAGAGTCCAGGGAGGGCAACAAAGATGACTGGGAGGTTGGAGCATCTCCCTGATGAGGAAAGGCTGAGAGAGCTGGGACTGTTCAGCCTGGAGGAGAGAAGGCTGAGGGGAGACCTTATCAATGCCTGGAAGTAGCTCACGGTAGGTGCAGGGAGGATGGAGCCAGACTCTGCTCAGTAGTTCCCAGTGACAGGACAAGGGGCACAAGACGGAACATGGGAAATTCCATTGAAATACAAGGGAAAACTTTTTTACTGTGAGGGTGACAGAGCCCTGGGACAGGCTGCCCAGGGAGGGTGTGGAGTCCCCTTCTCTGGAGATGTTCAAGACCCCCCTGGATGCAGCCCTGGGCAATCCTGCTTTAGCAGGGGGGTTGGACTAGGTGATCTCTAGAGGTCCCTTCCAACTGTGGCAATTCCATGAACCCATACAAAAATTAATGATGACTTTTTAGAATTAGAGAAAGGAAGGACCTGTTTCCACAAAAGGCAGATCCTACTGTCTAATGCCATTTAGTAGCTGTGCTGAAAATACAGGTGGCTATTTGTGCAGTTCATCAGCTTCCACGTCTGAATGAAAGATGCAGTCAGAGTCATACCCAGTACAGCTACGGGTGTCTGTGGGATTGCCCCTGGTAAAACAGGTTCTCCAAAGGTAGGACTCATTTGCAAGGAATAAGGGAAGAGGTTGAGAAGGAAAAGGGAAAACAGGCAGTTGGAGGCTGAATGGTTATCTAAGAAGAAGAAAGGCCAAGAGACTCTGAAGCCAGAAGCTATGATTCTCTCCTTGACACACTCTGTTCATGTAGGCATTTTCAGTGACTTAATATTTTCAGAACTGTGACATGCCAACGCTTGAGAATATTTTCCATATCAGGTAGCCTAAGATGACTTGCTAAAGTTATTCCCCAAGGGCCAAATCCAGTCTTGTTGCATCACTGGAAGTCTGCTGAAGATACTCTCTGTGCTGGTATTAGTGAAAGGGAAATCCAGCTTGGGAAACATAAATGGTTTCCTTTTTTCTCCTCTTGAAGTGGATGCTGAAGACTGAAAGAGCTGCCAATGTTTAGGCCATGTCCTGCAAAACACATTAAAGCACAACTTAATTTTAGTCCTGTTGTTTACAAATAAAAATCCCACAAATTTTGTGGGACGAAGGTCTGTGTGTAGGATATAATCACCTTTATAAAAATACATAGAAATCTCTTATTTTAATATCAGAATGATGGAGACAATACCGTGCTCCTAGTTCTGGGTATGAATGTATTTCCATCAGTGAGACAGAAATGAGAGCTAGGTCTGCCAGCTGCCCGGGGACCTAAATAACACTTTATAAGTTTTTTCTTATTTATTCCTTGTATTATTGCTCACTGGTGCAAAGCCTGCAATCCTGTAGGAGTCTCAGTGTTGTACATACTGATATCCACAGTTACAGAACAGCAGAAAATACAACAGATGAGAACACAGATCATATGGGTCATTTTCTCTTTCTCAGATGAGTTCTGCATGTCAAACCAAATTAAAATGCTGTACTGAAATAAATGGAGATCCTCTCTGTAATACTTTCCTGCTTCAAAAAACAAAACAAAGGGGAGGGAAGCTTAGGATGGTCCTTTGGTTAGCCAAAAAATTCATATCCAGAAGTTTCTTTTTTTGCTTCTGCACCAAATGAGATAAACAAGAGGTCACTGAATCTGGTTTTCATCCCTTTTCTTAAAGATGGATGTGGGAAATGCTTAAGAGAGTTCAAGGAAGGGCCACAAAAATTATCCAGATCCTGGAAAACAAGCATCAATGATGTAAGGCTTAAGAAGCTTAACTTATTCAGCCTAATTGAAAAGAAGGTTGAGAGGTGACTCGATCACTGTGTGTATCTGCACACACCTGATACTGAACAGCTCTGCAACCTATTGACAAAAGCAGGACAAGATTTACTGCCTGCAAAGTTGGCAGGCAAGTTTTAAAGCAACCACAATCACACAGTTACCTTGAGGTGAGGATAACAGAGCAATGGAACAGCTTATCAAGGGATGAACTCACCATCACCTGCAATATTCACAGCTAGTTATCTACTTAGAAGATACTATTTCACTCAGCTCCTGAGAGAAATCCCGTGGTGTGTGAATGTAAGGAGATTGATTGCACTGGCTGGTCCCTCCTGATTGAGATCAGGATCATGTGAATCTATGAGTTTTCCTCTTCAATCCTTTAATTCATGGGTGTCATAGGGACAACAAAATTGCTGGGGGTTGCAATCAACTGGCTTGTAAGACTTGCAGCTTAGTATCAACACAACTCGAATCTCCTGTTTCAGGCTCTCAGGGGTTCAGCCATGGAGCCCAGCAAGAGGGGCCCGACCCTTCACTGCATGATTGGCTCCATTTATTCTTAGGACTATTTGCCTTCTTTTTGAGACTGGCTAGAAAGGAAGGGGGTGGCCCAGGGTGAGCTGATACAGCGTAAGAACTGGCGGAACAACTCATCCTTTTTGATGTCTGGCTAATCTTCCCATTTCATATGATTAAGGTCAACCTGATTACCCGATTGTTTTCCTTCAGGCAGATTACTGTGGGGAAGCTTTGTTTTTCCCCAGGAGCAGGGGCACGGCCCGCCAGCTGGGCACCCATCAGGGGATCCTCTCTGACGGGTTGTGTTGCTGGTTCTCCCGTTTCCTCACTCGTGCCTGCGACGCAAAGTTCTGAAGGACCAGAGCGGGGAAGCCTGATGAGACCCGCGCCTTAAACCAGAGGTTTCTGAGTGAAACGTCTTGTCTCGCTGTCACACGCACGAGGGGAAACCAAAGAGGCTCCTGTTCACCTCAGCTTCATGACGGGAGCCCCGCGAATCATCGCCAAGCTCCTGAGGGAAGTTCCTCCACGTTAATCACACCCGTTTGAAGGCAGCCAGCTGTCCCAGCGAGGCGGGGAGGCCGGACACGGGGCAGGGGGGGTTCGGCGGGGAAGGCCGGGCAGGGCAGGGCAGCACCTGGAGCCGCCGAGGAGGCAGGAGCGGCGGCCCGCGGGCTGGAGGAGCGAGACCCGGCCGAGCTGTGGAGGGGAACAAGGGGTGAGGGAGGGAAGGAGGGAGGGAAGGAGGGAGCGCTGCGGACGTGGCGGCCTCGTGAGGGGCGCTGGCGGGAGGCGGCGGGGCCGGGGGGAAGCGGGGCCCGGGAGGGAAGGAGCGGGCCCGGGAAGGAGCGGGGCCCGGGAGGGAAGGAGCGGGCCCGGGAGGGAAGGAAGGAGCGGGGCCCGGGAGGGAGGGAAGGAGCGGGCCCGGGAGGGAGGGAAGGAGCGGGCCCGGGAGGGAAGGAGCGGGCCCGGGAGCCGCTCCCCTCGCGGGGCGGGACCGCGTCCGCCTGTTGCCGCGGCAGCCGGGCCCGCTCCAGTGGCCGCAGGGGCGGGAATGCCGTGCGGGGAGGGCGGGAATGCCGTGGGGAAGGCGGGAATGCCGTGCGGGGAGGGCGGGAATGCCGTGGGGAAGGTGGGATCCCCCGCCTGGGTGCCAGCGGGGCCCGGCGGTCGCGGCTCGTCCCTCCCCTCAGGCCTCGGAAGGGCCCCCCCGCCGCCCCCAGGCCCTGAGGGTCCTGCCTCTCCCCGGGGCCTTACACAGCGCCGCCGGGTCGGTCCTGGGGTGTTTTCTCAGCCCCGTTTTACCCAGCAGCTGGAGGTTACCGGGTCCTGAGCTCCCTCCATCCCTGTACCAGGAGTTCCAGCATCTCGGGGGGGTCCGAGAGGCCCCGGGGGGTGGGAATCCAGGCGCTGGTGTCGGAGCCCGGTTTGGTGCTGGTGTGGTGTGAAACTTTATCCTGTCACAGGAGGTTTCTGTGAGAAATCTCATGGATGTTGGACACCTTTACACAGGAGTGGAAAGGGTAGGGTGAGGTTTGTGTCCAGAGACCACATGTTTGGCATTTATTTTTTGTTTGTTTTCAAGGAATGCTTCCAGAATACTGACCGTGGAGTGGCTGTGTTTTTAATTCTAAAGGAAGGTGTGATCCAGACGTACTTTTTCTTGCATTCTTACTCCTCTTTCAGAGGAAAACGTGCTGGGTGCAGAATCAGGGTTGTGAGTCGTAACGGGGCACCAAACTGCAGGTCATTTCTACCTTCAGGTGCATCATATGTTGCTATACAGGAAAGGTATTAATGTTTTGATACATTCAAATTATAGTGACACAGCAGCATAATGCTGCAGTGCTCCACTACACGTCAGGCACAGACATTGCTCTGTGACTCTGGCACATAATAACATCGTGTGGTTTTGTCCTGCTAACAGGGATAAAAAGAACAAAAGGGCAAAATAGATACTAGCAAAGAACAGTTTTATTTAGAGGCTTTACTTTGCCCTTAGTTCACCTCTGCTGTTCTTAATATTGTGAGGTTTCCAGAGCTCAGTGGTATCTCTTAATTTGGAATTTCCTTGTTTGTTGAGGTCAGCCCATGAGGCTTATTTTAATGTTTTTTGTTTTTTTTTTACTGTTTATGCAGTCTTTTATTACAAATAGGAAAAAACTAATTTGAAAATGTTAAAAAATATTAATTAGGCAGAGAGGGAATATTGCCCAGGAGTATCAGGTTTCAGAGTAACAGAAATGTCCTCCTTGTGTCAGTGTAGCTGTGGCTATTTCCTTCACTTGCTGCTGTCATTGCTCTAGTTCTGGTGCCAGCACTGCCTGTGGATGCAGGAAGAATAAGAAAGTAAAGCACTTACTGCCCTAGAGAAGTAGAAGACACAACCTCAGGAGAATCTCCAACTGCTCTGGTACTATAACCTAAATAAGAGTTGTAACCTTGTTTGGCATTCCTGCCAATCCCATGAGACATGTAGTAATATGATTAAATCCCCAAATACTGTTGTAAATCTAGACCATAATCTGCAGTGGACAAGCAGCAGGATCTGGGAGCAACATCTGCTCTGAGTGTGCACACCAACCACCTCTCACTCTGTCATGGTGCTGAGTCAGGGCCCAACTCCTTTTTTGCCCACTGAAATCAAGCTGGTTTTAGCAACAATTTAGATGATCATAGACTGAATTCCATCATGGATGGAGAACTGACCATTCAACCATATGTTTGGCTTTTAAAAAAATTGAACATTTTAAGGGCTTTTTCTTTTTTGACTTTGCCTTCCCCTATTTGTCTGTATCATTTCAGGAGTGAGTTCTCATTGCTGACTGTCTTACTCATGTAGTAATTGTGTGGGCAAATGACAAAGGCAAAGAACCAACAGATGAAAGCCAACTGGTGTTACCCATATGATTTAAAGTTGCTTTTTCTTTACATAAACAACGTGCCTGAGGTTGCTGTTTCAGTTTGCTTTATCCCACCATGAATCTCTGGATTTACATGTCAGTCCGTGTTCTGCATTACATCTTTTCCCTTTTTGTGTGGGTGATATATTCTAGTTGAGCATCATAAAAAAGAATCTTGAGTGTGCAACACATTCAAGTCAGAGATACCATTATAAAATTGCTGTCCTGCAGTGCATGTAATCAGGAAAATGCCCTGAGAGGAAGCTTTGGCTTTCCTAAGATGCTTTTAGAATTCTTGTGTGGCAAAATATCTCCAGCGTGCCCCTCAGTGAGCAGTATCAAATGATTTTCAAAGCCCAGGTTTCTTCTTTGTGCAGTTTTATTTTAAGAATAAATGCTGCAAAACCCAGCCCAGGGCTATGAAAATGGGAAGATCTCAGCATTTGGAATGACATGTATTTAAAATGTCATATCAGGGTCATGAGATTCATGACCTGGTTTGCAAGGGTGTCCTAAAGAAACAGTCAATGGTGCCTCACCCACAGCTGCAAATTTTTATTGTAAAGTATTATAAAAATGGTGTGAAATCTTCCTTAACAGCAACAAACCTCACCTGGCTCACTGAAGAGTCACGTTTTAATTTGACTTATATCTGAAGTTGAACAGTCTGTTATTTTGATCAAAATTACAGTCTGGCCACAGCAGGAATTTGGGTGAAGCTGACAACAGTTGTATTTGGGAAAACCAGCATATCATGGTGTTTAAGTTCATGTGTTTTGCAGACCTCTCTGCTGCCTGAGGGGGAATCTTTTAAGAGCTGTATCTTCACATGCAGATCTGGTTTCATTTTTATTTTTTTTCACCATCTGGGAATTGATTATTTTCTTAGAGGATAGCAACTTGTTTATCATGTGCCAAAGCTGGATTCTCTTGCATGAAATTGAAGTGCAAATATAAATGAGAACTCGGTGGAGTTTGGAAACACTGGAGATGAAGGCAAAATTGAACAGCAGCACTTCCTGATAGGACATTTTAAAGTCAGGTACTGCTGGCTGAAAACAAAATTACATTTTTAGTACTTTAATTACACTGAGCTTAACATTCAGAAAAGAAGAAAGAAAGTAAGTAGCAAGTCTAAGTTGATTTTCAAACATGATTCAGTATAATACAAGGCGTAGTGTTTGGAACGAGAAGAAACATTTATTTCATATATCTCAGATAATTAAAGTGAATCCATGTTTGATCCACTGAGTTTTATCCCAAGAGCTTCTGTTTATTTTGATGAATGAACTAATGAAATGCCATGTAATTAAAATACAGGAGTAGTTCCATGGAGGACAAAAGTATAAATGGGTTGAAGAAGGGATTCTACACATGAATAGAGGGTAGGTCCATCAGTCCATTACTACTAATACAATGGTCTTAATGTACCAAGCAGCTCAGGAATCCTGTTAACTGGGTGTTGCCAGAAGCAAGAACTGCAGATGAGTGAGAGAACCTTTTTGTGTGCTGCAGGTCTCTGCTTTCTGTAACTGTCAGTAGCTTTTGCTACTGGACATAAATGGGGCAGTGGGCTAAGTGTGTGTGCAGAAACCCACAGCAAAAGCTGAAGTTGTCATAAAGAGCCTTTGTTTGTCAGCTCTGTGTCCCTGAAAGGTCGTTTGACTAATTTTGATGATAGCTCTAGTCTTGGAGGGTTGAAAGAGTGGAAGCTTTTGGGTTTTGCTAATTAAAGCCAAAATCTTCAGTGCTTCCATTTAAATCAGTGGCATTTTGCAGGTCTGAAATATGTAGCTGCAGGAGCTCCAACACTGTTGGTCTCCTAGATATGGGCTAGTAATTGCCTCTGGTCTGGAACTATTTTTTACCAGGCAAAACACATAATTTGGTGATGTTTGTTATAAGCTATATTTTGCTTTGAAAACCACAACAATCTGTTGTCCTCTGAGGAATGTGGAGTTGCATTTGTGCCCTTTTGATGGGCTTCTCTGTTTTAGTCTTTGTTCTTGGATTTGCTGTGCAGGTTAATGTCTACTTTGTTTGGTGGGTTGGCCCCCAGCACCAGACAGCCCGTATTTCTGTAGGCCCTGCAGCAGATGGGGAATCCAGTTCAGATCTGAAGTCTGTCCTCTGGCTAAAGAAAAAATAGCCATGGTCAGTCCTCAGTAGGTAGCTATTATGACTGGGAAACTGAAATCCAGCACCACGTCTACTTCGTACACCCTTTCTTGCCCTCCCAGGGGTCAGAAGTAAAGTAGGACTTTTTCAAAGGCTCTTTTATCATCCCTGCACTGTCTTGTATGATGGGAATTATCAATGCAAACAAATTCTGCTGCCTAAGTCAGGACTTCATTGCCTGGTGGGTGTAGCGAGACCACATTATAATTACAATTTTGATGGTGCAAGCTCAAAGTGAACTTCCCCCCAAGTCCTCATGTAACAAATTGCATATTCACAATATATATTTGAATGGCCTTGTTACCCTGCTCTGATTGCTGGCAGATGCTGTACAGCTAATGGTGTCATTTCTGTTACTACATCAGTTGTTAAGTGGGCCAGAAAACAGCCTTTAAGATTAAAGTTTAATCAATCCAAGTATTTTCAGAGTAAGCGAGTATAGACTTTATTCTTTTTGAGAACTGCAGTCTACTTTTTGAAATCCCTGGCAGAGAGAATGTTCTGTCAGAAAATGTTTCCAGTGAGACATAGCAGGCAAAGAATACTTTCTGTGGGATGGCATGAGCAACCTTGTGCTTTAAAGCTTGTATATTAATTGCTTGTTAATGGGCAGCTTCTGGCAGAATTTCTTGTTGGTATGGCCTCAAGAATTTTAATAGAGCATCAGTAATTGAGTAGAGAAAATATACTTTAAAAACAATAAACAGGATATTCAGTGGTTGTGTCAGTTTGTGACATTGTCTGAATCAGTCACGTCTAGTTTTGGTCAATTATAAACCCTGCATGAATTTCATTTAGAGCAGAAAGATGCATGACAGTCTTCTGACCCCAATGCAGTAGGTTTTTCTGGATTTCCCTCCCTCCTCCCTGCCTGACAGAAGTGTTTTCAGAAAGGTTATAAGGAGAGGCAAACAGAAATGTTAAAACCCCTGTGGGCATTAAAGAGTTCCTCTCCTGTGTCTTGTTCACAGGTCTCAGAGAGCGAGTCTTAAAATGTTCTCAAGCACAGTGACCCCTTTTCCTGATCTGGCACTTTCCCATTCCAGCATCCTGAGCATCATTCCCACAAAAATATCAGGAGTAACTCTCCTGTAGAACAAAAGAGAACTGGTTCTTCATTTCCTCATCTTTCCTTGTTTTTCACCTCATTAGTTCTATTTCCAAGAAGTCGATGCAGTAATAGTCATTCTATGGGGTGTGTGTTATAAGACAGAGATTGGCAGACTTGCCTGGGGTAAAAAAGGGGCTCCAGGCTGTGTTTTTTATGTCCCAAATTAGATGTTAAATGTGTTGGGAGAAACTTGGAGACATCATCTTTCAGAGAGGGAAGATGGTCCTAGTCACTCTACTGGTGGTGTCTTGTTTTTTGTGAAAAATAAGGTGTCCCCATTGCTGTTACACTGAGGATTTGATGACAGCCAGAAGAAAGGGCTCCTCACAGCAGCTCCTCTTGCTGTGCTGCAGGTCATGGGTCCTGGTCCTGGGCTGGCTTTACTGTCTGCCATTCAGGAATGATCTTCGGATGTCTCCTGTGTCAGTGCCAGCAATTGCCAATCCTTTTTTGCCCCATGATAGCACAGTGTTTCGCAGTATGTGATCAGTAGAAAAATACTGTGGAGCCTTTAGGATTGCTGTATTCCTAACACAAGGTGACACTAGCAAGAAACTGGAGAGTTAAACTACTGAGCAGATCCTGCTTTTCACCTTTCGATACACACCTTATTGTATAAACATGAGTATTGTGCACACAGCATGTACTGCAACCTGAAATCTGCTGTCTTTGTCCTCAATGCGGTTACTGCTTGATTGTATTTTCCCTAAGGTCAGGAGCTCTGCACGCTTAGCACAGAAAGGAGCTGTTGGAAGATCACAATTTCACAAAGGTTTTTGTGCAGAATGGAGATAAGAGGAGGTTAACATCTTCAGGCAGCAAAGATAATGCTGTGGTCAAGGTCTTAATCTGTCGGAGGGATGTCACTCCTCATGAAGAGAGTTTTAGGTATGGTCATCAATTGTGCATGTATCCCACTCACTTAGGGGGGAGGCACCAGGAAGTGCCTGAAGGGGCTGCAGGAAAGCTGGGGAGGGACTTTCTACAAAGGCTTGTAGTGAGAAAACAAGGGGGAATGAATTAAAACTGGAAGAGGGGAGATTTAGGTGAGACTTTAGGAAGAAATTCTTCCCTGTGAGGGTGGTGAGACCCTGGAACAGGTTGCCCAGGGAAGCTGTGGCTGCCCCATCCCTGGCAGTGTTGAAGGGCAGGTTGGATGGGGCTTGGAGCAACCTGGGCTGGTGGGAGGTGTCCCTGCCCATGCAGGGGGTTGGAACTGGATGATCTTTAAGGTCCCTTCCAACCCAAACCATTCTATAGCTATCCGCCGTGCCAGGGTTCACATCACTTGGATATGTCCTTTCTTTGAAGTTGTGTTGCTTTGTTCATCAGGTTCAGATTCTTGAGCCATTCCACCTGCACTGGGGTGTTATGGAGCTCTCTCCCTGTGTTCATGATTTCTTTGGTCTCCTTTGTCCTCTAAGGCCTGTACAGTTAATGATCCTTCTCACCCTCCCTTTCTCCCCTCCCTGTTCCCGCTGTTGCTGGCTTCATGCTTCTTCCTTTGTTCTAAGCCTTTCTATGTGCTTGGAGTAGCTGTCCAAGCAGAGCTGACAAAGACCCATTTATTCTAAAAATGCTTCTTAAGTCTGAACCTGTTTCTAGGCCCTTTGCAACTCAAAATGCCACACGTCATCCTGTGTGTGTTTTGTATTGATTCATGTGCTCCTTTGGTGCCGTTAGACTGTAAATTTTTGGAGCTGACTCATATTTGCACAGTACGTTTTACCTAGTGCACATTGCTCTGCTCATCTGAAGCTCTCTATAAATAATGAAAACGTCCAGGGCTTGCTGGCACAAGTCAGGAGAGAGCTGCATTTCCTGAGGCTCTGCTTCAGAGCTCTGCTTTGTTTCTGGGAGCTCTGCTTTGTTTTTGAGTCTGTCGTGCAAGTATTTTACATAAAGCTCCATGTGAGCCTCAGTTCTGAAGCTCATCTGTTTTGCACGTTACGTAAAGCACACCCAGACCTGTGTTGCACCAGAGTTTGCAGAATGCAAAAAAGGCTTAGGCAGCTTCCTTTCCACTCCCATCTCTTCCTCAAGTGCAGAAATAAAACAACAGAGAACCCTGCCTAGAGCATGGGAGTGAATATTATTGCCTTGAAAGCAATGAAGAGCTCCGTGAGGAAGGTGTGTCACAGAGCAGCTGGTTTTGGCCCAAGCCCGGAGAATGAGCTCCCAAGAAATACCTGCTTAGAATGACTGGAGTTGTAACTTCAGGATAAAAAGCAAATTTGGGTATAAAAGAAGCCACCCCAAAATGTGTATTGATTAAGGGACCCAGTTTACCATCCAAACAGTGTCTTAAGGCATGGTCAACAGCAGCAACCCTTCTGGAAGTTTGCCAAGTGGAGTTATTTTTTGCACTGTCAAGTGCCTTCAGATAATTTTTCTGAAGGGTGCTATATAAATAAAACAACTGCCTGATTGATTTAAAGTGAATCTCTTGAATTTTGGCTTCCCCTTCTACAAATTACATGTGTCTAAATTTCCCTGTTTCAAAAATTAAACCCGGTACATCATGGGTGGAATGAAATTAATTTTATTACACACAATGGTTCATTAGTGAAATAGGAGCAATTTCATGTATTTATGCATAGCCTGCCCAGAATTTTTTCACTGCAGTTCTTTCAGATGTAAATAAAAATATAATGCTCATTGAATTGCTTATTAGACATATACAGTAATAGAAAGTGTTTATGGGGTTGTGCGGCAGGTTACATTTCTGTATTTCTAGGGAACATCAGGCTGAAATTGGCACTGGAGACCAAACCCAGGACTAAGGGCTGACATTTTGACCAGCAGTTTGAGCTGACCAGAATAACTACAGAGGCAAAAGGTTGAATTGTTGCATCCTCAGTGCAGGTTCTGCAGTGTGCTGAGAAATGGCTTTGGTGTGCCTTGTGGAAAACAGAAGCTGGAGCTCAGCTCTGGAAGCCCCAGGAATTCAAAGAGGGGCTGAGCCTTTTCAACCACCATCCTGGCCCGGTCTGGTGAAGTCTTCTAGAGCTAAACCCAGAAGGGGGCATTTTGTCAATCATAGAAACATAGAACGGTTTGGGTTGGAAGGAAACTTAAAGCTCATCTAGATCCCACCCCCTGCATGGGCAGGGACACCTCCCACCAGCCCAGGCTGCTCCAAGCCCCATCCAACCTGCCCTTCAACACTGCCAGGGATGGGGCAGCCACAGCTTCCCTGGGCAACCTGGGCCAGGCTCTCACCACCCTCATAGGGAATAATTTCTTCCTAAAGTCTAACCTAAATCTCCCCTCTTCCAGTTTTAATCCATTCCCCCTTGTCCTCTTACCCCATGTCCTTGTCAAAAGCCTAGCTTTCCTCTAGGCCTCCTTCAAATACTGGAAGGCTGCAGTGAGGTATCCCCAGAGCCTTCTCTTCTCCAGGGTGTCAGGAGGATGGGAGCAGACTTTCCTCAGTGGTGCCCAGTGACAGGACAAAGGGCAGTGGTTGGAACCTGGAACACTGGAGTTTCAACCTAAACAAAAGGAGGAACTTCCTTTCTGTGAGGGTGGCAGAGCCCTGCAACTGGCTTCCCAGGGAGATTGTGGAGTCTTCTCTGGATACATTCAAAATCCACCTTGATATATTCCTGTGTGATCTACTGTAGGTGATCCTGCTCTGGCAGGGGTTGTACTGGATGATCTTCAGAGGTCCCTTCCAACCCCCATGATTCTGTGATTTTTGTATCTTTCCTTGGCTTGTGCTGAGGAGGTGGCATTTGCAACCAAGAGCTGCATCAGCCTGTGTGTGCCCTGGATGCAGAGGAGAGAGTATTAGTGTCTCACAAATTCACATGGAGTGGTAGCCACACATCCGTGGCTGCTGAGTGAAGGTTCCCCCGGTTTGAACTGCACAGTATTTATGTGCTTGCATCTGTTTCTGTCGAGTTGGTACCACATGTGAATATGCTGCTGCTTTCTTGACGCCACAAGTATCTTTGTAGCCCAGTTTATTCCTGTGTAGATAAGAGCAGCTGGCAGCTGGATGAGACGAGCAGACCTGCTAGTGTCAGTCCTGAGTCAGCCAGCAGGATCAATGTTCTGAGGCAGTTCTCTCTCCCAAGTGGCTGATCAGAGGAGCTGCACAGAGATTTCTGCTTCTGGAACAGAATTCTTTTTCATTATGCAGTAACATCATGTTGCAACACAATTAGAGAAGCTGTTCCTAATCCTTCCTGCCTTTGCTATTAGTTTCAGATCTCTATCTACTTGGTAATAAATACGTGTCCTCCTGAAAGACATGTGAACGGTGATGATGAAATTGTATATTTCCAGCTAATTACAGCATAAACCTGTGCAGCTTTGTCTGGTGTCATGCAGTTCTCATTGGTTTCTTCTCAGAACTGTTAAGACTATGCAAGGTGACCTTCTGATACAAAGTGCTGTGCTGAGGCCATCAAACTCGCCTCATGTTGGGCCACAGAATAAATGAATCTGTATATTCAGATGTCATTACTGGTCCTGCTAAGCCCTTTGGAGTCACTCGAGCATTTATATAGAACCTTTATGAATTCGATTATTTCTTTTAAAAAAAGATCTGTGTATTTACTTAAGGAATAAAGTGGGCGTTATCTTCCTAAAAGATACAGCTAGAGATACAGCTTTAGGATCCCTAGGTGGGAATTAGGGAACAAGAATGGATGCTTTGTAAGGAATTACTGGTTATTATTACAGACTTCTGAAAAAAGACATGAAATTAACAGTTGTGTGTCACTTCATTACTGCTTTGGCAGTCTGCTTCTTCTCTTTTTAAGGGTAAAATGGTTGCTAGGGCTTTGTAGTGAATAACCTTTTTGTGTTCAGCTCAAGATGGAATATAATTATTTTATAATCTTGGTTCATGGGGCTGTTTTATAAGTTTTCAGGAAAAAAACAAACCTCAGCTTCTCTTAAATCCCCCTCCCCACATACTCAGTTACAGGCATTGGCATGTGACAGCAACTGAGAGAGAAGCTCTGTGCCTGTCCTCATCTTTTGCACTTGGTATTTGCCCAAGGATCTGGCTACCACCAGTGAGATGATGAATGTAGACTTGACATTGTTACGAGCTGGCACTGACTGATTTTGAAATGTGAAGTTTCCTGTCAAGGTGTGTGTCTGGTTCAGTGGTATAATCACTGCAGGGGTGAGATGGTGGACAGCAGCTGTTGGGAGTGGAGGATTTGCTCATCGGGTTGAAGCTGACATGCTGCAAACCCATGTAGCTCTTTGGCTTCAAGAGGAAACCTTATTTCTAGGAGTTTACAAACCTGCTATTCCAAATGGTTGTCTGTGCTTCCCCCCCCATCAGACATGACAGGTTTGCAGTCAGATAGTCCCATACAGCTGTGTTAGAGCTGCCTGCAGTGGGGCAGGGAGATGGCACCAGGGGAGGATCCATCAGATCAAAACTGGGTGTCTCAAACATGGGTATCTCCATCTGAACCTTTTGTCCAGGGTCACTCAGTAGCCCTGGAGAGCAAGTTCATGGTCAGTCACCCAAAGGTGTGGGTTGCCCCATCTGACAGCCAGTCACCCCGGCTGAACCACGCGTTTAAATCAGGGCTGTGTGGGCTGAGATGGCCATGGGGGACATTGGCCTTGGCTGTCCTGCCAGGGGGGATGCCAGGCCTGGCTGTCCTGCCAGGGGGTTGCCAGCCCTGGCTGTCCTGCCCCAGCCCAGCTGAGCCTGCAGCATCACCACTGTCCTGGGCTTGCAGCCCCCTTGGGACCCGCTGTGTCCCCCAGCCTCCCCGCGGCTCTCCCAGCCCCAGCACCCTCCTCTGCCTGCTCTGTAGTGCAGTTACACTCTGCTGTGCCTTGTACCTTCGTGCTTGGTGAGCTGCCTGCAACCCAGTGCCGCAGACATTACAGTTTGGGTGGGTTTTTTCCTTGCTAATTGCTTTGCTACGTGTGCAAAGTCTCAAATCATACGAGCGCGAACAAAACCCCCTGGAAGTTAGCCTTGCTGGGAGCTATTTAGACTTGCAGACTCCGTGTATTTATGGGTTGGAAAGTGTTGAAAATGAGAGGAAACATATTCTTGCTTAAGGTGTGTCTCTAACTTGGGATCCATCGGTTCGGTGCGTTGCTGTAGCAACGCTGCAGTGGCATGGGAGTTCCTTTTATGGCTGGTTTCCGAGGAGCGTGGCTGGAGCCGGCAGGCTGTGTTACCAGGCAACCCCTCTCCTCTGCTCCCGTCGCTAGGAAATGTAGCCGGTGCTTTTCAAGATTGCCCGTGATCTTCATCCTATGTTCATTCTGTCAACTTTCCTCTTTGGGGGGGGGGTGAAATAATTCCTATGGAGTGCTACAGAAAGATCTCTGTTTTCTGGGGGTTTCCTTCCCCACCCCCCCTGTGTTCCCTCACTTGAAATTCAATGTGGGAACATTCATAGGAAGGCAAAGACAACAGCCCATTTATATATTTTTTAAATGTTCTATTCAACACGTGATGCTGAAGAGTAATTAAAGTGGTGCCATCTGCACCGTGTGAAAAGAGATGCATCCTTTGCTTCCCAGGTTTGCAGCTGATCAGATGTCACATTTCAGGACAAGCCTCCTGAAATGCAGGTGCTTTTTGAAAGTTGTTTGTTTTGTTTTGTTTTTTCTTCTTTTTTTTTTTTTTTCCTAGTACCTGCTCTGGTGCTGGTTCCTTTTGTGGTTGATCTTCCCTGTACTTCAGAGGGCTTTTTGATAAGAACCTGTCTCATGGAGGAGGATGTGAATTAGTGCAGCTTAGGAAATGGTTACAAAGATGGATGATGAAATGAAAATGTAAAGTTGTGTTAAATATTTATATTCTAGTCATATCCTACCTGACGGTGCCTGTCAGGTCCCCACTATAGACAAACAGATACAGCAGCATAATCCAGATTGCCAAGAACCTTGATGTGAACATGAGGAAATAGTTTATGCAAGGATTAACTTCAAGCACAAAGCCCCTCCTCTTTAACCTGATGGAACTGTGCACACGTGTAATGGCTTTGATGTATCAGAGACCTGCCAAGGGTAGGTGGGACAGACTGTAGGTGTGGACCCTCAGGAGCCCCCTGAGGTGTGTGTGGCAGAGTGGGATCCTGGCCAGGCATGGATAGCTGGGTTGGAAGTACAGAATGAGGCTGAGATGAGATCACAGACTCATTGATTTGCTGGTTTTGAACTGTATGGTGGATTGCCTTGGATTTTATGGATCTGCTTAACACTGGCAGCTGGAAAGGAGAAAAGAACCTGGCATCTTATCCCCAGTGGCTGCAACCTGCCACTGTCATGTTTTGAGCCAGCTCCTAAGCATCCACCAGCAAGTGGAGCAACTGGTCTAGTTGGAGATGTCCCTGCTTATTCTACAGGGGTTGGACTAGATGACCTTTAGAGGTCACTCCCAACCAAATACATCCTATGATCCTAAGCTGGTGGCATGCTCTTTAGGTCACCCTTTCACATGTGTGATGTTCTAGGAAGGTAGTTAGTGACCTGTTGTGGTGGCAATTTTTTCTGTCCTGTGAACAAGGGAAATGAACAGCAAGAACTTGACATGTTTGGTTTTCCAGAGAAATGGTGACTTGTTGTCTCTAGTAACCTTCCTCCAGTGTATTTCAGAAGACAGCAGGGACAGGCACAGAGGGGATATCCTGCAGTCTGGATTGCTGGGCATAGTTTGTCAGGGAGGCCAAAGGTACTGTGTGAAGTACCAGATTTGATGATATATTCATCTTGTCTGGTTCATTGGCTCTGGTATTGATCAGTGCTTTTAACTAGCATAAAAAAAACCCACAAAGGTATCTGTTTAATTTTTGAAGGGCAAACCCCATCCTAACCTTGGCTGTAGAATTTGTACATCTCAAAGCCTGAGATTAGTTTGTGCACATACTTATTGAAACAGATGCAAACATGATTTTTGGTTGCACATTTTTTTATTGGGCTTTGTGGGGTTTTTTTTAGCAGCATGTAAGTGTTAATTTGGATACAGTGAGACAAATTCATAGATGATTCAGTTTGGAATCATTCCACTGGCCTGAAATGGGCAGTACTAACTCGTTACACCAACTGTAGATGTGGCCCTTCATATCTTGTATCTATTTTATTTTAAATAACCATCACACCTGCCCACAGTGATATTTAACATTACTCAATCCTTGAAAAAATGGCAAACTTAACATCAACCCTAAATGGACTGTGATTAGTCACATATGCCAGCATTAACAAATGATGACACTTAAAACTGCCCTGTGTGCTTTTATTTCAAATTGTCTGTTGTGTTGTGCTGTGCATTTACTTTTCTCCCAGGAATGCTCATTATCAGGGGAAGTAATTTCCCATCCCACCTATTTAGCAAATAGGTGGTGAAAGCTGATCTTTGTTGTTTTCAGATGAGAGATTTGATCCCCCTCAAAACAACTGACCATCCTTATTTTAATCAGGTGCACATGTCCCAGCCTTCTCTGAAGCAGAGCAGATTCTAAGTCTTCATATTTGGTACAATTTCAGTCCAGTTTGTTGTCAGCTGGAACTGGTCCCTTTCACTCTTCTGTAGCAAATGTCAGGTGAGGAACTGACAGTTGTGAAGGGAACAATTTCCCAGTTATCCACAGGCTGTGTAATACATGAGTGGAAACTCACTGCCTGTGAATGACCATTGCTGTCAACCCCATTTAACATCTGTTCTTTTCTGTGTTTCTGGAGGGATTCTGCCTGTACAGTTTTACTGCAGATGATAGAGTGTGAGTGAGTTAAAGTCTACATTCAATTTATTAGTTTAATTTTAAATATTTGACCACAGTGAGGCTTAAGATTCAATACCAATGTGATATGGTGTAATTGTGTGTTACAAATGCCTGCAGTGTTTGAAATGGATCAGATGGAAAAAAAATCCATTTGTGAGAAGATGATAGCTGTGCATATACTGCACTTCAGGCCTAAATATGTTGTTTACAATCAAGGAAAGGAATAGAAGCCTCCAGATAGGAAAGCGAGGAGAGATTAAGCTCATTGCCTTGGTAAACAACCATGATGTTGAGGCAAGAGCAGAAGGTGCGTCTGGGCCAGAGGTGCAGCCTGTGGGGCAGCTGGCTGAGATGTGGGGACAGTTCTGGGCTCCTCATGACAAGAAGGACATGGAGGGGCTGGAGCGTGTCCAGGGAAGGGCAAGGGAGCTGGGGAAGGGGCTGGAGCACAAGTGTGAGGAGGAGCAGCTGAGGGAGCTGGGGGTGTCCAGCCTGGAGACAAGGAGGTGAGGGGAGACCTGCTGGCTCTGCAGCTGCCTGAGAGGAGGTTGGAGCCAGGGGGGTCAGTCTGTTCAGGGAAGTTACAAGTGACAGGACAAGAGGTAATGGCCTCAAGATGTGTCAGTGGAGGTTTAGATAGGATATTGGGAACAATTTCTTCCCCCAAAGGGTTGTCAGGGCCTGGCCCAGGCTGCCCAGGGCAGGGGGGGAGTCCCCATCCCTGGAGGGATTCAAGAGTCATACAGACAGTACTTGGGGATATGGTTTAGTTAAGGACTTTCAGTATTGGGTTAATGGTTGTACTTGATGATCTTGAAAATCTTTTCCCATCAAGGTACTTCTGTGATTCTGTGACAGGACCACTGGGTCCAGGGAGGAACTCCTGTTCCAGAGGGACCTCCCGGGCTCTCTCCCTTCCCTGCGCGGTCCCGAGCTCTATCAGATGAGGTGGCACAGAACTGAGCTGTTGGAGCACTAAGAATACAGCTTCTGTTTTACACCCTTGAGCTGCCTTCAGCTCTCATTCCCAGAGTGAACTTTTCATACTTGATCCCCTTTTTTACACTCTTTTCTGCACATGCACAGAGAAACAAAGCTGAAACGAGGGGGTGAAAAGCCATCCTGTAGAAAGTCAAGCCTTTATTTGCTGCAGGACTTTGATTCTGCAATGAGCTTAATGCTGCTTCAGGTGAATGAGGCCTTTTCAAAGAATCACGGAATGGTTTGGGTTGGAAGGACCTTAAAGATCATCTAGATCCAACCCCCTGCATGGGCAGGGACACCTCCCACCAGCCCAGGTTGCTCCAAGCCCCATCCAACCTGCCTTTCAGCAGCTTCCCTGGGCAACCTGTTCAGTCTCTTGCCACCCTCACACTAAAGAATTTCTTCCTAATGTGTGACCTAAATCTCCCTTCTTCCAGTTTTAATCCATTCCCCCTTGTCCTCTCACTCCCTGCCCTTGTCCAAAGTCCCTCCCTCCCCAACTTTCCTGGGTTGAATAGATCCCCTTGGAAGTCAGCATGCTGCCCAGAATGAGCAATGCTGGTGGACTCCATCCTAGTAAGACAAAGACATTTGACTAAACGATATTTACTTTCTCTGTTCTCTTTATGTGGTGTTCATCCCCCTGGGAGTCATTGGAAAGGGTTCCATGTGGTATGGGAATGTCTTAATGACAAAATGTTGTTTTAATAAATTTTGATCAAGAGAAGCACAACATTAGAAGCCAAGACACAGTGAATAAGTGACTGGAAATGAGAGCATTTCATTTAAGGAAAGAAACCCACAAAAGCAACAAACCAAGAACCAGGACAAATATTTATCTGTTTTGTTAAAGGATTCCTTTTCTTCTCAGACATGAAGAAATCAGTGTAAGACAAACATGCTAGCAGCTACTATCTGTGTTAGCTCCTTTTTGTGCTCAGTATGTCAAGGAGAGAAAAAAACCCAAGATAGATGACTCATTGTTTTCCAAGGATGCTGCTGCCTCTGCAGATATTTACAGGTTGTTTTTTTTAGGAAAAATTACAAGTTTACAGACTGCCCACTGAATTTCCATTTTTATTGAAGGGTCATATTATTACTGCATAATTCATCATATAATCACAGAAGTTCTAGATTTAATGCTTGATTAAGGAAGGAAATGCATGAGCTACTCTTACGTGATGATGTCTTTTACTGGAGGCCTTGAAGATTAGGCAGTGGTACGACCTGTGTCTCTATATATTGGTGTTCCTCTACCCCACCACTCAGTTTGGACTAGAAGGTGTTGCCATCCCCTCATGTCAGTGGTCTTCTCCTTTCCATTCTAGAAAGGTGGCTGTTGGTCTAGAAGAGCTTTAGAGTCTTCTCTGGAGCAGGAACCTGACATTTTGTACCAAAATAGCTTAAAAACAGCCGCAAGGTCATACTGAGAGCCAAACATACTGAGGTCACACCAGGAGCCAAATCCCTGGTGTAAAGAACCTGGGGCCTTTTTACAGTCCTGAGTAGAGTGAAGACTTGAGCAAAAATAGCATCTGGAAGGCCAGTTGGAAGCAAGGAAAAAGGGGAGGGCTGTTGCTGAACCTGAATAAAATTGTCAGCTGAAAGACAGAGGTCTCTTTAGATTGGTAGCTCCTGCCTTCAACAACTGTCCTGGCAAGTCAGCAACGCTCATCTGCTCCTCTTCCTCTTCCAGAAACCATGATGATGGCCTAACTCTTCTCAGTGGTATCCAGTGACAGGACATGGGGCAGTGGTCACAAACTGGTACATGTGAGGTTTAACCCAAATGTAAGAAAATACTTCTTTACTCTGAGGGTGGCAGAGCCCTGGGACAGGCTGCTCAGGGAGGTGGTGGAGTCTCCATCCCTGGAGACATTCCCACCCTCCTGGATGTGTTCCTGTGGGATCTGCTCTAGGGGATCCTGCTCTGGCAGGGCTTGGATGGATGATCTCCAGGGGTCCCTTCCAACCCCCACCATTCTGGGATTCTGGGTTTTTTAGTCCTGGTATTGCTGAGAAGGTCAATGTATGGCTCATGGTAACAGCAAGTGAGCTCTTGAATATTCCCCAGAAGCTTTAAGTGTTTGTTTACTAAACAGAGAGAAAAACAAAAGGGAATGCTGCTAAAATGATCCCTTGTGTTATAAACAAATGCAGACAGCAGTGAGAGCTCTGGTGGGCTTTCATAGCAGGTTTTAGCTTCAAAAGTGGGTTAATTTGCCCTGCTCTCACCTTTTGGTGTCAGTGCCATGAATTAAACAAACTATAGGAAATGTCAAGGGCAACTGAATAAACACTCTGCGCGTGGAAACAGCGTTGGCTGAATGAATGCCTAGTTTAATGGCACCCACTGGAGCATGGTTTGTCAATACCAGTAACACTCCAGTGCTGTAAATAAGGAGAGTTTGGGACTATAATAGACTGGTTTGCATTGGAAGGGACCTTAAAGATCATCTAGTTCCAACCCCCCTGCATGGGCAGGGACACCTCCCACCAGCCCAGGCTGCTCCAAGCCCCATCCAACCTGCCCTTCAACACTGCCAGGGATGGGGCAGCCACAGCTTCCCTGGGCAGCCTGGGCCAGGCTCTCACCAGCCTCACACTAAAGCATTTCCTCCTCATCCAAATCTCCCTTTTCCAGTTTTAATCCATTCCTCATTGTCCTCTCACTACAAGCCCTTGTAAAAAAAAAGAACAATAATTACTCAACTCCCTTGCCTTTGAAATTAATTTCCCACTGTAAATTCCAGAGCCACTTGCAGAACTGTCCATTTGCTTTATTGCTCACCCCTGTTGTTGGGTTTCTGTCAGTGTTACCTTCCCTGCACACCTAACACTGGGTTTGCTCTAGTTACTTAAGTTAATTAGCTCTCAGAGCATTGCCTGTATACCAGGTAGGGGTACCTGAATGGCCATCCTATAAACAGGCTTAATAATGGCTAAATAAAATAAATGCTCATTTATTTCCCTACAGGCAAGCTTCAAAAGTTAAGGACATTTCTCCAAAGTACTCAACCACAGGTTTACAACTGGCTATAAAACCCCAGAGGTAATTTTCCTGGAGAAGGGACAGAGATAACAAGGGCTAACATTAGGCTCTAGGTCTTCCCAACGTGGTCTCTGCCACGTGCCAAAGGCAACACCACGAGACCTGCTCCTTATCTTGTGCCTCCCAGCCACCAAAACACACTTGAATTGTCCTGCATGTCCTGCAGGTTTTATGGCTTATCTGGGATGCAAAAACCCTGGAGAAAAGAGTTCATAGGATTCCAAAGCAGGAAGAGTGGGCAAAGGGGGTCTCTGCTTAGAATCATCCAACCTTTTTTCTTGAGTGTTTTTTTCTGCTTCCCATCTGAAGGTGAGGAGAAGGTTTTGCTGTGCCCTCAGTCTAATGTGGCTGAGCCTACATCAGACGTGAGGTTAATTTGAACAAAATCATTCTCTGTGCTGAGATACAAATGTTTTTTGAAGCTTAAGTGCTAATTTTTAGGGTTGACAATACGCAGCTCTCTTTATTGGCCCACAAAAATGTAAAAATAGATGGATGGGGATTGTGCAGATGTATGTGAATAATTCTTGGCAAAGCCTCTTATATATATTCCTCAAATGCTGAATCTTAAGGCATTTCACTTTCTCTCATTTCCAGTTATACATTTTGCTGAACTGAATTTTTTTTATATATATATATTAGATCATTCTCAAATATTGCAGCTTGTAAATGGTTGTCCTGATGCTGGGCTTTTTCTTTTTTTCTTTTTAAAGCTTCTTGAGTGTTATAAATATTATTTCTATAGTTGAACATGGAACAGATGACAGAATTAACAATTTCTGTGTCTTCAGTCATTTGGGCTACATCCTTAGTGCGCACTGTGCAAAGCAGGTTTGAAGGATGTTTTCCTCTTTAACTTGCTCAGATCCTTTTTTGTTCCTATACAGGTTTCATAGCTGGAACTTGCAGCATGTTTTGAAGGCAGCCAAGAAGGAGCTTTAATGGTTCTCCTGGAAGTCGTTCAAAAACCACTCCCATGGACTGCATTGGACATTGTAAAAGGCCCCAAAGCAATTTCCAGGGAGGTAAGGGGTGATCATTTGGATACTGTAGGTCTGTATTAAGAATTCTTTTGGAAGGTGACATTGTAACTTCTCAGTGTATCTTTTTGCCATGCAAAAAAATCTATCTGAAGTTTCCTGGGTGAGTTCTTTCCTGTTTTACTTTGGGTGCTGTACTCTGCTCTGTGGCTTTCCAGAAATTCTAGTCCCCAGCCATGAGTTTTGGGAGCTCCTTTTCCCCACAGTGTGAAAATTGCCTCTCTTATGCTCAAAAGAGTAATAACTGGAAAAATATTTTGAACTCCTGCAAAAACTGGCCCTGTGTGCCCCTCAATGAACATCCTCTCTCCCAAAAATCCAACCTGGGCTCCCTGTGCCCCAGCCAGGGTCTCACTCTCCTCCTCCCACAAAGCAAATCATCCTGCTGCCTCAACAAGTGACTGTTTCCCATCAGAGTTGCTTGGATTTTGAGATTTTTTTTTTTACATGTGCTTACTTTTCCTCTTCTAATAAATCCAGCCTTGATGAAATCATCTCAGCAAGCTACAAGGAGTCTCTATTACTGGTATGTAAGGAACAGAACACAAAAGAGAGAGAGTGCTCAGCCAGGGCATATTGAAATCACAGCTCATTCCATATAGCAATGTCCTGCTGAAATCTCAATTCTTAAGCAATACTTCAGGCTTCTTCCTTTTGGGCCTACCTTAACTTATATCTCTTGAATACTTTGATTTGGGGAATTGGTTGGTTTGGGTTTGTTTTTTTCCCCTTTCTCTCAAGTTAGTTATTCTCAGCTTTGATTTAACTCTTGAACTTCTGCACCCAAACTTGTTGAGAACTTAAGTCCTCAAGCTGTTTTTCCAGCAGGTGGACTGCAAGGTTACTTTTGCCTCACAGGTCACACTATTTTGCAGGTTTATTAACAAAGTGACCTCAGGAATACTTGAAGAGTCAATCATTAACTCCATATTAGAATGTAAACCACCTCTGCTGGGAATGATTGTCTGAGGGTAGACAGGCTGAGGTGGGATAGAGACAAACTTGGAGCACTGTCCATAGAGTGTGTTGCAGTGGGGTTACACTCAGATCTCTGGATGTAAGGAGAACTCATCCCAACCAACTCAGGGTGACCTTTGTCAATGACTGGTCCTGCTGCTCTGCTGTAACAGGAGCCTCCAGCATGTCCCTGACACAGGTAGTTTATAAATTCCCTGTCTGACCTTGCTTCTTGCTTTTCCCCTTGTTCCAGCCTCCACCTTTCAGCTGACCATGTTCTTGCAGTGTTCTTTGTTTTAGTACAGTCAACACTCCCTGTGCATCCTCCTCGTGGGTGCTTATAGAAACAAACAGGACAGCTCTCCTGTCTGTGCTACCAGGGGCCTGGCTGTTGTTTTTTATTCAACAGAAGAGGGTGAATGATCTCCAGCTCTTAGACAAGTGAGCATAATCCAGGGTGTGGGGAAAGTGAATCTACAGGAAAAACAGGCTGTTTGGTTTGTTGTTTTTTTTTTACTGTCTGTCTCCTGGCTGGAGCAAACTAGTCAGAAGTGTTTTGTGTCTGTCTGAGCTTCAGATAAAGAAATGACATTTATTCTCTCTTTGCACACAGCCTAGTCAAGGGAAGTGTCTTTATTCTGCAAGTGGCAGAGAAAAGAGAGTATAATTTCAATTTGCATACAAGGAGTTTCCTTAGTGCAAGAGGAATTGTTCCATTGGATCCCATTGTTCGTTTCTGTGTGCTTAAAACTCACTTTTACCACAACTCATGCTCTGCCCAACTCTGTTGCCCATTCTATCCTCTATTGTCTCTTCGTGTCCCTGGATGTGAGTCTCAGTATTCAAGTCCTCTTTGAAAAAGACCTCTTAAATTCAGAGGGCAGAATGCTGCATTTTTGCAGCTCTGGAAGGAGTGTCCTAGTGTCATATGGGCTTTAAAATCCAAGCAAACTCTTGATAATACTTTGTGCTGTCTGTCTTTATAAACCTGTAGAGTGTACCTGTGTTAGCCCTGCCTTACAGATCTCTATACCCTCCTGGTCTGACTGCATTCTCAAGACTTATTTTTACCTCTGGGGGGGGTGGGCAAAAATTTCTACATACTGTGTTGACTTTAGCTGAAAAGTTAAATCCTGAGCACTCTGGAATTGTTTGCTCCTCCTCTGCATCTGTGTTCTTGTCACCCTTTGGGCTGTGCTGCCTCCTCTAGCTAATTCTTATAGGTATTTATTAAAAGATTTAAGACTGTCTCCCTAAATTTGCTCCTAAAATCTTAAATAGGAAGAATTATTCAACAGTACAAATTTATGAAAGAAAGAAATGGATTCAAGCAAGGACCTGACTGATGTTTCCTGTGAGGGGCTGTTGTTGTTGAGTGTGGTATTTGCACCAAAAAGAAGAGGTGGAAAAAAAAGATATATTCTGACCTTCTGCTGTGGTGAATGAGTATAGAAATATTCTTCATTCCAAATTGGAGTGGATACAAACAGCAGCTCTGCTTCCAGAGCCTCCTCAAGGGAAGCAGTTTGCAGTGTGCCCTCTCACAGGAGAGAAGACTTGGCTGGTGTTAATTCACCCTCCTTAGAGCAGCACCAGTCTCTTTCCTTTAGTTATGGTGGTATCTTTGGGTGAAGTCACTTATGGCACAGTGCAGGGAAGGCTTTGAAGAAAGGGATTGCATGACCATATTGGTATGAATTCAGAGGGTTTTATTGCAGCAGAGATGATTAGGAAGTTCCTAGAAAAAAATATAAATGAGCCTCAGGTCCAGCTGATAAACAGCAGGTGCTCCCATGGCTGTGGCTGCCCCGAGAGTTATCCAATCATGTCTCATTGTTTATGGTGTGTTAGGGGGGTTTTGGCTACTTTTTTTTTCCTTTTCCCATCTATTTTCTTTCTTTTTGCCCTTCTTTCCCTTCACACTACCCTCCTGACTCTGCCAGAGGACTTGCTTTCAAATGAACATCCACTGTGGTGACTCTTGGTGTGGGTACAGGGATCAACCCTGATCACAGCACGTGGTGGAGGTCAGAGCTCTGACAGCAGCACCAAGTGCCCAGAGCTGACCAAATGTTTTCTGTACTTTTCTTGCTGTACTTCTCTTGCTGTGCTTTGCTTGAGTAATCAGGACAATTCTCTGTTAGGCATGAAATGAAAGTAAATGATTAGAATAAAGATGTGTTGAGCTACTTGACAAGACTTGAGTACAGGGTACAGAATCTGTGGGTGTTTGGCACAGCCCCAGCACTGCAGAAATTTTAGCTCTTGCTTATTTTTTGATTCTGTTCAAATATGACTTACCTTAAAAACATTAACTGCAAAGTATCTGATGTTACACAACAGGTACTCATCATGGAAAAAGTGGCATGACAAAGCTCTAGGCACGAATTGCAGGGCTCAAGTGGTGTTCTGAATTATCCGGGCTTCAACTCCTTCTGGAGCACTCAGGCAATAATTGGTTGCATACAGAGTGGTTTGTTCCAGCAAATCATCCTCTTTCAGGGAAGGAACCCACAGAAAGGCTTCAGAGAGGCACCAGCCACACAGTCACCCTGCCCTTGGTTCCACTCACTTACAATCCTTTGTAGATTTCAAAGGCAACTGGGATAGGATGCTGAGGAAAGCAGTGATATTCCCTGAGGGATTTACACGTGGAAATTCTGCCTAGGGACAAAGCAGCAGAGCACCTCTAGTATATCTCTTCCAGTTCAGTACCCAGCCCTCAAATTCCCTCTTTTCAGGATCCCTGCAAGACCACACACTGGTGTAGAAACTGCATTCTGTATTTTTTTGCATCCTAAGGGATATGTTTACTTTAGGTGAACATTTCACTCACTCTGCTTCTGGCTAAAATAGTAGTGAAAGGGACTGAAACCTCTGGCACAGAGTCCTGCCCATCCCAGGATGCATTTTAATGCAGATAGTTTGGAGGTATTCCTGGGTTCCTTTGCCAGGAGCATGCACACAGGGAGTCTGGTGGTGGCAGAAGCCATCTGTAGCTCTCCAGGGTCATCTAGTGAAGTTGTAGGTCCATTACCAAACTTTGCATCTCGGTCCCAGGTCTAGGCTGCAAGCACCACATCTGGACCAAGAGGAAGGAATGGCTTGTGTGGGGGCTGCTCTTAAGTATCAGAACAAAAAGAGGAGATGAGAAGGAGGCAAGGGTTGGAGCAATAGCTGCTAGCAGGCAGCTGGGATCCACTGAAGTCAGGAAACCATTAAAAAGGAGCTGCAGCATGAAAGCATCATTTTTCACTTGGTAAATTCAGCTCAAGTGTGTCTATGGTGTCATTTATCCTGAAGATTTGGATCTCTGTGCTGCATCAGAGTGCTAACATCTCTAGCAGAGGGATCTGTCACTGAACTGCAGGCATCTCCTGGGTGTAAAACAACAACAGCCTGATGGCACACAACAGCAGTGCAGGAAAGCCTAGGAAAGAAGTTTCAGTAAAATACCAGAGCAGTTGAGAAGGGCTGCAGGGGGGGTGTGCAAACAGCATGCAGCAGAACAGGCCAAGCAAGCTGCATCTTGAGCATGTTCTTGCCTTTAAGATCCAGGATTTTGATCCAAGTGCTGGAGCAGCTCTGCTCTGGAGCCAGGCTGGGAGAGTTGGGGTGTTCAGCCTGGAGAAGAGAAGGCTCCAGGGAGACCTTAGAGCACCTTCCAGTGCCTGAAGGGGCTCCAGGAAAGCTGGGGAGGGACTTGGGACAAGGGCAGGGAGGGATGGGATGAGGGGGATGGATGAAAACTGGAAGAGGGAGATTGAGGTGAGACATGAGGAGGGAATTCTTCCCTGTGAGGCTGGTGAGAGCCTGGCCCAGGTTGCCCAGGGAAGCTGTGGCTGCCCCATCCCTGGCAGTGTTGAAGGGCAGGTTGGATGGGGCTTGGAGCAGCCTGGGCTGGTGGGAGGTGTCCCTGCCCATGCAGGGGGTTGGGACTAGATGATCTTTAAGGTCCCTTCCAACCCAAACTATTCTATGATTTGAAAAATTGCCATTAAGTGTTACCAGTATGGTCCTGGGGCAAGCACACAAGCTTTGCAGATCATTAGAGCTATCACCTCGTGACAGGAGCTGTCAAGTGAGAAGCTGAAGAGGAACAGTGAAAATGATGAGCATTTTTTGAAAGGAAAGACCCAGACCCCCTTTCGTAATAAGAAAACCTTTAGAGCATAGCCCACACGTGGTGTGGAGGCAGCTGCTTTGCTGATTATTGCAAGCCAAAATGTTGGATCAGTCCACACCTACTGAACAATACCAGCTGGGTTAATGAGGAGAAGGTTATAGTTTGGTTCATATGCCTTTTGAAAAGTGGGATAAATCTTTATTCCCTTGGGAGAAGAGAAAAAAAAGCAAGGTCTGCCAGCTGGTTTGTAATATGAGAGTGCTTTACATGGTGTATTTTCACAGCTGTCTTATCAGTTTCCTAAAATGAATCTGGGTGGAGCAAACAGTTGAGGAATGTCATGAAAAAAGGATCTGGGGCTTTGCTGTGGTTCATGATAATGATGCCCTCTTGGTGTAATGCATCAGAGTTGGAAGATCCTCCTGAAGATAGGAACAGTGCTTTTAAAACATTCTCACACAAAATTCAGCAGCTGTTGTGGCTGAGCTCTGGATGGAGACATCCTCTTTGCTCTTTGTGGTGGTTTGACTTGGAGCAGTTTTTGGACAGGAAGCGTTTCCACCCCTCCTTCTGTGAGATTCACTTCTGCAAAACGTGGCAGTTTGTGTCACTGTCACTCGTTTCAGTGGGACATGAGGGATCTGGGAGCTTTGTGGACCTGGGGACTTGCTACATCTTAGTGGAGACCATCAGCTCCATCTAAACCAACTGCTCAAGGGCAAGTCTTTCACCTACTGGGGATGGTGGGACAACCCTGACTGATTTCAGTGGGTTCAGTATCATCAAGTAAAAGCCAGAAATACAGGGAAGGAAGGGGGTTGGTGCTGTTGTGTACAGAAGAAGTTCTGTGCCATTTTCCCTTCCCCAGCATTGCTGTTCAGTGAACAACATGAGTGCTCAGACCAGTGCTCTCGTGCGGGGCCTTGGGCTTTGGTGCAGACAAGCAATAAACCAAATATTTGCACTGATTTATTGTGTGAATTGCACAGGGGACATGCTGTGCTGGAAAAGATCCTGACATGTTCTGGTAGCACTGCTAGGGGTTAATGCAATACCCAGGACTATTTTAGCAGTTTCACTAACTACCATTTATTCCATTGCTGCCGAAAGTTACAGGGTATTTGACAGAAACAAATTGAGTGAACCAAAGCTTTTTCCTTTCATAAAAATGACTATGACTAAAACTGTGCTCTTTAAAATGCAGCATATTAAATCAACTTATCAAACTTCTGACAGCTTTACTTAAGTAGCCTTACTTATTTTGTTGGCTTGTAAAATATACTTATCACTGCTTTAGAACTGTTTTTTTTCTGAAGATTTCCCAGGTCTGGTTGTGAAGGGGAAAAATTTTCCTTACAAACAGCTCAGGCATCTGCTGCAAATCATTTCAGTGACCTATCAATACACAGGCAAAAGAACAGGAATGATTTCCCATCAACTTTATTGTGTCCTGAGTTAAAGGTTTTAATGATAAGATTCATGACCATCTGGGAGAAATTTTTAGAGTTAATAACTTTCCACATACCTGGGAAGCTTAAGACATATTGGGCTAGAAAAACAGTGATGTGCAGCAGGGCTTGTGTCTCACTTCATCCTGTGTACAGGACACTGCTGCTCTGAGCTGTGAGTTCCATCTGCTTCTGTAGGCCTGGGGGTTCCATAAGGAATGGCTCCCAGTCACCCCAGTGCCCAAAATCAAGCCCAACTGGATCTATTTTATTTATGGCAAATGCTTCCTGTCCTTACAGGTCTCCATGGAGGGCAGTACCACACTCACACAGTTTGTTTCAATGCTCAAACATTTTTGCAATTAGAAAATTAGTCCTAATTTCCAATCAGGATTATCCTTGCTGCATTTTAAGGCCTTGTCCTGTTCACTGCAGTCATGGGGAACAAACAGTTCCTTGTGTCTCTGTATACATGAGGATTGTTGTCATTATCTTTCCTTTCAAACATGCTAATTTGCCTATTTTCTGGGGGGACAAGAGGATAGGCAGAAAATAACACAGAAACTGCTCAGCTTTTCCTGGCAATTCATGCAAGATTTATTGGTAGAAGTAATGTCTTTTCCTGAAGTGATTGGAGTAATTAGAACTCTGAGGGAGGTTTTTGGGGTGCGCAACCCCTTAAGCAGCAAACTTTGAGCTGTGCAGAAGTAGCAAAAGTGTTTTGTCTTTTTTGTTTGTTGTTTTGTTGTTGTTATTTGTTTTTTTTAAAAAAACAAACTGTGGAATCACAGGATCCCAGACTGGTTTGGGTTGGAAGGACCTTAAAGATCATCTAGATCCAATCCCCTGCATGGGCAGGGACACCTCCCACCAGCCCAGGTTGCTCCAAGCCCCATCCAACCTGCCCTTCAACACTGCCAGGGATGGGGCAGCCACAGCTTCCCTGGGCAACCTGGGCCAGGCTCTCACCACCCTCACAGGAAAGAATTTCCTCCTCATGTCTCACCTCAATCTCCTTCTTCCAGTTTTAATCTATTCCCCTTGTCCTCTCACTCCTTACCCTTGTCCCAAGTCCCTCCCCAGCTTTCCTGGAGCCCCTTCAGATACTCCATGGCTAACTGAGTTAAAACAAAGTTTCTGCACCATAATAGAAATTTAAGCCTGGCCAGTTTGTTTTTGGCTCTCACTCTAGTGATGCAATGGGGTGTTAGCAAATGAGATTATTTTTTTCTGATTTATCCAAGGATACTAGTTGGTCTGTCAATGAGTCATGGAATGGGCCAATACCACAAGCCCTGGTTTGGTCCAGTACATAGACACATTCTGACATCTCTTGTCTACAGAGAACCTGCTGATTCTGTCACATCAATGACACAACAAGTAGAATGATGATTTGTCTTTGCTTATAGCTGAGAGCTGTTTGCCCTCTGGTAGGTCTACCCCATGTGCCCGAGGTGTGTTATTTCAGCCAAGATGTCATCTTAATCCCCTGCAATCAAGAAAGCTCCTGGAGTGCCTCTCCAGAGGAAAATGGTGAGGTTGGTATTGTTGCTAAATGATGATCTGCATAAATGTGCCCTCTGTTTCAAAACTGCAGTTACAGTTGGACATGCAATGTTCTTCTCTTAAGAACAGGTGTTTTCTGGCAAACAGACACGGAGTTCTGGACTGAGGTCTGTGTGTCTCAAGGTGGATTAAGGGCTCTCACCCAGGGACCTGCTTTGGAAAAGAAAAAATGAGAAAGCATTGGGCAGTGTTTGAAAAGTTTTAGGATAGGAAGAAGCCCTGGCTAGACAGGGAACATGATCAACCTATTTCAAAGCACTCTGTGCTCACTGATAACCAAAACCCACTCTAATATCTTCTGACACCCTTCTTTTTCCAAGTCATTTATTGCACTGTTGTTCTCACTGAAAGCTTCTTGAGGACAGTGGGCAAGACCCTCCTGGAGGGTCTGTGATCACACAGGATTCAGTCCTTCTGGGGGTCAGTGGCCCTGGGGCACAAGGCTCATCAGCTCTTGGCCAAACACCTTCTCACTTAATCCAGACCTTTTTCCTTCCAGCTGCTGCAGGAGGGAAATGGGAAGGGCTGCGAGTTGCTTCCTGTTCCAGGCAGGACTGTTTGATGTAGGTTAGATGTGCTGTGGCATTTGTCACCAGCTCTTTGTTTCTAGGTAGCCTGTAACACTCTTCTTCTCAGTGTCAAGGGGAGTTTGGGGGTTTGGTTATTACATATTTCTGAGGAGACAGAGCTCTGCAAGCATAAAAAAAATGGTTATTTCTGTTGGCTTCTATTGTTGAAAGAACTAGAACCTGAGTATTAATGCCTAGATTCCCAAAATGCCTGGTCATCTCACTCCAAAACAGGTGTACACAGGAAAATAAAGCTGTTTTTACTCTTCTGTTACTCATTCCTTCTCTGAAGCTCTGTTAGCAAGCCCCAGTTTCAGCCATTGCTCAGATGCTGGCTTTAAAATACAGCTCTGGTGGTAGAAGGGTCAGAAAACATATATTTATTTAGATTGAGACAAACTAGTCAGTTATCCACAGCTTGAGGTGCTCTTGCCAAAAATGGCAAGAATTAAAATTAAAGATCCAGCAAAACAGAAATCTCACTTTCCTTCTGCAAAAATACCCAATCTATTTCAAAAGTCCCCAGGCTACACAAATAGATATGCCTTTCATTAGTTACTGAAGGGATGGCAGGTCCTGTGTCCTTTCAGATTGCTGAAGTGTGAAGAAAATTAGTATTTCACATTTACAGGATTATACTAGAATATTTTCTCCACAGGCATCTATTTCTCAGGTAACAAATACTGTAAGCAATATTTATTTTGTATATGGTCATACTTAATAGAATCCATCTAGGAGATGATCTGATGGTGTGTATGATTTAAAAGACTGAGTGTTTTTATGCCTTCCTGGAGGGATTCTGGCTATTTAAGAGAGAACATCTAGTTTATCACAGCCAATTTTTTTATTTGCTGTTGTGCAAACTTCATGTCAGCTTGCAGTGCAGACCCACAAAACACAGAGAGTTGATTCAGGTTTTATGTGGATGTTTTGGCTCCCTGGTTCACCAAAGAGATGTTTGGATGAGAGGTTGGATGTACTAAGGTGTGGATGTGACCAATGTGGAACTTGGGTTGGATTTCTGGGCCCAAAGCCAGGAATGGTGATCCTGAAAACTTCCCCCCTTGGCTAATCCTTGGAAACTTTGAATGCTAGAAGTGATTTGTGTTGATATTCTTGACATAACTGTAGTTGGGCTTATCTGCACAGGCACAGACCAAGCCAGTCTCATGGGTCTGGGCAGTTTGGTGCTTTACTGAGATTGAAGCCTGAACAGCTGGGATCCAGGAACTGAGTGTCTGGGTGTCCTGGATGGCATTTTCAGAGCAAATTCCGTATGTTACAGCAGGATCTGACTCCTTGCAACATGCAGGGGAGGCTGTCACTGCTGGGGAGCTAAGATGCTTGCTTTCCAGTCCTCTCCTCTGCCCCAGGGACTTCAGACCCAAGCATTGACTTGTAGAAGTCCTTTTCCTAGCTGGGTTCCCACCTGGAAGCACCCAGCATATCCTGGGACACGTACAGAGACTGCACAGGTGCTGTAAAGACTCAGGACCTACGTGTGCCCCAGGAGGTCCTAAAGCCACCAGTGTTATCAGCTGCCACAGGACTGGGGGGAACCTCTCTAGGCACCTCCATCCACTTTTGGCCGTGGCCAAATAGGACAAGGTGGGCAATGGACCCTGTGTGAGTGCTCTGGTGTTCTCACAGGTGACTGAGACAAGTTCTGGATTAGAGGTAAATGACTATGATTTAGATCCTGTGGCTCCTCTCTTCCCATTGGGAAGCTGGCCTTTTGCTCTCACCTCATCCCCTTTGGCTTCTCAGCTCTGTACTGGAAGCATCAGATCCTCCCTCTCCTTCACAAACCTGTCTTGAGATCTGTTTCCTTAGGAATGACATGGGTACATCTCTAAAGCAGCTGACATCAGTTCTGAGAATATTTTCTTGTAGGTGGAACTATTATTCCTCTTTGGTACTGTAACTGTGCACAGAGTCAGTGATTTGCTATGCTAATAAGTTGCTGAAGGAAAAATGGGAATTATTCTGGCTATGTATTCCCCTCTAGTATATGTGGTTTAAAAAGACTAAAGGGCAACAGAAGATAACCAATTACAGAAAGCACTTCTGCTGGAAGTAATGAAAGAGACAGGAGGCTACAGATTTAGATTAAAATATTTCTGGAACATTTCCCTACTGTGGTTGGTTTTTATTAAAATGCTTGTTGCACTGTTCTGTGTGATGCCACTCTCCTGTGGAAGCAGAATCCAAGGATTCCAGTGATAGATGATGCAGATGCCATATACTCACTCACTCTGATCCAAGCTTAATTCCAAAAAACTTGGCATCTTATCATCTCTGCTGACAAATACACATAAAAACCAAAACAGAGCTACCTCCAATTTTTATTAACACTTCCTAGGTAGGATTCTTTCTATTCCAATTTATTTTTTAGTACGAGTAATTTTCTTGACTCACAGCTGAAGATTACCCTGTTGCTTAATTTCTTTGGTCATTAATTTGGCACTGTGGGCAGATGTGATGTAAAGCTCTTCACCATTCCAGGGTTAGATGGAGGCAATAATCTGCACCCAGAAGGTTTAACAAGGCATTCATCCCAAGGGAGTGTAAATACTTTTAATTAATTTAATTAAAGGGAACATTTTGTGCTGGACTAGAAAGATTATTTGGTTGACTAAGTCCTAAATATTATTTTTTTTTAAAGGGAAATGACAAACCACAAAATCCTGTTTACCTGTGCTTTTTTTGTGCAAGAATGATGTTGATTGTAAGTTGGATGAGAACCCCAAATTTCAGTCACTCTTCTATTCCATTCACAGGGGACAATTAAGCAATGTTGATATGCTGAGTGGATTGCTAGTTGCAATGTGTACCTTAAGCTATTTAGGTAACTTAAATAAATGTTTACCTTGGCTTTAGCAGCTAATACAGCTTTTTCTCTCCCTGTGTGTTCCTTTTGCATCTTGTCTTCAACTGTCTGTCTGATCTCTTGTAGGGGATGAGTAAAACGTTTTGGCGTTCAGGTGTTGTTCCCAGAAGTGTCTTTAAAAATAAAATAACTAAAACGATAGCAGAAGGAGATGGGGGTTGTTTTCACAGCAGGGCGATGTGCCCACACGTCCTGGAGGTACCTGGAGCAGCTCCCCCCGCACGGGCAGCGGGGCGGGGTGCGGTGCTCGTGTCCCCATCGCCTTCTTTAGGCGTCGCGGCCAGAAACAAACCCCATCCCGTGGCCCAGCCCCGCTCCCTCCCGAGCGGGACCTGCAGGAACAGGCTCAGCCCTCAAAGGCGGGTTGCACACCTCGGCCCTGCCGGGAGGCGCTGATGACAAGACACGGGGGACGCTTGGAGCGCTGCTCCCCGCAGCGCCCCGACCTGCCCGCTCCCTCTCGGTGGGCAAGTCCCGCAGCCAGGGCGCTGCGTGCGGGGCTCCCCGACAGCACCCACCGCCTTCCCCCAGAGCCAGGCCCCTCGGCCGGCACATTCCCCCTGACAGGAGGCGGCTCCACCCGCCTCCGAGTTCCTCCCGCTCGCCACGGGCGCTGCCCGCCCTGCCCTGCCCCTGCCCTGCCCTGCCCTCCCTGCCCCTGCCCCTGCCCTGCCCTGCCCTGCCCTCCCTGCCCCTGCCCTGCCCTCCCTGCCCCTGCCCTGCCCTCCCTGCCCCTGCCCTGCCCTGCCCTGCCCTGCCCGCCCTGCCCCTGCCCTGCCCTGCCCTCCCTGCCCCTGCCCCTGCCCTGCCCACCCCTGCCCTGCCCGCCCCTCCCTGCCCCACCCGCCCTGCCCCCCCTGCCCTGCCCTGCCAGCCCTGCCCTGCCCTGCCCCTGCCCTGCCCTGCCCTGCCCCGCCCATCCCATCCCAGCCCTGCCCTGCCCCCCCTGCCCTGCCCTGCCCTGCCCTGCCCCTGCCCTGCCCGCCCTGCCCTCCCGCTCGTCCCCCCCTCCCCGAGACCCGGGTTTCTGGCAGGCGGCGATGGCGGGTGCGATCCAGGCCCCATCCCCGCCGCGACCCGCGCCAGGCAGGACGGGCGGGGAGGGGAAGGAAGGAGCGAGCGGCTCGGGCCGCCCCGCCGGGGGAGCCGCCCCCGGCGCAGGTTGCGCTGGGGCGGAGGGAGGAAGGAACTGGGGAGGGTGTGTGTGTGTGTGTGTGTATTTGCATATCCCCGCCCCCTCTCATGAATAAGCAATTAGCACCGCCTCTCCCGGCCGCCTCACCTCCCAGGGACGGAGCCTGGGGCGCGCGCGCCTTTTCCCGCCCCTTCCCTTCCCCCTCGGCGCGTCCCCGCCCCGCGCGCTCCTCTCCCGTTCCAACCCCCCCCCCCCCCGCCCCCCAAGCGCGCTCCCGTGAGGCGGCCGCGCGCTCCGAGCCGCGCGGGGGGCTGAGAGGAGCGGGGGGCTCCGCTCCCTGGGGGGGGAGGCCGCGGCGGGCGGATGGCAGGGAGGAAGAGGAGGAGGAGGAGGAGGAGGGCGCTGTGGTAGTTGGACGGCGTGGGGAGCGGCGGAGGCGAGGAGGGGCGAGACCGGCCCCCCCCAAACCCCTCCTCGAGCCCTCCCCTTCGGGCGCGCGCTCAGCCCGGCGGCGGCTCCGGGCGATGCGGTGAGAGGGACGCGCCCCGCGGGTCTGCGAGGGGGTGCGGGCCGGCCCGGGGGAGCCCCGCGACCTACCGCGGCAGGTAAGAGCCGTGTGTGTGAGTGTGAGTGTGTGTGTGTGTGTGTGAGTGTGTGTGTGTGAGTGTGAGTGTGCCCGCACCGCCCCCCGCCGCGGCAGATGGAGGGGAGGTTGGGGGGGGGGGGCGACGCCCGGCGACATGTCGGCGGGGAGCGGTGTCTGGGTGGGAATCGCGGCCAGACCCTCCCCCCCCGCGCCGCGCCGGGAGACCCCGCCGAGGGGCAGGGGGTGGGTGCAGCCCCCGCGTCCGTGACAGCGGGTTTTGGGGGGGCTGGCCCGGCTGGGGAGGGGGGGGGGGGGGGGGGGGGTTTGCTCTCCCTTCCATCCAACTTGGGGCGGCCGGGAAGGTGGGGGCGGCGGGAGCAGCCGTGCTGGTTCGGCTGCCGAGAAGACCCATCTTTTCAGTTAGAAATCTTTATTTTTTTATTCTTGGTGAGAGCAGCGTGCAGTTGGGCAGAGGTAGGTGGATTATTTCGCGCTGCGGAATTCGGCTCCATCCCTTCAAACGCCGATCTTGGGGGGGGGGGGGGACGACGTGATAAGAAGGGATTTTTCTTGCGGAACGGCCCCGTATTTCCAGGGATTGTGCTGCAGGTAACGTGCACGTGAGGCAGGCGCTCCCCTCCCTGCCGTTCTGTGGTGCTGGAGCAAAACAGGGGTTAAACATCCTCCCCCTGAGCCCTCCCGTAGGGTGAGTAAGGAGTGTGGAGTCTAATGACACACAGCATCTCTCTGTTGGCGGGCGTGGGCTGGTTGTTGGGGGCTAAAATGTAAGAAAGGAAGGGGAGATGATGAGGCGGGCAGCTTCTGTGAGGTGTGTGTGTTTTGCAAGGAAAAGACGTTTCCCCATCCCCGTTGGTGTTGGGAAGTTCAAGGAGTGTTTGGGAGGTGGTAAGCTGGTTTAGAGAACGATGCATCGGTGTGGGGTTTAGGCTTTTTATCCAGGTGAACGTAGCGTAAGGAAGAGGAGATATCTAGAGAAATTAAATACATGATGAAGGTTGGTTAGTGCTGCTGAGGAGCGGGTAGCATAGCTGCAGTGTGCTGATCAGGGGCAAATCGGTGTTGAACTGGGAGAAGGAGAAGAAATACAGCAAACGTGCCACAGGGAATAAAAACATGGCCATGCAATGCTTGCAGCGTTTCTCAGGTTGGAGCTCGGGGTGATTTCTTCAAAATGCTAAGGGTTGGGTGTCGTCTGTTTGTTTCATTTCATCCTCAAAGTCTTAAAATACCAAACCTGCAGCTGGAAACATCTATTCCTAATGTGAGAATAAAAAAAAATAATTAAAAAAAAGAAAATAAGCTAGTGAAATGAAGTGTCTTTTGGTGATAACATTGAAGAGAATTTGCCAGTACAGTCAGATGAGGCTTTCTTACTGGAGTGGTGAGAGATGCCTTAGATTGTGTCTATGTTATGTAGAGGTTTGTTTATCTAGAAAACGTATGATGAAGGTGCAGTTGAATGATGAAAATACAATACATCGTGACTTGTCGTAATCAAAATCTCATTTTTTGGCTCTGTGGGCAAACTTGTGGGGGAGAAGCAGTAGTGCTTGGGCAAAGACCATCTCACACCATTTGAGGTCTGTGGCCTTTATGACATCAGGGCTTCTAAAAAATAAATCACTTGGAATTGTGCTGCTTTTTTTGTAGTAAGTGCATCATAAATGCAGAAGACTGTGTGCTCCAGACTTGCCACCGGTTTCATTTGAGTGGGGAGGAGTGGTGGAGCTGAATCCTGTTTGTATCTAGACAGTTGTCATAGAATACTGAGGCATACTTTTGTGCAGATTTAGGCTTGTAATTACGATGTGAATTGCTGGTTACCTATTTAGTGTCACCAGATGACTAATACAATTTTATAGAATAAATTCCTTATCAATAGTGATTGAGTTGTAGCAATTCCTGTCTTGTTCTCATCTTTCTGCCTTTTCCATTGGTTTTCCCATGATTCTGCATGAGCTTGTGTTCTGTTTTTTTTTAATTAAGATGCATATTCTGAACAAAAACATATCTTCTAACAATTATCTTTTAACATTTCGGGTTACATACACTAGATTTACTTTCAATTAAACCTACAGAATACAAGTGATACATGTGCTGATGTTGAGAAATCCATGAGCATACCCGTTATGTGCGATGAATTGTTAAAAGATTAATTTTTTAATGCAACATTACAGACAAGCCAGGCCTAACTTTCTGCTTGTAGGTTCTCATTTATTAATATTGATGTCCATAAATGTGAACTGTGTAAGTCCCAAATGTGCATCACGTAGAGTTTTATGCACTCTGTACACGGTTCTGCAGGTTTTAGTTTGGGTATATATATATATATAAAAATATATATATATAAAAGAACAATTTATCTGCAAGGTCTTCTTTGGTTTGCCTATGACACATTTAAGTTTCATTAGTTTAGAATTTTAAATTGTCTTTAATTTCAGCATGCTTGTTAAAATTGGTAATAGTACATCTTACTTTTTTATTAGGTAGCAAAAGGAAAGCAGTAGGAAGGCAGAAAGAAAACTCTTAAGATAACCTCTTGGTTCATTAAAAAAAACCTGCAACCCACCCAACTTATTTATATTTATTTTTTTTTCTCATTTAAAAATGATAAGAAAAAAAGGATTATATTCCTCCTTATGTTTGATCTAAGTTTACCTTTTCTACAGGTAGGTAAATTTGTGATCAGCTGGGAGGCTGGTGACATGTAATTCCATGCCATGAAATACGAAGAAAAATCTTTTGCTTTAAAAATTAAAAAAGCCCCACCCACATGATTTTGTCTTTTTGATGTGTAAAGCCAGAGTATACACATTGATTCTTTAAACTTGAATATGAATTTTCTTTTAGAGCAGAATGATATGGCAAGATGATTTCCTTTGACATCGAGACGAGCAAATGGCTCTGAGGGTAGTTTCTTGATGAGATTAAGCTGATTTTAAGAATTGGTGCAGAAGCAGTGACCTCTTGTCCATGTTCTCCCACCCGCAGTGCTGTGGCATTGCAGCCCTCTCTCATATCCAGTTAAATGCTTGAGCAGCTGGTGGGTGAATGAAAACTATTTATTTTTGCAAAGTTCATTTCTAGCTGGATCGATAAACTGAACTTGACCTGTTGAGCACAAGGGTGACAGGAGGAGAACTCAGGAGTAGGAAATCATGTGGCTGGATCTCTCTTTCATGGCAGCAGTTGAATGGTTGATGCCAATTGTGAACTGATGCCTTGAAAACATCTCTGCAAATGGTACCTTTTGATGTACAGGGAGTGCCTTTCCCTGGGTCTGGGTTTTGGTTTTGCTCAGTGCTACACAAAGAATACTCACAGCCTTGTATATGGCATTGATAATATTCCTTGTGGTCAGCCTGATCAGTCATTTCAGCTTGTCTTGCACTTTGCTTCCCATACAATAAATACATACCAGAACTTATCAGCACATGTAGAATATGCAAAAGCTGCATGGTCACACAGGGCCCAGTGATGTGACCAGTAAGCTCTGTGGGAGGTTCCCATGGTCTTCACTGGGAACAGGACTAAGCCCACCAATTATTTTTGACTCTTAAAGTTTTAATTCTTCATCTTGGAATAACATGTTCATTTTAACTTCAGGGTAGAGAGTATGCCTGTTTCATTCACTGGAGATAAATTAGTGTTTAAAGCTCACTGCATCTGCAAATATTTGCAGCATGGAGTGAACTAGATCATTCATCTCTGGTTTATTTGCCAACTGGATTTTATGAGCTTTTAAAAAACAAATTATAGTTGGGATACTTAAAATTACTCCAGTTCCATTATTTTATGGGGCTAAAACGCCGTTGCTTGTTTTACGTTCGTTTAAAAAGTAATTACTGTAAATACAAACCCTACATTAATTAGGGGAGATAGCAGCTTGTTTTGTGTACTTACATTAAGGAGAAACTTGGAATTTAGAGCCCGGTCTTGAAATTGTCCCGTGAAGCTGCCCCATCTGGTAGAATTCATTGAGGATCTACCTAAGCAGCCTGTGGTCAAAGGATCTAGTTTCGTGATGAGGATGGTGGACAAACTGGAGAGGAATTTCACTTGTGTTCCAAGCATGGTATTGGCTGTGGGATTCTGATGGGAGAGCAGAAGTTACTTTACTGGATTTTGATTAAAAATGCTGCATGTTTTGGGTGCTGTGATAATAAGATAGTGCTTCATATCCCCAGGAAGAGAAATCTTGGGTTAATCTGGAGAGTTCCCTGAACAGTCTGGTTTTCTTCCTGGGCAGCATTTACTACCTACCTTTGCAAAATGTGTCAAATAAGTGAATTTATACTGTGGTGTGAGAAACTCCATCTTGAAAATACTCTATAAGAGAACATTAATTATTAATGATAAAAAGTATAGTATGCCTATGTGACTGAAGTTTGGTTTTGTGCCACATTGCAGGATTGTTTCATTTCAAAGGACTCATTATTTATTTATGGTGTTTATAAAATGCATGTAGTAGTTGGTTTAGTATGTATTCCACATAAAACAAACCTTGGTCTAACTTTTGCTTCCCCAGTCATTTTAATAATTTTTTTAGTGAAGCTTTCTCTTGCTCTGAGTGGAGGGCTTATTTGTTTCAAATGTTGGTTTTTGAATTTAATATTTGAGTGGCTTTTTTTTTTCTCCCCTACCACCAATCCTGTTGCTTTGTAAAGATGAGAATTATTTAGCTCTACCAAAGAAGTAACCTTAGGTAGTAATCCTTAAGAGCTAATTTGGCAAAGACAGAGGTAGATACTTGAGGAACATGAAGAATCCTAGTGAGTTCATGTTACTATTCCTATGCAGGCAAGTCCCCACATGCTGCTGCCTTCTTGAGCTGGGGCCCTCACGCTGATGAGGAATGATGTTGTATGAGCTAATGGTAGGGAAGTAATCTGTTAGAGTGGTGTTCTCTTTTGAACTGGCATAACTAATGAAGAGGGTGATGAATCATGCATGTTGACATTTCAGCTATTACCAGTATTTGTTATTTATTTGTCCTTTATGAAAAGAACATATTGGTGACTGAAGGAGTATCTTCCAGAACGGACTGATAGCTCTGTGGTATGAAGGCTGGAGTTGCTGGTGATTTTTCTGTTGGACTGGAGGGTGATTTGTTGTTGAAGGTCTTTCATACTCATAATTTTGAAGTCTTGGAGCAACTTGCTGCTCCTTAGTTGTTTGGTTGTACTTCATGAGAAAGAATAAAGTAGTAGATGTCCAAAGTGAAGATACTGGTAAGTATGAATTATCCTTTCTTGCACCATAAGCAGTTCCATTCATGTTGTCCCATTTCATAGAAGTTTCTGAAAAGTCATCTGATTCCATTTCTGACCTTATTATGCTGATCAAAGCAGAGAAAGCTGAAAGCTGTGCTTGTTCCTGTGCTGAGCTGCTAGCGTATGCAAATAGCAAATGTGGATCTGCCCTGATCCCAGCCCTTCCCAAGCTTGGAAGGGTAGTGGCAAGCTTCCTTGTTTCTCTTTCCTCAATTTTTTGTATCTGGAAGTTTGTGGTAATTTCTTTTAGAGCAGGTTGCATGTCAGACAGGAGAGATGTGCTCACTGTGATGGATTATTTGTTTTTATACCCTGTTTTCCATATCTTTAGGTTTTTTGCCAGTGAAAGAGGTGACTTTGTTTTCAGAGATCAGGAACACTTTGCAGATTTCTGTTGTGTAATACTTAAAACATGAAGCTTGTATAAATACATCACTAACAAAATTCAGCTGAACAGTTGAACCCCATCACCTTCCCTAATTTGTATGGGATATTTTTGAGATGAAAAATTGGAATAGCTTGGCACAGCAGTTGAGGTACAGTTCCCAAATAACAGTGAATAGGATAAATGTGTGGGTTTTCTCAGACTCCCTCACTTTAATGGTGAATGTGCTGTTACTTAATTTTTCCCTACATCAGCTTTAATTGCTAATTATGGTTGAATTGTAGTGATCTTAAATTTGAGATTTGTAAACATCTAATTAATGAGAAAAGTATTTTGGATAGGTGAATTCTTATTTGCAGTGCAAGTCACACTGGATTTTTTTATTAATTAGTAAGGGTGAGAGTGAGAAGAGAGATGGTTAATTTGTATTTTATGCTAGCGGATCTTCCTATTTACTTTTAGATATTTTGAGATGTTTATTTCATTTTTTCCTTCATGCCTGTATGATTTCCAGGGAAGGTAGAACCCTGCAGATCGCTGCTGTTTTTCTATATTCAGATTATTTAAGTAAAATGTGTTTATGAATCAGTCAGTAGGAAACATCACTGCTGTAATTGAGGGTTATTGGTTGCCTTAACAAGTGGGGTGTGAATGATTCCCCTCTTTCTTATGTGTTTTTTTTCAGCTGGCTGTCTTAAAAATTTAAATTGGTTTCTTAGTTTGGATGGGAGACCTGATAAAAGCATTTGAAAAAGAGAAACCATCAGTGCATATGAGAAGTATAGAAATTAAAGACAATGTAAAATATCTCTTCAGAATGGGAATATGAATATTTATAGTGTTTGTGGTTCCAGAAAGCAGTTGTGCATTGATTCCAATTGCTGAAAAGTATTAACTGGTGTTCTTGAAGGTGTCTTAATATCCTTAACCTGGAAACTATTATGGTCTCCTCTGTTGACAGCCGGTCACCTTAATGGTAAGCTGAAGTTCCTTCCGTGTGAATTTTCCATCCTTGAATTGCAGAGTATTAAGCTGATTGAGCTAGATCCTGTGGTCAGTGTTTTAGCAGTTGGCTTAGATGTTGGTAAGCTGTGCTGATGAGCTCCACATCATGTTTGGCATTTCTAGGGAGCTGCTTCTGTTGGTGAAATGTTGTTCCCAATGAAGTTGAGAAGAAATACAAGGATGACTGGCAGAAGGCTGTAAGGAGGAACAAATGGGAAATGAGTAGCTTCCTAGTCATGGATCTAGAGGTATAAATGTTAGAGGATTTAGATTCTTTTTGCAGCTGTTAAATGGAAACTGGTTATTTATTGTTTTAGGAGAAAAAACAAACAAAAGCTTAGCTTCCATTGCTCTTTGAAGAAGTTTTACCTGTGTGTGCCATCACCCAGCTGTTGTTCCCTGCTATCCTCACCCCCCTGCTGAACCTGCTGGTCTCTCAGCTGTGCTGAACCAGATGTTTGGGTATGAGGTAGAAAGAATAATCCCAATTTACTGCCTTCCTGGGGCTCCTGCCTGGAAATTACTGGTGATCCTGATTAGATGTAGTTAACAGGCTTTTTTTTTTGTCCCACCAGTCTGGCACAGCAGATTCTGGTGATGCATCTTTCCATCAATAAAAAGGAGCTTCTGCCATCCTCTTCTCCTGGGTTGTGATCCCATAAAATTAGTATTTTTAATGAGGAAATATTATTAGAAAGTAAAGGAACAATATGCAGCCAGGGTGCAATGAACAATGATGGGTGTGTGTTTCCTGTTGTCTGTCCCTTTTATTTACCTCTTCAATAACAGATGATTTGCTCTTTTGCCTTATCTCCTGTTCTGTCCTGTGCAATTATTCTGTGTCAAGAAACTATTTTTGATAGTAGGATGCTCTTGATGTTCCAGATAACAATTTGAAGAGGCCTAGTAACTAGAAGATAAAAGTGCACAGCAGTTTTGTAAAAATGAGGTATGTGTTTTAATGCTGAAAGATGTCAGCAGGGAAGTCTGCATGTTCTGTAGTTGAGCAGGACACAGGGAGTCACTAGGGGCGTCACAGCCCGGTGCTTGTAGCTTGAAAGAAGTTGATCAAAATAATCATGTCCTTTCAGGCCTAAGCCCCTTGTGTCCTCTTCTTTTTCTCCAGGCTCCCTTAAATAGTGAGTAGGTTTTTGGTTTCACATCTTGGCTCTCTCCTCAGTGGTTAGTGCCTGTCTGTGAACATAAGGGGTTGGTCACCGAGCAGATAATTGAGATAGGCTTAGGCAGGCTGCTCCTGGGGGCTGCTGAAGAGGGAAGTTTTGAGCAGAGGGGACATCAGTGGGCAAACAAACAACTTTCTGTCCTTCAATGATTTTATGGAATGGAAAATAGAATCTGGAAGGTTGTGAGAGAGGGGAGGAACCAAGTAAAATGTGGTGAGAATCGATTTTAGAAATGTGGTGCTTGGAGGAAAGAGCCAAAAGGAAGAGGGTGTGTTGAACTGCTGGGAGAGCTGTAGAGCAGAGCCTGTGGAGGGGTGCAAATATGAGTGAGTATAGGGATTTGAATGATCAAAATTGTGCTTGTGGATTTTGCTGCCTTGCCCTAAGCTCGCAGGCCCCATTGTTCTTCGTGTGACTTTATTTTTAAGGATATTTGCAAAATGATACAGGTTCAGGGAGTTACTCTGTGCATGTAGCTGTAGGTTGCTTCCCCTGTTACTTTCTGGAGTTGCTTAGTTGAGGTGTGATACTTACTATCTCTTATAGCAGATTTTGCATTTCTAAATCTTAGATTAATAGCTCATTTATATTTTATGAAGGGAGAAATGTCTCTCCCATTTGCTAATTTAATGGGGATTTTTTCCTCACATTCAAATAATGTTCCAGTTTCATTTTCAATGTAAGATCTGAAGACCCCAGCTGAATTTTCTACCATTCACATGGTTATTAGTATGAGATTCTCAGCTTCACAGTTAGAACATTAGTGTTTGCCTGCAAGTGTTGTGAGCAGCTTTCCATTGGCACTAACCTTTGCTTAATCCTTGGGGGTGTGTCAAGGCATCCCTTGCTTTTTTGTCTTCAGGAGTGAGGTTTTCATATAACAGGCAAAATTAAAAAAAGGAGTATTGTTTTTTGAAGGCTTCAGCTGTCATAGAGCTACATATGCCCACCCGCTTTCCCTTCAGACTGGTCATATTATCCATGTCTTGATTTTAAAAAAATAAAGAAAGAAAATGCAATGCTGACAGCAGGCAGTGCTGCTACACCTCCTCAGCAGAGGTGGAATATACCATCTGGCACTATGTGGGTAGCAGTTATCCCAAAAAGTAATAACAGTGGGAGTTCTTGCCAGTTACAAGTTGTGATCACAAGCCAAATGGTGTGGTTCTAAATTAGCCCACGTTTCCAGAGAGAAGGAGATGCAAGTATTTATTTTTGCGAACTTGAGACGTATTTTCAGTCACGGGGGGTCTGTGCTGGGATTTTAGTTGCTAGCATCTGAAAGGAAGTGTGAGGGGAGTTAAGTCAGGGGAATATGGGCTGTGATGACTGCTAGACCATCTTCTAGGCACTAAAAAAAGTTGGCTTTTTTATTTTCGTATTACGTAAGCCTCAACTTGGTTGGTACATGCAAGGTTGAAACCAAGGATTTATTTTAAAAGAGTGAATAATGGAGTGTTCTGTTGATTTCACTTGGAACTGAAAAATCTCAGTTCTTTGGCACTACTAACTAGTCTGGAACAAATTGATCCTACCTGCTATAAGATGCTGAGAAAAATTTGGTAACTAGGTGAAAAATTCCCTGCATTGCTTTTAGTAGCACTTGTGATGTGGTGGCCTGTGATGTTTTTGTCTGGAAAGTTAGATATATGTAGCATAGCCAGAGCTGGTGTAAAGTGGATGCAAACTGGTTAGTTGCCTAGTAACCTGTATGATAGAATTGGGAGTGTACTAGTTAGACCTGTGGATGACATCAGCTTTCAAGGGATTGCAGGGATAGGATGAAAGAATTAGATTCTTAAGGATCTCAAAAACTTAGAAACTTAAAATATGAACAAATGACTTTGTCAGAGTTTATTTTGAAAAAAAAAAAAATAAGGTCAATAGAACAAATACAGGAAAACAGGAACAGAGTAGTTTGGAATGTGCAAAGCTTTGTAAAATGTCCAAAACAGAATAAAAAACTCCATGACATTTGCTTGCATGCACACAGAGCAAGGGAAATTCAGAGGGAATTGTGAATTTGTGACTTTTTCAGATCTGGATTCTTGCTGCAGACTTACTCAGACACTGACTGTACTATGTATCAGTTCAGACAAAATTCATGCACAGACATGGATAGGTTTTCAAAGAGGGCTTTTGTTCTTCCTCAAGTAATTTGGGTAGATGATTAGCTGCACACGTTGTCACTCTGCTGGGGGACTTGGCCAATATATTCTTTTTTCCCCCAGCAGAGCTGTAACTGCAGGGGTCCTCATGATGTAGATAAGCTTTGCATCAGACTCTTACTTCTTTTTTACTGTTTCTGTGTCTTGTAAATGCCCATAAGAATACCTAACAAATCCAGTCAATACAGACTTTGTCCAAGTCTACTGAATGCTTTCATAGTCCTTGTGCTGGGTTAGCTTTCCATGTGGTGCTGCTGTAGTTTTGATCTTTGGAAATGGAGATCAGCATTGAAGATGGTGGCTGCATGCACAAATTTGAAAGTGAATTACTGAATGTTATTTAGTAAGCACATTAATATGCTTCTTTAATCTGTTTCAAGCTATTTCTGTTCAGAAACATAGTTTAAGTCAGATGTGAAGGCATCTTATGTGAAATAGTTGCCTCAATGACATAATTTTTGTGAGAGATGTTGTCATTTGTGTAAACCAAGTCCATTATGTGATTTTCTTGTCTCTGATGTGTACTGTGTATTCCCTTATGTGACTTGGTTACAATGAAAATTTTGCATTAAAAAAGTAATTATGATTAACTTCAAACTCCTGCATTTGTCCTCACAGACAAACAGTTTTGCAGTCAGGGAAGCAGATAAGGCCCCGCTCCGGGCTGTGTTTTTTGCTCTGCATGTGCTATAGTTTTTTATGTAGTCAACGTTTTTGATTCTACTGTAAACACTGAAAATCATAGATGAAAATGAACATTTAGAAACGGAGGTGAATGAAAACTCTCTCCCAACCTTGGATAAAGCCATCTTTAAAGAAAGTATGACATATTATTAGTGAGCTATTCATCATTATCAGGAAGCTGAGTAACTGTAACCATCTTTAAGTGACGAGTCTGTCTTTATGATAACATGTTTGGGTTGGTTTTCTTCAACTAAAGAGTAATACTATATGCAGAGTAAATCTTGTTGTATTAATTATTACCCTTTTAGCTCTGGCTAGAGCTGACTCTGGCATATGTGGGGGATTTACCCTCCTCAGATGTCCCATGCTGCCACCTGTGTTCTCACATCCCAGTGCACACGAGTGCTGACTGACATCTGCAGTTTTGGAATTTGGGCAGCTTAAATCTATACTTGTCAAACGTCTGTACTGTAAATCCCCAGATTTATATCTGGTGGCAGTTTGCTCCTAGTCTAGACACTCGTGCTGAACTTCTGCGTGAAGCTTGTCCTGACTGCTTACATTCAAGAAGTCATCTTTCTGCATTGTATTAAGAGCTTATCCATATGCTCCAGGAAGTCTGCTGGCAGCAGGCCCACTGCTATTCCATATTCTGATTTCAGGCTCTTTGTGGATCATTGGGGAAAAAACTAAAAAAAGGCAGCATAAAGCGTGACAAGTTGTTGGCTGACTGATTTCTAGATAAGTTTTGCAAGATGATTTGAATAAATATTAAAGTGTAAGGAGTGATGCTGTGTGGCTGGTTCTGGTGTGAACTGCAAGGATGTGTATAAATTTAAGATAGTGGTGCATGGGGTCAGTTTGAAGAAGTCTCCACATTGAGCCTTTGTATTCCCACAACTTGGGAGCAGAAATAATGGCTGTTGGTTTGAGCAGGTCAGAATGCCATGAGCAACTACACATGTATTTCCTTTTGATACTAGAGGTGTTTTGTTGCTTATTGTTAATTGTCAAAAGAACATCTGATTTTTGCCATTACCTTGGATCGAGTCATATTTTTGATACATTGTGCTTTTTTTGGACTTTACATAAGATAACGTGGTTTTGATTTGTACTTTTTTCTCCCAGTGGAAACAATCATTTTGGTTTCATGTAGGTCATACGCAGTGGCTGTCTAGGTCTCTGTAAGAATCAAAACTCAGATCTTGAAACTATGGCTGGCTGCAGCAAAGTATTTATTTCCTGACTGTCAAGGCTGTTTTTGTTTCTGGGATTTCCCAAATCTGGGCTATATTTTCAAATGGTTCTGGTTTTCTGAATGTTTTTGTCATGCTGTGACACCAGCATCAAATTGAGAACTGAGCTGAAATTTGTTCACTTGTGTCCATTTTCTTCTTGCTGATGTAACTGGTTTACAACAGTTTATTCAGGCGCGTTAACACATAAAAATGCTTATAAGTGCTCATGCTATAACTTAACAGTGTTAAGCATTGATTAAAGTAATCCAAAAGAATATCCTGTATTTCATAAACAACATCAGAGACAATAAATTCTGGAGCCTTTTCCAACTCTGTGCAAGGGCACAAGGTCTGGCTTCAGCACTTCAGTGTATGCAGTAATAGATGTGGCTAGACCAAGCTCCGAAGTGTTTAGAAAATAAGCCCACAGTAACATGTATAATATTATATGTAGAATAATCTTGGACACAACATTGTTGTGTTTGGGGAGAATAGCTTTTAGTTTGATGTAGTAGATGTTTGTATATACTAAGGCAAACCACATGGTTTTGAAGTTTCTGCAGTGCCTTTGTAGGAAGGAAAGTTCTGTCTTAGTCTGGAATTATTTTGGATAATTCAAAGGAATGATGTAATTGTCATGTAGGAGGATTTTTTTCTGTCTTTTTAAGATGTTCTGTAATGCATCATTAAAATATCACTGCAAGGAGCCCAGCAAAAAGTGCTCTGTGTCAGTGCTTTCTCCTGAAGAAGACTGAGTTTAAATTCCTTCTGGTTTGTTCCTGGTGTTGCATCTGAAGTGCTTGTGCTGATGGAACTTCATCTGGATTTATTCATTTTTTTATAAAGCACATATAGGAAATTATTATTGATAGTATAAATACTTGGTAAAATCTAACCTTGTGATCTACTTCCAAGTAAGAAGCCACTTAATAACATTAACTTTGTTTACAAGTGCCTAATTTGATCGAAAGATTCAATATTTATAGTTGGCTGATTTTTAGATGAAGGAAGGAAGTCTCCAGGTTTCGTATTGTGTTATTTGTATACCTGTGTGAATTCAGTGTTTTCCTTTAGGAAATTGCTTTTATCTGCCTTCAGCTTGCTAGCAGGGTTTCACTAAATAATGTTTAGAAATACTGTAGGCAGAAATGTGAAATACTCTGGAAATATTATAAGGAAGCTACAGAGAGAACCTGGTATTTTTCATATGTGTGTTCTTTGTTTTTCTACAAGGGTTGTGTTTACTCTGCTATGGATATCAGATGGTGAGCTTTTGCATATTACTCATTATAGGAACATCAGGTTGGTTTTCCTTCCTTTATTTGTGCTCTTCCTCTTCCTCCTCCCTCCCCCTTCTCATCCTGCTGTTGTTTTATCTTTGCAGCATTGTTGAATTTGAGTAGCGGGGCCAGAAATCGATCTCTCATCCCTCGAGTGTAGCATGAGCTGTGTGCTGGTTTTCAACAAAGGCTTGGGTAGGATCTGCTTCACAAACACCATTGATTTCTCTTCATGTGGTGAAATCTTCTGAAATGAAACTTTTAGTATGAAACGAACACCGCTGCCTTTTCTTGCTTAAGTGTTTTTTATGATGCTTCTCTTTAGTAATGGGAAGGATTTAAGTAAATGATCACACACACAAACACTCTTTCCCTTTTCTCTTTTCTATCAATGTGGAGAGCTTGCTGTAAGCTTTTAAATTGTTAAAAAACAGGCAAAAGCAGCCATGAAAAAGTGTTTCTGTGTGGTCTTGAGACAATTAGTAACTGCATGAGAAGTCATTCTTCTTCCAGTGAGGCACCAGTCTTTGCTGGTGGCCTTAAGGATGTTGGCTATTTGCAATATGATGTTGCAAAGCAACTTTGGGCTGACCAAATGTCTGCGCATTGTGCTTTATACTGGTAGTTGCAATAGCTTCAGCCTCTCAAAATGGTGTCTGGTTGGCATCCCCATTCCATGAGGATCTCTCATCCAGGAGCTCTGACTTCTGCTCTGTGTCTTTCAGTAGGCTGGAAGGAAGTATTTATCTAGGATGGCAATCTCTGTCTAATTCCAGTGTCTCTTGTTAACCTTCCCTCGTGAGATTGAGTGCACGTCGTGGTGAACCTGGATCAGCAGGTTGCTGGTAGATCAGAGCAGCGTTATTTGCTTTTCCCTTGCTGGGAGTTACTGATGTTGGTGTAGATCTGTAAACACCAGCTTTTATGCATCTCAGAACTCCCCTGTGAATTCTGAGGATGAAGAAAGATGTGGAAATAAATTATTGGAGAAGAGCTAAATTAGTGAAGACAAAATTGAGAAACAGAGCAGCAAGAAGATGTTTGTGAATTTGTGAATGTGCTTCCTGAATAGATAATTGCATGTAAATAAGTATGCAGATAGACTGGTGGGAAGTGTAGTTGGAAAGTGGGGAACTTAGTAATAATGTATTTGGAAAAGCTTGTATGAAAAAGGCTACCAGTCTCATAATGCAGAAGTTAGAGATAACAAAAGCTTATCTGAGGATTAAGAGTGACTTGGTTGAGTGGTTTAAAAGTCAAACAGGATTTTGACACGTTTATACCTGAGCTGCTATGGATGGCAGTCAGTATCCTTTTGAAGAGAACTGATAATTGTACTTACAGTGAGTGGTTTTTCAAAGGTGGATGAGTGTGCAGCTTTTTTGTCTCCTTGAAAACCTATATGTTTGCCCTCTAATGACAGCTTGGATTAAAAAAAAAAAAAAAAAAAAATTAACAGAAATCTGAGAAAAAAACGTTTTAAATTATTTAATATTATTTTAATAAGCATTTATATTGGCCTTATGTGTTTGGGGCACTGGATAAGGGGAGTAGGTACATTAGCATTAATGCTGCTAGGACTGAGTTTCAAAGAGGTGTAAGGAATGTATTTATCTGTTTGTTTCTGGTGAAAATGGGCTGATATTGCAGATGCACTTTTTATCTTTGAGGTTCACAAACCTGAGATTGAAATGGAATCCACAGTGGCATTATTTCTGTAGACATCCTGGTAGTAAAGATTCTACAGGACATGTTCTGCTCTAAGCAGTCTCTTTTGTGTGGGTTTTTAGTGGATTTTCACACCCATAGTTTTAAGATCAGTGTTTAGACTCTAGCAAATCTTCACATCTATGTATTTTTTTCAAGTTGTTCTGAATTTACTGTATTGTTTAGGTAATCTGTGTTAAGATTTTTGGGACTTGGTGACTGGGTTGAGTTCAACGTTTTATCAGAATTTTACATGATTTCCCCTTTTCTAGCAAGTTGATCTACTCACTTTGTTGAACATTTTCTGTGTTTGTGTATGTTTTTATACCCTTAACTTATATTTCACTGTAGACTTTGAAAAATGTAGGAAGGGCACATTTAGTGAGGACTAAATAGCACTTCTTAGAGGCAACATGGAGTGTAAATTACTCTTCACTATCAAATATTAATGTTTGCCTGAGTTTTCTACAGCTGTTTTGGAGCAATCTAATAAAATGTAGCTTGACACTGATATTTTTATACAAACAATTATAATTAAGCATGAGAAGGAAGGGGTATTGCTAATAGTATTAAAGTTCATTCCTTATATTCCTCTGTTTTAATTACTTCAGTGGTGTAGTTATCTTAATTTTTCTTACATAAGTTAAGCTAAGTGTTCAACTTGGCTCCCAAGTGTAGTACGAGTGCTAAAGCATGTGGAGTTTCCAGCAGAAACAACCTGTGAAGAATTTTGTTCTGAACCTGCTCACAGTTCTTATTTATTAATTGATCCAATAGAGTCATACAATAGTAGTTTCATAGCAGCAATCACTTGCTAGAAGAATTTCAGGTTATGGGTCTCGTTCTCTCCTGTTACATGACCTAGAACTAACATCAAATCTGTATTCCTCTTTTTCATGCTGATACATTATTTAAAACAATGTAGGGAAAATATAAATCTAAGAATAGTTTATGGTGGTAGCTTTTGAACCCAGTCTATGAATTTTACATGAGCAGAAATAATTCAGAAGCCGTTTTTTCTCTTGGTTTTGGTGCTATGGTCAGAACTACTGTATAAAGGAAGAACTTCTTTGTCTCTTACCAAAGAGGTAACATGCACATCCTCTGTAAAAGTTTCCTTGTCTCCATCCCTGTACTCTTCCACATAATCTAGTGCACTGTGCTGTGCTGCTGATGGAACCTCTGCATCTTCATGTGCACAAAGCTCTGGGCCATTTCCAAGCTTGTCTTGTGCATGTCTGAAACATCAAGCGTCTTGTATTACTCTTTTAAAGATGATATTCAACATTAAAAACGTGTATGATAGGATTTGGGTGGGATTGATGTACTAATGTGATGACAAACTTCAGCTGCAGATGGATGGAAATCATTTCATGCAGATAGTTATGCCAGATAACAGTTCACATTATACGTAAAGAGACAGTGGCAACATTTAATTGCACCTTTAAAACCAGAGAGTGGGAAGAGTTTGTTACATTCTCTGGCAGCAGCATTTGTGAAACAAGCAAGCTGGTTGAATGTGAAGAAAATATATTCTCAACATGAAAGAGGGTTGTGGGTTTTTTTGGTTTTTTTTTTACAGCTCACAGTGCATTCCATTAGAGCCTTTTAAAGTAATTTAAATGTTGCTTTTCTTACACAGACAGTGTCTGGGGGATGATTTTGGGGGGAGGGTCGTCTAAGTGGACTGAAGGGTACTGTGCTGTTCTATTTTAAGCAGATAAAGTTTCACAGAAACTTAACTGGTTTCCTACACCACAGTTCTCAGAAGGCACGTGTAGGGCCTGACTGTCCTACAGTGGTTATTCAGGAATATCTTCTGGCCTGTGCCTTGGCAACATTTTGGACTGTGGAAATACTGACCTTTCAGCCATTTCATCTTCCACCTTTCAATATGAAGTATGTTTCAGAAAGTATGAAGTATGTTTCTTGATTCTGTTGCAAGTGAAATGTTCTGTATTTTTCTTGGAAGTTAATGAAACTCTACTATTTGTGCCTGTATGTATTAGTGTATCAAAAGGAATTATTATACAGAAAGTCACTTGTGAGTGGAGTAACCTTTTAACAGGAGGGACCTCACCTTGAAACTGAAAGAGTAATTTTAGGTTCAGTTGAGATTTTTTCTTCTATTCTTTGTTGCTGTGTGAATATCTCCTATAAAGGGCTGGGAGAACATCTGAGGAAATGGATGGACTATACCCGGAAAACCAAATGCAAACACGGTGCTATCAGCTCTGAGCTAACTGGGAGATGAAGATTTTTCTCTCTACAAGCTTTATTCATGATCATCTTAAATGCCTGGAATTCATAGAGGAGAGAAGTGATTTCTTAGTTGGCAGTGTTCCTGTGTTTTGCCTTTTTATTTTAATGGTTGCACCTTAAAGGAATATTGAGATATGTATCAGTTATTATAGTACTATATTGCAGTGGCTCAGGGGTTTGGTTATTCTAAAATGACTTGACCTTATAAATAAATTAAAGCAAGAATTTTTCCCAGGAGTTACTTCTATGGCTTTTTTTTTGTTATTTTGTAGGGCTTCCAAAGATATGCTCACTTGATTTAGAAAAATCCTGCATTGGTATTTGAAGTGAAACTTGTTGTGAAAGAGTTAATTTTTTGTTAGTTTTCCTTTAAAAAAAAAAAAATCTCTTGTGTACCCCCCTGTGTTATGGGAGAACCTTATTTCCATGGAACATTTGAAGTGCCAAGAGCAGCATGTTGTCTGTCAAGGCTTGTTTTTTGTTGTTTCCACCTCAGGTGGTGTAGGACACATAGCAGGAACCACTGAAGCTCCACAGTGTGTAAGCAAGGAGTAGCCTACTTGTTTTGGGTCTAAAAGAGAGAGTGTAATGCACTTACCAGAGTGGAATAATGTTGGTAAGTGAAGGAGCTCAAAGTATCTGAATGTGATGGTGTTACAAGTTTTAAATGTCTTAATTGATTTTTTTTTTAATGAAGACCTATGTTAGTGTAATCATAGCAGGTGCAGAAATACCTGTTATAATTAGCTGAAGTTGTAACACTTCCCTTGCTTTACTGAGTTGAAAACAGGAGGTTGGTTGAATTCTGCAAGCACAGTTGTGAGTGTTCCTTAGGACAGCAGATTCTGTGGACAGGCTGTTGGGCAGATAACACTTTTTTGGACTCTTGTAGTGAGGTGTTGAAAGCCTTCAAGAAATCCTCTTGGTTTTATCAGTTTCTTCTGGAAAAGGGGAAGTTATCTCAAAAAACACAAACTGACCAGCCTGTTGGCTCAGAGATCCAACCTTCACATTGGTGCATCACTCAGTAATATTTGAAGTGACGTTTGATGCTACTTAGCTGACAGGTGGATAAATACAGGAAGAGTCACCCTGGCTTTTGTAGCAGGAGCCCTGCTTTACTGGCTGCATGAAGTTCTGCTGAGGGGGCCAGCAAATCATGGAGCAGAGGATCCAGCTGATAGAATCCACTTGGTTTTTCAGGAGCGTTTTGTCCACAGTTTTTCTCCTGAAAGCATTGCAGAAAACTGAGTGAGCACAGAGTCAAAGAGGGAGAGTCATGGCATGGAGAATAACGAGTTAAGATGAGAAATGAGCGTGGAAATAAGTGGAGGGCTGTCACCTGGAATTCTGCACTAAGCCTTGCAGTGAGGATCATGCTAATTAATGGGCCTCAACACAAAGTAGGCTGGACATAATCGGTCTCACCAGTGATTCAGACTTAGCACAGTAAAAGCAAGGGATGACTGAGGGGCCTAAAGTCTTAAATCAGTGTTTAATAACAGCAAATGAAGTACAATGTAGAGAAATACAAGTGTTGCATGTGTAGAAGAAGTAAATCCAAGTTATCATAGGAAATTACAGTTCTAAACTGAGAATCTGTGGATCATGGAAGGAGGGGCTGGCCACCTGGGAGGAATATAGGACTGTTGTCAGAGGGTGTAGGGAGGCAATTAGAACAGCTAAGGCCTCCTTGGAACTAAACCTTGCTAGTGAGGTCAAAGACAATAGAAAGGCCTTCTTCAAATTCATTGCAGATAAAACTAACAGCAGAGGCAGTATAGGCCCACTGCTGAATGAGGTGGGTGCCCTGGTAACAGGCAGAGGTACTGAATGCCTTCTTTGCCTCTGTCTTTACTGCTGCAGACTCTCCCCAGGAACCCCAGGTCCCTAAAGCCCCAGAAGTCAGGATAAAGGAGGAGTTTGCTGTGGTAGATGAGGATTGGGTTAGACCCATCCATAAATCGATGGGTCTGGATGGAATACACCTGTGGGTGCTGAGGGAACTGGTGGAGGTCATTGCTGGGCCACTCTCCATCATCTTTGGTCAGTTGTGGGCAACAGGAGAGGTGCCTGAGGACTGGAGGACAGCAAATGTCACTCCAGTCTACAAGAAGGGCAAGAAGGAGGACCCGGGTAACTATAGACCTGGTCAGCTTCACCTCCATCCCTGGAAAGGTGATGGAACAACTTGTTCTTGGCACTATCTCTAGGCATATCAAGGATGAGGGGGTTATTAGGAGCAGTCAACATGGTTTTACCAAGTGGAAGTCATGTTTGACCAACCTTATAGCCTTCTATGAGGAAGTAATGAAGTGGACAGATGATCGTAGGGTGGTGGATGTGCTTTATCTTGATTTCAGTAAAGCATTTGACACTGTCTCCACAGCATCCTCGTGGATAAACTGAGGAAGTGTGCTCTTGATGATCGGGTAGTGTGGTGGATCATGAACTGGTTGAAAGGAAGAAGTCAGAGAGTTGTGGTCAATGGGACAGAATCTAGTTGGAGGTCTGTGACCAGTGGAGTCCCTCAGGTGTCGGTACTGGAACCAGTACTATTCAATATTTTTATCAAGGACCTGGATGAGGGAGCAGAGTGTGCCCTCAGCAAGTTTGCTGATGACACTAAACTGAGAGGAGTGGCTGACACACCAGAAGGCTGTGCTGCCATCCAGAGAGACCTGGACAGGCTGGAGAGTTGGGCGTTGAGAAACTTGATGAAATTCAACAAGGGCAAGTGTAGAGTCTTGCATCTGGGGAAGAACAACCCCATGTACCAGTACAGATTGGGGGCTGACCTGCTGGAGAGCAGTGTAGGTGAAAGGGACCTGGAGAATCCTGGTGGACAGGAGGATGACCATGAGCCAGCAATGTGCCCTGGTGGCCAAGAAGGCCGATGGCATCCTGGGGTGCATTAGAAAGGATGTGGTTAGTAGGTCAAGAGAAGTTCTCTTCCCACTCTCTTCTGCCTTGGTGAGGCTGCATCTGGAATATTGTGTCCAGTTCTGGGCCCCTCAGTTCAAGAAGGACAGGGAACTGCTTGAGAGAGTCCAGGGCAGAGCCACAAAGATGATTAAGGAAGTGGAACATCTCCCTTATGAGGAAAGGCTGAGGGAGCTGGGTCTCTTGAACTTGGAGAAGAGGAGACTGAGGGGCGACCTCATCAGTGTATACAAATGTGTTAAGGGGGAGTGTCAGGAGGACAGAGCCAGGCTTTGTTCAGTGATGTCCAGTGACAGGACAAGGGGCAGTGGGTGCAAACTGGAGCACAGGAGGTTCCATGTAAACATCAGAAAAAACTTCTTTCCTGTGAGGGTGACAGAGCCCTGGGACAGGCTGCCCGGGAGACATTAAAAACCCACCGGGACACATTCCTGTGTGATGTGCTCTGGGTGATCCTGCTCTGGCAGGTGGGTTGGACTAGATGATCTTTTGAGGTCCCTTCCAACCCCTAAGATTCTGTGATTCTGTGAAACTGACTATTACTGCTTGGTAGAGAACCTTAGGACTATGACTACTAGAGCCATAAAAACATCATCTTGGCAGCTTTAAATTTAAAAGCAAAAAAAAGAAAAAAGAACTTACTGTGAAATGTTGGGGATTAATAGGAAAGAAATAAAGCAAAGCATCACAGAGCCATCATAGAGATTCAGGGAATGGTGACATCTTAAAGACTCTGCAGTTTGGTTTACTCATTTTCTAGGAGCTATTTTAGAGCTGAAGATGGCTCAGAGCAAGGCAATAGGGAAGATCAGAGATAGGTAAGGACTTCTGCAGAAAGGGAGTGCTTGAGTAGACAGGAACTATCTATTAGAAGAAAGAGAGGTCTTTTATGAACAGTTACTTGGAAAAGAGTAAATTAAGTACAAATTTCAAGTGAATGTCAAGTAGGTGAATACCACATGCCTCTCTCAAAACACTTCTGCAGACACCCTTAAATCCTCTTGTACAACATGCCCTTTAAGTCACTGCTGAGAGTACAGTCCTGCCAGTTTTCTTTAGTTGTTTAGTACACTTGTCCATCTTCTTGACGTGGCTACATTCCTGGGAGGTGTTACTGAGCCAGTGAGTTGCTTCACTTGTGGGTTAATCAGGGATTTGTTCATGGGTCTTGTGATCTTTGAAGGCTAACGTGTTAAGTGAACATATCACATAACTGAGCAATCAAGATTATGAATATTGCTTTAATAGCAAGGTTCCAAAAGCCAACAGTAGAGTTCTTCCTCTTTCACTTTCCTTGTATGTGTTTATACAACATAAAAGAGCTTTCTGTGGTAGCTGAGGAAATATGCCTTTTTTTGGACTTGTGGTAAGAATGTTTTTAAGTGGTTTCTGCAGTATTGTTTGCATTATTTTGCTTTACAAGCAGTAAACTTTGGAAAATGTGATATCCATACCCAATTTAGATTTAAGATAATCCAATCTAGCTACAACACTGTGAATGTTACACACTCTTTCAGACTCCTCCTTGTTAAAGAAAAAAGGCTTCCTGATATGGATGGTAATACCCCAGTAGAGATTATTGCTTTTTCTGTAACGTGTCTTCATGTCAAATGTTTTCCTGCAGAACTTGCCTGAGGAAATTTCAGACCATTGTTTCTTAACAGACATTGTTCCAGAGTGTAATAAAGGTAGATCAGAGACTTTGACTTCGTTGTGCTGCAGTGAGGGTGAGAATATGCTGCTTTTTAAGCCTGAGATAAGAGTGGAAATGTGTACCAGGAGGGAGGGAGTTCCTTAAGCCCTCGGTCGTCCTAGCTCTGGAATAAGAGTTTGTGTGGAAGTGGAGTGTGTGCAGGAGAGCTGCATGTCTGTGTGTGAGTACTCCTGTGGAATATAGCCCTGTGCAGAAACTTATCCACAAAGAGGAGCTTTGGAGCTCTTGTAATGGCTGTTCCCACCTGTTTTTCCTATTTTTACTGTTCCTTCCTGTTTTCCTTGGTTGTGCACACTCTTCTCCTCAATGACAAGAGTTTTCATATAGAAATGGTTAGGATTTGGGATTTGCCTCAGTGAATGATGGCATAAATTACTCTAGATTATACATGGCAATTGCAATCATGTACATTCCAAATGCAGGGAAAAACATTCATCCTGTCTCCAGAAGGCATTTAGATTTTCTCCATGTGACAGACCATACATAGTACTTAAAAATTCAAATTTTTTGTAGTTATGCAACTTTATGAGGAAATCTCACCCATTGGTGCTGAAGTTTTGTTAAAACTAAAAGGGGGAGGGGGTGAAGACCTTGTCTAAACCAAAAAAAAGCCAAGCCAGTAGTACTGCTGTAGTCAACTCATTGTCTTTGAGCTTTGATACACACTTTCTGATACTCTCCTGACTCTATCCATGAGTCATGGGTAGAGCATTTCCTTTCCCAAAATGAAAGAGAACAGTGTTCCCAGTACTTGAGAGACTCAGAAAAACACCCATACCATAGCATCATAGCCACTCAGTTGTTCTTTGGTGAAACAGAATGAATGGACCAAGCAGAAGATTAAAACTGGAAGAGGGGAGAATTAGGTGAGACATGAGAAGAAAATTCTTCCCTGTGAGGGAGGTGAGACCCTGGCCCAGGCTGCCCAGGGAAGCTGTGGCTGCCCCATCCCTGGCAGTGTTGAAGGGCAGGTTGGATGGGGCTTGGAGCAACCTGGGCTGGTGGGAGGTGTCCCTGCCCATGCAGAGGGGTTGGATCTAGATGATTTTAAGGTCCCTTCCAATCCAAATCATTCCATGAAGAGAAGGTAGAAGGGTTATATGATACATGCTGAGTAGGGCAAAAAAATGTCAGGTCAGGTTTTTCAACTGCTCCTGTACCAGTCTTCTGAAGTGACTGAAATGCACCTGAACCAAAGGCAGTGGCTCCTGTGAGCTAGCATGGGTTCTTTTGCAATAGGGATTAAGTTAAGAGGATACTCAGTATTCTCAGCTGACTTTTTAAGACGTGGTTATGTAGTAGTTTTTAAGAGTCACGTTGAAAGTAACTAAGTTTGGGGTTTGGGAAGTGCCCAGCTGGCTTTGGGACTTTCACTATGACAGTTTTCTGCCTGCTCCTGTTTAGTTCCTTGTGGCTTGTGTTATTTATGGACCTGTAACAGTTTGCTTTAGGTTAGCTGGCTTCCCTAGTAAAAAAAAACAAACAACAAAACTCACTAGGTTTTCAACTCTCACTTGCATAAAGCTTAAGAGCTGCAGTTCTTAATAGAAGAATAGAGTATCTACATTTTTGCTGCCTATTGCAGGATGACATCAGAAACCTTGCAGTTGTTAGCTAACAAGAACAGTATGAAGCAGAGCTCATATATACCACACACACTGAATTCTTTTGAAGGACTCTGTGTGCTGTGATTTCAAGTGTGCTCATACCATGGCTTCATTTATAACTGCTTGTAGTTTAAACACATTGTCTTAAGTAGTCAGGCCTATTTTAAATATCACTTTTGTACTTCAGAAAAGATAAAAGGTGTATAAATATGCTCTTTTTTTCAAGTACTTACTCATATAAGTTCACGTTCCCTTGTTAGGGGGTTTGAAGAAGTGACTTAAAGCAGAATATCCACTTCTGCTAAGTCCCAGATTTCCTGCATGGAATACAGTTAGCCAGCTACCAGAAAATTATAGCCAAGTGAAACAAACTATCACTTAAATCCCCTTTTCATTATGGTATTTCACTCAGAATCCAAGATAAAATCTGTAGTGTTAGGAGATAAGAACACAAAAATGCTGCTGTTCTTAATGTAAGTATGGCTTCACACATGGAAATCCTTTATAATTTGTAAGCTATGTTGTTTTTTTCTTTCTTTCCATCTTTCCTCTTTTGTTTTAACCCAAAGTCTTTTGTGTAGGTTAAACCTTAGTATTATGGATTATACCAAGAACAAGAAATGTTTGATAAAAAATGTGCACAGACAGTGTTTGAGTAATTGACTTTTTATAGGCACAAGTGCTTTGAACTAAGAAAGTGTCAGTAGGATATTACTTTTGTTCAGTTCAACTGTAGATAATTCAGTCCTCTGGCAATATAAACACAAATTAATTCAAATGAAATATTCAAGCTTCTTGCTTGTATTACTCTTTGTTAAAAAAAACAAGACCCAAAATACCTCGTTCAGTGTTTTTATTGCTCTGATTTCCTCTCCCACCCCGAGTTGTCTGTGTTTCCTGTTGCATGTCACTTTTTTACAGCTCATGAGGTTACAGAGGTTTTGTTAGTGCAATCATGGGCACGTGCATCATAGTGAAGCATCTTCCCCTTCCCTCTGTCAGGAGCTTGTGCTGAGTTATGGAGCTCTAAGGGGGTCACTGGGAGCCAGGACTGACCAGGTCTGCTGGGGGTGATGCAGAAGGAGGTCTCAGTGTCACAGGCAGTCGCTGGCACGTGCAAGTGTAGTGACTTTTATTTTGTGCAAGTTTGTTCCTAGATTCTCTTTCCAGAAACTTGTTTTTGTCATTGTTACTTGTATTTTTTTGTCTTCTATCCTTCATTTTCACATTTACAGCTTGCCAGGGTTTTGGTTTTTGGTGTTTTTTTGTTTGTTTTGGTTTTTAGTCTTTCTTATATTCTGTGACACTTTTACTCTGTTTCTCCTTGAGAGATTCCATTCTTCCCCCTGCACCCTCCCATATAATTTTACCAGTTTCTTCCCCCATCTGCACTTACTTCTCTCTCCTTCTGGTAACTGTTTTCATCTGGACATTTTTCCATGCCATTTCTGCATGGATGTATTTAGAAAAGGGAAAGCAGGCTGGAAACAAAGAGTTGTGTTTCTGAGTACTGGAGTTCTGGTTGCAGACTTCTGAAAGAGCAGAGCAAAGGTTTTGACTTTCTGAATGTGTTTGTTTTATAGGAGCTGGTTAAGGCAGTTTGAAGTGTTTATTTTATAGCCTTAATACCCAGGAGGCTTCTGAGATAAGGCAGCACAGTAGCAGCTGTTAGGTGCCTTCTTAGGGTAGGAACATCAGAAGAAGGTCCTGTGCGGCTGTACTTTTCACACTCCAGAGTAAAGTCAAACAAGACAAACTTGTGAAAATTGAGCACAGTTCTACCAGGAATTAAACCAAAAGAGTGCAGGGGGGTGGCAGACTCTTTAGAAGTCTGTGCTGGCAGCCATCTCGAAAGGCACTGGCTGATTCTTGCTGCTCCTCAGGCTGCTTAACAATGATGGTGCTATGGACAGAGGAATATAAATGTGGTCCTTGGGATAAAGTTCTGCTGGAAATAACACTCCTGGCAATTTAGTCATTTGACCCTTAAATTTGTTAGGTTGCATATGTTTGAGCAGTGTTGTCAGAATTTTTCGTTTGGTTCTTAGTGAAAACCCTGGCAAAACTTCCAGCAACGTTGGAAGGAGTGGGATAGGCTTGAGGTGTTCCAAATGCCTGCTGTGTTAGATGTCTTTTCAATGTCATGATATCTGTGGGCCATTAAGTCTCCTAGTTATTTGCTGACATCTATTAAAATGTCAGGTAATTACAATAACTCTCCGAACCTTGAATTACTCTGGGAGGAAAATGTTTTTCTTGGTGCATACTTAACATAACCCATCATTTTATGGTCACATTGGCATGTGCCTTGTAAGTGCAGTACCCAAAGCAAGTAGTTAATAAATAATGACCAATCTGTAGATAGAGCAGAGAGGGTGAACAAACAGGTTGGATTTAATGTTATAAAACATTTGTTAATTGGCATCTGAAGGCATTAGAAAGGTGAGGGCTTGGTAGCAATAGTCATTGTCACAACAAAACAATGACAGCTCCTGCCCCCAAAATCACTGTGCTAGTAGATAAGTTGCTACGTTTTAATAAACATAATTAAGATGCTGAAGAATGGAATACTCCATTAATAGCTTGGAACTATTTGTTTGCTAAGCAGGAAATAAAATGGAACCTCATTATAATTTTCATATAGAACAAGGAGTCTGAGCTGTTAAGACAGCAGAATGTAAATGTCATTTGTATTTAACATACAGTGTTGGTTGTGTATGTGGTTTGTTTTTTTTTTTAAAGCATGATGAGCAGAAGAATCTTAATTTAAAGCATGGACAGTTTTCTGACTTTTTTTTTTTTTCATAATTCCATTGATGCCTGGATGCTTTCCCATAGTTATTTAGAGTGATGATCATGAAGAAACTCTTGCCAACTTAGAATATGGTAGAGTAGATGCTTGCTTAGTGCTGTTGAAAATCAGCCAAGATGTATCTAATTATGGACTGAAGTCTTATGCTGTATAGTTTTATTTGTGGAATTCTTGATTTATCAATGGTATATGTTTCTTTCCAATGAACTCTGTAAGTACAGTAATTACGTATGGTAGCAGATTATTCAAATCTTATTTTAATTAGAGAATAAGAAGCTGAGATGACAAACTCTTTTATCAAGATGGGAACGTGAGACTTGTTTTCCTGATTAGTTCCTAATAAATTTGGGTCAGATATATTTACAGTACTATTATTTAAAGTATATTGCTATTTTCCTGATCTTTGATTTTTGTTAGATTACAGCCATCATAAAAACACAGATTTTGCTTAAAAATAAACTCATGTGAGTTAGAGCTGAAACGAGACCTTTTTTTTTTTTTGGTCAGTATATATTTTGTTTCCAACATTTATGTGTGTGCAAAGTATTTAAGCTGTGATTTTATTTGATTTTAGAATGCCACTCAAGCTTACTCAGTTGATCAGATGAATACCAGCTGGTGCAGCTGACAGCCAAAACTAGAAAAATAACTTCATTTAAAGATGGAAATCCCGATTCATGAGACCATTTCAGAGATTTTTCTTTCCAGCATTACTGGTTGAGCAGTGTGTCCTGATCATTGGTGTAGTTTATGGTGTTCAAAGACAGATGGTCATTGTGTTTAATGTCTGTTTATTAATGTTCTGTTGATAAAAGTACGAGTAAGTTGTTAATTTTTCATAGGAAAATATAATTAAGCTGTAGAGATAGGATACATGTGACCTACACTGCTACATTTGGTTTAGAGGCTTCAAACTCAATTAGCTCTGCAAAATTGCTTTGAATTTTTACCTTCTCAAATGCAATATCTGCTTGCTTAGATTATGGGGGGGGAAAAGGCTGCTTTGTTTGCAGTAGCATGAACAGAAAACTAATCTTATTTCATCCTGCTAATTTCAAGTTTGCTCAATACTGATGTTAAATATTTTCAAATATAGAATGGGTGATGTTCATCTCCAGAGATCTCAACAGGCTTCTCAAACTGGCTATTGTGAAATCAAACATTCCATTATCATTTCATACTCTTACCTCCTTACAGCTGTAGTTGGGTCCCTGTGGAAGGCAGGTTTTCTGTTTTGTTTTAAGTCTTCTTTTTGTCCTGGATTTTAGCTTGACAGGAAAGCATTGTAGCCAGAATGTACACTGTTGTACCTGAAAGTATTTGTTCCTTTTGTAGGTACTTCTGGGTTGGAGCAATGGAAAGATGCTTAATTCTGTAAACAAAAAGTGTTGAAAATACTGTGATACTTTTTTTTCCCCATTACCTGTTTCAATAATTCTTAAATTAATTAGGAGCCCTCTTTAGGGTAGTCAGCTTAGCAAGCTTTTATTTTAATTCTTTTTTTTTGGTGAACTTATGCACTAGGGTGTACATACTTAGAAGCTGAACTTGACTTGTGATCCTACACTTACAGAAATAAGAAAAACTTTTAAAGAAATACTTTGAAGCTACATGTGAAGGATGTTAGAGGTATGTGTGTCTTTTTGCTGTTTTACACTCCAGTTGTTTGTTTGTTTGTTTGGGTTTTTTTAGCCTGTTTTAGCATGTTCTGCAGAAGAACTCAGTAGAGTTATTACCTACACAGATAAAACTAGGACATTGTTTTGGACTACAAGCTTGCAGGTTAACTGCTTTGTATTTGAACTACTTCATCTACTGAGTGTGCTAAACCTTAGTTCATGAATTCCTTAAGGTTTTATTTATTTGGCTTTGTGACATTATTACTGACTTGTGCTAAGAATGTGTTTTTGTTTTCTTACTTTGGAAATGGTGCAATGTCCTTTCATTCACTGCTGTTTGAGCAGCTTGGTCCATGATGTGTTCATTCAGAAATTGTCTGAATCAGTGAAAAGGTCCCAAATCCAGAGAATTATCAAAAAGGAGACTATTTCTGTCATATACTTGAATTGAATAAAGGACTGGATATACTGGAACAGTAAACATAGTATAGGAATTGTATAGTTGAATAGATATTGCTCTGGGCTCATGATTGTTCAAAAGAAAATCATCAGCTGGGTGCAATTCCAGTGACTGGGATTGGTGGGTGACATGTTTTGTCCTGCTGGTTTGTGTCACAGAACAGCCTGTCAGAGCCTCCCTGTTTCTTGTTTCTGTGTGTGTTGTTCCTGACGTCAATTACCTGATTCTCTTGACAACATGATTTTAAATTGTCTTGGGGGTGGGCCTTGTGGTACTTGTGGTACTTGGGAATTTGTGGGTCATGTTTTATGTTTGCAGACTTGGGTGGCAGTTGGAAGCCATTCCCTGGCTATTCCTAGTTGGCTTTTACGGGCAAAAATCCAACTTGACAGTAATTGGCTTCTTCGCTGGTGGCCAAAGGCAGGAAGGGTATGAAGACTAAACCACTTTTTGCATGTTCAGTTGTTCTGTGACTGTTTGTGCCTGTTTTACAGACATCCCACCTTGTGCCTGTGGGGAGCAAGCAAACAGAGCAAACAATAGTTATTTGTGTTGGTTTTGGAGATGAGTAGGAGTTAAGAAGTAAGACTGTTACCATCTCTCCACCAAGTCCAAGAGACCTGGCTTGGAAAAAATATACTGATATAATACAGAACAGAGGTTTTAGAACATCAGACTCTTAAGAGTATCTGGAGAACTCTTGAGTGACTGTTGCTTCTGATTGCAACACACCACAGTCATGGTTTATGTGTTTAATCAAGAGGGGATAATTCTAAAATTGACCCCCCGCCCCCAACTGTTTGTATATTAGTCTCTAAATGTATTTGTTATGATACAACATGTCACAATTTTAACTTGCATACAATTAAATAGCAGAATTTACAAATATAATTAGAGGGTTAAAGGCATTTAAAGAATAAAAGTGCTTTAATGACATTCAGCTTTTATTGACAACCCCCTAATATCTGCTGCATTCACATAAAGATTTCTAATGTAATAATATGAGCAGATGAAAGCTCAGCTATTTAGAAACTCAGTGCAGAGAATATTCATCAAATCTGCTCTCTGAATACAGATGGAAAGTTATTGAGCAAATTATGGGTAGTCAGCACTCATCCACTGCTCACACTGCACAAGCCATATTCCACTCTTTGTTTTACAGGGTATCATATTAAGAGAGATGTATTAAGAAGATAGATGGCAGCAAACTGAAACATTTAGGAGGAGCTACTTTCAGTTATTCCAAAGCTCCCTGCATATTTTCAGTTTTCCAAAAATTGTAGCATTGCTGCTTTTAAAAGAAAAAAATTCTCTTTACTCAATCACCTCCTGGAGATGTTTGCAAGGACCTAGTTTTTGACCAGTTAAAAAGAATTGTGGAAAATGCCAAATAGATGTTTTAAGATCCTTTTTTCTTTTGTTTATTTAGGATTTAAGGAATATAGGGTTGTTTTGTTTTTGTGAAGTAATGGCTAATACCAATCTTTGGTCAGAATGTGTTTGGGTCTTACAGTTCCATATATAGAATTACTCATATAAGACCATCTGAGAAGTTTCTGTTAAGGTTCTGGTTCAGTGTGAATTACAAGTTAAGGTGTCAATTACTTTTCAGTATCCTCTTGCAGTAGAATAAAAAAACCCTGCAAAGTGCTTGAATATTATTCTACTTAGCTTTAGACTTGCAAATTGAAGGTGGTCTCAATTTACATTGATTTTTGTTGTTTTGTTTCATGACAAATGAGATGTGTCTGTATTTCCTTCTACTTGCTGTTTCTCAAATGAGATTTCTAAAAAAAATAGCTTGGTAGAGCCTGTAACAATATTGTCAGCACAAATAAACACATAGTGATACTAAAATAGGTGCTCTGGTCTCATTTTCCAATAAGTAGCAAGATGCATTTGTCATGGCTCTTGGTTGATGAACTTACTATAAGTATGTGATGACACAGCAAAGGGCCAGGAACTGAACTCTTGATTTAGTGTGGAACCCTGCATGGGAGTTGTGTTTATGTAAGGATTGAGTTTAAAAAAAAAACAAAACCATGGGGAGGTTGCAGGGTTTTATAGCAGGAGAGCTTGGTAGGTTGAAGGAAAATACTGGCAAGTAACATACTGCTTTTTAAATAGTGTACAGTGTGATGGGTACCAAGGGAGAGTGTTGTCTGCTTTTCTTCTCCCATTAGAAAAGTAGTGAGAAGGAAGAGTCGAATAACCAAACATCCAAAATTAGTATTGATTATCAGAGATTTAACTTTTTGATTGTGATGATAAAAGGTGGATGCTGTCTACTAGCTTCTGCAGCAAAACTCTGGAAGAGTGGTGGGTTTATTCCTGGGATGAGATAATTACAGTTCTGTGTGTGCAGCTCAGGCAGCATGGGACACAGTTGTGTGTCAACACAATGCCACTAAATTCTGTTGGTTTGGTTTTTTTGTCTTTCAGGACTTTCAGTGAATGGAGGAAGACACTTTTTACTAGAGATTTAACTTGTCTAAAGATACCAAGGTAGGAGAATTTATTTTCTGTAGACCCATCTTTCCTTTGCAGTAGTTATTTAATTGTTTAAATAGAATTGGAGTTGTCCTCTGTTGTTTTTCTGTTAATCTGTGATCACCCAGAGTTGGAACATGAAGCCCAGGCAGTGTGTTCCTCTGTCAGTTTTACTAATACTTAACTTGTTTCTGTATTTAGAGAAAAAGGTGAAATATCTTTCATATATTAGTGTTTGATCATTCTGTCTTTTCCTACTGAAAATACATATTTCTTTATGTAGGGTTACATGTTGTTTATTGAATTAAAGCCAGCTGTGATAATTAAAATATTCTTTTGTGTAAACAAAATGTATAATAGTGACACAGCATTCTATAGAAATATATTGGGATGATTTAATTTTTCAAGTTTTTTTTTGTAAAATCCAAAGTCTTCTGAGAAAATCTCCAATGCTTGCCCATGGATTGAACCTCAGTTCCATACTGGATGCTCTTGAGACTCAAGCAGGTTTGCAGAGCAGGCAAACCTGCAGCAGCTCCTTCCGTTGGTCTGTATTTCAAGATGTATTTTTTATAATTTAAAAATTAAGAAAATAGTTCAAGGTTTCTTTAATACTTAGAAGTAGGCAAGTGCTGTAACATTTCCTGCCACTTCATACATTGCCTAGTTTTTTGTTTTCATGTTCTGTCCCACCAGATTGTATCTTCAGAATTAACTTCAGCCTGACAGCAGCCTCAGATGAACATGTAGCTGGTGTTTTTTGGAGTGACAGATTTTTGTCAACAGCTAAAAAGTTGAAATGCAAGCAGTTCCTGACAGGGAAACTTGCTGTGCTTCAGTCTTGTGGTGGTTTGGGGCAGAATCAGGATTGTTGGTCCTGGCAGAAGGAGACTTCTTGATTCTAGCTGTAGACAGTGCCCTACAATTTATTCCAAGATAGACAGTTTAACTACACTGAACTTGTGTAGAAATGTGCCACATTTTATGTCAGTCTTAAATATCTAGTTCAAATAGTTGTTGATAGAGGCAGATACTAATAATATTTACAACCAAAGCTGTAATTTTAGCTGTTATGGGCAACTCAGGAGCCTTAAAAACATAGAGGAAGAGCTGATGAAAGTGAGGTGATCATATTCCAAACTTTTCCTCAGTTACCTTTTTTCTCGGCAGCGGTGTAATTGACATTGTGCATGGAGAGCATGAGTGTCCCTTGGAGGTTCAGTCTGTATCATTAATCTAGAATTAGAAACCAGGTTATGCAAAATGATAAAGCCCTGTTCAAAATTAAATTTCCTTTATCTCAAGGTCACCACATTTTCATGTTCAAGCAAGAACTGGTTCTGACTTTCAACTTTTTTCTAGTGAGCTATTGCATTCTTTCAGGAGTGTTTCTGATCTCATTTTCAAGAGTTATTTAGTTTTTCTGGTGTTAACTCCCAACACTTAAATAAAAAGGATTGTTGGAGAATGTTTTTTCCCCCAAAAGAATAAAGTAAAACCTTGACTCACTCGTTAAGGTTGCAAAGTGTACTAGTTAGTGTTCTGTGATTGGCAAGCTTATCTTACCAGAATTGTTGTTAGAGAATGGTAAGGTTGCCTAGTATCAGAGTGAATCATAAGCTGCTTGTCAGTGTCATAGCTCTGTTTTAGCAGTCGTGCTTGTATTCTTCATCCTTCCTACTGGAAGTATGACTATGTTGTCAACAAAATGAAAAGCAAATGTCTCCTGTTAACAGAGGGGAGAGAACTCAAGCCTGCACAGAGGACATCTGTGCTGCATGATGGAGCATTGCACCTTCTTGGTGGTGTCCTCCTGCTGCTCCTCACAGCTCCAGAAGCGAATAGCTGCTTCCAGTCTGGCACTGTTGCTGAGCTAATTAACCCCTAGAAGTGCTGTTTTCCAAGCATAGCACCAAAATGAGCTGTTCCTCAGAGAAAGTTGTGTGGGTTTTCGTAATAATACATTACTTGTTTCATTCCTCTGAGGCTTTAACTGTTGAAAGTTACCTCTGAATGTAAACACCACAGGCTCATCAAGAAATGTTTGGCCGCATTCACCTTGGGGCTATTGTTGGGAGCTCCATGTACCTGGGAAAATTATTGTGTTGTTCTCTCAGAACTGCTTCTCTACTGTTGGATTAAAAGCTGTTTTATTTTGCTAAAATAAAAGCAGAGATGAAGATGTCTTCTTGCTTCTTTGTGAAACAATGTCATGTTAGCCTGGAGCACGTTAGTCCAGTGTCAAGGCTGCTAGTTATTTGTATTTATGTTGATGGATTTCCATCAAGGGCAGCTGGAGAAGCAAAGACAGGAGGGGCTTACTGGTCACAGGAGGAAAGGAAAGAGTACAAATGCAAGGGCTCTGGAGTTGTGAGGGTTGGTAGCAGGATATGCAGGAAAGGTAGTCAAGAGATCTTCAGGTACTTTGATGAGGATGGGCCAGAGGGGATGGACACATAGACCTTCACATCTCGTCCCCCATTGTAACCATTAGTGAGCAGGCTTTCATGAGGGAATATAAAATTGGTAAATTTTGCTCCTATTCAGTTGTTCTAAAGGATATTATTTTAGTGAGCTTTGTCTAATAAGCTCTTAACTGCTTAAAAACTTGTTATTGGTAGGGCTTAGTCCTTTTAATTCTTTTTTTCTTTTCCTTTTTCCAAATAATCCTGGCAGTTCTTGACATTTTTTCTAGATTACAACAATGCTTTTTTGTCCCTCAATTCTGCTCCAGTGTTTTTAAATGTGCATGGACCAAGGTTAGAAATACACATTTGCTTTGACTCCAGAGTCGTTATGATCAGTTATTCGCACTCCTGTTGTAAGTCAGAGCTGTTATGTGAGGCAGAGAGTTTAATGCTTTTGATTGTCAGGAAGTTTGTGGAGCTTCTGACATACCCTGACAGTGATTAGGTGCAGTGTGTGGCAGCCTCATCTTCCTGTGAACATCAGAGTGCTGCTTAAACGTGCACTTCTGTGCTGCTCGTCCTCGTCATTAGGTTGTCTCTCAATATTTCAGGGCAATTTAAAGTAAGAGTGTAGGTTAAACTTTGAATAATTTATTTGAGGAGCATGGGAAGTTTCAGTCTAGCAGCTGCTACGAATAAACATGGAACAGATTTCTGTGTGCAATATGTTACACAAGGAGTAAATGCTTGAAAGCCTAACTCTGTGTTGTGTCTCTTGCTTTCATATTTCAGTGTCTTTCATCTTGTGATAATTAGCTTTATAAATCTGTCACTTGTTTTTAAAAAGTCTTTGTTACCTGTTCCTTTCTGAAGTTCGAATGCTCTTTGAAAATAGTTCACTAATTTGTGAAAGGTTAGGGTTTTTTGTTCACAAAATGTTGATTTAGTCTTTACATGTTGTTAAATCCTGAAAACTAATATTTGGAAAGGTACTTTTTTTGGCAGCTTAATATATGCTTTGTATTATCACACTCCTTGACTTCTGATGTAGTGAGTTCAGCTTACCTTATGAAGAGAGATTATCTTGTGCTACCAGGAGGTCTTAAAGTATTTTTTGAATAGTAAGATTTTCTGTCATTTTGCATAACTGACTGTGTATTCTCTGTCAGAGGACTTAGAAGAGGGAAATACTGGGATGGAGCTGTTCAGTGATGGTATATGTGGCAAAAGTAATTTGCTTTGATTTTGAAATTGTGTCTGACAGACAATATCCTTCCCTAGGACATCTGTAAAAAGCAGCAAGAATTACTTCTGTGGGCTGTAATAATGTGTAGCCACCCAAAACGTGAAGCAGTTTTAGCTGCTTGTCTTCAAGCTCTTCCTTAAAATTACAAAAACAAAGAAAGAGGCCTTAGTCATCCAGGAGGACTTAATGAGATATTGCAGACTTGTTCAAGCTTAGCATTTGGTGTAAAGTTGCAGCTTGCAGTGTTCAGTTTGTCTGTGCTCCCTTGCCTTTGTTTTTTTTTCCCCTCTCATTGTATTTATGCTACTGCTTTCTCCTGCTCCAGAAACTGTTTTTATTTGTGTATTTCTTTGAAATCTTGCTTTGTTAGAAGACAGCACGTGGCAAAGTCTATCGATATAAACCAGCAGATTCTTGAGCTGTTTTTTAAAAGAGACTTTTTTTTGGTGAAGGGCCATGGTTACTATAGAACAGAGTTCACAGAGGCAGTAGTACCCTTTTATCTGCTGAGACTTTTGCTCTCATAATATCTTCATTAGATTTGGCCAAGTTACAAATGACAAAGTGTAGCAGGTCTTGGTTGCCTGATTTGGTGACAGAAGTGCCCTGTGGCAAAGGGAGTGTAGAGGAGCCCATCAGCACACTGTGTCTGCTGACACAGCTGCTTGCCAGGCTGGAGAAGAGAATCATCCTGGACTAGAAGATGTATCGAGGAGTTTGATGGGGCTATGAAAAAGTGCCTGATCCAGCTCTTCCCAATACTGCAGTACCACAGTCCTTGTAATTCCACCAAATAAAATGACCAACAGAATTTTTAATTTAGAGTGCTTCTTCTTAAAGGTAGTTTCTGGCTTTGTATTAGATAAACAGAGGAAGAGCTGTGACCACGTTTGCTCAAAGCCACAGAATAATGTGGCTGTGCCTGTGAAAGGAAAACAGCAGTGGATTTTTGGTGACCTGCTGACTGTATTGTGAAAACTGTAACTAATCAGGATATAAATGTAGTGGGTACTTACACTTAAGAGTGCTACAACATTGTAAGACACAGTGAGAAACCACCTGCTGAGCTGATGCTATTACTAAAGGCCTTTCTGAGGCTTCTAGGTGAGGTCTGAGAAGATGGAGTTAGTTCTTGAGACATCTCATGGCTGGTAACTCAGGCTCTTACTGCAAGACGTTGGTTCTCTCTCTAGTCCATGGTTCTTCAGAGCAAATTAATGAAGGCCCCATAACATGGCCTTTGCAGAGACTTAATTCAGTCCCAGTAGCAGCACAGTAGTTTCTGGCACAGTTTGCCAGGGGAAGGCTAGAGGTAAACATCATTAGCAAACTGTCATCCTCACCTTTGGCACTGTTCAGGCTCAGTCCAGTTGGCTCCTCCAGCATAATTAGGTTTAATTAGGTTACACCTCAGCACTGATGGCAGAGCTCCACTCAGTTGTTTTCTTAGTACAAGTTGACCTGGTGATAGGCCCTAAATCTCCTCAATTTGTAGGAATTTTGAAGTTTTGGGCTGTTTGAGAGTTTGATTCTGAGAGAAATGCCATCATAAAGGTTGATTGTCCTTCCAGAATTAGATGGAACTCAAAAGGGATACCTTGAGTTCTGATTTTTTGAAACAAATTAACAAGCAAAGAGAGAAAACATCCTATGTGGTTCTTTAGTGGAATTTTAACAGGATATTTCTCCTCTACCCTAGTCTCACCAAATGCTGTAAGATTGGTATTTATTTGCCCTCTTTACACGTAAATGTGAAATAGCAAGCTGAGCACTTTTGCAATCCCCATTTATCCTTCTGCCTGGCTTACTAGTGCACTTAATGCCACAGGTCAAAGGTGAGAAACAGAACATTATTCTTGGCTGGTGATGGTCAAAGTCTGATGTTGCTCTGCCGTTAGCAGGGGAGGTGATGATGATTTACTTCAGCATGGATAGAGAATCAAACGTGTAACTTCAGTCCACAGGTTGCAAATGGTATCATGGCTTAATTCCCTGGAATTGCACAATCTGAGTGTGACTTCCTGGGAATGCTGTCAGGGTGTCAGACATGTGGCATTGCAGCCACTGTGCTGGGGTAGTTAGTGCAGGTAAGGGAGGTTTGGGTAGAGGAGCTTTGTGTTACCTGCCTACGGGAGGGATCAATGCTTCATCCGTTAGCCAGCCCTTTGCTCCATTCCTCACTGTTGTAGCTGCACTGCTAGAAGTACCTCAGTGTGCTCATTGAAACACAGCTGTGTATTCTTACAAGCAGGATATGTTAGTGTGAATCATTATGAACCCTGATAGCTGCTGAAAATTTTCCTCTTTTTTCTATTTTATTATATATTACCATCCCAGAGTGCAGAGAAGCAACCTCTTTGTGTTTTGTCTGGCATGGAAAAATGTTGCTAGGTGATAGTTCCATTTTCATAAACTTTTAGGAAAAAAATAACTTCATAGTGACACTTGGCTTAATGTAAGAACCACTTGAACCTGCTTTTTCTAAAAAGGAAAGGTAAATAATAACATGTACATCTGATAGATCAATTCATGTTATCAGCACAGTGCTCAATATTCTGGAGGAGGAAAAGATAAGTCACATTCAGACTCAAATCAGGTCTCCAAATAGTAGCAGGAGGTGTTTACTGCCTTCTTGCTCAAATCCTAGATAATAAATACATTTGGATTAGTGGGATGACGGAGAGATTATAATATTATCATGTTCCAAAATAAATAACACTGAGTTCGGTTGCCTTCTCTTTACATTTAATGCCTTTTTCACCTTTTCTCCTTCTGATGTTGCAAAGGATGCTGTGTATGGAACAGTTATTGATAAAAGATTGTAAGAGAGGCAGGACATGTCAGCTCAGAAGTTTTATTTCTGTGCTGGAGCTGGAGCATAACAGCCACCTGAAGAAATTAAATAGAATAAAAATTTAAGACAGTTGTGTTTGAGCTCAGATGGAATATTTTTTTGGTAGTCATAGAACAGTGGGGGGATTCCAAGAGGGGCCTGAGCTTTGTTGAGGAGTCCTGGGAATAAACCCCAGTGCTGGTTTGTTGTGCTTTGATGTCCTAATGCAAGGCCTCAGATGCCAGATGATACTGAAGTGATTCATAGATGCAAAGGAAGTAACTGGTGCTGGATTTTCTGTGTAGTATTCAGGCATGCATACATACATGCATGCAGACAAACAGAGCCCAAAATCCGTCTGTGGATGGATACGTAAGTGGATGGAATCCCCTGGAAGTCAGAAAAGGCTAAAGTTAAGGTCATCCCTGCATGCTCCCTGGTGTTTGTGATGCATGTTGCTGCTTTGGAATGCCGAGATCTCCCAGTAAGTGAGCAAGTCGTACTAAAAGGATTTTCAGTGGCTTTAAATGTACATATAAAGCTCTTTGAAGTGGGTATTATTGTATTAATTTACTTGAAAATATTAGATAAAAGCAACTCAAGATTGCATTTGTTGAGCACCCTCCAAGGAGAACCTAATATTGTTGCAGGAAAAAAAATTAATTATATAGTTCTATAAGTTGAATGTGTTAACTTGTAACTATGGAATATAATGTGTCCAATGAAAGGAAAGTTGTGGTTTATTATATGTCCTGATCAAAGACTCTTAGCTATTCTTTTGGTCTAGTTAGGAGCTGCTTTTGTTGCTGCTGTTTCGGTGGTTTAGCTACTTTAATAAGAGGATGTTCTACCAGAACAAGCTGTCAGTGTGTCTGGTGAACCCAGAAGCTCATTCTTTTATCTTCACCAGCACAGAGACAGCTTTTTTTTCTTCCCGAGACATACAGAGCAAGAAAAATATATGGATAATGTTTCTGTTTGATTTTTTGCATCAGTTAACACCGGGTTTGAGTGGCTTTCCTCCTCATGACAATTTATTCAACTCACAGAAGAATGTGACACTCAACTAGCCCAGGAGCTAAAGACAACAGCTTTTGTAGTCTGTGGGTTGTTGTCAGCAAGATTGACTTTTTCTGAGCAGCATGAAGAGTTGGGACTCCTGCTGATAGGTTTGGCTTTAATAATAATGAGAAGTGGAGACAGAGTTTGCTAAATGCTGTGTCTTTCCCAGTGTAGTAAGAAAATAATTTGATCAAATCCAAGCAGGTAGGTCATGCTGGCAGTGCTGGAATGGTCTTGGCTTGGGTAATAACCTGGAGGAATGAAAGCAAAAGGAATGGTCAGCTTGATAGGGGTGTTGATTTCTAGTTAGGAAAGGTATTGGCACAACAGGTTTTCACCGTTTTCAGTTTTTAATCTTGTTTCTAGCACTTTGTTGCAGCTTCTCTGTCATGTTCTCCTGTTGACCAACTCGCAGCGTTGAATTTCTACATCTGTTGCTCTTCTGCTTTCCACAGTTCTTGGGATACAGAAAGTGGGACAGGATCACCATGTTTCGAAACAGTCTGAAGATGCTTCTTACAGGAGGGAAGTCAAACCGCAAAAACAGGTCCAGTGGTAAGTAAATATCAACTCCTCATGCATGTGTTGTATTTACAGGTTCTGAAAGTATTCCTTTCATGTGTGTTTTGGTCTTACTGGGTGTTGTTTTAATTACTGGATGTACTGAGTTGATCTTGCAGACTCAAAACATCATCATAGGTCATTTTAATATTGTACTGGGATTAAATAGTTTGAAATATATGTATACTTAAGAATGTATGTAAACCATAATCTGTTTTTACTGGGGAGATAAGGTGTAGGGAAAAACAAATAATAATTTGACATAATCCTCTAGTAAACTAACATCAGTGTTCATGTTTCAGTTATGGAAATTAAGAAAATAATTACTTTTCCCCTAAAAAATTACTGCTATAACTTGTGGCAGTGAAATGTTCTTCATTACAGACAATACTTGTGATAGCAGTAGCTATTTATTTTTTTTTAATGGAGAGAGAGAGGAATGGGAAGGGATGCAATTAAGGAGAAATTGCCCAAATTCAGACACCATTTCTATTAGTCTTCTTTTTCTACCATAGCAGAAAAGGAGCCTACAATTAGCACTGGATCCTAGGGCTGTTTGATCCATGAAGGAGGTTGGGAGAGATTGTAACTGTGAAGCAAAACCTTAGAAAAATATTGATGCACTTGACAAACATTTCTATTTTACTTTTGTATTTCTTTCCAAAAATGGAGTACTGGCAATGTAAGAGCTTTTTAATTAGATCTTTTGTTTTTCTTTTTAAAGCCATCTGGCAGCACATTTGGAATATTTTGGGAGACAGTGTTTATTTGTGCTTGTGTGTCTATGTAAATAGTGCATATGTGTGTTCCATGGGAAGCCACAAGTGGAGATGCAGCCATACAATGGAGAGAAGTGCAGGGGAATGAAAAATAGGCTGTTTTCCCTTGGTTGAAACAAGTTAATACGTGTTTCTCACAGCTCCATAGTCCCACCCTATTCCTCCTTGCACTATCTTAGTGCCCTTGCACTATCTTAGTTTGTTTTTCAGCACTATGGCCTTGCTGTGCCCTGAGGTTGCCTTGTAGTGGCACTGGTTTCATGCTGGCCCTTCAACATCAGTAATCTGTTAGTCTGGTTTCTGGTGAGAGTCCCAGTTTGTGTTGGCTGATCCTGAAGATACTTGCTGTGAAAAGTTTAAGCAGTGCATCATGGTGTTGACGTTTTTTTGCATTACTTATTGGAATGAACGTGTATCATGAAGCGGGGGAAAAACGTCTGGTTTCAAACACACCCGTGGCAATTTCAGCCTGAGGTGGTGGTGCCTTCACTGATTTTATGAAGGAGATTCTCCTTCTGTATGAACTCCTTAGTCTTTTGTTGGTGTGGTTGATCTGAGGGAGGTGCCTGCTTAAAAAGACACATGGGATTTGGGAAGACACGTGAGCAGATGGCTGTGTCCTCTTGTGATTTTAGATCTCTGAAGTATCACATTTACAACTTAATGCCTGGGAAAGTACAAGTCCTCTGATGATACAACATTTGGAAAACTGTACATAGACCAGTCATCTCAAATTGTGGTTTCTGTACAAAGATGTATCTTTGTCAGATGTTCTGATATCAGTCCCTACTAGTCCTATCTCCTGGGTCCTGTCTATGCAAGTATGTTTTATGTGTTTCTTATTCTGTCACTGAAAATGTCACTTCTGAAATAACCTGATTTGATCTGGCTGCCCTTCTGTCTTTGAGCAGGATGGAAAAAGAGATGGGTCTTCATTAAAAAGAAGGTGACAATATTTAATAGATGAGGTTTTCTCTAATGCCAAATGACTCTACTGTGGGTTTAATATAATTTATTGCAATTCTGCCTGTGAAATAAGTTGCTTTACTGGTAAGATCTGTTTGGCAGTCTTCAGGGGAGGAGAGGGAATAAAAACCAGAGATAAGGTTTGTTATATTAGTGTCTAAATGAAAAACATCCCTCCACTGCAAAAAAAAACTTTTCAGATAAGTGTTAGCCTATCAAACTATAACATGACATTAAATGAGTTCACTGCTGCCTAGGTTTTTAAATAAATATATTTAATTCTGCATTTCTTTGCAAGATGGTAAGGAAAAAATCAATAAATCTTCCATGTACGTTTCTGGGTAGCATATAGGATTGCAAGCCTGATGCTTCATTTATTTATTTGCTTTGCAATTCTGGTGAAGTACAAATCTGATGCCTTAAAAGTTGATAAAAAAAGGAGAGTACTTCTCTAATAATATCAAAAAGGAATTTGTCACCCTGACAGTGGCGGTGGCAGATCTGTCCTGTGCTGCTCTGAACTACTTGACTTGATGCTCATCACCTCACTCACTGTTTTTACTCTGCACCTCCATGCTCCATTTCTCTTCATCCTTCCTTCCTTCCTGGTCACTTGCTGTGTGAAGGAAAGGATCCCTCCACCCCCTGGGAATAAACAAACACAGCTAGGTCTGTGTTTCATTCTATAGAACACTTTCTCATAATGGGTGAGTACCTTCAGGTCACCTACATTGTAGGATTTTGGGGGGACTCTTTTTGTGGACGTGTAGGGGGGACACTGGGAGGTCTGGATTATTTTTTTTTTAGCCAAGTGCTTAAAAAAGATTAGGTATTGGTTATTTTTTTTTAAAAAATCTATCATTAACATGATGTAAATTGCTGAATAGCAGTTAGAAATGAAGCTCACTGATGGTTTGGATGCTCTGCTTTGCCTCGTGGCCTCAGAAGCTGTTTCACCACAGGGGAATGGTCTGGAAGGTAGAGCCTGACAAGAGGGAGCATGAGCTGCTCTGCCAGCAGAGGCAGATGTCTCCAGAACAACCTGTTTTCACAGGGAAACGTGGAGTTCCACCCATCTCTGGGAACTGGGAGCAAACTCAAAATGCTAAGTTCTGTGTTGTGAAAGTCATCTCGTAGGGGTTTGGGGTCTGCTGCTGAGGAACCTGCCCGTAAAGATGTTACATTGCACAGGTAGGGGAGGGCCCCCTGGGGGTCTCTGGTGCGTGTGGGCTTGGGTGACACTGCAGTGTTTGTATCTTAACATCCTGCACTCCTGGCATTTTGCATTCCAGTGCGGGAGTAAACCTTTGAAACAGGGTTAAAGGTACTGTGGCTTTTTTACCTTGGGGAGCCCAAGTGAGAACACTGGCCTTTGAAATGACTGTTCTTGGCAGTTTCTTTGGTTTGCAGTAGCACAGTTAGCAAGCGGGGTCAGTGGAGTCAAGCTGACACTCCCTAGATGTTGTGATGTGGTTTTGATAATTCTTCATGATTAAAAGAACACTGGTAGTGGTAACAGTGAAATGCTTTCTTATTATTCCTCCTTCAGAAACTGCTGAGCAACTTCTCTGAAGAGCTGTGGTTATAATTTATTTTGACTGAGCTGGGGTGGGTTTTTTCTTTGGTGCTCTTTCTGGTGTTGTGGTTCAGGAACACACAACATATTTATAAAAGAAGAATACTAATTACGTGCATATGAATGTACAGTTACAGGCAGTCATGCCAATTAAAAGGAATGAATTTCTACTGCAGGATCTGATTGTGTAATCTCTTGTGGTTAATTTTGTGTGTGTACTTTGAAAACTCAGCTGATAGGATTTCATAGCAGTGTAACTGTCTGCAGTGCAACTCTGCATTCGTATTCGTGCACATATTTAATCTCTTGTCTTAACAGAAATTCTCTTGTGACTCAAGGGCACTCAAGATACTTGACTGTAATGCCTTAAGGACACATTAGGACTGCAATAGTATTTTGATTAGACTGTATTTTCCTCTGTCATGAATGGGTATTCCACAAGCTACCAGACAGCAGTGCTTTTAAAGCTGGAATGGGATCTGGGCATAGTTAAATATTACCTTTTATTTTTCTATTCTAAATTTTATTTACAGAAATATGCAGACAGGTAAGTTCCCTGACTTGTAAGTTTGTATCCAGTGCTCAATTTACCTAGAATATATTTGCTTTAAAGCATAGTACAGTTGTGCTTTGGTCCAACCTTTTATTCCTTCTGGCTGAAGATCCAGCAGGATGATTGTGGCCAGCAGCCCTATAGCTGGGGCAAACAGTTGCCTTGAAACCTGCAGGGGGTCACTCCTGGCTGCTGCTGCTGCCTGCCAGAATTTATTTTAGACTTCTTTCCCCTGATTCAGCCATGGCAGGGCAATTTTGTTCTCTGAATCCAGACACTACAAGGTTCTCCATTGTTTTTATCTATTTTATTAAGGACTTGTGTCATATTTATCTGCAGTTTGCTTATGCTAAACATTCATTGGTCTGGTTATAGATTTAATTAGTTTACGTCAGATCTGCTAATCATATTTATTCAAATAGTGTGTCAGTGAAATAAGCCTGTCCAATGGATCCAGCTTTTCTACTTGTTACAATTATCTGTGCTTCTTTTCCAAGCAGATGGACTATTTCCTACTTGTATTATCACATTAAATTAATATGGCTTTAAGAGTTCAGATTCTTAGTAAAATACTGTTGCAAAACTGCACATTTTATTTGGTTCTGTATTTCTCTTTGCTTTGTGAGGTATAAGTCCAGTAATTTGTGCCTTTTATTTTTTGGCAGAGGCTGAGGTAGATCCTTAAAATAGTCTTTTTTTTTTTTTTTTTTTAACATGTTAAATTTATCTCAGTCATGTCATCTACCCCAAAGGGTCTGCTTTTTTCTTCTGAATTAGTTAGGAATTGTATCTTACTTGTTCTTAACTGATATAACACACCATTTTTATCTCAAGCTTTCCTGCTAGGAGCCTTCCTGCCATTCATAGTATTTTTGGAGTAGGGTTTTTAAAACCTGTTCTGCTTTCCTAGTTCATGGAAGAGCCAATTACTTCTAACTTCCAATGTATTTATAGGGTCTTTTGGAACCTGCCACTTTATATTTTAATTCCAGGACTAAAAGATTCCCTGTTAAATCTTCTTCTCCTTTGATTCCTGACTTTCTAAGATGAAAGGCATTTCTATGATGGTCTCATCCCTGCTTTGCCAGAACTCCAGGCAGTTTCTTACCTATCTGATTTCTTTTGGAAATCTAAGTATAATCTTTATACCAAAAGAGTTTTAGAGAGTCACAAATACTTTTTGAATTTCATTTCTGAGTGAAATTGCTGAGTGATCAGATCTACCTGGTGGGTCCTATAGATGCTGGCATAACTGACTTTAAGAAGGTATTAGAAGTGAGGTATTAAAAGACTGTTCAGACTTGGAGTGTCTTGCAGTACTGAACATGGAATTTATCTACTTGTTACAAGGTATTCCATCCAAAGAATAATGCAGACCATTTTCTTCCAAAAAGTTTGCTAGTTTTTCATAACATGTTTTTAAAAAGTCTGGAGTATGTGGACAAATCCATAGTCCCCCTGACCACAGTGAAGTCTTGTCCTTGAGTTTATCAAAATTCATGTGACCCTCCCTGAACATTTGTTTTTCATTTATGTCATTTAATGTTTTCTTTCTCCTTAGGAAGGAAATATATTGGGAGGATATGTGTGTATGCATGCACACATTTTTCTTCTTAGTCAGGCATATTTATTTGGTCAGAATATGTCATGGTCATATACCAAGCTCTCTTCCCAGATGCTTAGACAAAGTTTCTGCTTCTCTCCTGCTCAGCCATCTCAGAATTTTGGCAACTAGTGCCCATATTATTCTAACATGTATTTTTTTCTGATCCACAGATAGCTTTATTTAACATCACGGATGTTAACCTCACTTGCTTTGTAGCTTATAAATCTGATTTGACAGGTCTGTTTAGTCCTTCACTGTGTTTTTAATTTTATAATTAACTGACTCAACCATTCTACTAGGGTTGATCAATATGTATTGTTTTGTGCTTCTGTTTGAGAGTTTGAGGGGAGTGGGGGATAATCCAGCTCTGTCAGCCTCAGCCTTGCCAGTGTTTTCACAAGTTTGAACATCACCAGCTGTAACAACAAGTGTGGTGACTAATGCTGCTCCATCCTGTCAGGAGGATATCCTCACGCCACCTCTTGTGCTTCCAGAGCCCTGAAAGTGACTTTGGTACCTGAATCACCATTCAGGGAGTTCTTGTTCCCTCATTCTCTTTGTGCCTTTCTCCAGCCTCTTGAGATTTCATGTATTGTTTTATTCTCTATCTTATTTTCCTTCATCAACCACAGCCATTAATGCTAAACTTTCTGGAGAGTGAAGTCCTTTATCAGTGTTCTGGTATTTCATGGTGCTGTGTGACATTCTTTAATGATTTACATACACACAGCTTTTCAGAGCAACATTTTAAGCCTTCCTCCTTCCCTCAACCCTTTCCTTCTACTTCTCATATTGTGGTACAGTCACCAAACTCCTTTATTTTCCCCTGTTCTCAATCCTTATGTCTTTCCTCAATTTTTTTCTCAACACTTCAGCCCACCAGATGACTGTATTTTACTGCATTTTGTCTGGAATTTGGAATGGTTCAACTTATACTTTCTCTGAGATGGATCTTCTTAAATACTCTCATTCTTGTAGTTCTCCTCGTATTACCAATTTTTTTTTTTTTTTTTGCTATGGGGGCATTGGAAGAGTGTTGTGCTTCTTAATGTCTGATTTTTATGATACAGCAGCATCTCCCTGTCTTTGGAGTGGTGTATTTTTGGCTCTTTTCTATGAGGTTTACATTTTGGGGACTTGTAAATCCTTTTTACTCCCTTATGTTTTACTCATCTCTCCAATATGTAACACTAAAAGGCAGGCCCCGTGTATCAAGTGTAGTTACTGTTTTGATACAGGTGCAGTTTTTACTTAGCTCTTCCCTTTTCATTAAAGTAGCCCATATCAGAGCTTGAAATTCTCACTCTTTTTCCTTCTCTCGAAACAAAAAGAATGAAAGAATCTTCAGACTATGTCCCATTTGTTCAAAAAGGTGAAGTTGCAAGATGAGGTATATGGGTTTGGGGAGGTGAGAGAAAAGTGATGTATTTGTAATTGTGCTGATTGCTGTATTTGTTTTGAACAGCTAAAAAGAGGAAGGCAAGCCCTGAGTATTGGACAGGATTGTCTCCTTCACAGCTGCTGGGAGCTGGTTCTTTTTCTTTTGCTGTCTCCCCTTTTGTTGTTTTATTTCTATCTTAGTCTACCAGCACTCCTTTTCTCCTCAGTCACCCACAATTTATTTTTCAGACGTATTCCTACTTGCTGGTTTTTATCCAAGATTTATCTCTAGGTCAGTGAGCCCATTCTCAAGTTCTTCTAGATCAGCTTTAATCCTTCTCAAACCTCTCCCTTCATTAGTGATTCTACAGATCTGATTGCTGAGATTAATTCACCAAAGTCCCTTCTATTAGCAGAGCCTGATTTGTCTTTCTGCTCTTGCTCTGAATGCTGCTTCCCTTACGGCAGCCATCTCCCCTCTGTCCTCAGGTGTTCTGAGCTCTTTAACCTCCAGAGAATGTTTTCTGGGGAAAAGAAAAAGCCTTTTAAAACCAGACCTTTATGTGGGCATCCGTTCTGCAAACACGGGAATCGATTTTTGAAGTGAAAGGGGTCAGGAGTGGTGGTGTTTGCAGGCTGTGCCATTGCCCCTCTAGAGCCCTGCCCTTAGGCAGTGGTTGTCTCCACAGACCCTGCACCATTGACCACCTCTTCCCACTTCAAACTTCTCTGAAAGCCTTTGCTCTGCATGCTTGGTTTGCAGTGATCAGAAACTACAGTAACAATGAGTTGTCTTTCTGAACTATGTGTGATACTTTCCACTGAGTGTTGTACTGGCAGAAAGCTGTATTTTACTGGAGCTCCTGGGATTTACTGGGGTTCTCTACAAGCTTTGGTATCATGCAGGAATGAGCAAGAGGAGAAGCAAGGGGTGCTGGATGTCGGGCTGGGAGTGTATCTGTGGAAGGTGATCTTGCTTCTAAGTGGAGAAGGAGGGTAGGAGGCTTGGAATAAAAGAGTGAAACATGATGTTGGGGGTGTCTTTCTTCCTCATATTACGTAGTATTTGCATTTACCAACAGTTATAATGGAGCTGCACAGTGAATGTTGTAAGAAGTTTTAGAAATAATATTTAAATTTCTTTGTAGGTCTTTTTTCTGGTCAAAAAGGTATTTTTAGAAGCAGAACTGTTCACTTGGGCAACCTAGCTGCTTTAAACCCTGTTAACTAACCGCTGAATGCTGCTCAAAGAACACAACTAGCTATTTACTGTACTGCTAATAAACTTTTAAGGAGCTTTGAACAGCCTCTTCACACAAAGAATATCAGCGTAGTTAGTGTGGTATGAAAGCTGTAACAAGACTGCTATGAATTGGAGCTCCCCAGTCATTCTCCAGATGCTTTCCACCAGAGTTCATTTCTGGCATCTCTTGTCTTTACAGGAGAATGTAGGAAGCTGGAAGGTAAGTGCCAAGAAGCATGAGGAGATCCCAGGGGGCTGGGGAAAGTCAAGTGTTGTACCCATCTAAGGGAGATGAGGGGCTCTGGGGAAGTACAGGCTTGGCAGCCTCAGGTCAGCCACAGGAAAAATCTTAAAGACTTCTTCAAAGCTGTTTCCAGGCATGAAAGGCAAGGAGCTAATTTGGAAAATTCAGCACAGATTTATCAAATACAACTTGTGCTTGGGCAGCCTGATTGCCCTCAGGGATGAAGTGACTGGCTCTGCAGAGGGGGCTGGAGTGGTGGACTCAGCTTACTGGGACTTTAGCAAGGCTTCCAACACAGTCTAAGACCCTTCTTCCCAACTGGTGGGGGTGTGGGCTCAATGGGTGGACAGCCTGAAGGAAAAGCTGGCTGGACTGTCAGAAGTTCAGAGTCATAACTGGTGGCCAGTTACGAGGAGCATTCGTCAGGGGCTGATACTGGTGTCAGTAGTATCTTGGCCACAGCTGGGACAGGGGATGGAGAGCAGCTCACCAAGCCCATGGGTGACACTCTCTTGGAGGCAGCAGCTGTTGCTTTGGAGGGGCTGCTGGTCTGAAGAACTTCAGTCAACTGGAGGAACCGTATGGAGCTAAACAAGGACAAATGCTATTTCATGCTCATTGAACAGACTTATCTCCATGTGCAGGGCATGGATAATGGGTAGTGCCATGCTCTCTTGGCTGGCTGCTCCCAGAGAAGTGTGGTGTCAGGGCTCCAGACCTTTTCCTGACAGGTATTTAGTTGTCACATGCACAGAAGTGGAAGCAAGTTGATAGGAGAAGACTGAGAAAAGCAATCACTGAACACATGGAACAGCAAAGAATGGTCAGTGCTCTCCACCCTGGCTTTGTAATGACTGAAGTTGTGTGTAACAAACTGGTAAAAGCATTGTCTGTCATCTGGGAGCCTTAGATTGACCTTTGTGAAGTGGGGATACCACCTCATCCCTCACCCTTACGGGTGAGCAGTCCATTTTCCTAAAACTGGAATGTTTGGGTGACAAACACTGAAGATCTCACAGCAGTTTCTGATTTTGTCAAAATTGTCTTGTCCCTCTGTTGAGCTTTGAAGTGCAGTTGAGCTTTGAGGTGCTAAGCAAATCAGAAGCATTAATTCTGAAATTAAATCTAGCAGGGTTGTTTGTTGTTGGTTTTTGGGTGTTTTTTGTTATCAGTGGTTTTTTTTGTTTTGGTTGTTTGGTTGTTTTGGCTAAGGAAGGAAATATCAGTGTACTATTACAGTCAGATTGTAGCTACACAGGTGTGTAAGGGGGACAGAATAAAACATGTATATGCTGGTAATTTTGGATACATTTGGGATGGGGTGGTGTTCACATACACTAGTGGGGATTCAACAGCCACCTAGAGCTGCCTCACTCTCGCTGAACCAGCAGAGGGAGTAGAAGTTTTCTGACAAATCACGCATCAAAAACTGCTGAAGTGCATTGTGCCCATCCGCAGAGGAGATAATGTCACATTTTTCCATGCCAAATGACCTTATCTTCTCTTATTCCTCAAACAAAAAAGTGTTCTTATGCACCGTTAAAGAAGAATATGTACACTTGCTTCAAAAGGAAATACAATCAATTTGCAGGAGTTATTAAGCCAGACTGTTGGGAAAGTGGAATGTCCCTTCCAGGATGTCCAAGGAAACAATAATAATTACTGCATCTATAATAGTTTTAAAAAGACAAACAAGTCAATTTTAGGAATTTTTATATCTGAGAATTCAGCTGTTTTGTCAGTAAAATCAGTCGTGTCTCATGGCTGCTCTTTGGCTTTCTGTACTGGAACAAGCCAAGCCCCACATCTTAGGTAAACAACAAACTCAGATTCCCTAATTTAAAAGATTATTTGAACAAAATTAATAATCTAGTCTGTAAAAATGCATTTCTGTTCCTTACACAAACAAACAAAAAGTAATGTTATTCACAGTTCTGGAAACTTAATAATTATCAAATGTTTCAAATGATCAAACTGTTTTAGAAAGATTCAACACTTCAATGACTTGCATGTCGATTTTGCCGTTATATCTTAGGGTGTTGAATCTGTAATGTCTGTTTTCTTGTAATTAGCATTTGATATGGCACAAAAATAAGCAAACATCTTCATGTGCAGGAAAAGTAATGAAAATGGAGGAGAGTTCAAGCTAAATATCAGGCTTTGTATTTTTGTTCTTTTTGAATATTGAAACTGTAATTTCTGTTTGCAGTGAAATTCTGCCTGCAAGGATTTCAAATTAATCGATGTCAATCATGGAAAGCCGTGGGTAATTTCCTTTACTAATTAGCTGCTGAATTTTCACATCACGTGGCTTGGCACAGTTTCTGTTAGATTTTCCAAGCAATAAATGACATGGATGGATGAACTGGGTGCATCTCTTCCTCGCTGTATCACCTGCAAGTGTGCAGTGCTACAGGAGCCAGGGGCTCACGGGGGCAGTTTGGGGAACGTTTGGAAAACGTTCGTTCAAGGTGGCTTTTCCCAACGCCTTAGTACTGAATTCAGCTTTTTTTGGATTCTGCATTATCAAGAGATTTGTGAAAGGCTTACACTTTAGTGTCTTTTCTCTGATTAACTTGTAGGAGGAGTAGGTTCAGTGAGACCACAAGAGAATCGTCTTTTAGCAACAATATGTGTTTTTTTTATGCAGTATAGATAAGTAAAAGACTATAAAGTAGAAACTTGGAGTGGCAGAGAGTGTGGTGCAGTTGCTGCAATGCAAAAGTGGTGCTTTTTGTGTTTGTTTTGGGAGAGGGAAGGAAGGTTCCTCTAGGTATCCTTTGCATATTATAAAATAGCATGGAAGGAAGAAATAGGAATTGCTGTGTGGGTCAGAGTGAGCCTTTATCCCCAGTTCTAGTGCAAAATCTCGGAATGCAAAATATGCCTCGTCTCATAACTTCATACTGTGTTGAAGCTTCTAAATGTGATGATAAAAGTCAAGATGAGACTGTAACTGGATGGCAGAAGGTATTATTAGGTTGTTACTTTATTAAATTTCGTTTTCAGTATGTTTGATTTTTCAACTATCCAGTTATAAATTAAGCAGCAACGAATATAGAAGATGATGGATGAGGTGTGATGGCAGTCAGGAGAGTTGTAGCTATTGCTCTGAAAGGAGTGTTAGAATTCCTCTGGATGTCAGAGACAGCTCTGAGGGGAGAGATTAATGTACTCTGGAGCTGTAAGGCAGCTGAAGCTGCATCCCAAGGTGGTTCTAGCTTGATAGGATCTGAAGTGCTGACCTTGAAGAGCTGCTGTTGCGACAGGAGTTGAAGCAGCTTTAGCAAAAGTACATGAGGTGATTGTGAGCAAGTTTCTGGGATTTCACAGCACTGCTGAGTTTTTTTTATTTTTTTATTTTTAAATTTTAGTATTTAATCATAGCTAAGAAGCAATCTGTTTCTTAACCAATCAATTCCATAACCTTTCAGAAGAAGGAAGGACTCTCTGAAAGCACAATCAGACTGCTCACTAGTTCGGTGCTCCATGGCTAAAACATGGTTTAGATATCGAACACTTCCTTACCAGCTGGAAGTGTCTGTCTTATAGCAGGGTAGGGGTGTTCTGAACAAAGTGAAACACAGCCTACTTCATGAATTCTTCTTGTTGCTCTGATAAATGGAAGGTCATGTTGCAAGATGCTGCAGAAGGTTTACAGGGCAGTGAGTTTGCACGTGGGACGAGGCCAACGCTGCCTGTGTTGCCCAGACTGTGCTCTTAGAGATGACCCAGCCCCTCCACTTGAACCCCTCCTGCTTTTCCTGTGTGTTCTTCCCAGTTGCTGGATCCCTGGTGTCCTTTAGGGCCCTGGAGCACGACTAGAGGGCAAGCTCTGCCTGCTTTGCTGGTCTGCTTTGGGTGTGTTTTGAAGAGGTTTGTCTTCAGTGCTGAACCCTCTGACCTCAGATGCCTGTTAACTGGATCCATTTTCATCACACTCTCCTCAGTGCTGTTAATCCTTATTAGTCTTAGCATGACTTTACTTAAATTTCCACCAAAGATGTGGGATTTTTTCTGCATCACTTTTTTTTTTTTTTCAGTACCTGAAGATAAAATCAATTTATATTCAGTGTGATTTATCCATGGGAAGTGTTGATACGGATTCTTGCATTTGTTTATTACATTGACAGATGTTAAACCATATCACTTCATCTTAGAATTACATGCCAGGTATGATTCACGTTTTATTTTTGAGGGATTTTTGTGCACTAAGTATTGGCCAGCTTATATAAAACCTACTGATCTAGTTGTTCTATGTGAATATGTTCTAAGGTGAGTTGTTCTGATGGGTGATGTGTACAAATACTGTCAGACACGATTTGTTAAAGGTTAAGATCAGCTCCTGTCTGTGTCCCCTTCCCAGCCCGCAGGGCTTTTCTGTGGCTTTGGAAGGGTGACTTTTTTAATGTGGCTTTTGCAGCTCCCAGTCAGCACTATCTATGGAAAGTTCCTGGTTTTGTGAACAATTATATTTCATTTCATTCATATCAGCATCTCTTTGATGCCTGAAGTACCTGTACCAAGTGCTGGGGAATGTGTATAGTGTCTGTAATGTCATTCTGACATTCTCCTTATTGGAGCTGCACTTGCTCTTCCTCTTTTTCTTTTTCCCTTAAGGAAGACTAATTGTCTAGTACTTACTAATATTTTTAATGGAAAAATTATCTTTTCTGTATAAGAGGATTGATTTTTAAGCTGTCATCTCTTCAGCAGTTTCTCCTCTTCAGACTGTTTCTATTGCATACACAGAAAATTTTGCTCTCTCAACACACACAAAGCCTTTTTTTTTTTTTCCTCTTCAATATCAGTTATATTTTTAGATAACTCATGGATGACTTTTGCTAAAGTTTCCATTTTTAAGTGACCTATTTGAGGGAACTGTGGAAATTTTTGCTGCAAGATCTTTCTGATGTGGAAGGATTTCTTTTTAGATAATCGTTTTGGTTTTGAGGATGTGATTGTTACAGAAATGGACCCATATGTTCTTAGTGTGCAAAAGCCCTCCCAAAGTCTGAGCAAGTTAGGGACAGGATTTTACAAGAAGCTTTGATGAGGTGTCTGGACCTTAGCAGAAGGTGTTTGTGTCATTTAAGCAGGTTTGAAAGCCAGCATCTTCTGTTGGGTGACTTCTGACAAAGGGGTGTGTGAAACCATTGGTTATATTCAGAGTGGTTATCAACCACCAGCTCCTCTGAGACCTCTTGCTAATTGCTGATAGACAAAAAGTAATCTGATGAACTGGACCTTTGGTCCATTCTCAGAGTAAGAAATGAAGATCTCTCATTATCTCAGTAAGAAATGAAGATCTCTGATTATCTCGTTATTCCAATATACTGATTTAATTAGTATTTGAAATTTCTTGTGTTACAATTTCAAGTACTAATATATTAATTTACATTTATGCTGAATGCAAATCAGTTTGCTTTTAACTTATATTAAAATGCTTTCTTTCACTGATACCACAAGAATTAATAGTGCATTTAAATGATTTATTTGTCGTGTTGTTTTGTCTGATTTAAATGATGGAGTCACCCACTTAAATACTTATCAAAAGTGTTCCTTGAAATTGTCCCAGTGAAACATCTCATTCTGAAAACCACTGTTTTTCCAACACTGCTTCATTAAAAGGAACAAAAAGCTCTGGAACGTGTTCTTGGTGGTTCTGTATTTTTTTGTTTAGAACTTCAAGTTCAAAAATGGGTCTATATTTTAAATTAGTAAGTTACATGAACAAAACTTGTTTGGAATGCTGTGCAGTAACAGCAGTGCTGTGTTATTAAATACAGGCATTTAGAAAGGCTTCAGGAGATCAAAGTTGTAAAATGCATGAAAAACAGGAATTCTAGGTGTCTAAACATTGCAGCTGCCTTTAGTGCTGTCTGCTGATCCAGATGGCTCATGGATGATCCTTAGCTGGGAAGTGGTGTGCTGAAAGCTGACCTGCAAGGTAAAAGCCCACCACCAGTTCAGAGTATCCAGCTATTTATCCTCTCTGTATTGACAATTAAACAAAGCAAGACCTTTTTCTTGCTGCATGTGCCTGGGACACATCCTGGCTCTTAAATGGAGACATTTGTCTCTGCCGGTGGTTCTTTGTGTGGCTGGCAAAGTTTACCTCTTGACAGATGCCAGAGAGAAGATCATCACTTGACAATAGCTGTGAAGTTGTGAAAAGAAAACTTGTTCCTGTGTTTCCTGCAGCAGCTCTGAAAGGAGCTTAGTGGGCACTTCTGAAGATCCTGTGGAGTCATTATCTACATGGTTTAGTGGACTAGATTAATTGGAAATCTGGTCTTCTACCTAGTTCCTGTTAAATTCAACCAGGTAACAAAAAGGGAAAGTGTATTCTGAAAAATTAAAGAAACATCTTCCTTTCTCTGATTTATGCAAATGGAATGCATTCCTGTTGTAATGGACTTTGTCACACTCTTGTTTCTTGGCTGGTTTGTCGGTGGGTGATTTGCAGACAGGTTTTCAGGCATCAGGTTGCACAAGAGGTTAACATCAACTTTGGCTTTCTTCTCTCTTTTCAAGACAGAAAGTCTGTTAGTATTTTGTAACTATACTTGGCAGGGGTAATGATTTATCACAGGGTGCTTCTTCCAAGTGTGCCTCTTTAGGACGCTGTGCATGAAAGAAATCCAGGCGGCTGGCCAAGGTCCAGGGTCTCCAGCAGAGAGAATGAACAAGGGAGCGGCTCAGGCTGCAGCCCCATGAATCTCCAGTGAAAGGGAGAGGGCTCTGGGGCTTCAGAAGGGAGAAAGGAGACTGGCAGGGTCACCTTGGCCATGTGCAAGGTGTCCTCCTGGCTTGTGCTGCTGCTGGCGCCGCTGCCCCTGCCATGTGCTGTGGATAAAAGCGTTGACAACAGAGAGGGTGGCTTGGCCATTAGTCTTGGCCAGGACAGCAAGAAGAGATTGTTGTCAAAGAGCTCCTGCCTTCAACTTCCTTATTTTTAAAAGCCCCTTTCAGTGAGTACGGATAAGCTTCCTTGATAAATACTGGGTGCTGTCAGAGACATCCACAGATCTTGACTGTGGATTTGATCAGGGATTAAAGATCTTCCCTGAGCACTGTTCCTTTGTGCTGATGCTTTACTGCCCCTGTACTTGCAGGTCAGCTGGGGAGTAGCTCATGAATTCTGTTGACTGAGTCCCAGAGCTCAGTGTCTTTCTAGCAGAATGGCTCCTTCTTATTTCTGAACTGGAGGTATCTGAAGAAATCTGAATTTTTAACTTTGCAAGCAGCTCTATGTAAGATTGTAATTAGGATGACTGTGGACCTATGTTAATTTGTTCTTCTGTTGCTGTGCATATCAATTTCATGTTAGGTATGAACAGAAGAATCATAATTATCAGGCAACCAGTTCTTTCGGGACATAAAAGTTACTTTTTACCTTGCTGCCTTCTTTTCTTCTCCTTCTGATCTGCCTAGTGTGGATTTCTTGTTTGTGAAGTATTTAGCATATTTGTGAAGTTATAACCAACATAAAGTAGCTTTGCAAAGTTCTCCCAAGTCTTAATGATTGTAATGAATTATCAGTATTCTGAGTTGAAGTTAAAAAATATTTTAAATTTTCAATGGATTTTCCAGCATTAGAAGCCAGTAATATTTCATTATGTTATGTTGATTTGTGTGTTCTATTGGTAGTATAAATGCTCAGTCACATGAGCAGGTTTTTGGGCTGGAAGTGTTTTCCTGATGAGTGAGTGCTTTGTGCTCTGATGCTGTGGCTGAGTGGTAACGTAACATAATGGCAACAAAGAGGTAGGCCCATAAAAATGTTCCTTTGTCATGACACAGATTATATCAATTCACCAAATATTCTCTCTGAAAAGAAATCCAAGACCTCATCTCCTAATTTAACCTGTACATTCCAGAAAACATGGTGAGTTTTGGACACTGATGTGAGCTGCAGGGCAGGAGTGAAGCCAAGAAACCTTTGCCAAGGGTGGTTTGCTGCCAGCTTAGTGGTACTCAAAGACCCCTTTTATTTCATGTCATGTAATACTGGTATTAAAACTGCAGCAGTTGCTAATGTGCATCAGTGATACTGGGAATGTTCATAAAATGTGGAAGGGACTTTTACAGTAATGTAATGGAGTAAAATAAAGTGCAGCCTAAGAAAGATGACACTGCTGCTTTGTTTATACAGTGCCCCAGGCCTCTGCAACCCTTGGGCAGATCTGTAGCCCACAGTTTGGGGAGTTCTGCTCAGCAAAACTTGATGGAAAGTGTAAGGTAGATAACTACCATAAAAGTGAGATTTCAAAAGCTGCTGAGATACCAGTGTGTAAAGTGCTTAAAAACTGAGGAGCCAGACCACTGCGATTATTTTAAAGTAGTAATTAAATCTCAGTAAATCTGCCTTATGTGTAGAAATCTTTACTCAGTTAGCAGGTTTCCTGTTGAATTTTGAAAATAAAAATTTCAAGCTAAAAGTGGTGTATACAGGCTTAGATTACAGATTTTTCAAGGGGTGGTTAAGATTCAGCTTGCTTTCTGTGTTGAATGGGTCAGCTTGAGGGATAGGGGTGGGATTGGGTGGTCCTGTGTGGTGGCAGTGCCACATGCCAAGCCAGGACTTGGCTGAAGTGGTCACCAGGAAGTCCCCAAGTCTCCTCTGAGCACAGTGAGCAGTGACCCAGTTTGTCTGGCAGGATGGGAAGGAGAGAGATCTTTAAAATGTGTGAAAAGCTGTGAGGTCCCTGAGGGGCCCGGGGTCTGCTCTTCAAGCTGGTGGCTGCTGCCCTGCTCCCCAGCACCCTCCCTGCTCCCTGCACCTGCAAGCTCAGTGAGAAGGCTCCAAGCCCTCAAGACTTCCTTGCAGCTGGTGGAAGTGCTGCTTCGTGTTTCCCAACTATGGAGGTCAGAAATTTTTGTCACTTGGAAACCTTTTTAGTAGGAAATCAGTAACTAAAGTCAAAACTGTGCGTTGCGTGTTACGAATCCTTCAGCTGAGAGGAGCAGACAGATGTGCTCGCTGCTTAGTTTGGAGAAGGGTCTCTGAGCAGGAGGCTCCCGGGGATAACAGCCCTGTCCTTGTTTGCAGAAACCTGGGGGCTTGTTGACAGTGCTTATTTTTTCCCTAATGTGACAGGGGAAGCTCCTGTGTGCCTCAGGTTCTGTGTCTAACTACTCATAATCACCGCTTAGATTTTAGCTACATAGGTAGAGTGTTTTTAAAATGAATGAATAAAATATGCTGTGATTTCTAAGTACTATTAGCAACACAGTTTTTTACTCACCTTGTCATACAGTCATCTTCCTACATTAAAAGAAAAAAGTGAAAGGGTATAGTTTCTGAATAATTTATATTTTATGCAGTACAGGTGTCTCTAGACAAAAGAGAGAAATATGTGCTACTTCCACATGAAATACAGAGATAAGGTCTATCCCAGGTTAGAGATACCTGTTTCTTTCCTGTGACAAGAAAAGGCTTGAGATGATGAAGGTGCAGATCTGTGTCACGGATGCCAAAACTTATTTAGGATTAATTCTGCTTAAAAATAAACCAAATATTGGTTTATATCATTTCTGAAGAAGAGAAAATGCCTGTGCATGCCAGGAAAAAAACCCTCACTTGTCTCGGTGTGTGAAATTCATAGGAAGTAATGCTCACAGTGTATCTTGTAGGAATAGGACTTAAGCTAATAAATGTATTATGACAAGGGTTTTTTCTCACTGTGTTTTTGTACAAGCCGCCAACACAGTAGGGCCTTAATTTCAATTCAGGCTTCCAAGCACTGCAGTAATAAAAATAAACACAACCATGCTTGCACAGAAAAAAAAAAAAAAGAAAGTTTTTTTAAATTTTGCAGTTGCTCTTTGGGAGCATTGTGGCCCCTGCCCCTGTGGGTGGGGTGCTTGGTTTTTTTCATAAGTGATAAGCAACATGGATAGTTCATTTAGGATGTTTAAGAAACAGGCAACAAACCTTTACAGTTGAGGTGCATTTCTGAGGTGCAGGTACTATCATACACCCTTCCAGCAAGTGTCTGTTCTGTGGTCCTAGAGATCTATTGCCATCAAACTGTAGTGGGAGGAGGTAAAAAAAAAAAACAGCAGCCAACTTTTGGAAAGGTGCTGAGGCATTTTAATAGCTCTGGTACTTAGAATCATAGAATGGTTTCAGTTGGAAGGGACCTTAAGGATCATCAGGTTCCAACTTCTCTGCTATGAGCAGGGACACCTCCCACCAGACCAGGGAATCATTGAATTCCTGGCTGGTTTGGGTTGGAAGGGACCTTAAAGATTATCCAGTCCCACCCCCTGCATGGGCAGGGACACCTCCCACCAGCCCAGGCTGCTCCAAGCCCCATCCAACCTGCCCTTTAACACTGCCAGGGATGGGGCAGCCACAGCTTCCCTGGGCAACCTGGGCCAGGCTCTCACCACCCTCACAGGGAAGAATTTCTCCTTCATGTCTCACCTCAATCTCCCTCTTCCAGTTTTAATCCATTCCCCCTTGTCCTCTCGCTCCCTGTCCTTGTCCAAAGCCCCTTCATCCCTGCTGGGTTGATGCTTCACTGGATCCCTGTTGCAGCTCCCTCAGAAAACAAAGTAAAGCCATAATTCATACTCTGCTCAAACGACCTTCCCTGATGAGAGAGGAACTTGCATGATAAATGGACGGACTTAAGTATGTTTATGAATTACCAAAGCCTCTTAAGCCAAATTGGTATTTTTACTTCATTAATTAGAATGTCTCCATATTGCAAACACTGATGGTTTTACCCCAAAACAGATGGCTTGCTCTGTAGGAAACCTAACAACGTGAAAATACCAAATGCACTCTTCTCTGATGGAAGTTTTACTTAGGTTTGTACGTGGGGTGAGTCTGCATCCCTTTTCCTTGATGAGAGATGAAAAATGACAGCTTACATTTTAAGGAATGTAATGGCTAAGGCAAAGCAAAGTAAAACACATAACCTGCCTGATGTGATTTTTGTATGGCAGGGTTTGCTGGCTTTGTTGCTGGGTTTTTTTGTTTTTAAAAAGTAATTTTCCAGGTTGTTCATGGAAGGAATTGCTCGTTGCTGGGGCTGCAGGGACAGGAAGGGGCAGGTTCAGGTGGGGGGAGGTTGCCCTGTGCTCTGCCTGCGGGGATGGGCGAGCAGAGCCCGGAGCTGCTCAGGAGGGACCAGGTCCTGCCTGCAGCTCCTGCCCTGCTGCCTGGAAATGTGATGAAATGTTGCAGGAGGTTTGGAGTTCAGAAAGGAACAACCTGCAGCGGAATTCAGAGGTGGGTTTGCATCGCTGAGTGAGGGTGGGAAGGGTGAGGAGACATGAAGAGGTGATTGCTGCTCCTGGGGGGAGCTTTTGTTTCTCTTGTTTGCTTCAGGATGCAGTTAGAGGTGTTAAAACAGAGACGTTTAAAATTTTTTAAAGCTGTGTGGCCTTTTTTCCGAGCTTAAAAGTACTCGAAAATGGGTGTGCCTCTTGTGTTTAATTATTTACAGAATATCTTGCAGAAATGTTGATTTGCATGTAGAAAAGAGTTACCTTTTGAATTATTAGCTATGGCAATCAGAGATAAGGTTTCTTTTTTTTCCTCTTTTTTAAAATGAAACACGCCCTGCATGTCTCTCCATCCTTTCTTCCTCCTTCTCTTCTCCATCTTTTTTGCTTGTTAATTTGATTTTGTATATATAATAAAGCCAGAGAGTATTAACAGAGGAGCCTCAGCCTGAGATATGGAAAATCACAGGAATGAACACTTCATATTTTATTGATTAGCATAATACACTGTTTAGTTTGCATTGTGAATAACAAGGCTTTAATTATTACTGGCTTTCTTTTTCAAATAAAATACTCAAGAAAATATGTCATTGTGACCTGAGGAAGGAAGGAGGGATTGGGATGGGGGGTCATGAGGATCCCAAGGACACAGAGACACGAAGGCTCAGATAAAGCTGACTTGGTACATTGTGTGTGCTTATGGACGGGGATATTTTTAACTTTGCATTATTGAGATCCTTAAGCAGTGGTAGCAATAATGTTGCTGTGAAACTTACTAATGACAAATAGAAGTATAATTCTGTTCTCCAGTCCAGGTAGGTCTTTTTTCATACTGTGTCATTGCTGGTGAGAGAGCTGTGCATTTTATGAATCCCTCAATTTCAAAGAGGATTTGCTGGGTGGTATAATGCTGATTCACAGGCTTCAGTCCTGGGGTGCACTGAGCTGAGGGGGTATGGAGAAGGGGCTGAATTCCCTGGAACAGCTGGGATTTCCTTCCCTGCCTGGAATGTGCCACTGGTGCAATCCAATCTGCTGTCACCTTCACCTGTAGGGCACAGTCGTTTGGGGAGAGAAGTTCCTGGATTTGACTTGTGAACTTACAGATTTCTGGTAAGATGAAAATTCAGTGTCTACATAGCCAAAATGTAGGCGAAAATATGTGCTTATTTAGGCTGTTAACCCTTGATTCTGGAGAAGGGAGGGAAAGGGGGCTGAGAGATTAATGTCATGGGGGTTTGTGTGTGTCCGTGAACTTGAAGAAATACTGTGATGAAAATGTTGATTTCTGAAGTCTGGCTAATGCTTGGCCAGATAGTTTTAATGTTGTATTTAAGGAGTTTGTTTTATTTTATAAATGGATGATTACATGCTTTAATATTTTTACTTAGATGACTGCAGTATGATAATCTGTTTATTCATTCAGTTTGGTTCTGTTCATTTATCATGCACGCCTGTTCCCCACACCTTACTTATTGCAGGGTAAACTCTAGTTCAAGGAAGAAAGCCCCAATTTGGATTTAATAATGCTCTGTAGTGTATATGTGTTGGTTCAATTATGTATTCTGAATAAAAAGAAAGACATTCCTTCTTCCTCTCTATGCCTAAGTCATCATATTTTTTTCAGATGCCACTTACTAGTAACTCTAGCATAAAATTAGAATGATGCATCAGATCTATAGGTGCTAAAAATAACTTCCAGTAACAGCAAGAGTACATCTGAAGGTATATTCTACATAGTCTTAGAAATCTGCTTTCCCTTATTTTTAGCCATTTCATGTCTCCTGGTGGTTACATAACTGAGATTTGCAGCTGAAACTAAAAAAGTGGATTATCCCCATTACAAAGTACAACAGTAACGAGTTTATCTGTGTTCTTTGCAGCACTGGGAAGGAATGGTAATATCAAGGCTGTGAACTCACCAGTTTTGTTTAAGAACTGAAATGAAATTTAATGGTAATAATGGCTTCAGTTAGACATCTTCAGACTGTTCCATCTCCCAGTTTTGTCTTATCTGAAAGTATCCTGAAAACTTTCGTCTTAGTCCTTAATGGTGGGATAAATTTTCATCCTCAGGCCTTAACTTTGGCAAGCTCTGCAGGACCAGATTATCCCAGACTTATTCTCTGGGTTATCTGGGCAAAGCAAAGAGAAATGGCTTGAAATCTTCCAGAAAAAAAAAAAAAAAAGAAAGAATATGTTTCAAGTTAGTGTATTCAGTGTGACATGATCACAACTTCAGATTTATTTTTTTTTTTAAGCGTGGGCTGATGAAAAGCCCTGCAGCAAAGACAGAGGCTCCTGCACATAGTTTTCACCCTTAGTCTCCAAAGTATTTAAATTTAGCTTTAGAAATTTGTCATTTTGGGCTTCAGAGACACTTCCTAGGAGCACACTTGGTAATTGGCATTTGGACAGCAGGATGTTGCAGTCAAAACAGGTGATGGATTGTTCTCTGTCTGCTCCCTGATGTGGCCACCCTTGAAAAGTGGAGAATAGCTCCTGTGTTCCCCTTTACCTCTTGTTATTCATGGTTAGATGGCCCAGTGCAATACAGCTGTAATGACTTGATCAAATGAGTGTCCTCTTCCTGTTAATTGCAAATATAAAAAATACTGGCTGTGCAGTGCAACTGCTTTGTTCTGCTTGAAATCACACCACTTCAGCCCCTTTTTAACAGTAAACTACTCAGGAAGTGTGCAAATAATACAGGCACATTAGTGGTGGTGATTTAATAAAGAAAGATAAATCTTCTGGCTGAATCCAAGCCAGCAATAGTGAGTTAGAAAAATCAGGTAGGACTCCTGTCTGAGCAATATTTCCTATGATAAAAGAATCAGCCCTTACTCTTACCTTCTGCTTCTGAGCTGATTTTTCTAAATTATCCAAAATGCTGATAGAGAAGGAGGCTGCAGACAGCTGGTCCTTGGTGGTAGATGCTGAAAACAAAATGGCTGGTACATGTTAGTGCTGCAAAATTGCAGATGAAGGGCTTGACTGCAATTAAGTTATTTCGATTGAATAGAAATTAAGCAAAATACAATGATTTTGACTGGTTGGGCAGCTGTTATTGGGATGGGAGAAAGGGAAGCAGACTTAAATTAAGTGAATTTGCAAACAAGCCTTCAGTTACTGCTGAAAAGTACAAGTTTTTGCTATTCAGAAGAAGATCCTAGATGTGTTTTCAGCCATGCAATTAGGAAATGCTGTTTGTATTAAACTCGTGTTGACTGAGGCTCAGAGCTGGGTGCTCTTGCAAGGAAGATAAGAGTATACAGTATGCAGAAGAAATGCTTAAATTATTATTTTTTAAAAAATTACTTTCCCTCTCAAAATAATTGTCCTTTGTTTGGAGAAGCCTCTACCCAGAGACTTCCATGTCTTTCTTCTGGAGAGCTGATTTTTTCTTTCTTTGAGACACACTGATCGTCATTGAGCTTCAGTACTGAAAGCTGGAGGATTTGTGTTTAATAACTTTAAAGTACCTTTAATTTTAAGCTGTTGTCTGGGTTAATTTCAAAGGAGTTTGATTTAAAATAATATATAAAATAAAATCATCTTGTTTGATAGCCACAAATTGAGTGCTCAGCTGAAGTAGTCTTTTTTTGTTGAGTAGATTTGTTGAGTGTATAAATGCTTCTGTAACTTGCACATGCTTTCATCCTGGTGAACAAGGTCTTTTTATCCTGGTCTAAGAAAACATGTGGTTTCCTAGAAGAGAAATAGAAAAAGGTGAGAGAATCCCAGGTATTTGCACAGTGAAATACTAAGAGGTGGATGCTGTAGCTTGGAGGCTGAAGTGTTTCAAAGATGGAGTGTTTCAGAACATGGATGGTGGTAAAATATTTTTCTCTGAAGTTTGTTTTGTGCAAAACCTTGGGCACAAAATTTATGGGACTGTGAAGTCAAGAAGACTGATTGAAACTTTCATAAGAACTTTTCCTATGATGGGCCCCATAATGTGAACTGTGGAGGTTCTCACAGTGCCTTTGATATTTATCCCTTTTGATCTAAAAAGTCTATATAAAGATGTTCAATTTTAAATGCTTTAATATGGTATGTTCATAATATTGTAAGCTTTAATTAAAAAGTACTCTTGAGGGCTGTGCATGTTTACAGAAGCAGAGCCTGTTAGTAATAGGGTGTGCTGTACTTTTAGGTGAAATGATTGCTTAGGTGTGATTCTTCCTGAATTGTGAGAATGGTATGATATTTAAGGAAGTGACACACACTTCCTAATATTTACCATGAAATATTTCTCTGTAGACTGCCACAACAGGGATTAGCTCTTTCACCATCATTCCAAGGAGTTGATTGGCTCCTTTCTGCTGCTTCAGTACTCACATTTTATATGGCAATATTTTAAACTTGTAAATAATAACAAAAAACTAGAGATTTTTGAAAGACTTGTATAATACAGTGAAAAATTCCAACAGCTCAACTGCTCAGAAGGACATTGATACTTAATTTAAAAACACATTCTAGGCATGTGTCAATGTAATGCTAGGTAAATATCCAGTATGTTAAATAATTTTTAAGGTCTAGAAGTAAAAGCTGTTATATTGGATTATTTTCTCTGGGAGATGCTGATTTAGTGGAATGTAAGGCAAGAACCTCAACTTTCATGTTATACTAGTGCTATTGTAAGGATAAATCAAGCATATGGTGTTGAAAAATGGTCGCTGGATATACCCCAGTAAACATACTGCAAATATACTGATGCTTTGGTTGCAACTTTGGTGGTAAAGGCACTGATGTTAGGCATTATATGTTTCAGTTTTTATTAAGCCTTCTTAGATTCGGTCAGAATAATGTAGAGTATATTCATGTTAGAGATTATTGTTTTCAGGGCTTCAGATTTGCTTGAGAGAAAGAGAAAAGGAGCACATCTGCTTGCTTAGAAGTGCAAAGATTTTCACAACAGAAAAGTTTTTAAAAAGTTGAAATATTTTGTCTGGAAGTTCTTTCATAGCTCCCTGGTCAGCAGCCTCTCTAAGATGGATTATTTTGCTGGAAAGTGGGCAACGTGCAGCATTAATCTCTGAAATGAAAAATGTAGCACAGACTCTTGTTATAATATGGTGAAATGTCCCTTGGTAGCAGCTGTTCTGTGGGAGCAGGGCTTGCATGGTCTGTAGGTGTGCAAGTTATGGGTTAACCTGGAGCTGATTGTTCCTTCATAATGCACGCTTGGTACTTGCAATGACCTCTGCTGTTTTTTCTATCTGGAAAAGTTTCTGCATCTCTTGGCAGTGCCCAGGTAGCCCTGACCTTTGGTGACATGAAGGTGTCTTCATGGAGTGTTCCAAGTTCTGCCAGGAGGACAGCTCTGGTAGGACAGCTTGCCCACGCTGCTGGAGTGCAGACAAGGGAGGAGCTGGATTTATTATGGAAATGTTCATTATTTTCCATTTCTGTGCTTATTATGACTTTATGTAAATGGCATCAAAGGAGGTGCTCATGAGACTGGATGCTTTTGTCTTAGCAATTGAATTTTTTTTAAAAAGCTTCTTTTTGCATTCTTCCCTTGTACTCACAGCAGTATTGTTTGGAAGTTTTGTGGATGTCCAGTATAACACACTGGGGTGGGAGGTGGGGAAGTTTAATGAAAATAAAACATAATTTGCTTTGCAGCTAGAGAAAGATTGTAATTAGGATCAGCTGGGATTGCAGACAGTTTGGCATGTGCCCCTTGTCACTGCCAGCCAACTCAGCAGGAGACTGAACCTCTTCAGTCTTGCTGGATATGTCGGATGAGGAGCTGTGGGCAGAGACGACCATGGAGGTGCCATTGGGGAAGCTCAACTGGAGCTCACCTTGAACATCTTCTGCAGAAGCTGGTCTGGATCATCCCGTGGCAGCCAGTATGATAGAAAAACAAAAGCCTTTCTTACAAGTGCCCTTGAGGGACCAACTATTATCACTGATCAGAATGGGATCAGTGGACGTTTATGAGCATTACTGGATAAGGGTGATTATTATTTCTTGTTTCCTGATTGTTAATTAATTATCCAGATGAGAATCACAGCTTTAGCATGGTGCTGGTGTTGTAGCCATTCTCCCTTTGCTCATTTGGAGAGCTGGGGCTCATCTTTATGCCACCAACAGCTCCATTTTTTTAGTTTGACTCCCCAAAAGTGTCCCTCAGATCATCTGCCTGACCAGTGCTAGCTATGAAATTTGCTGTGGGATCTTACTTTCTAGGGAGCTTATCCAGAGTGAGGGTTTGTTATGGGTTTCAGGGTGTGTGAGAGCTGTGATTATTTCTCTGAAGGGTTTCCATCACTGTCTTTCATTTCCTCTCCCCATGTGGTCAATGTATTTGGGCTTTATGGCCAACCAAGACAATAGCCTGTTTGCACAGACTCTTGTCTGAATTGCAAAGACCTACAGGTCTTCTCAAGAAGGTTTTAGGACATGAAAGAATTGTTTTGTTTCTTTGGTAGGATAATTCAGTCTTTGCTAAGACTTCATTTTTATTGTGAATCTTAATGTATGATTCTGTTTGATAACTCTGCAATCTTAGAAAAAACAACCAACCAACCAAATGCAAAAATTCAATATAGAGAAGGAGTTTCATCAAAAAGAGTTGCTGAAAAAATGGGAATGTCTCTCCGTTGTTCCCTGGTGGCTGCTGGAAGCAGGAGGGCGGGCATCTGCTACAGTAATAAGCAAGTCTCCAGTTTAATCTTATGCAGGAGAAGTTCATGTTTTCAGAGTATCACAATCTTAACCTCCTGTTAGGCCACATGGAGAGATGGTGTTTATTGCTCACTGTGCATCTCTGAGATGAGCAGTATCTGGGAGGATGCCTTAGCCCACCTCGTTGTGCCTGCAGTGGGAGAGTTCATGTTGCATCCCAGCCTGGATGGTGCCTGTAGATAGCCTTGAACATCATGTTCTGTAGCTGTTTGGTGACTGGAGATGCCACATGTCCCAGGAGGATTGTGTTCACAATGACCTGGGGCAGAAGAACAAGCCCCTGAAGGACAGGAAAGGATCGGAGCAGTATTGTGTGCTGGGGAGGGATGTTTGGGAAGAGCTCAAAGGGAGCTCTGGTAAAGTCTAGACAAGAAATGCCTCAATAATCTCTTTTCCTTCACTGGAGTAGATAAACCAGGATTTCTGGGTTGGTTGTTGTGGAAGACAAGGAGGGACTCAGCACAGGTTTGCAGCAAAGCTACACAAATAAACCACAGTCCCTGCCAGAAAATAACACCCAGCAAAAACCTTCAGCACTGCAGCATTTTTTGTGTTGGGGGCTGCTGCTGCCAGGTTTGGCCTATTGTTATCTTCTGTTGAGAAGTTTTGTTGGTTTTTTTTTATTTTTATTTTTTTTCATTGTGCAGTAAAAACTAATGGAGGCCCAAGCAAGGGCTTTTGTGGCATCCCTCAGAGCTCACAATCTTACTCACACGTTCCCATTTGGACAGAAGATCCACAAGGCTGAGTGTGCAGGCTTCATGTTTAATATTAGAAGAGGGGGGGGAAAAAAAGAAAAAAGGTGATTACAAACATTTACACCTTATGCATTAGGTGGGCGTGTGGAACAGCAATCCAGCTGGGAGAAAGTCTGGATGGAGGGGAAAATGAGGTAGCAGTTTGGAGAAGCAGCAATGTTTTCTTTAGAAGAGATGTGAGGAAATATAGGCAGAGTGTGGGCAGTTCTGCTGGGGCCAGAAGAACAGTTTATTTTGCAAAGAAACAGACCAAACAAAAATGCAGCAAGTTGCTGATGACAAAAAGAACAACCAACCAACAAATGAACTCAGAATTTATTCATATTTTATCTGCCCTCCAGCATGGAACTTCTTGTATCAGTCAAAGTTGTTTTTTTTCCCCCGATAGCTTCAAGTCTTGCAATCAGCTCTTTTCCCTTCAGAAGAGCAGTGATCCTAAATAATAAAAATCATGAAAAGAACCAAACCCCTGATCCATACCAGGGGACTAGAATGCTGAAGTTCTTGAAACCCCTGTACGTTTTGGAGCAGGCAAGCCTGCCTCTTTCCTGCTGCAGAGCATTTCTTGCAGCACAGATGGCTGTGCATGCTATAGATGTGACCGATGATGGCAAGTTTTATTCTTTAAAAGAAACTCCCCAAGAATAATTTATTTCAGAAAAGCTGTCTGGGCACATCGTTTTGCTGCTATTTATGTAGAGTCTCTTGTTTGGACTTGTGTGGATGGAGTAAGTGGTGTTTTCCTGGGGTGGTTGGGGGGGGGTGTGTGCAAAGGCACAGCCATGAGAAGGAGAGAATGGAGGTTTTGCTGTTTTGCCTCTGTGCTTTTCCATGTGTTTGTAATTCTCACCTCCTCAAGAGGGATCACATTTCAAAATCCATTTTTGAAGGGGGTTTGGAAACCCCTTCATCTGTTGCAAACAATACATCACTAAATGCCATGAGGTAACCAAAGTAATAAACCATAGCTCTGGTTTAACTAGAACCTTGTATTTTTACCTGGCACTATATAAACACAAATGTGGTCCATATACAAACCACTTTTGGAGAAAGGCAACATGGCTTTTATGTAGGATTTCAGCACGTGTGTGCAGTGCACCCAGTGCTTCCTGTGGAGCTCTGAGTTAGTGAACATGTATTTTAAATAAAACCCTGTATGTGCAGTATTTTGCAGTGGTTGTGCAGACAAATTCAGCAGTGTCTATACAAATACATGTATTTTTTTCTCATGTGAGTTTAAGTATCTGTTAGCAGCTCCAGGCATTAATTTCTTCATTTGAGGATCATTCAGTGTTTCTCTCATGAAGTGCTGGTGATAACCCCACAGTTGTCTCTGGCACTAGGTGCAGTTATCCTTTCTGTTGGGGGAGGAAGTGATTCCTTGATGCAAATGAAACTGTTTTGGGGATCTTTCAAGTAAATTCTGTATTTTCACCTGCAGTTAATTTAAAAGGTCATGCTCTACTGGATACAATGTTTATGTAGGACTTTTCTTTTGACCTAGAAGGTTTAAGAACAAACCAATCAAAGTACATGATTTTGGGTTTTGCTGCATCAAAATGAGTTGCTAATTTGAGTGTAGCCATTAGAAAAAAAGAATTGTAATTAGGCTATTTTATTGACAGTGGTTTCCTCTAGTTTTGCTTACCTGACCTGGAGAGGTTTGAGGGGCCAAGTTTCTCAGCCTTGAGAGCCCAGGTCAGTGAAGGGGATCACTGCCATGCCCTGCAGTGGCAGCTCCTGCAGAACAGGCTGTCTGCAGTGGGGTCTTGTGGCTTAGAAGACTGTTTCAGAAATGCTAAAAACGGAAAAAAAACCCCAACACTAGTTAGCTATCTCCTTACTAAAAAACATGTTTTACTACATTTGGTTCAGAGTATTACAAAGATTAAGAAAACAGCTTAAGGATGGCTCTCTGCTGATTAGCCCTTTATACTTCTGAAAAATATTTTTGTCCTTCCCAAAGGTGATAAAAAATGTAGCTGAAGCTTTGAAATGTGTTTAAAGCAAAACTGGTTCTGCCTTCTGTGCAGGTGTACCCTGTGTTGGAGTGGGGCTGACACCTAGTTTATCCCTGCTGACAGGCTGGGAAGATGTATTATCACCCTTTAAACTTGGGGCTGGCTATTGATGTGTGCTCCATTTACAACCAACAAGTAGACTTGTCTGTATTCCTGCTATTAGTCATGATGGCTGACATGTAGTTACATCATGGGAACCAAAAGATTTCCTTTGAAATGAGAAGTCTTCTTGGAATATTGATGAGTCCTTTTTGGTGGAATGCAGCTCGGTTGCCTGGGGCTGATGCACTTGGGCAACTCGGGCACTTTGCAGACTGTTGCTACTTTGGTGAAAGGTTTTGTGTTTCTGCTGTATAGAGTTACCTTTGGTACATGTTTCCTGATTGACTTGCTCCATAAAATGATAAGGGGGAGTGGCAGGTGCTTGAGGAGCTCCGTGGCTCTGTCTGCTTTAGTGCCTCTGAAGTTAATTTTGTTGCAGCTTCAGAGAGAGTTTGAAGTTTTTCTTTCAGCTTTGGATGAAAAGGAGAGAGGTGGTTGTGCTGGTCACTGTGCTTGTTTCTCATAAGCCAGTTACAGGAGGATCAAAATGATGAAGAGTAAAAGCCCCATGACCTGATTTAAATGGTGTTGCTTTGAGTAGGAGGGGCTGGACCTGCTGTGGACCAGAGCTCCCTGTGGGGGTTGCTCCATGACCTGTTTCTGGGGTCAGGGACACACAGCCCCAAAGGACTTCAGGTTATAAAAATAATAACGTGCATTTCTAAATTCACCTGTATGTGAGTCAAGAGAAGGTAAATGGAGATCTATTCAAATAAAACTTTTGGTTCAAGTGTTTTTTGCTGTTTAAAGACTGAAGTGGAGCTCTAGAAAAGGATCCAGGGATTGATTTTCCTTGTTCTACTACCAGGAGTAATAAGGAATCTGTAGACTGAACTGTACAGCCAGTCAGCATCCCTCTGTCCTTTAATGGAGATGAATACATATAATTACTGGCCTGGTAATGCCTGATGTCACTTAAGAAGAAAGGATTTGGTTTGGTTGTGTAATGTACTCGACTGTGCTAGCTAACCTAAATACACAATGTAGCTATTGGAAAGACTTCATTTTCATTAATTGCTTAAGCAGCTGCATGACTTAACAAATGCAAGAGGAGTTAGGTGTAAAGATGATGCTATTTTAATGTAAATCTGTATCATACTAAAACTGAAGGAGCAAAAATTATTAGTTTTCCTTATTATCTGCTCCCCTCCAACCCCCCAAGGAACTGAACACATAGTATTAGACTATGTGTAGAATTTAGGAATCGGGTCAGTCTTCTTAAACCACAGCAAAGTGATTCTTTTGTCCATAGAAAACAAAATAAATATGTCTTTAAGTGTGCTTTTACCTGGGTAATGCAATGTACACATAGCCTAGATTGCTAGAAATACTCAGTTCCTGTTGGGTTGTGAATCAAATGTGCAGGTCAGATGTTTCTGGAGCCCTTTGGATGGAAGTCCAGCAAAATCCACTGCAACAACAGGCTTCTGCACCTGAATCATAGAATGTCTTGTGTTGGAAGGGACCTCGAAAGGTCATCTAGTCCAACCCCCCTACAATAAGCAGGGACATCTCCAACTAGACCAGATTGCTCAGAGCTCAGATTATTTTCATGGCCTCCTCTGAACATTCTCCCAACAGGTCCACATCCTTCTGGTGTTGGGGGCTCCAGAGCTGGACACAGTTCTCCAGGTGAGGTCTCACCAGGGCAGAGTAGAGGGGCAGAATCACCTCTCTCCATCTGCTGGCCACACTTCTTTGGATGCAGCCCAGGAAGAGGTTGGTCCTCTGGGCTGCAATTGCACATGGGTGGCTCCTGGGTGATTCCAGAGTCAGGCTGCAGTGCCCAGGAGTCAGAGGATGTTGGAAGAGAAGCAGTTGCCTGTGCTGAGCCCAGTGGGATGCTGCCAAGAGCAGTTCTGGATGTAGCTGCTGCTGGTGGCCTTTCAGCCCAGTGCCTTTAAACTTGAACCACATGTGGTGATGGGATCTTCACCCATGTTCTGCACCTTCAGTAGGTGCCAAGATCGCTTTGATTCTTTGTTCATAGCTTTAAACTAGTAGGTAATGGCTTTCAAAGGCTGTGGCTAATAGTGTCTGTAAGGTGTTTCCTGCAGAGCAAGCAGTGCTGCAGAGGAGGCAGGTATGTGCTCTGGGACGTGCATGAGGTAATGGCAGTTATGCAAATAGCTCAACTTGCCAGACAACCCAGGGCTGCTGTTTTGTCCATAAATGTCGATGTAGGGGTTTAGTGTGGGAGGTTTTATCTCTACAGCATTGAGCTCTCCCAGGCAAGCAGTTGGACTGTGTTGGTACAGTGATGTGGTTGGAGTGCAGGCTGTGTTTACTGTATAAGCAGTTTAGTTCCATTAAAAGGACTGGGATTTTTCCTTCTGGGAGAGCAGCAACTGTATCATTATTTAGGGTATATTATTTACTTGAGATTTTGCCTGGCTTTTTGCCACTAACCTCCACAAAGATCATGAATTGGGCGAGTTTACATTTAAGGAGCAAAAGGGTCAGCGTGCTCATGTATTATAGTGTGAACTACTTCAGTTTGGATGGTTCAATGCTATTTAAATTCAGAAACACGATCAAATAACTGTGGAAAAGGAGAGGTTTTATTTGTTAGCATCTCTGTTTAATGTCTGTATAAACAGATTTAAAACTGTGTACTCTTAACAGAATAAGACAGAGATTTTTAGGTGACTCTTGCTCCACCCCCCACAGCTGATTGCTGCTAGTTGGGCACTCACAAACTTTTACCCAGTCTCCCCAGTTTCTTTTCCTTCACTGCAGTTTCCCATTCAGCCTGAGTCCTGATGAAAGAAGTGTTTTCCTGCAGAGCAGCAGGCAAGGGCCGGGGGGTGATCCTCTGCCTGCTTCACATAGACACGTTCTGTGGTGGTTGTAGTGTCATTCAAATGATCAATGTAGTGCAAGTTGTTGACAGCTTACAGCTCAAATCTTTCACTTTCCTCCACTTCTAACTTTTGCACGTTCCTTTTAAGTGCCAGACTCTGTCCTTGCTGCAATATGGTGTGGTGGGAGCCACAGGAAAAGCCAGTTCAGTGGCAGCTTCTGCCAGTCCCAGAAGGTATCTGGATGTAAAATGCCTCAGAAGGTGCATGGGTTTGTAATTCTCCTTAAATGCATGGGCTGTGGGAGTTCTGTTGGTGGAGGAGTTTGGGGCTTTTAAGTTTTATTTTAAAAGACATTTCAAATGCTCTTACACGCAGTCTGAAAGGTCTGTTCCAATCAAAACTACTTTATGATTCTGTGACATCTCTGGAAGTCATTATGAATGCAAAGCCTGGCTGATGGGCACATGGAGTTGGGTATAGCTTGGAGGTTGATAAAATATACACTGTTCAGAGACTCATGGTGCTGCTGAGTGCAAGGCAAGATGAGATGGGCACAGGCAGGTGCAAATTGTTTGATCTTACTACCATTAATTCAAGCTAAACAGATTAGAGGCCATGTACACAGGCATGCATACATAGACTTGCAAATGAGAAAATAATGTCATGGACAGCAGTGGTGATGAAGAGGTTGCATTTCCAGTTAGATCCTGTGACAGGAAGGGCTAATGAAGGCTGAGAGCACGTGCAAGACGTTCTTCAGCAGGATGAGTGAGGTGGTTTTCTCTGTGAGGCGTGGGTGAGGTCAGCAGTGCTGCACCACAGCCACTGCTGCTGTCAGCATTTTGAAAAAGGGGTCACAAAACTGAGGAGACTATGGGAAGCCACAACGGGCTGCAGCGTCTAGGGAATGAAATGTCACAGCCTGGAAGATGAGGAGTTGTGGGTGTGAAGGTTATCAGAAAGGGAGGAGCTGACTTTCCTGTGCTGTACAAGGCTTGTGAAAATCAGGACACCATAAAGCCGTGTGGTCGCATACAGGGATATAACCCAAGCTGAAATGAGAAGTGGGAATGATGAAGAAAGACATGGTGCTTTAACAGGATGAATAATCGTTGCAGCTAAGTGAATGGAAGTGATTTTCTGGCAGTAGAGGAGCTTCAGTAAAACGTAAATGAAGGGAAATCTGTGGCTTCTACACTGCAGGAAGTGGGGCTGGGTCGTCTGATGTACCTTCCTGGATTTTAACATTCATCTTGTTTTAAAAGATAGAGAAAACCAGCTGTGTATGTCTATGTATATACATGTATATGTGTGTGTGTATATATAATTATCACTCAGTTGTTTACAAGGAAATACTGGAGTGGAAGATGTCTTGCCTGATCTCACATCACTGGTTGCCTGGGCTGGCTCCTTGCTGGAGCCTGCTGTGCCCTCTGCTTCTGAGAGGCTGGAAATTGCTTCTCAGAAAACAAATATTTATTTGCATTAGCTTTGCAGTCCTCTATAGAGCTGGGAAAATAAGATATGGCATTTCCTAATGTTTCTATTACAATGTGCAAAGCATTTGAGTTATGATGTTAAGGAAGCTGGATCTTTGAAAGCCTGGAAGCATTAGATAATCAGATGGATTTGTACCTGCCCATAAAACCAAAATACTTTGGCATACAATTTGATCATTGTGTATTCAGGTTAAGTTTCCCTCCTTTTCACTTGTGCTCCATCTCTGCTGGAAGCCTTGCAAGTTTATTACTGCTGTATCAAATCTTGTTTCACCTTTATGACTGAGCAAAGCTTAATTGTGCATCAGCCAAGCTGAGACATTTACATTTTTCCTCTGGACCTTCCAGCCTTGGCTGGTGACTTGTGGCTCTGTGACAATGGCTGATAATGCCCACAGCCCAGGGAGACACTGCCCTGCCTCCCACCCTGCTACCATCTACAGAGCTTTTCTGGAGCATGAGAAATAAATTGGGGCAGTTGGGTGGTTTTTCTTTTTTTCTTCTCCACTTGTGACCTAGTGCAAATTTGGAAACGGGGTAAAAGCTGAAAAACCAGCTCTCCTTTCATTTCATCAAGGACAGTTTTTTGTGCAGTCCTAACTCTCTTGCTCATTTAGATGTTCTGATTACTCAAACTGAAATAATAATTAAATAGTCTCTTACCTGCAACCTGTACATTACTTTAAGACAGTGTTAGGAATTCTTTAGAAATTTTTATCTACATCTCCAAATAAATAATATATATATATTTTTTTAAGTCTGAAAGCCACTTAAGGTAACAGTTTGAGTTCTTATAATTTCACCTTTCTGCATTTAATGAATTTTATACAATTAGTCTGTCTGGCTTTTCAATAGCTGCCTGCTTGAGGAAGCTAACACGAAACCTTAGTCATAGTTTATTTAATCAGCAGAACAGCTGTTTCACTGCAAACTTTCATTAATAAACTTCAAAGTTTATCTACATAAATAGAATAATTTTAGCACTAACAGGTTTTGCCATAATCTTCTGTATAGCAGTAATTTTTAAAGTGTAATTATTTTACATAATGTAATGCTATGCAAAACTTGGCCTCGTTAAATTAAATGTTGAGCAGTCTCTGTTTTAAATTGCCAAGCAAAACAAAGATAAGTATAAACAAAATTTTTAGCAGATAATTTACACCTCATCCAGGTAGTGGGGCAGCATGAGGGAAACATAACAGCCAATTAAGTAGTGAGAGAAAAGGCAGATGAACTGAATGCAAAGTCACTGCTGAGCTTGATTACAGGCAAGATTACAAACATTTTTAACCATATAAATCAACAGACAAGTGAAATATATCTGTGCATGAGGTCTTGATTTAGTTTAAATCCTAAATTGTTGGTTTGGGTTACATTGATATGTTCTCAGGTGCAAATAGTTTGGTTTCACAGCAGGAAATGGAGCAGTGCTGGCAAGCACGGCTGTACCTACAGAAGGGAAGTATCTTCAGAAGGTCATCAGCAAAGTAATTCTGGTGCAAATTTACACCAGGTTTGCTTGGCCTTTCCCTTTCTCCTGGGAGTCTTTCCACTCCAGTCATGGCCCGCACAACTGAGAGACAAGAGCACTTGAATCATAGAGGGAAACTGAGGCAGGTGTATTGAGAGACCTGTGCAGCACAGCAAGGGGAGAGGGGGCTGCTGGGGTCCTGTCTGCAGAGGGAGCACAGTCTCCTGGGTTTGCACCCTGAGATTTAGTCTCACTTTTAGCACTGGAAGAGGATGTCCTCAGCCAGGCCCAGTCCTAACTGGAAGGTCTTCACGTGGCTTCCCAACATGCCATGCCTGAGACATGTCTGGTGTGATGGGGCTGTGCTGGGTCATGGAGGGGTCCCAGCTTTGTGAGTAGCTGTGAGGGTTTGTCTCCAGGTCCCTCCCTGCATGGAAATGTATGGATGTAACTTCCAGGAGAAAATGGAAATTAGCCTACCAAAGTTCTCCTGGGTGAAACCCTCAGATTAACACACCTTGCCAAACCCTGCCTGTAACTGAACCCAGGTGTGAAGGAGTTTCTGCAGCAGCTGCTGAGGCACCCAGGTGGTTTTACCCATGTAAATGCATCTCCAGTTATAGGTCTTGATCTTCTGTTGTTAATGAGAATGTGAAGTCCCAGCTCACTAACTTCATGAGAGCAACAGTGTTAAGATAAGGCCCATGGAGGAAAACCTGTGCCTTGCTGAACTGGTCTTGGATGAGCCTCGGAGGACCCAGCAGTCCCTGGATGTTCAGGAACCACCAGGCCTTGGATGTTCAGGCTTGGTAGCTCTTAATTTCACCTAAAAGACTGGCATGTCTTCTTTGTAGAAGTATAGTGCTGTTTTGAGTTTTTTGTAGGTGGGGGTGTGACAGGTGGGTGGGGTGGTGGGTGCTGCCTGCTGTTCTCCAGGGAGGAAAACATGTTTCTATGGAGAAGAAGCAAATGCAGCAAAACACCCCATGACTGATGGGTCAGGTTTGTCCTGTGCCATCTCTTGACTCTTGTGTTTCTCACATGGAAGATCAGGCCATGTTTTGGAAATTTGATGGTTCTTTACCACGTTGGACACATCTAGCTAAGTAAATTTTCCTCATAAGCTTTCCAAAAGAGAAGCTTGTTCCTGATTCCTTATCCCTGCTGCCTGCAGTGGGATTCCTTGCTTCTCCTTGCAAAGCTTCCTGACACCGTAAGGTTTTTGCTGACCTCTGACATGGGTTGTGAGTTTAAATTTTGCACCATCTGCTGTTGTCAGATGCTTGCTCCTGTGGTGGTGAGATACAGGCAGAGCATGGCAAAACAAACTAGCAGACTGATTTTACCATTTTTAAATGATTTTTTTCCCAAGAAAAAGGGCAGGGGTTTGCCATAAGGCAATTAGTTTTTGCTTTCACTAATTTTAAAACAATTTGCATTTAAGCTATTGATTATTTGCCACATAAAGGACTCCTTAATTGTTTCCTATTACATTTTCTATCCCCGTAAGAAGCTTTATTTGCACTTTTTTAACTTCTCTCTAATGGGGAAGAGATTTGGTGTTGCTGGACACATGAATAGCATGACACGAGCAGGGCAAACCTCTGATTCATTTAGATGCCAGGTTGGTTCTTGAGCCCTGCTCTGTCACTTGCATTTCTTGGAGCAGTGGGTTCCCTATTCCCCAAAATGCTCTGTTGAATGGATAGCTTACATAGCAGAACTTGCTGGAATATTGATGAAGTTCTTTGTTTCTAAAATTTTCTTTTTGCTGTGGGTATTTCATTCCCCTTTAAGAATGCTGCAGGAGAAGGGAATGTGTCCTTACCTTCTCGGAGGTGAGGAACCCACAACAGCATTTTAATTGGCAAAAAAAAGGTTTCTAAGCCATTGTGTGTAGTACTGGATGGATTGTGCCTCCTGGTTGATAAATAATAAAAAATTACTATAAAGAGCTTCTGTAATTGTATTAATTAGGGAGATTTATGCCTGGTCTCTGCAGAGCTGCTTCTGACAGTGTGTACACCTCACTGCCTGGGTGGGTGCTGCAGTGCCAGGCTGACCTGGCACCCCTTAGCTTGGGTAAACTTCCTGGACAACCAAAGATGATGCACTAAGGCTTTGCTATTCCTCAGTTTCCTTTTTTAGACCTTTTTGTGCTGTTCCAGGCTAAACTCAGCATTGTGCCATACTTGAGACAAGCCCTTCAGAAGAGGTGCAGGGATTGCTGTGTAACCTTAGACTGTGTAGTGTTGTAAAGTGCCTTCTCAAGTTACTGGAGAACTTCTAGTTACATCTAGAAATCATTCAATGGATAGGAACCCTGGTACTGGTACAAAATGGTGCTGCGTATCTCTGCATTGCATTTCCTTTTTACCTTTCAGGCAGAATTTCTTGAATAATGAATGATTTCTTTAAAGCCTGTCTTTATTTGTGGATGTGTGTGTACAACTACTGCTGTTTGAGTAGTGTCTGGAAAATAAGTTTTAGAAAGAATGACTCATTATTCCAACTAAATAGAACTGTTAACCTCCTTTTATATTTTACTGTATAATTGCCTAAAGTAGGAGAGTGAGTGGCATTTATGATCAAAGGCCATAACTGTGACTGCAGATGTGTGAAGGTTTTTCTGTTGCGTCGTAGAACCACAGGAGCCACAGGAAAGATGATTCCTGATGACATTTGGTTGCATTATTACTACTTCAGTGTTTAAGCATAACTTGTAAATTGTAGTTATTTGGATTTCAGGAGGTAACAGACTGGAAGAAGGATTTTGCTTGCATTTGGTGGAAATACCTTTGATAAAAAGTGGTTTCTAAAAACATGGGCAGTGCTTTCACTGGAAATGGAATGGAAGGATAATTTAGCTGCAGGATGAGAGTGCAGAATGCAACCAGAGCTGCTGGTGGCAAATAATGTTCAGTGTTGCATCTGTTTGAGGATACAACAAAATGCTAAATAATACAAGATTTTCATATGGGATCTTTTGGGTTTTTTTCCTTTTTGCTTTTGCTTAGTTACCTTCCTGTAATTTTGCTAGCAGTCAGACTCGGTAGTTAAATGAGTTGCTTCAGTGCTGAAAAGACATATTGTTTGGAGAGTGAGAAGAGTTTTCATAGCAGCCTGTCCACCTGTGTTTAATTGTGACAGGACCACAGTGATTGTCACATGCACACGTGAAGCTGGAAGGCTTCCACTTCAAGCTGCATGTTAGTGGGGACAAACCCTGATCCAACCGTGCTGCTACGCTCTGCCAAAAATCAATAGCCTGCAGTAAGTCATAGATGAATCAATAGAGTTGACCAAGGTAATTGAATTAAGTACCTTGGGGTGGGCAGAGCCTCAGGGTCAGCAGGTGAAAGCAGGACTCACAGTCTGCATGGCAACCAATCTTGGATTTACTCTATCATCGTGGGAAAATCACTGAGAGGAGCAATAGCCACAGTGTCTCCTTATGCTTGTGTGGCAAAATTAACCACTTCCTAGCTGTGATGCTGATCAGAGGTGTAGGGAAGACATCTTGGCCATAGCAGTTTCAACCAAAAAAGATGGTGTATTAGGTGCTAGAAGACAGAATGGTTTGATTTCTAAAACAAGGTTCACTTAAACCTTTGAAGTACTAGAAATATTTTACTTAGGATTTTGGTAGGCTGTGCTTGCGTATTCCTGGGGTGGTAGGACAGCCAGTGAGCTCAGCATCTTGCAGGCAACAGTATTTCCAACATGTTGGTTGTAGGTTTGAGGGATTTTGGAACCTTTTTCCTATGCAACGAGGTTTTGAAGCTGTAATAAATCCCTTTCACTGTACTCCTGGTGTCTTTGCTATCGTTCAGGGACTGCTGAGTGCTAGCAGCAGACTGCCTGCCATCAGAGTTAACCTATTTTGAGCTTCAGTCACTTGTACCAATTTCTCAACTAATTTTAGGACAGATGACCACTAAGCTGTTCTAAAAATGCAGCTTGAACTTTTCATTAGGGGAACAGGCACAAATGAAAAGACAAAATTTGCCCTACAAAACAGGTAACTTGTAGCTGTGCAGGAAAGCGTATGTTATATATAGTGTTAATTGTTTTTAGTTAATTAAATTTTAACATACTCAGTCAATTGGAATAATTAGTATATCTGTCATGCTTTTTATTTCAAGCTGAAAATTCTTGTGGTTGCTAAATGTTCCAGACAGCCTTATTAGAGTATACAAGCATTTTATATATTTATAATTTACAGATGTACAGCAAAAGCATGTTGAGTCAGGGATGATAAGGAGGGAATTTGGAAGTTGGTCCTCGCTGATCCCCCCCTTGCTCTTGTCCTCTCCCCTGTCCCCACTGGACACTGAAAGCTCTCATGTACAGAATGAAGGGTTTTCCCCACTTTATAATGTGTTTTAAGACTGAGCTGTCTGAAGAGTTGTTCTTTGATCACCTTTTGCAATACTCTGGTTATCTTTACATTTTTCTACCTCTTTTTTTCCCCTCATTATACATTTTGTTATGACATCTCTTCAGGTTGGAAGGTGTAACAATTCCTAACTCATTGTGCTTGTGTGTGGCTGCCACCAGATTCCGTCCTGTGCTACTTCACTTTGGAAGTAAGACCTTCTTATCCCAAAGTGCAGGAGACCACATCTCTCAAATGGCGAGGATGGTATTTTGTTCCACTGCAAGAAAGGAAACAATTTGTGCTTTAATGCAAATGAAAACATGTTTGTTTTCATATCTTTGTTTAACTTCTAGCTCTAGATTATGCCTTGTAGGAGCTGCTGGGTTACTGAGTAAGGGTAATTGAGCTGTGGAAGCTCCTCTGGGTTTTGTGTCACAGACACATTTCTGGTGAGCTGGAGAAGGCCTGAGGCACACTTGGGCAGAGTGGGAGAGAGCTGGTGTGTGTACTGGTCCAGGTCCATGGGAGATGGTGGGGCCTGGGGAGAAACTGCTGTTGGGAGCTTGGGAGGTGGCATCTGGGAGGGTTTGATTTCTGCTCCTCCGGGCAGCGATGAAGGTGGGTTTCCGTTTCATGAAGATGGGTTTCCATTTCACCATGGTTGAAATGACATAGGGATAGCCACAGCAGTCAGAAGCTGTGCTTTGGAGAAGAGGAAGGGCAAAGGGATGGGCCCATCTCTCTTCTCTCTGTGCTTGAGTAGGGTTGAAGCAATGTCTGGCTGTTAACCACTTCAGAGTGACTTCTCCAGCTGGCTGGTTCTTCCCAAACACCTAGTTATGAGCATCTTTAACCAAGTTCCTTGTGAGATAACACTTGGTCACTCCAAAGTACAATTTCTGGTATGTTAGATCAGAAATCCCCTGCTCTGGATCCAACTGCCTACTCAGTCAGTAGCAGCAGCAACATGGAGTGAGGCACAAGTGTTGACATTGGGGTTAAAGCACTTCTTTCCACAGCAGTTTTCCAGATGGAGTTGTCTGTGCTGCAGATGTTGGCAGTTTGGATTCCAAGGTGTGTTCCTCAGGTCAGAGTTACATTTTTGCTGTATGACATAATGCTGATTTGCTAAGGAAGCCTGTCATTTGTGCAAGAGAAATACTTGGAAAAGACCCCCTGGGCTTGGAGAGATTGCCTGGACTGTGGTGATGCAGTTTGCTTGTGAGAAGGGAAAGAAGGTCCAGGCTAGCAGCCTGTGGAGGCAACATAACTCACTTACCTGCTAACCTCATTTATCTTCTGGATGTCACATAGTTTGTTAACAAAAGGTGTTTTTCTACTTGTCAGAACAAAAATCAAAGTTAGAAATAAAATGCAAAATGGCACAGGAATATTTTGCTGGGTGGTGCTGAGTGAGCTATCAGGCCCTCAGATTTTGATAGCAAAGCAGATGTTTTGTCTGAACTGTTTCATCCAGAACTTGGGTTTTCCATCTCATGTATAAGAAGAAATTGTAAATTTCTTCCAAAACAATTAATAAAGTAGTATTTTGAGTATTTGCTCATGAATTCTGAGCAAAACGTATTTGCTGTAATCAATAGTATGTCCAGTTATTAAACCTATTTATTGTCCTGTGAAATAGGCAATGCTTACATTTAATCCCACATCAGTGAGGTTATTCCTGACTCTGGTGGTTTGATCAGCTTTCTCCAAGCCATCCATTGTGGTTCCTCAGCCTCTGTTGAGGAGGTGGATAAAATTCCATCTCTTGTGTCTACATTTGTGTTCCTTACAATGACCCCTGAAGAGGCGGGCGCCCCTTATTTTGTTCCTCTCTGAAAGCTGCAACTGTTTCTCTTTTATCTGTTCATCCTTGGTGATTCTCTAGTGCCCCCGTAGGAGCTTGAAACAATTTCAGAAAAATAAGAAAGTTGATGCATGTAGATGGCTGCAAATTAGCACCTTTCTGATTTGGTGAGAGTAAACATCACATTCAGCTGATTGCTTCCCACACTGTCCTGATAGATTTCATGGAGTCTCCAAAAAGATCAGCTTTTACATTTATTTAAATGATTAAAATAGTGAACAAGTGAGGCTACTTCTGTCCCTTTTAGTAGCTAGATGGGAAGATTGTTTGTCAAAACAGTTTTTAGGTACAAGTAGTGAAAATTTGAGGAGTAAATCTAAACAGAATTACTCAGCTAAAGGTGCAGGGGCTTATTTGGCTGAATTTTTAGAAGCACTGATGTGATTTAACCCAAATCTTACTGACAGTGGATGGAACAGAGGGAGTCTAAGCAAGCCCAATTGTTTTGAAAATTTACTTCACTAATCTCATTTTATATTGAGTTTGCATCCTGTTATTTTTTTTGTGGCTGTGTTTTTAAATGAATATGCTTCTTTAAAGGAGAATTGCTGCAGTGTATATTTGGTCCTTTTAGGGATGTCTATATGAGATAAACTAAGTTAGGATGAGATTTAAATTTTATCTAAAGGATCACGGATGTTTTAGATGTTTTATTAAAAAAAATGGTTATGGATAAAAAGAAAAAGAAGTCACTGAAGTCTCCAATGTGAAAATGTGAAAATTCTGATAGACATTCTTACACAACCAGTTAGGAGATGGTAATTGAACAGGAATAAATTGACTTTTGGGGGATCTTTATATTCACTCTGACTATTCCAAGTCCCCATACATCTGCTTTTGCTCTCTCTCACAGCTCTGTTCCAATTAAGGAGCCATGTTTTCCGTACAGATTGCTTTCAGCTCTTCAGATTGTTCCTTAATGAGCTGGAATACAATGCCAGGTATTAAGGGTAGCTGGCCTTTGTTTATAAATTTAGATAATGTACTTATTAATGCCATTTTAAAGTACACAAAGTCTAATGCAAACGCATCTTTTTATGGTTATGGATAAAATCTGTAATTTCCTAAGTGTTCATGGAACAAGCAGGGCAGCATGTGAATCATATCCTGGTCTTTAGGTGTGTGAACAGTGGCAATAATTCTGGGTGTCTGCCCTCCAAGCTGCCTTGCTGCAGCCGTGGCTCCACAAAGAAATGTGTCCATCATGGTGAACCTTTGATGATGTCCAAGGTTGTGTTCAAAGCCTGGGGTCAGTGCATTCCTTATGCCAGTGCTGACTCCCCAGTTGTTTACTGTTCCTGTGTCCAGTGGGACTATATTTAACATATAATAAGGTAAAACCCCTTATCTCTATTAAATGTATGTTAATTTTCTGCTTTAGAATCATAGAATGGTAAAGGTTGGAAGGGACCTTAAAGATCATCAGGTTCCAACCCCCTGCATGGGCAGGGACACCTCCCACCAGCCCAGGCTGCTCCAAGCCCCATCCAAGCTGCCCTTCAACACTGCCAGGGATGGGGCAGCCACAGCTTCCCTGGACAACCTGGGCCAGGCTCTCACCAGCCTCACAGGGAAGAATTTCCTCCTTCATGTCTCACCTCAATCTTCCTCTCCCAGTTTTCATCCATCCCCCTCATCCTATCCCTCCCTGCCCTTGTCCCAAGCCCCTCCCCAGCTTTCCTGGAGCCCCTTCAGGCACTAGAAGCTGCTCTAAGGTCTCCCTGGAGCCTTCTCTTCTCCAGGCTGAACACCCCAACTCTCCCAGCCTGTCTCCAGAGCAGAGCTGCTCCAGCCCTCCCATCATCTCTGTGGCCTCCTCTGGACCCTCTTCCACAGCTCCATGTCTTTCCTGTGCTGAGGGCTCCAGAGCTGGACACAGCACTCCAGGTGTATTTCAAAACACAACCTGGCACTTCCATTTTCTTAAATACTAATATTTTGTTTGCAAAAGAGAAGCAAGTCTTTTGATGGCCCATAGAGTAACAATTACCAAATGCAATCTTCTACTTAAGAAAACATTTCTGTGCCTCCCATCTCCCGTAGCTTTGTGTAATAAACTGTACACAGCTGAAAAGCTTTTACTTCTTTATTGGGTGGTTTTTACTGCGTATTGGGGCAGTGATGTGACTGAGGTGGGCTTTTTCCTTACGGACATTTGGAAATGTCACTGCTCAGCTTACCTCTGAAAGAAATACCTGCCTTTGCTGTGTGCTCTTGGCTCCTGAATGAAGATCTCTTCATCTGGTGTGTGTGAAGGTCCAGGAATTTGACGCGATTTAATTAACATTATTTAACATTAATTGCAGGAAAGTTCTGTGCAGCCGGTGGTGTGTGTCTTATGAGTTGTGTGAGTTATCAGGGCTGTTCATAAGGGGTTCAACACGTTGGAAAGCTTTTTAGTGATGAGGCAATTAGTAATCCAGACCTGTCCTGTGGTTCCCAGCCCCTCCCTTCACACCCCAGTGCTCCCCCTGGGGAGCTGCTCTGCTGCGATGGTTTATCCTGTTAGCAAATTAATGTAGTTCTAAGTAATATTTATTATGATACGAGTAATACCGCTTTTTAGCACAATAACAATGTTTGTATTTGTTTTCTGAAGCACAAGACCCCTCCCCCAGGCTAAATAATCAGGATTTTATCCTAAAATAGCCCTTTCAAGGACCAGCTTGGGCTGCTGCCCTCCCCTCTTGCTCCCTTCGGGTGCATTTTGCCTCATCCCAGGCCCCGCGGGCTCCCGGCAGAGCAGCAGGCGGTTGCGTTGGGCACATGTCATTCCTCAGCCTGGCTGGAATCCGTCGGGCTTGCTGGGAGCGGGATGTGCAGCGCGCTGGGCTGCGCTGGGCTGCGCGGCTGCGGCTCCGGGCAGCGCTGCCCTCAGCTCCCGGGACCGCTCCCGGGGGCACTTTAATTCCTGATTATTTATCGTTTGGCACCCGCCTGGGCTTGGGGAGCAGGATGGCAGCCGGGAACCACCTTCCCGTGCCTTACGCCGTGCGCCGGGCAGACCTTTCCTTCCGCAGGGATGCCGGGCTGGGCTGGGAGCAGATCCCTTCCTCACCACTGGACTGGCTTTCTGTGAGTCTCCCGTGTTTTCCCAATACAGTTTTGATGGGATGCAGACTGCAAGTATTGATTTCTGAGCTGTGGCAGGGGAGCACGCCCTGGCAGGCGCTGTCAGAGCAGCAGCTCATCTAATGCAGTCAGTTCTTGCAGCAGATTTCCCAGCATGCGTGGGGCAGCCTGACCCACCCTGTGATTTTTCTTGCCTGAAAAATCGCTTTGTCAGATAAAAGAACTCGGGAGACCTTGAGTCGCTTGGTTAGTTTTAGCCACTGTTTTAATTAAACGGGAGAACGAGAATATCGGGCTGCTGGGATGGAATTTTATTGAAGACTTGTCTTTGCCTTGGATGTGCCCACCTGGCAGGGAGGTGATGCTGAAGGTGCTGGGCTCTGAGCTGACAGCAGGTCGTGCTGCTGCATCTTGCTCCTGTTTGCAGACTGGTCTTCATCGTGATGCTTTGTGCAGTGGATTTATTTGGGAGGGCTGCTGAAAGCCTTGGGGTTCTCTTTTCCCCTCAGGACTGGTCTGTTCAAAGCACTAAGTTGTTCTGTGTATTGGAGAGGATTTGTTGTGTCATTGGTTTGAAATGGGAAACTGGTAGAGTAGAGGGTGGGGGGAGCAAAACTGGTCGCAGGCATTTCTCAGACCCATTTATAGGAGAGGAGACTGCTTTTCTGGAGCTGCTACTCAACATGATTGTGTTGAGATGACTTAATCCCTTTGTAATTGAGAGAGAGAATTAACAGCTATTATTATTTGCTGTCTGCTTGCCACACCATCACCCACTCGGGCTGCCCTCTGGATTTCTGAGCCCAGTTTCTCTCCAGCATCCCAGCTGAAGGGTTGTTGGGTGCTGACGAGACACCATCTTTCTGAAATGAAAAAGATATGTAAATCTTAGTGGACTTCCTTAACACTGAGATATTTTAAAAAATGTAAAAATCACTGAAGTTTTCCTCCCTCTCTTTGCTACCTACCAGAGAACGTGGATTACTAAGCCAGTGTTTTACTGTGTCATTCACTTCCCTTGTGGCATTTGCAAAAAGTAACTATTTTCTGCTTCTATAGAAGCTCCTTAACCAGGTTTATCTCACTCTGTCAGATCTTTATTTTCAATTAACACAGATATCTGTGTGTTTCTAGCAATGATTTCACAACCGATTTACTTTTGGTGACCCCTTTGAGATGTGGCATCTGGGACCAGTCGATAACTGTGGCAGTTCACAGTGTTGACTGTCCTCACAGCAACTGAGTTGATTGCACTTCCATGAGTGATACTGTCTGCACTCTGTTGTCCAAAGAGTAGGTCATGCCTGCCAATCATAGGTGTTGCTCAAGCAAATACTAACAACTACAGAAAGCATTGTATAAATAAAATAACTAACAGTATTTTTGGAGCAACACAGCCCGATCCCCACACAGAGGTGAGCACTGTCAGGACTGTAAACTCAAGCACTAGGAATTTTGAAAACATGAGAATTAATGTTCCCTTAGCAACAATCATTTGCCCCTTTTTTACACGTATATTAAGATAACTCTTTAATTATGTATAGTATTGTTCCCTGGTAACCTTGCTTCTCCACTGCAAGGAAGGGAGTGTGCTCAAAATTTTGATTTGTAGCAAAGGGAGATAAAAATTAAATAGTTTAATGGCTCAGCTCTTAACTGTGGGCTGTTCCTTAGCTTCTTGCAGCCCTCTGCCTTTTCACCATACATCTACAATTCTGCAGGTACCAGCCCTCTGTGCTGCCTGGCCTTGATTTGTTTGTATTCTTTATATTTTTATTGCAAGTATTCATCATTCCACAATTCCTGCCTGTGAGGGAGAAGGTGCCAGCTCTGCCTGGAGGCACGAGGTGTGCATGCAGATACAGTCCTGCACGGTGGGGAAGGGAACAGCCTGGCACCAGCTCTGCTGGGTCTCAAAATATTCCTGATGAGGAGCCTGTGGATGGTTTTGAGGATGCCTGTTGGAGCCACAGCCTGTGCTGCAGCTGCACCCAGCACCACTGCATGCCCACCAAAAACATCATACATGCTGACTCATCAGATTTCTCTTTTCCTTTCCCATCCTCTTACATTGATTGAGGAAGTTAATTTACTATCATCTTTCTCTTCCTCGTAATAACTTGCAAATTACCTGAGAAATCCACAGCAGGCTCTGGATCCTGGGTGGCAATTCCTGTCCTTAAAGCTGATGGCTTTGGCAGCAAGTTGCCACTGTTTTGCATCCCAGTGTTGAAAAGCTTTAGAGAGCAGGACCCAGCTCTGCTACCCTGGTTCATATGAGTGCTGGTTTTGTTATGGCCAAGTGACTGTACAGGAGAAACCTTGTCCTTCCAAGTGATCTTAAATAGATTTAATTCCTACATAGACATGGAGTATCCAGCAGTACTGCTGCTGGTGGTTGGTCTGGTGTCACTGAGCTCACATTATATAAATGAACTGAGCTTAGAAGACACCTACTTCACTCAGTAGGGAAGCTGACTTCTGAGGGACCCAAACCTGTGCTTTTTTGGGCTGAAAGCTGATGGGTTTTTCTTTTAAAATAAAGAACGTTCTTATGTCAAACTGATTCCATGGTAGAAAATCCAAGTAGGATTGAGATCGCTGGTATTGGGTAAAAAGCCTGAATTCCAAACAGCAGCTTCCATTTCCTCCCTACCAAAAAGGTTGTAATAATGGAAAAACCTTGTTTTTCCTGTTAATGGGTGAACCAGATTTGGGGAGAGCTGCAGACCAGCTGTGATAAGTGCAGGTTGGTGCTTTGATACTCCAGTTATCCTGTTGCACCTGGTGTCATGAAAGCAAGACACCTCCCTCTGCTCACAGCCTGGTCCAGCACCACGTGGCTTTTGTTGCTGAGAGCACAGGTCTCCAGGGAATGATGGTTTATTTTTTTACTAATCTTGACTGCTGTTATATTTAAAGCCAAATTTAGTCCTTAAAGTCTTTTATTAATTTTCTTCCCCCTTAACTTTCAGAACCCTCCCCTCACTGTCAGGCATGTCTTAGAGTTTTTGGGTATTGTGTTGCTCTTTGAGGTGAATTAGCAGAAGGGCATTTTAAAGTTAATTTGGAACATCTGTTTGTGATAGTGGAACTATTATTAACATAATGACATATTGGCTGCCTTTGGTGTTCAGGAGTATTTAACTAAGAGTTAAGCTGTTATCTAAGTCTCATTGCAAAGTACTATGGAAAAAGTTACTCTATGAATTAAAGAAGAAATTAAAACCAGTTTCACATGACGAAACATTCCTTTGATTTACCATCATTTTAAAAACAAAAATTGCATCAGATTTTGAAGTCTTATTTCAGAGGTTTTTTAAACTGCATTTTAACCCTGCTGTGTTGTATCTTCCTGTCCATGGGGACCTCTTGGGTTATTCTCATGGCAAGATGGGGCTGTTGGTCCATCTCTGCCACATAACTGGACTGTTGTGTGAGTGATCTCCTGTGAGGTCCCATCCTGCATCAGATCCTCCCATCAGAGTCCAATTCCATTGGAACCAGTCCAGTCTCCTGCCAGCTTTGGGCCAGGGGGGAGGTTATGCTGGGACCCATCTGGGGGTTAGTAGGACTGTCCTGGACAAGTTGTTTGTTTAGCATCACTCACAATAACTATCCCAGAAAAATAATATTGAGTTTGTCTTTTGGTGATGATTATGTGGCTTTTGATAAATACAGGGTTTCACTCCTGATTTTAATATTGTGACTCTCTGTTTGTAACTCTCATCTTTTGGAACTTTGAATCCTTATAATTATCTTATGTTGTGTATTTATATTTGGAACTCTTTGTGTTGTGTGTTTATACTTGGAACTTTTGTTCTCTTCATAACATAGAGGCTGTTCATGTGGGCTTGTAGTTGAGGGGCCTTTAGTGTCAATTATTGTATCTGTGTGCAAAGCAGTGTTGAAAACCAGCATCATGTATTACAAGTAAAAATAGACATAGTGACTTATTAGTCCTTTGTTAGGTTAATGCTCTTTTATGCCAGCTGGACTGTAGGAAGACTCAGTGTAACTAAAGCCCGGAGGGCATCTCCAGGCTCCTAAAGGCTCCTTGAATAAGTCAAAATTGCAGTCATATTTGCAATGTCACATCCTCGCAACCTCCTGGAGCAGCTCTGCTCTGGAGCCAGGCTGGGAGAGTTGGGGTGTTCAGCCTGGAGAGGAGAAGGCTCCAGGGAGACCTTAGAGCAGCTTGCAGTGCCTGAAGGGGCTCCAGGAAAGCTGGGGAGGGGCTTGGGACAAGGGCAGGGAGTGAGAGGACAAGGGGGAATGGATGAAAACTGGAAGAGGGAGATTGAGGTGAGACATGAGGAGGAAATTCTTTGCTGTGAGGGTGGTGAGAGCCTGGCCCAGGTTGCCCAGGGAAGCTGTGGCTGCCCCATCCCTGGCAGTGTTGAAGGGCAGGCTGGATGGGGCTTGGAGCAACCTGGACTGGTGGGAGGTGTCCCTGCCTATGCAAGGAGTTGGGTCTAGATGATCTTTAAGGTCCTTTCCAACCCAAACCAGTATATGATTCCATGAACCAGAATAGAAAACTGAGCAGGGAAAATGTCATGGCCTGTGGCCTCCTTGACACCTGACAGTTGTGATGGCTTATCAGGGCATGAGCAGTTGGCTTAAAACACAGGATTCCTGGGATGCTTTGGCTGGCTGTAGGATGCTGAGCTTTACATGCAGCTGGTGTATGAGCAGGGGAGAATGCAAAGGTGACAGAAAATTGCATCACTGGCACCTGTTCAAGGTGGCAGCAGGAAAACCAAAGGCTGGAAGTGTTTTGCTAAGGGAAGAGGAAACAAAAAGCCTCTCCATGGCCTGGGCTGTGGTCCTGTTTTTTTTTGGGGGGGTGGAGTTAGGCTTAAATTTTCAGTCACCTTAAGTCTGCTCTTGTGCTCCAATACACAACTTACCTTCCAAGCCAGACTAACAGATGTAACTTGCATGTAAAATGAGTTGATGAGTTACTTTATGGCATAGCACACCTGCCCCACAAATAACTTTGGGCATATATCTATATATAAATATAGATATAAACGTATCAGAGTGCAGCTGCTTTTAGCATAATCAAAAAGTATAAATTCTATAATAAACTATTGAGGTTTTTTAACAGCTATTTATGAATTCGATTACCTCAAAACTATTTTTAAATAGTCTAAAAAATTCCCCTTCTCTTGCCATAAGGTGTAATAACCTCTGAAATACATCCTGCATTTTAAATGCCTGGTTTTGCTTTTCACAATCTGCAAAGCTTGATGAGTTTTTGCTCTCAGCTTGTATAAACCCTGTGCATTCAAGCATCTTTATTGATGTGTGTATCTATTGTTTCTAATCTGGTCATTTGATCAATGAAGACCAGCATGTAATTAATTGTATAATATTGTACATGATTTCCACTCTTCATTGGTCCAGATGGATTAGTTATTTGTTAGCTACAGTTGCTTTCCTAAACAGTTTCAAGAGGATGTAATAAGAGTGGTTTAGTTCTTCCCAGCGTTCCCATTTTTTTAACTGGCAAATCATTTTTGAGGGAAACCATTTCAAGGAATACTTTTTTTTTTTTAACCTGGATCTCTTTCATCATAAGCTTAATACTTTTTATACTTTGATTTAATGGACTGAAGTGAAGGAGCTAACTGAAGATGCACAGTTTGGTTGCTATTTCATTTTCATGTCTGTGGGGTCAGTAGGGGAAATGAAAAGCCTGCTTAGATCCTGAGGACCTCCCAGAGCTCCTTTGCTGGGGAGGAACTGGAAGGAAGAGCTCAGGAGCGTGTCACAGTTTGCCCCACTTGCAGTTCTGCAACAGGGACCTTTGGTTCTGCTGCCCCTGCAAGATAGGAGATGGTGCGCAAGGAAAAGTTGCATCTGCCTGACCTGTCCACTATGATGTTCTACTTCTGCTGTTTTGGTTCTCATGCAGATGGAGGGAACGAGGAGCCACCAGACCGAAGACAGGCAAGTGTAGACTCCCGCCAGAGCCGATCTGGGCAAGGTAAACCTGAGTGTTGTGCTGCCTCCGTGCCTCGCTTCTCATCCCTTCACCTTTTCTCTGCACATTCTGTGTGATCCATCAGACTGTGTAATCCTGCAGAGTCCTGTAACCATCCTTAATATCCACATGCCTACAAGCTGACTGGTGTTCACAGATCAGGCTGCCTTTGTGTAGTGGGAAGGGGTTCAGAGGAATTCCCTGCGGCATCGCCCTTGTGCGGCCGGAGGTTGTTGGAGCTGCTGGTGTGAGAAGCCTTCACCATGCACCAGTGCCAAGCAAAGGGCTGCTGGCATGTGGTGACCACTTGCTTTCCCCTTTATTGCCAAGGGGAGAACCAGGCATGTTCTCAATAACCAGGTTCTCCTTCCCCCCAGTCCCTGGGAAGTGACGGAGAGGGGTCCTGTGCCTTCCTGCCCAGGGACTGAACTTTGTTTTGTTTCATCCTGTAGGAACAGGACAAAAGGTCCTAGAAAGACAGGAGTAAAAATAGATTCCATATGACTGAAATAATGATTCTACAAACTTTTGTTAGGTATCCATCATTCACAAGAAGCTTGGTGACTAAAACTACCACTAGGGCCATGTAAAGGGGATTTCTGTCACTGACAGCAGCAGCTCTGACATCTGCCCTGGCTTGTGTGTCCTTTAAAGCAGCTTATTTAAAGTTTTAAGCATTTGCTCATTTGTGAGGGTTGTGAAAACGCTGATATTTTCAGACAGCTCTAGAGAATAAAGCACATTTTGGAAGCCTGGCTCTAGTAGGTGCTATGTGCAGTGACTTATTTCCTCTTTCAGATTGCAGCAATACTTTTCCTTTCATTTAGGTTCAAGTCTACTGTTGTTATGGTGTCCTAATGACTTCTTATGGAGACATTTTATCCAGAGCATTGCTCTTTTTTGGCAGTATCCCAGTGTTGCACAGGCAAAATTAATGCAAGTGACCACAGCCTGTGATCAGAATTAGGGGGATTGGAATCCAGAGTTAAAACTTGGAAGACCTGTGAAATGTCAGCAGCTGAAAGTGCTTGGTTAGCAAAGGATCATCTTATCACTATTTTAAAATGTATTATTTAAAATGTTCTTATTTTAAGGTAGAAGAGTGGAATAAAATTAGGAAGGAGCAAGGGAGTTTATAACTGCACAATACCCCATGGTAGCTGCCATGCAGGTCACTTTGGATTTCTGTGCTGGAGAATATAGAATCACAGAATCACTCTGGTTACAAAAGACCTTCAGGAAGGAATGGTTGCTCTTTTCCAGACGCTCTTAGATCAAGTTGCTGCTGTGGGGGCTGAGCCTTGCCCTCTTCCTCTGCCACTGGTCCCTGGGATGTCCTTTCGTTTGTTTGCATTTTGTCCCTCAGTTTGTTGTTAGGAGCTGCAGCAGCTGCTGGGTCTCCCCACACTCATTTCAGACACTTTATTCTCTACATTTCAGCCTCTTTATTCAGCATCTTGGCTGCTGTGGAAACGTACCAGCTTGGGGCAGAGCACATGGGGCATTTTTTTTCAAATACTTGGCAAAGAGTGACCAGCCTATGTCTGTTTGCCTTCATGAGTATCACTCCAGGAAATGCAGTAGCCAGAAGTTTAAGCATGAGAGGGAGTAGAGGGGGAAACAGGTAAAAAAAATCCTTCCAACTCCTGGGAGAAACAAGGTTCTCTCCTAAATATTAGGATCAGTGGATGTGACTGTAGATGCAGGCTTTCTACAGTGTGGAATAAGAGTCTTGGCTCCAGAAAAATATTATCTTTAACTTTGCCCTGTTCTGTGTCCGTGTTTCTACCTGTCTGCACATGTTAATGTGTATTTTTAATATTATTGGTGTAAGGGGTTTTATTATGCTTAGATAAACCAGCCAACTGAAGTGAGGTCATCGTCGTGCTCGTGTTTAAATTTCCCTGTTGCTGTGTGTGATGCCCAAGTATTGCAGGTGTTTGTAAAGCCTTATTCATAGAATCATTTAGTATCTTGGAATGCTTAAAGAAATAGTTGACTAGTTGAAATACACACTTTGCAGTAACATTTTATTTAAATATATTTTCTTGACAAACTTGGAGTTCCAGATCAGCCGTGAATGATCCCTGGTTTGAGGTTTGATAAACCAAATATTCTTTCTGACTGAAACAAATTGGAGACTGTTTCAACTACCTTGTTGGTGTGTTTGTTTAGTTTGTCAGGGATAAGAAAGAAATTTTTACATCTGTGGCAGGGAAATATTTGTGGATGTTTTGTGAGTTCACTGGTTTTGTTGAGGGAAAATACTCCTGAAAACTCAGCAAAGTTATAATTAGTTTTATTTCTATATAAGATGCTGCCCCCAGTTGCCCTTGGTTACGTAAAGATTGGTCAAAGATACTGCAAATTTACACCATAATAACCAGTTAAATGCACACAGACTTTCAGGTCTTTCCCAGACCTTAAGCTGCACAAGATGCCTGGTGTTTATTATAGTTCCCTCAACCTCTGAAGTCTAGCCTGAGAAAATTTGAACTTTGTTTTTAAGAACTAAAATAAATGATGGCAAATATATATATATAAATTTCTAGTGCCAAATGTATTCTGAAAAAACATCATAGCTTGTTTCTGCCAGTGCCAGTTTTGGCACTGATGCTGGTTTGCCTTTCCTGGCACTCAGGTGTTTTGCAGACTTGCAGAGTCAGCAGAGGTGTTCAGCTCACAAGGACCCTGGAAAAAGCAAAGGACTTGATCAGCTTCTATCAAGAACCTCTAAATGGAGCCAATAATCGCAACTGCCAGTGTACAGTTGGAAGAAGTTGTTTGGTTTTTTTTCCCCCTCTATTAGCAGCTTAGTATCAAATTATGCTCTCCCTGAAAAATTATGCCCAACTGCACCAGCAGACCCACTGCATCTTTTGTTTCAGGAAGAACTGAGAAGCAAGATGATCAAACTTGGGATGTGGAGCCATGCTGAGCAGCAGCTCTGTCCTGTGTGTGCAAGACTGGCACTTGCTCTTGAGAGCACGTGTCTCCCCAGCACACCTCATTGTCCCATCCCTGTGGCGTGGGGTGTGAGGTCTGGTGGAAGGAGATGTGAGGAATGGCAGTGTTCCCACCTCTGAAGCTGTGGTCGTTGTGTGTAGCTCAGATGTGTGTCAAATGGGAGACCCACAAGTGGCTGAGTGTGGGTGGGTGCTGTGGAGCTGCCTGTTGCCCTCAACTCCCTCTGTAGTCCATGGAGAAGTCAGGAATGGAGTCAGTGGGGTGTCCAGGCTGGAATTCTTCTCTTCCTGAAACAGAAACCTAAAGTCTTTCTTTAGATGAATCTTATCCTAAACTCCCTGCCTTCTAGAAGTCCTTCTAGACAACTTGCTTTGATGTAGACACCTCTTTTGTGGACAAAATAAACCTGAGAGGAATGCAGCTTTACACACCAAAGTGCTGCTGGTGTGTGTGACTAGAGAGGACAGATGAAGAGCTTTGGGGATGGCCACGAGCACAGACCCAGAGTCTGCAATGAAGCAGAGCTGCTGGTGGGTGGTCAGGGTGGCACATGGCAGCATCACTTGGATGGTCTCAGGTTGAGAAGCAAGGCTGAGCTGCTGCTGCTCATGTAGACATGGTAGTAACTGCAGTGGAGAGGTGTAGTAGTTCTAGGTTCTAAGGAAAAGGCAATAATTCTAGTAATTCTAATAATTCTAGTTTCCTCTGACTGTAGCCAAATATTTTTTTGTACATATACACACACGTGCCTCTATATATACATATATATTTGGCTCTCTATATATATCAAAGGCATGATACTGTCAGCAGCAGCATCTTTTAGCAAGAACAACCAAAACCAGAAAAATAGCAGTGATCTGTTCCCCCTGACAAGGCTGTACTCGTTAGAGCATTGGTGTGCACACTTAATTAAAGCAGCATGGAATTAATAGAAAAACACCAGTGTCTGGCTCATGGTTTGTGGCAATAATGACAGTCTCTGATGAATAAAACATATTGAACTGTAGCAGACTTACATGGAAGTTAAAGAAAATCACCTCTGCAAGGGTTTGGCTTTGAATCTATCTTCTGTTAACCACTGTGAATGTGACAAGTGTTCAGCAAGCAAGAGAGTGAAAAAGAGGATTTTGGACTGTCAAAACTGGTGTGTGTGTGTAAAGGTTTTTAGTGTTTGTTTTGGTTTCTTGTAGAGAATGGTACAAAAATGCTGAGAGATGTTCCTGGAAGTTGGCGTCAGTAATGGATGGATTTTAGCCACAAATGATCCTACCTCTTAGTACACTGGAGGAGCTTGGCCAAGATTTTTGACAGTTATTTCAATATGGGTGTTTCCTCCAGTTATAAATAATACATTGTGTTGGTGACATTGTCCCTTTGCTGTCTGGGATAGAGTTAGTCCATCATCTCCTAGAGTACCACTATTTAAGACATTTACTCTTTTTTGCTTCCCACTTTGGTCTGTCTGCCTTTCAGTCTAGCAGTGAGCTTTTCTCTTTTAAGCTTGTTCTTGCAAGCCACTGAGATCCCCACAGCTGTCCAAGGGAAAAAAGATCATGAGTGTCTTCATGGAGGAAAATATTAGTAGGCACTAAAAGCTAAAATCCATCTCTTAAAGGTGTGGCAGGAGTGTAATCTTCCTACATTATCTGTACTGAAATATTAATGTGACCAGTTTTAAGTTGGTTTTGCAGATGAATGATGAATTGTCTGTGTGAGGTTGTTAATCTTATTGATGAGGAGGAGAACCAAGTTTTCTTGACCAGAGATTTCCATATTCTACAGCTAATGGGGAAGATCCTCACAGCTCCCAAATCTAGCTCATCTGGGTGCCTGCCCTTTTTTTGCCATTAATATTTATTTCTGCAATTAGCAATGTATGTCTTCAGTGTTTTATCTCCTCTTGTCATGTTATTTGGTGTCTTCCACGTGGATCTGTAGTAACGTGGCCCCCAAACGGGCTTCGTGTGGCTCTGGGTTCCTTCGTGTTAGGGGAGAGTTGGAGGTGGTGGCTGCTTTCAGAGGCTTCCGTTTTGGGATGAGGTTTTTTTAGGCTAAAGGTCCTCATAGAGTCACAGAATCCCAGACTGGTTTTGGTTAGAAGAGACCTTAAAGATCATCTAGTTCCACCCCCCCTGCATGGGCAGGGACACCTCCCACCAGCCCAGGTTGCTCCAAGCCCCATCCAACCTGCCCTTCAACACCCCCAGGGATGGGGCAGCCACAGCTTCCCTGGGCAACCTGGGCCAGGGTCTCACCACCCTCACAGGGAAGAATTTCCTCCTCATGTCTCACCTCAATCTCCTTCTTCCAGTTTTAATCCATTCCCCCTCATCCCATCCCTCCCCGCCCTTGTGCCAAGTCCCTCCCCAGCTTTCCTGGAGCCCCTTCAGGCACTGGAAGGTGCTCTAAGGTCTCCCTGGAGCCTTCTCTTCTCCCCAACTCTCCCAGCCTGGCTCCAGAGAAGAGCTGTTCCAGCCCTTGGATCATCTTTGTGGTTGTCTCTGGACTCACTTCAACAAGGGCCAGAAATCTGAGGCTGTGACTGGTCAGTGAGCTGCAGCTTAAGCTTAGCTGTGAATATGGACACCCTTAACCTTGTGAATGTTCTCACACTTCCTCTGCTTCTAGCTAGCTGGAACTCCTGCTCTGATCCCTCTTTGTAGCTCAAGAACATGAGATTTCTGGCATATCTCTTTTCCCCACACACACTTTCAGCTGGAGGGTTTTTTAGAAACACACAATCTAAATGCAAAAAAAAATAAATACTGCTTTGTCTGCATTATATTGAAAACTGGTGACTCTAGGACTCTGACAGTCAGATGTTAAAAAAAAAAAAATCACTAACTTCTTCATGGTTGTGCTGTTCATAATATAAGAGGTATAATTTCTTCAAGGGAAGTGCTAAGATGGTGCAGGATGAAGAGGAGAAGGCAGCTTTCCCCGCTCCCCCCAGCCAGGCAGTCCCTCTGTCTGGGAATGATGAAAGCAGGATACTTCCTTGTATTCTAACCACTTCCTTTGTACTTCTCTGTTCCCACCAGGCACCTCCACAGAGAACGACTGTGCTTTTGAACCTGACTACGCTATCCCACCTCTCCCAGTGACCGAAGGTATGCAGCACATTCGGATTATGGAGGGCATGTCCCGCTCCCTTCCATCCTCCCCCTTACTCACACATCAGTCTATCAGTGTTCGGCTCCAACCTGTGAAGAAGTTAACTGGTAAGGACTTTAAATAAAGTTCAGTGGGGCTTTTAAGGTCCGTTGGTGCAAAAAAAAAATCTGTAAGAAAAGGCTTTGAACAAGCTTCTCTGTTCAAGTCCTCGTTTGTTTGGTGTAATGGCTGCTTCAGTCAAAACCAGGAATGGATTGGATTTCATGCTGACAGAGAAATCTTTCTGTTCTGAGAATGATCTCTCTGTTTTACAAATAATCCTCTAGTTTTCTGGGTTTCAGTTCCACTTTGTACTGTGGTTTATGCACAGTGTTACAGTAATTTGAAAGAACTTCATGCTGAAATGTTGAATGCTGAGAGAATACAGCAGCAAAGTGGGTTTTTTTCATAGTTCATACCTATTTTCAAACTGTTTTGTTTCTCTAATCTGCTGGGGTTGTGGTTTGAACACGTAGAGATTTTTAAATAGTTGGATTTTCAAAAACACTTGGAGTCTAACATCTATTTAAAAGCCTGACAGTGTATTTTGAGTGGTAATGGTTTTGAGAAACTTGCTTCTTGCCTAAAATCTGACATCCCTCCGTGCCCATCTTTAACACTGATCAGCCAGTGTGCTGTGCTGGCACTGAGAGAAATCTCCAAAAACAATATTTACCCAATATAGTCTGTTCTATTACAAAAGGGAGCTCTGAGACACTTTTACCTGGTGTTGTTTTCCCTGCCCTCTGGTGAAAGGAGAAATTGAAAAGGGCAGGAGAAGCAGTTCCTGAGCCTCGTGGTGCTCTGAGCTCAAGGTGCAGGAGAATCAGGCAGGAGGTGATATGAAAAAAGGACATGAAATAGTTAAATAGCAAGTTTCAGTGCCTTACTCAGCTGCCCTCAACATGAGTTTCCCATCACTAAGAACTGCTAACATGTGGCTGAAGGTCTGCCTGGCAACGTGAAGGTGTAAAACAGCTTCTTTGTGGGAATGAGAACAGCTCTGCAGTTCAGAGGCTGGTTCTTCAGGAGGGCTGATGTTGTGACACTGGGAGAGATTTGTGGGGATTTGTGGATTTTGGGGGTTTTTTGAAGCGCTTCCATTTTTAATGTCCTTCAGTTTGCAGCCCTAAGTCCATCTGTGATGTATAGCTGGTTTGTTCCTGCTTTTCCTGGGTTCTCTCCCATGATTCTCACATTCATCCAGCTTCCTTTTCCTTCTAGTTTCCGAGTTACTTGCGGGGATTTTCTTCTTTGTTTGGTGTGGCTTAGTAGAGGCAGGTAATACCAGCCACTTCCATAGGCCTTTTTCCAGTTAGGAAAGGACAAAAAGCATTATATTTTACAAATAGTTTAGGCCTTGCCAGTGTCTTTATCTTGTTTTTTACTCTTCTATCCCCTTCTTTTGTCTATAATCCTCTGTGGTTTTATACTCCTCTGTTGTAGCTCTGAGTGACGTTATATTCATGCATCTACTTGAGCAGTTCATTACTCTTCTCTGAAATATTTGCAGAGGGTTTAAACTGTACTCTATGGAAAGAGCAATTTTTCTTACACCACTGCAGCTCCATTTCTCTAGCTCCATTTCTCTAGTGATGTCCAGCCTGCTCAGCAAACTGCCTTGGTGTACATCTTCTGGACCTCTGGTTTGTCAACAGACATGAACCTCTTCTCACTTCTCAAAATCACAGCAATTCACATAGTAGATTAAGCTCCATATATGCATAAGTATCTTTTTTCAGGGCCAGTTTCCATTTAGCTCCAAACTCAGAGAGCTTTTGTTGGGTTTGGCAGGGATGCTGTTGGAGTGTCCTGCTAGTGCCTCAAAAGAGCAGACCCTGGAATTCCAGCAGTGGTTTGGCAGCTAATGATTCAGGGCAAGGGCTGGTGGGCCATGCAGACCTCAGGGCTTTGGGCAGCTCACAGACACATCTGCTCCAGCCCTAGTGACAGGAGCTTGTAGAGCCACATTGCAGACGTTCAGCTGGTGAAGATGCAGACTCCTCTGTTGGTCTGGAAACTGTGTGATGAAATCTAGACCTGCGTGAGAGATGTACAAAGTAGGATGACATCATTAAAACACTGATAATTGTTAGTACTTAAGAAAAATGCAGGCTCCTGCTTTTGTTTGGAGGTCTGTTTTGGGGTGACACACACAAATTGGTTGGGAAGATGACTGTGTCTGTCTTCTACTTGCATGCTTATCCTTTTTCATCTGTTTTAAATATCCTGTTCTGAGTACACCCTAGGATAGCATGAAAAACACATGCCAGTGTTTTGCATGTTCATGTCTTGACGGCTCCAGGGGAGCTCCTGATCTACTCAGAATTCATCGTGTGTTTCAGTGCGTTGGTGGATTAACATGATTTTTTAAATTATTAGTTTAATTTACTGTTGATACTGTAAAAGGAAGGTGTTTATTTGACATCCGCATGCAGTCATTATAGGAATTTATTTGCTTTCATTAAGGTAATGTGTAAAGGAACTGGGAAAGTAATGCTTTCTGCTCTTTTCTTCATAGTATTTATCTCATTTCAACTATTCCTTATCATCTCTCTTCTGTTTACTACTAATCTGAGACTTATAAAGCAAAAAAATCTCTCAGAAGGATATTATTTTGAATGGCTGACCAATTACTGTATCATCTAATAAAAAGGTGGGGTTTTTCACCTGTAGTTTGTACAGACCCTCCTCATTTTTATTCATGAATAAAACAGCACAGTCTGTAAAATAAAGAAAATGTGGAGTTAATGTTAGATTTGTAAAGACAAGTTCACAAATAGCCTTGTGCTGTTTTTTGATGCATTTCTCCCGACTCTCACTCAATACCTCTCCCTTATTTTAGAGAAGTCTTGGAAGTGCCCTTGTAGCCCAGTGAAAATCTGGGAGGACTGATAAGCCTCTCGGTCCCAGAATCTTGGTGTGACTCTGGGAGCTCTTGGATAAAAACAAGCAGTAAGTGCAGGGAGACATTTCACCAAGTCCCACTGGCTGTGCTGGTTTCCTCTTCTGCTTTGTCTCGTTCTGCTGTCCAGTTGTTAATCCTACACAATAACAGCAGTGATTCCTTTTGGAACAGGGATGAGGGTGATTCTGGGAAACTGCAGTACTACAAAGAGAGGCTTTTGTCCAGCTGACAGTTGCCACATGGATTTTTCAAAGCGACCTTCAGAGCATAGAAAATTGTTGAAAAATTATCCAGTTGTAGGGGCTCTTTTCATGCTGTTCACTCCTTATATACACTTGTGTGTGACTAACCCATTCATGTCATAATTTCCATGTCTGTGGAGTGGTTGGATAGAGGAATGGTGCCATTTGTTACACAAAAATCTTGGTTTTCTCAAAAATATACATACATATTTATTTAACTAAAGATTTCATTACTAAGACCATTTTTAACAAAATGTGACTGGACCAACATCCATATATATGCTGCTTCAGAGATGAAAATATAAATGCAAAAGACTTTTTAGGCTCTTCAAGTTTGAGGGCTGAAGTGTCTTGGCTCACTCTGGAGCTGCACGTGTCCCTTCCTGTGCAGTCAGGTGGGTTTGTCAGCTCAGATGGGGAGGGAGAAGCAGCTACTGAGATGGTCCTTTCTCCTGGGCATCAGGGAGTGGCATCAGCATTAATTTGGGCTTCAGCTTAGCCCTTAAAAAAAGGGAATGAAACCTGTATGGTGTGGAGAAGCTTGCCTAGTAGAAACCTATCTATTTATTAATCTGTTTATAATACAATCTTTTAAAGTTGATAACCTGGCTGATTTGTAAACAAGTCAGCTTTTCATCCCCAGAGAAGTTAAAACACCCACTTTTGGTAAGAAGCCATAGGAACACGTCTCACAGGGCATGAAGTTACTTTCCTGAGGAGCTGAGGTCACTTGCTGACATGTTGATATCTGGGTTTTCTGTGTGTGGAGACTTGGCTGCATTCAGAGGTTGATAAATATTCAGTATGGCTGCAATTTTCCCTCTGCTGAATAGTCTGGTGATTAAGAAAAAACTAAGGTCATTGTGGCTCTAAAGGGTGAAGTAATAGTAAGCATAAGTAATCAGCTCTCCCTCTCCTGCCTCTGTAACCTATTGTTTAGCAGTAGCTAAGAACATACTTAAAATCAGTCTGTTCAACATCAGTTTATGCTGTTTAATAATTTATTTTTTATAACAACAGTGGCTTTATTAGCAAGTGTAATGTGAAAAAAAAAAAATCCATCATAAAAAGAAAAGAAGGAAAGAAAAAAAAAAGCTCTCAGCCTAGGATCAGTGTACAGAAGACACCATTTTGATTTCTGTCTGGAATAAAATTAGCACTTAAAAGTTGCCCTGCTTCCTGCACAAAGAGAGCAACCATTTTCAAAGCCCTTGGGTTAAAAATTCTTTTATAGATCAAGAGTGTATCGTTGATGACTGAAAGCCATGGCTGCAATGAAAATAATGCAGTGGCATCACATCCCTTCATTCAGGAGGGTGCTGGCAGGCATGAATATTTCTAAGTGCTTTCCTGAGTCCATGCCAGAAATAGTATTATTACAACCAACAGTGTTGTATTGGGTTAAAAGATGAGATATTGGGCTGAAGGGCTCAACTCCTGATGCTTTTATTCTGTCGCTGTGGAACCCACCACTTGCAAAGAGGTTTGTGCAAAGCCCAGTGCTGCACCTCATGAATGATTTTTAATTGACATGCTGTAAATTTATATGTGCAGGGATAATTTTATTCATTGCTGTACTTTGCTATTTCTTTTTTTTTTCTGTTGAGTGACAGATTGCAAGCTTGAGGATTCTTTTAGAAAGAGCGTGAGTGTGTGAGTGCCCATACATAGAGAGAAGAGGAGAGAATATTATTAAGAAATTAAGGAAATAAATCCAGTTTTTCTAAAAGTGGCCTAGATGTTTAGGTTCGGATTCTCAAAGGCCTCATCCCTCCTGCATCCAGTGTTAATTAGGTGCTTTGGTCTCTTTGAAGACATGGACCTGAGGAATCAGTTTCATTGCAAATCCCTTGCTGGGAGAGTGTTCCTCCCTTGCACTTTGGGAATGTGGAGACTTTCCCTAAGAACAAACTAAATGGAAATGAGCAGCAATATTCCTAGGTGTGATCAGGGAACTGACAGTATCCTCTTTCTAAAGAAGACATGGACCCTTCAGCCAAGCAGGCTGGAGCCTTTCTCTTCCCTGTGACACCACTGAGGACCCATTGTCATAGTTCTCAACACCCTGCAGACCCAGCTGGGCTGGGGACACACATGGGCAGTGTCCCTTGGGCCACCACCACCCATGTCATTAGTAGTGCTGGGAAATGGGAGATCTTGCGTCTTGTCATCACCCCCCTTCCTCTGCATCCTCCTTTACATCTCTCGGGAATACTGATGAGGATTGTTATTCCTTCCTTCTCTGTATTTTCAGCAAATGGTTAAGTATTCCTGATGCTAATTGTATTCGTGGATCAAACCAGCCAAGATCTGTCCAGTTGAAAACTCTTAATTGTTTCTTGTTTCATGGTGACAAACCCAGATTAATAATTGCAGCCCTCTGGGACTGCTGATTCTCTCCAGCTAATGCACAGACTGAGCTGGATGTGGACGTGAGAGATGAGGGGGCAGATGCTGGATGTGTGTGGTGGGGAGAAGCTGGCAATGTTGGTACATGTTTGTTCAGGTAAAAGAGGTTAAAAAATGGAAAGGATTTCTAAAAGTTTACATTTTATTGCCGAGCAGAGACTTCAGCACCCCAGTTTTGTGTTGGCTTTTGGTGAAATAGTTGCAGTTCTGTTGATCATGGTGTGTTGTCTATTTGAGCACGTGCCTTAAGGGAGAAGCATCTGATGATGACTGTGTAAAATAAGGTGTTTTGTTCCCTGCTGTGTTAGCCTGGTACACAAACCCTGCTCTTGTTTACATCTTGCTGTGACAACTGGGTGTGTGAGTCGCTTCCGCTGAGCTGCTTTATCTGGAGATGCTTTAGGGGCAGCACCAGCCTTCCTCACACAACAGCGCCTGGTTTACAGGTTAATTTGGGGATATTTTCCTGTTTCTGGGAGGAGTGGCTGGATCTCTGGTTGGTGGCACTGCTGCTCAGGCTCTCAGCCACCTGATGGTGCTGCAGTTTGGTTCATCTCAGCCTTGCTCCCAGACAGACAGACAGAGCTCACCTGCGGGGGATCTGTGCCTCTCCTTGGTACCCTTCTTTTACATGGATGTTACCTTGGGCCATTGTTAAGCATCCTGCCATTTTCCTTACTTCATCATTTCAATTCTTACAATTCCAATTATTAGAAAAAGTGGCAAAATCATGTTGTTTTGTTGTGTTTTGGTACAATGCTCCCAATGCAAATGTGGCTTGGGTTGGTGCGACCCTGCGTGCGATGGTTTGTGCCGACTACTTCAGCCTGAACAATGAAACCTAGACCCAGCCATGGAGAAGGGGATGCTGCAGCTTTAAAGCATCCAAGGGCTTACAGCCTTTTAGTATAAATTGTTCCCAGAATCCATGTCACAACTCCTTATATGGTGCTGCTTTTTTTCTCTTGGTTGCCATGACAACAGCAGCACTGCACCATTCATCAGCTCTGGTCCTGGGCTGCATCGCTAGCCCTTCGCCTTACTCCAAAATGTTCAGGAGAGCAGCAGCCAATCATTCATCCCGGTGTTCTGTGCCATTATTTACCTGCTCTTCCAGCAGTTTGCTCTGAAAAAAAGAGCAAATTCAGCTGCGCCAGAGACAGAAACTGTAAAAATACTTCATTTTCCCCCCAAGGGAGGCGTGTAGGCTACGTTTGCTGCAGCGCTCTGGAAGGAAAGGCTCTTGAATGCTGAGAGACTTAAGGAAGAGAGAAAGCTCAGTGTCCATCAAGCTGCTCTGAAATCCTCTCCGAGCTGCTCCCTGGGGACAGGGGAGATGCAGCAGTGATGCTTGGGATGGGCAGGAGGCACCACAGGGAGATGGTTGTTGTTGTGCTTTTGGGAACCGAGCTTGACATCAGCAGCGGGAGGTGTCACCTGTAACATCATCCTGACGTTGGAGCAGCAAGATGGAGCCAGGGAGAGGTGGGGACCAGGGGAGGGTCCATGCTGAAGTGCTGCTCTCAAGGCATCAGTGCCTGTGAATTGGCAGAGCGGGCAGGGCTGCATGCTGGCTGGTGATGGGGAGAGCAAACAAAGCCTTGTGAGTATTTGGACTATATTTGTCTTGCATGGACTTGGGTTCAAATCGTGCTTAGATGTTCCTCAGTCTCCTTTAACTCTGCAGAAAGCCAGTGTGGAAGAAGGGATTCTGCTGCTCCTAGTTTACAAGGAAGCCATTAGGACGTGTTTAGTGTTGGGAAGGGTTTTGCTGCTTTTGGGGTCTTTTTCTATCAGTTGTTGTTGCAATACTTTTACATAATCTGAGTTTGTCTCCTGCTTGCTGGGATCTGCAGAATTCCACCTACAAAATGTGATGGGAATGTGCAATGCAAAAATTTCACTTTCCAGCCTTGCTAAAATAGACCTACTGAGGAGTGAGTTGAAAAATGCTACAGATCTCAAGAATGTTCTGTTTTAAACATTTTAAAACAATGGGACTGAGCTAAGGTTTTTCTTTTATATTGCAAAATGACCACAAATTAGATTGGAGTGGATTATTAAACCCCTGTGTGCTGGGGAAGAAATTTTTGCTTCTCTCTGAGGGAGTGAGACTTTTAATTCAATGCTACTAGAAAAAAATAGAGATATATCCAAGCAATTTCAAGGTATAATGTGAGGAAAAGCTATTCAAGTGCCTAGTGCTCACATTGCACCTAATTTTTGAGGGGTGTTGTGCTTAAAATTGTTGGTGTCAGGACAGACTTTGATCCTTTTAAGGTATTTTTATACCCTACTGTTTGCAGCATGCTTACTTTTTTTTTTTTTTCCTGCTTTCTTTAACTGTCATCCTGTCAGCATGACATGGATCTGAAATTCCTGGTTTTCATGTAGGTGGGGAGGTTGGGCTGAAGGGCCCACTCCTGCATTTCTGAGCTGCAGAGAAGTGACAAGGACCAAGTTACCTGTGAAGTGCCTTTAGATTCAGGACTTTTCAAGATGCCTTATGTATTTTTTCTGGACATAAATAATTTTCCATTCCCTTTTTTTCTTATGCATTGCAATCCATGGTTATCCAGAGGCTTAACAAGTAGAAAAACTTGTGTTTTGTCAGAATTATTGACTCACCCCTTAAAAAATGCTGTGAAACACACACACAAGCAACGTTTCAGTGTGTTTGGCACCTGTGTTTTCAGTCCTGTCTTGTACTCCTCTGTGCCAAACCCCAGTGTCTCCAGAATGAAACCTGCTGGAGAAGGAGGCTCCTCTTCCATTCACAAAGATGTATGCTGACTATTTTTATTTCCCCCATTATGTCAGTTCTTACTACTAATTTTTGGGATGCTTCATCCATTATTTTTGGACTTGTCATTTGTTTTGACAGGTGTGCTCTTCAGTGGAAACCAATTGGGCTTGCAGAAATGAAACAGGTGGATGAATGTGTCTGTGTGGGTACCCACATATGTACATTTATCTCCATTAAACAAACATAACTCTGTGAAATGGGTAAATTTCTTTTTTTTTTTTTTTTTGGCTCTGAATCTGTTCCTGAAATGTACACAGATAAATAGTATGGCTATTTGTGACTTTTTGAATTAAACCCAATTCTGTGTTGGGGGTTTTTGTTGGGAGACTTGTCAAACTCATGACACTTTTGCATTAATTGCAGGATGGTTTGAATGTGAATTTTCTTTTTCAAATGGGAGGGAAAACCTGGCTTATCATATTTATTGGCTTTTGAAAGTCACTAGCCAGTTTTAGCATGGATTTTCCCCAAGGCTGCTTACAAGACCAGCCCTATTCTGTCATGTTTTGATACACAACTGCCTTCCCTATGGATGGCATAGAAATTCTAATAGAGATATGGAGAAAATCCCACATCCTTTCCCCTGCTGTTTGCTGTGGCAGATTGCCTGCTGGGCCCTGCAGAACCTTTGCAATTTGCTCTTCCCCAGGATATTTTTATTTTTTGCATCAAGGCTGTTGAACTGCTCAGACTTGCTGAGGATGAACACGTCACCCCAGCACTCTAGCTGGGAAAAGGTGATAATAGCTTTTCATGTCAGATATTTCTTTATGTGCTTAAACAAAGAGGGACCCCAAAGGTTTGTGTTTATTGCAGGTAACATTAAAAAGGCAAACAAAATAGCCCTGAACCTCCGTGGCTTTTCAGAAGCTCTGAGCTAGAAATCTGTCCTTATTTCACACTGGTGCTGCACAAAATGGAGCATCTGTCACGATTACACTTCTGGTGTGTGAGAATTTTAATTTCTAGACATAGCTAAGAGGTTTCTATAGCAAGAGAAGGTGGTGTAGGAAGGCTCCTGTGGAGTTAAATCAGGCCATTGCTCTTCCCTTTGATACATCTTTCCTCCTCCTGCTCCTAGAATGAGCCCTCAAAGATGCTGTGTGCACTTCATCCTGCTGCTCCCTGTGAGCAGAGGGGCCTTGACAGGACACTCTCTTTTGGACTAAGTCCTCATCTCCAATGATGTTGTTTGTTTTCTAATCCTTTCCTACTTCTATAACAATGAGCCAACATGTTTTGGAAGCTCTTCTCCCTGTGTCCTGCATGAGCACGCTGGGTTATTGGGTTGGTGTCTGAAGTCTGACCATTACCTCTGTGAAAGTTCATTTCTGATGCAGCCTATATCTGGTTGCCTTGAATGTAGGAAGCTTTGGTCAGACTCATCAAAACTTGGTATCATTGCTAGTTTGGAGTGATGCCACAGATTACAAGTTCCCTCAGCAGGGTACAGTAGAATGATGGGGTCACACCCTGCAGAGCTGCATGCTGGGTTTTCCTCACAGAGCCCTGCACAGTGCCCAAAACAGACAAAGCTGGGAATTGAGATGGATCCACGACTCTGGGCTGTTGCTTTGGTGCTTGCTATCTCTTTCCTTACTCTGTGGTAGCTTCCTTTGAGTAGCTGTTGGTGCTGTGTAATGCCATTCCTGGAAATATGGCTGGTTTAACCACATCCCCTGTAGATGCTGAGGCTCTGATGGGTTGGTGGGTACCAGCTTGGCTGAATGTTGCAAAATTAAAGCCTTACTTCACCAAGTGGTTTTGAAAGGGTTCCTGTTGGTGTGGTTGAAGGATCTCTGTCTGACAGACTGCACTGAGCCCATTGCCTCATCAGCTGTTACTTCAGGGCTTGACAGTCAGTTGCTCTTCAGCATTTTTTAAACACACAGTTACCAGTTCTTTATCCTCTCCCTTCCTTCCTCTGTACCTCTAATTAGAAAAGATGCTTTGGGAATACTGTATCCGTATGTAGGCAAGAGGCATGGAAATGAGAAATGAAAATTTTCTGAAGTTTTAGAACATTTCTAAAAGCTTTTGTGTTTTGCACAAGAGAAATGAGCAGTGGGGACCTGTAGCTGTTGCGGGTGCTGCTCTGGAAAAGAGACAGATTCTTGCTGCCCACTGAATCTGAGGGCAGGTTGCATAAGGGGATGAGAATGAATAACTCCACATTGTCTCTGAGCAAAGGAATCACTGCTACAGAACATATGGCCTTAGTTTTATCTTGTACCATATTTGTTAAAAGCTTATATTTGGACAGAAGGCATTTGTGCATGTATAAATACATTGTTGTGCTGAAACATTCTTTCTGATTGCTAAATACCCAGCACTGCTCTGCAATAACCATCTAAACATTGCACATTTGATTTGTTTATACACAGAAGATTAAATTTCTGCTCTCATGCATGCATCAAAATAGTACTTAGTATGTAGCATTGAGTTATAGTTTGATTTCAGAAATAAGTGGCTTTGCACTATAAATATTTCATTGCGTGGTAATCACAGTTATAACTCAGCTTCATGTCAAGTTTGTTCTGAAGCTGTAGTGCCCTTTGTTTTACAGTCAGGTACTGTACAATTTAAGCAGAGGAAATGTGTTGGTCAGCTTTTGTAGGTCTGGATTGGCAGATGCTAATTTAAACCTGACATTGTTCTCTCCCAGTGTTTTAAAATTTCACCTCTTGAGGAAACAAAGACTTAGTTATGTACTTTTGTTTTCAGCAGGATATGTTTGAGTATCACATTAGTTCATGCAGAGGTGAAAGATGGGGACTGTTGTTTGCTCTTCTGCATCATTTGGGTTTGCCTGTTTTATTCTTTTATAGGGTTTCTGTGTTTTTTCTCCATAAAATGTAACAGAGACACATTTGTACAGATTCCTGTGTGCTCTACCTCTTTAGGAATCAAAACTTAGTATTTACTTGCTGTTCAGTGGTAGAATCTTTCAGATCAAGACCCATTTAGACAAGTTTGTGGTTTTAAGTTCTTTGCAGGTTTTATTTTTCCATTTCAGAATGTCCACTTTTCTATTTAATGAATATATGACTACAGAGAATGATTTCTGAGGGAATTTAAACAGTCCCTTAACATTTTGTCAGAGATTTGCTTCTTCATTTAGTTTTATGAAAAACCCCCAACAACTAAGCACTTGGCTTTCTGCAGTTCTTCCTGAGGGCATGCTTTGAAATTTCTAGAAACAGTTTGAACAGGTGAATAAGCTTGTCCAGCACTTAATTCATTATTGTTGCTCTTAGGAACCATCTCAATCTGAAGGAGCTGTACCAAAAAGATGGTAAATCCAACCTCTTCCCAACCTGAGCTTCCATCGCAACCACATAGTTATGAACTAACCAGTTAGATTCTGTAAAGAACTAAAGGCAAACAAAAATTAGCTTCAACAAAACCATTCAGCTGTCCCCTCCAAAACATCCCAACCCTACCCTTAAATAAATGCAGGTGAGCACTGCGAGGCTGGATGTTCTGACTGTCCGGTTATTACTTTTGGAGATGTTGTTCCTGCTGGTGATTCTGCTGACAGCTGGGGAAGCTTTTGGGCTTTGATTCCTAGCTTGAAGATTTTCCCATAATGGATTTAATGGGAATGGCTGTAGTTGTGCACCAGGACATGGCACCAACCAACGTGGATGTAGAGAAGGTTGGTGGTACAAGAGCTGTGGGTCAAGGCCCCGAGCTGTTGGACTCTGTGGGTCTTTTCCTGTTGTCCCAGCAGCATTTTTGGAGTTTTGTATTGAATTTCTGTCTCTGTTAATCTTTTCTATTCCTTCAAAGTATCTATTCTGTTTAGGGGGCTGGAAAGAGGGCTGCAGAGGCAGCTGGCCTGGCTACCTTCTCCTGAACTGCCTTGGAGTCTCTAAATGGGCAGTAGGAAGGGGAGCAGGAGAGGAGGGATGGTGCGATTAGGGCTGACTGGGAGATGTCAGCATTGTGAGGGGCTGGGACAGCCACTGGGTACTGTGACAGATGGAGAGGGAGAAGGTGTAGATGGAAAAAGTGAAACTTCAAGTGGGGACAGGAAAAACACTCAGTTTGACAAAGGATAAAGCAAGAAAGAGAGGATGTGGGTGTTGAAGGTGCAGAGAACAGAGGCAGGTGCGAGCTGGGTTGAGCTTCCGAGGCAGGTCCCCAGACAAGTGTTTGTTCTGGGAGTTGCCTTTGTGGACAGCAGCATGCTCAGCAGCTTACAGAGGAGCAAGAGTGTCTTTGATCCTTGCATTGTAACACCCTACTTTAAGATTTCCATGATGAGCAGGAAAATCACTCAGCAGAAGGAGGAGCAGCAGCCATGCCTGGTGTCACCAGCAGTTCTTGAGCTGTCAGAGCTGGCCGAGCATCTCTCTTGCATTACAGACTAATATTAAAAGTGTATTTCTTTTATTTTTTTTCCCTGCTTTACAAATCTGTTTGGCCCTAATGGAGCTTGATAAATGGCACCTGTGGCTGTATTTTGTAACATCAGCCAGCATGGGTGTTTAGACCCAGGGATCCACAGAGGGAGTTGTGGTCCTGCCTGTCTGCGATGGAGAGTGCAGCTCTGGCTGGTACCATTTTAAAGGTTGTGGGAATTGAAACTTGGAATTTCTACAAGGTTTTTCTCTGCAAAGATGAAGCTGGGCTTAGAATACAGGTGGTTTTTTTTCTCTCCTGTTGTACTTTTCTTTTTACCTTCTCAGTCACGGAAGTAAGTGTGAGAAAATGGGTTTTGAAGGAAAGTCATCAGATTGGAGTATTTATTTCAGGAAATGGTCACTGGCCTTGTTGTGTGCCATGACTTGCTTTTTCAGCTTAGAAATGGGTGCTGGTAGTGCTGCCTTGCCAGCAAAGTTACTGTTGCTTTCACTTGAAGGGCTCGATGGGAGCTGGTCCTCCCTGGGATGTCCCACTGCTGCCAAAGAACACACATGCCACCAAAGCCTCATAGAGATGGTTGGGTCTCAAACCCCATCACACTGAGAAAAGTTGTTCTCCTGTGTCTGCCTGCAGGTCTGGGCTGCTTTAGCCCTCTGTGCTCACACCCAGAATCACACGTGCATCAGATACTGGAATTAAAACATCTAGGCATGCCAGGTTTCCTTGTCCCCGTTCCTCTGCAGCAGAAAAGGCTGATGAGCAGTCACCACATCTCAAAATGGGAAGTTCCAACAGCTCATTTTCTTCTACAAGTAAATAAATAATTTTAAAAGCAAAGAATAAACTGCTGAAAACTAGAGGTGGTTGAATGGTGGTAATTTCCTTAGGTAAAAAATACCACCTTGTAAACACAGCATAATAGAGGTTTTCAAGTGTTAACAAGCAAGTTCAGCTAATTCAGGCTCATGTCTTGCAAGATAAGCAGCTTCATTTTAAGGATATGATCTGTGAAGCTCCTACCAGCAAGGAAATATGGAACCTAAGTGCAGTTTCATATCAGTTGAACAATTATGCCTCCATGTCAGTGTAATTACAGCTCTGCCTTTATCAGCTAAACAAACTAGATTAGTTTTAGCATAGCAAAAAATGAATGACTGACATAAAAAAAATCAGCTTATCTATTCACATCTTTTGCCTGTGTTTTAAATGCTGTTATCAAGGAATGAACTTTTGTTAGCTTGTCTGCTGTATAGTCCTGGTCATAAACAATGGAATTGGATAGTGAAGCAGGATCTAGTCTCATAGGAGCTTTGAGGTGGCATTACTTGGGCTTTGAGTGGGAGGGGATTTAACAATTTAGCCTTCTTTCTTATCATGGTTACAATATCTTGGTATGATCTTAAGGATATGGTGGGAAAATGATTTAGATTTTGTTTATAGGCAGCTCAGGCTTAGTCCTGGCCTTGGCCCTGTCACTTCTGTTCAAATTCTTTCTTTTAATTTGGCTATATAAGTTGATGCCTGGCTTTGATCATTCATGGCTGCTTGTAAAATACTTAAACAGCTTTCCTGCAGGAATGTCTAGAGTGAGTAATTCCTTTTTGTTGTTTTTTTTCAGATCCTTTGCAAACCTAGTGCAGGTTTTAATTTTTTACTGCTATAATAACAGAGGAGCAGTTGAACACAGAGCAGCCCAACCTCATGGGCAGCCTGGGAAGGGGCAGCAGGTACTGACCCCCTTGGTACTGGCACTGCAAAGAAAGAGTAACAGAGGGGTGGGCCTGGCTGGGATGGCAGCAGTGGTGGAGCAGGTCATAAAACCAAACTCTGACAAAGCACGAGGACCAGAAGGTGGTCAAGAATTATTATTGTCTTTGCTGGGTAACCTCTAGTTTATAACAAGAATCTTTATATACCCAGAAAGGAAGTTGAAGCAATGTGGGGGTTGGTTTGTTCTCCCTAGTAGCAATCAACAGCAGAAGAGGAAACGGCCTCAAGTTGTGTTGGGGGGGTTTAGATTGGATATTAGAAGAAAATTCTTCAGTGAAAGGGTTATTAAACACCAGCACAGGCTGCCCAGGGCAGTGGTTCAGTCGTCAGCCCTGGACATGTTTAAAAGATGTGTAGATGTTTTCCTGGGGGACATGGGTTAGCACTGGACTTGGTAGAGTTGGGTTAATGGTTGGACTCAATCTTGAAGGTCTTTTCCAGCCAGAACAATTTTGTGACAACTTCCATAACATCAGGCAGCTGCCAGGTGGTTATTATGGCATCAGATACTAAAAAGGGCTCTGAGGGAGCTCTGGGAAACTACAGTCCTGTTGGCCTGATGTCCCTCTGGAGCACTTTGGTAGGAAGTGGTCTGAAGGGCTCAGTTAATGCCCACCTGCACAAACAGAATATGTTGGGAAGCAGTGAGCAGGAGCATTGCCAGGCAGCTGCTGGGCTCGTCTTGGGAAGAGCCCCTGCCCGTATGGAGGGGAATCCAGGTCAGCAGGTCCCCTGAGTTGTCAGAAATGATGTTGGCCCTGCAGAACTGGGAAGTGGGTTTTCAAACCATGTAGTTAATTTGCAGGACATGTTGGGAACACTGAAAATCTACCTCAAAAAGTGACTGGTGGTGTCACTGGAAGGTGAACTTGTTGCAGGCGTCGGGGATAAGGCCTCTGGCTCGGAGTCCTGCACCGCAGGGTGTGAGGGGCTGGACAGGGCTCTTTACATCCCCTTTTCTGTCCTCTGAGGATCTCATCAATGCTTATAAATATCTACAGGGAGGTCAGGGGTTTCAGCAGTGTCCAGTGACAGGACAAGGGGCAGTGGGCACAAGCTGCAGCACAGGAGGTTCAAACTCAAAATAAGGAAAGACTTTCCTGTGAGGGTGGCAGAGCACTGGAGCTGGCTGCCCAGAGAGGGTGTGTGTGGAGTCTCCTCAGACCCCATCTGGATGTGTTCCTGTGTGATCTGCTCTAGGGCATCCTGCTCTGGCAGGGGGTTGAAACAGATGATCTTCAGAGGTTCCTTCCAACCCAGACCACTGTATATCTGGTGCTCCCAGGCTGTTGGAGCTGACCCTGGTGCTCCTGTTCTTGGGGAAGGATGGCAGGTCACCATGGGACAACACATCCTCAGCTCTGCTGTAGCCCAACAAAAAATGCTGGGGTAACAGGGCAGGAGAACAGCAATTCTGAACACTTCCTCATTTCATGAAGCTTCACGTGTTGTGATTCCAATATGATGGTAGACAAATCTCAGCATAAATCCCAATGGAGAGAAGAGCTGCACAAAAGAGGAAAACATACCAGGTAGATTTACCTTCTTTTGGAAGTGCTTATATTACACTTGCTCTTTTCTTCTGTGGGAGAAATCTTTAGTTAAGTATGTTATTTTTTTGTCTAATGTCTTGCTGTACATTAAGCTGTGTTAAGTGTTCAGGCAGGTTTCAACAATCTGACTTGTTCAACATGTACAATTAATAAAAGCTCCATGAAACAAGAGCCCCTTGTTGGGGGCACTGTAGTGACCAGGCATTTTTCCCCCCAAGATCTGTCTTACAATCAGCTTCATACAGAAAATAAGAAAATGTCTTAGCTTCAGTAATTGTTTAATTGGTTTCTGATTTCTCTCATGAAAGTTTATCTTGAAATCTGAGCGTTGTGCTTTGCTGAATTGGGCTTTATGTTTAGCAAATGGTGAAATGGTTTCTTTCTACACAGGGAATTAACAGGGTTGCCTATAATTTGATTAAAGTGTCCAAGCTCTTTGCTGCTTGCTTTAGAATAAATGGTCTTTACAGTATATCCAGGTCTTTTTTGGGCAATTTCTCAGATTTTTACTGCCAGTGCAGTATTTGAGTCACTGAATTGCTGAAACAGCTCCAGGATAGTAGGAGATTGAATGGCAATAACACGATTCAGCGCTCATGTTTTGTTGCATTCTCCTCTCATCTGTTTTAAATTTAACATTTAATGAAACAAAACTGTTGGGAAAAGGGATGTGAGGGGGGTGAGGAATGCTTTCCCCTCCAGCTCTGCCCAATCCCTTCTCTGCCATTTGGGAGGATTCTTTGCGTATTTAAGCAGAACTTCTGTAGGTTTAAAATGCCCGTGACATTATTTCATCCTGTAGTTCCAGGTCTTCATTCACTTTCTTTTTTTGTTTAGTACAACCAAAGTCTGAAACTTGAAGAGGAAAACTGACAACAACAGAAATTTATGAAAAATGTCAGGGAGGGAATTGCTTATTTTCTTAACAAGGTGGCTTGGAAAGCTGGAGCAAGTGATGCTGACTTCCTTTCTCATCTTTCATCCTCCTCTTATATACCAGTTTCTACCTTCAGTCACACATGGGAAATTTCTACTAAAAGAGACAGTTTCAAAAGATTTCAGAAGTTGCTGAAAAGAAGAATTTTAGATGGGTAACGACTTGGAGAATTCTACTCCTGTGACACAGCTCTGAGGAGTCAAGACCAAATTGACAAGTTTGAGTGGAAAGATGAAAGTATCATCTCCTCTACCTGCCATGTCTATATGTTAATTAAATAACTTGCTTCTCCTCAAACCTGTCTCCCCTAAGGGGATAAAGATTTTTTGGCAGCCGACATTGGACATAAACTTACCTATGGGGAAAGAGAGAGGGTTTTTTTTTTTTCTTTCTGGGATCATTAATAGGAGCAACTTTCTTCCTAAAGGTTTGCAGAGCCTTGTTGGCAGCAGCTGCTCAGCAGATTCATGCTGGGATGCTCTGAATGGTCTGACCTAAACCAAAAACATTTGGGCTGACCCAGGAGAGGGCTGCTTTGCTCTCTCTTGTCTCCAGCAGTGCTAAGTTTGATAACAAATTGCTATTCCATTTGCTCTAAATGACAAAAAATAGCTGCAAAGTGCTAAGCAAAATAGAAGTGGAGCTAAAATTCTTTCTGGAAGTGCAGGTTACTGCTTTAGACAAAATTTATTTCTGAATACATGAATTTATTGCAAACTTTGTGCTAGCCATACTGAACACTTCACACAGAAAACTGCATTATTATATTATTTATGTATTTAAAATACATATAAGCCTTTCAAAGGCAAGTGATTTTCTCTCCTGAAAATCAATTAGCAGCACCCATTCCTACAGAGGGGAATTTTGATCCATTCTTTGTTTTTATTTGGGAGAGGTTTTAATAGCTTAAGATGAGTTAGAAATTGATTTGATTAAAATATGTTTCTAAAAGCCTGATTTCTTTCTGATGTCATTGAACATCTTTTTTATGATGTTACTGCCACAGTTTGATAGTGTTTTGCTGTGCCTTGTACAGTCTGTGAATCTGGAGGGAGCCAGAGAAGGTGAAATAATTTTCCAGTAGGTCTCTGTGGTCCCACAGGATCACAGTATCCACCCCTCTGGAGAAGGTTATTCCTCATTTTTACAAAAAACGTTTTCAGAAGCTGTAATAGGCAAAACCTTCCTGTTGCAGACTCCTTCCAGTTTAAAGAATTTTTAAATTAAGGCAGTTTTTCTCATGATTGCTGATTTTAACTCTCCCTTTTCCCTTGCTGTTCTTTCATGACCAGCTTGCTGGACTCTTGTCCTGCTTTTTTTGCTCCATTCCTCTTTCCACCTTCATTTCCTTCAATTTTCTTGTTTCAGGACCTTATCTCCTAAACTAAACATGCTCTCAGAAAGTTTTGGAACAAGTGTATTGTTTCCAGACACAACACATTGTTCTCCCTACATGTGTGCTCTGCCCTGCCCACGATCCTGCGATAACCGGGTGAGGAAAGGAGAGAGGCTTGAAAATGTCATGAAAAAAGTTTTACACTCTCAAATAACAGAAGGGGAAAACTGTTCCAGTCGCATGTGGGATTGTTTGAAGGATGTTAAGATGGAATTTTGATATTTTAGTGATTTAAAAAAATGTATACAGCTAAAAATCCTAATGACACGTAGCTGGTGTATTCGTGCCGCAGCAAAATTTATCCTGTGATCTGCACTTTTCTCTTTTTAGGGCTCTTACCTCAGCAAAATAAAGAGTCATTTGGGATCAGAGGCAGCCCTGAGAGCTGCACCTCTGGTGTTTTGGGCGTTGTCCAGCTGTGTTGAACCTGACAGTTATTTGTTCCAGGAGCGCCATGGATCAATAGCACTGCAGCACTTAAAACATTTAAGTACGAGGGAGACTTGATTCAATCGTCTCCCCGCAGGATTACGTAGCCCTTGGGCAGCTTCCAGCACGTGAATCAGCCCCTGGCCCAGAAGCCAGAGGGATTAGCCAAAGATGGGGAGGGGTCAGTATGCAAAGCCCCCACTTTTACCCCCTGAATACCTGTTTTCTGAAGTTTGCTCTTCGAACAGCTACTCGGGCTCTTCCCATCCCAGCAGAACTTGGGCAGGATTTTGTAAAACCTTGTGAATTTTGGGGGATTTGCTTCCTCTCTGTGTGGACTTTGTAAGGTGATGTTGTGCTTGGAAAATTTACAAATATAATGTTTAAGTGCAAAATTCAGCTCCTCTTCAGCTGAATCAGTCACGAGAGATGAGGGTGCAGTAAATCCTCACATTAGGAAGAAATTCTTCCCTGTGAGGGTGGAGAGACCCTGGCCCAGGTTGCCCAGGGAAGCTGTGGCTGCCCCATCCCTGGCAGTGTGAAGGGCAGGTTGGATGGGGCTTGGAGCAACCTGGGCTGGTGGGAGGGTTGGACCCCCCCATGCAGAGAGTTGGATCCAGATGATCTTTAAGGTCCTTTCCAATCCAAACCATTCCCTAATTCTGTGAAACACAGAGCAGTTCACTAGTTTTCATCATTCATGGTGCTCTTTCCCCTCTTTAGCCTGGGATAAACCAAATATTTTACCTAATGACAGCAAATTTCCTAAGTTCCTCCTCTTCTGGCAAAGGAAGCCTCAAAGCAGGATTGCCTTTCTGCTGTACTTGTGTGCATAAGGTGCAGAGAGGACAAAACTGGAGCAAAAACTGATTTAGAGCTGAGCTCCTTGGCCAGGCTCCATCCAGGACCAGCCCAGTTGGAGGGAGTCAGGAGAATTCAGGTTTGTGTTGGTAACGATGAAGTGTGAGTCCCTCTGAGGGGGACCTGGGGGGGCTGCATTAATGCAGGTCAGGGCACCCTCATGCACATTTCTCTAATGCTCATGCAGAGTCAATACCAGGAGAATCAGGTCATTAGATGTTAATAACCCATTTCAGTGAAACAGTCCTTTTGAGCTGAAAGTGAATTTAGTAGATGAATCCTTTTACTAATCCAGGATAATTTCCTTTTATCAATGCCTTTTAATCTAAAGAAAACTTTTTTTTTTTTAATTAAAATGCTAACTCATCTGTAAATGATGTGACAATGAAATGTTAATACAGAAAATGTAAGAGAATTAGGAAGTTCAATACGCTGAGCTAGAGCACAATGCTAATAGAGATAAAGTGATTACTCTGAAAGAAGAAACACATCCTGGTTTTTCGTTGGTTTATTTTTATTTGGTAGTAGATGAGATGCTTGGTGCTACTCACAAACCGCACCAGAATTGATCCCAGTGCTCCATGCAGACGTACAAAAAGGTGAACCATCAACAGCTCCTGATATTTGAAGTGTTTTCTATTTCTGTTTCCTGCTAAGAACTGCAGGAACTGGCCCCCAAAATGGGCAGTGTTTGTTTTAAATAACTTCTCTGGCTGTTTAAATGCCAGTTCGTACATTAGGTGTAGCAAGATCTGGCCCCATGAGCATCTGTCCAGCATGGGCTGCTGCCACCAGCTCCTGGACCATTGGCATCTGCTGGGTGGTGAGACCTGAGTGACAGGCTTGTGAGTTTAGGCTGCCTCTACTCACTGTGTTTTTCTGAATTAAATCTGCATTTTGCAGTTCTGGAAAGACTGTTATAAACTACTGACCTCTTCAGTTACTTTATCTTTTTAGAAGTGGTTATTGCAAATATTCTTTCCCCCCCCCCCAGTATTTTTGGAAGAAATACTGTTCTCTGTTCAAAAAATTGCAATTGTATAACAGAAAAGGCTACATGGATGCTGTTTAATGTCTGGAGTCAGTCCCATACAGAAAATCTTATTGAATTAAGAGACATAACTGACCAGGGCAGGTAGAGAATACTTCAAATAATTTTTTCATGCTTTTGTTGTTTTTTATAGGACGTGCCACATGCTCATCCCTTGACTTTGATCATAAGTTTTGCCAGTGCTCACAAGAGGATGCTCAGGCCCGAGGCAAACAGCTGTGCATGGAAAGTCACTTTGATACAGAGATCAGTGTTGTCCTGTGACACTTGGCTAAAAAAAAAAGTGGCAAAACAGATTCTGAATTTACAACATTTCTATTTGGTATTTATTCCAGTGAAAAACTAGTGCCCAAATATGAATCTGTCAGGATAATCTTCATTTGGATGGGAGTCAGGAGTGCTTAATTCTCTTACGTGGAAATCCTCCTTTCGTGTAATCGGGTTACGTATGAGTTAGGAAGGCTTTTTGTGTGCTTCAGGTTCAGAATATCTGAAATAAAAGAAACTCTTGCTCTGTGGCTTTTTTTCCAAGCTGCAGTTACACTGAAGAGATTGTATTGACTCGAGCCTTTTGAAGTAAAGGAGTTGTCTTTAAGTCTTGTTGACAGAGCGTGTCTTGTCTGGTGGTACTGTGAGATTTTAAAACTGGAGTTGTGCTTTTTAGGGAACAAAACCATAAATACTGTAACATGACGAGGATGATTAAACTTGCAATCCAGTGAGAATTCACCGTGTTGTCAATACGAAGTTCTTCGTTGCCTTCAAAAGAAGAAAGGGTGGATGGGCTTGATGAATCCATGAGCTGGTCCCTTCTGCTGCTGTAGAGCAGTTGTTTGGAGAATCATAGACTCATAGCATGGTTTGGGTTGGAAGGGACCTCAAAGATCATGTAGATCCAAGCCCCTGCATGGGCAGGGACACCTCCCACCAGCCCAGGCTGCTCCAAGCCCCATCCAACCTGCCCTTCAACACTGCCAGGGATGGGGCAGCCACAGCTTCCCTGGGCAGCCACAGCTTCCCTGGGCAGCCTCAGCTTCCCTGGGCAGCCTCTTCCACTCTCTGTTAATTCTTCATCCTCTCTGAATTAGTAACTCGAATAGTTTTTAGGGCAAAACCTTCTGGTGCCAATGCCATTGCAGTCATTGCCATCTCTTGAGCTGTGAAACCATCTTCGTTCCGTGTTTCAGAATCAAGTGGGCACTGCTGAGTGTCACGTGGGATGATTTATGGTTCTAGATTTAGCCAGAAATGATAAAGAAAGATGAGCTTCTTCTAAAGTATATTATAAAAATTTCTGCTACTGGGGTCATGGTAAAACATTTGAAAAAAATATATTTGTTTAAACTGCAATTATTGGGCCCCTGCAGAATTACAGTTCTAAACAATATTCATGCCTCAGTCATAATCTCAAGATTTACCTGTTTTCAATCCATCAGTGTCTGGCACAAGGTCATTCCTGGCAATTATTTTTTCACTGGTGTTGGCCAATTTGCAAGCTGAGCTGGTGCTTTTTCTGTATGTGGGGGGTTTAGGGGTGGTTTTTTTTTTTGTCCCATTAAACGACTGGATGGTGGGGTTTAGCACCAGGTGGTGTGTCTGAGCTGGGCTGCACATCCATGAGCTCCATGTGCTGGTGGGACAGTGACAGGTTGGGGGGAGAAGGGGGCTGGGGCTGCCCGTATCTCCCTCGGGCTCTCCCGCATTCCTCTCGCCTGGCAGGGCTCGGGTTACACCGAGGGGAATGTGCTGGGAATCCAGCTCATGTTCAGCCAGGATTTTCTTGTGCAGAATGGGAACGTGGTGCCTTTCTCCCTCACCAGATCATGTCTCCTGGGATGGATCGTTCTGAGAAGGAGAGTCAGGAGGGTGTTCAGCACCTATTTTGGTACAGTGTGTGTGGGGGGGACTGTTTCTTTGCCTATATTCAGCCTCACAAGGACTTTCTATTGAAGCAAACATACCCTAACCTTTATCTCTCTTTCTCTCCATCCCCCTTTAAAAAATTCCTGTGATATTTCTGTACCAGCTCAGCTCATGAGAGGCACCAAGTCTTGTGCAGCCTTTCTGGTCCCTGCCCATCCCCACTGCAAAGCCATTTCCAGCAGCAGGCTCCTCTGAGCAAGAGATTTATTGCTACCTCAGAGGTCATCGTTTGACCTGTTGAGCTTTTATTACAGGAGATGCACGAGGAGCAAGTGTCCCCCCCATATCTTTAGTTTCAGATCCCAAATTTAATTTGCAGGACAGAGAACTATAAATATAAATTCTGTAAATGGAGGCTGTTATGCTGGGAGGCAGGGAGTGTGCTGACCACCACACCAGCAGCTCTAGAGGAGCTTTTCAAATTAGCCTTTCACTTTAATGGGCATGAGAGTTTAACTTTGAAATGTAATATAATAATAATCTGCATATACCTTATTATCTAGTTTTATTTCTCTGGTCTGGCAGGAATATCTGTTTTAAAAACTAATTCATCCAAGTGTTCTAGTAGTTATTAACAAACAAATGTCACACAGAACTTCATGTCTTTTAGAATTCAGACTGTTAAAACATTTGGAAATCCCATTTCTCTAGCACTGGTGGTCAGTGCTGCTTGGTTACAGACAGTTTTACCTTTTCCCAGTTCTTTATCTAAGTCTCTTGACTCTTCCCTGGATTTGCAAGGATAAAGTGGAGTGCTCTTTTTTTTTAATTCTATTTTGGCCAGCACTAGCTTTGCTCTGATCTTTTGTGTTGAACAACAAATCTGTTTGGTCAGATGTTCGGAATGTTTTGAAATTGAAATGTGATGTTCAAAGGGAACAACTACTGAACACAGAAGTTGTGTATTCGGTTTAGATATTTATAGCTAAATATCTTAAACCCTGATGGGCTCTGTGTAGCTCTCCATGATCTAAGCTTTTCTGCAGTTGCTGAATCCAGGCCCATGTGCTTCCTATCACAAAGATTTAATAAAGTAGGAAAAAAGGAAGTGTTTAAGTGTATCAAGAATGTGCCTCAGTACTCACACACTTTAAAGTAAAACTGTACAGTTTGAAAGTTTAACAAGAGCCATCTCCTTTGTAAGGAATGCAGATAATTTTTTCTTTTCTGGCAAAAAAAAAAGGGGGGGGGGGTAACCTGATATGAGTCTGACAGTGTCATTTAGTTAAGTGCTTCCATCTGTTGCTTGCTATTTCCCTTACTCATGACCTCTCTTTCTCTCTCCCCCTCCTTCTCCTTAGCCCCTCTGAGGAAAGCAAAGTTTGTTGAGAGCCCTCGAATCCCTGAGTCTGAGCTGGGCTCACCAACCCTTTCTTCAGCACAGAAACTGGACGTTGATGCATACTGCCCTGGTAAGCTGCATGCAAAGGCTTGGCCTTAAAAGAGGGAAAACAGGCAATTCCAGCCCAGAAATGTTTTTAAATGTAGTAGATGGTTGATTGGACCTTCCCCAGCCAAGTTTCATTGACATGGAAACTTGAATAAATATTAGTTTCTAATTGATACCCATTTTATGTTGTTACTTGCAATTTTCGCGTGGCCACTCTCCCCTCAGGACAATTTAGAAGATCTAGACAGTTGCTTTTGAGAAGATCAAAAATAACCCAATAAACATACTACTTTAAGTTGAGTTTTTAATGCTGGTCTTCAGAGAGGCTTGAATAAAACAGCGTTTCAGAAATACCATTAAATCAACTAATGCAAAACGATGGGGTCTTGATTACCTGCATCCAAGGATATTGCTTTTTTGATTTATTAAAAAAAAATAATAAATCTTCTAATGTATGTATCCCATAGTAATTGCTCTTGAAAGTGAGTGTCTTGCTAGAGGCCTCTGGTTGAAACATAAATGGAAGTGGGTCGTGTTCCCCCCTGGCTTAACCCCGTGTGGTCTGGTGGTTCAGGGAGGCAGTTGCACAAATACCTTGGAGCCCTGACAGACCCGATGCAGATGTGTGAGTTCTGGTAAATCTTTGCAGAGCTGCATCTCTCTGCCAGCTCTGGGTCATTTCCCACTTTCTTCCTAACTTGGAAGTGACAACCTGGGGAGGGAGGGCTGGAGGCTGCAGAGGTGCTGCCCTTGGAGCAGGGTTGGGAGCAGCGCTGGCTCAAAGCAGCAGCAAGTGTTTTGGGGTGACTTTTTTGCTGACTTCTGCAGTTTCCACCCATGGCTTTCCCTCATTTGTGAACAAAAGGCACCCAGGTTCAGTGCAGGCCTTGGGTGGAATAAAAGGATGTCGAGGGTTTTGAAATGGCCTGTAAATATGTGACATTTTCCTCTGAAATCTGTAACTGTGGTAGAAAAGGTCATGTGAATAAATGGTTCTCTGAAATCAGGGTAGGGTTTGTTTCGGTGGATGTTGAGCTCACTGGGTCTTCATAACTGGAGGGATTGATTGAATGTTGTCCACATTGTGAAGGTGAACTTTCTTTAATGTTTTGTGCTTTTGAAAGAGTTGTCTTAGGAAAAAAAGACAGTCCCTCTGCTTGGATGTGCCTCCTTTGAGACCATAGTTGCTGTGAAAAGTGCTCCTTCTTTTGCAGTCATCATGAATTACAATTAAAATTTTGCTGTTGCAGCTCTTTCTTCTCCTAACTCAATAGCTTCTACTGTCATGTTTGTAATTGTTAATAATTATAAGCTTACTGTGACTTCATCCACAGAGAATTATAATTGAATTGTTAATTTGGCTTAAAAAGCATAAATTCCACATTTTTATGTCTTGCATTAGCACGTGTGTCTCTTCCCCCTTCCTCAGCTTTGCTTGCCAGGGTGTTTTGAAGGGCAGGACTCCTGCCAAGCCCAGGAGTGGGCTCTGACAATCGGATCTGCAATTTTGGGGTGGTTTTTTGCCTTTTAATCTCCTCATACTGATAGCATAGCAATCTGAACAGAAGAGTGGAGTTTCCCACTGCCTTGAAGCATGAGGAGGCACGCTTCAAGAAACGTGAAGCATCAATAAGGAAGGAAAAGTGAGAGAAGAAACAGAGCTGTCAGAGTAGGGGCTAGTGAGCAGCTACTTCACCAGCTTGCAGTAAAGGGAGAAATTTCAGATCAGGGCTCTCAGATTGCTAAAATGTGCATCCCAAGGGAGCAGCTGGAGCCCCTCTCTGTGGTGTCCATGCTCATCCCAAGGCAGCAGCTGGAGCCCCTCTCTCCATCATGTTCATGCACCCTTGTCACCCAGGACCTCATCTAGCCAGGAAGCCTGTGTTTGCCCAGGTCCAGGGACTGCAGCTTCTGAAGATCCTGGCCAGGCTTCTGTTATCTGTAGCAGTGGTGGCCCAGGGGCTGGAAGGCTGGACTGAAGGAGCTCAGGAGAGAAAAGGAGGTGGCTGGGGAAGAATCTTTGTGTAAAGGAAGAAAGAACAAAGATATGGGCAACTCATGAGGACTAAAGGACTTTGAGTCTGGGCATAGCATCCAGCGAAGGTGGAGGAATTGGGGCTGAGTCCTACCCTGGATGTAATCAGTTTTCCAAGGAAATGCAGCTCCTTTCTTCAGCATTAGGGTTATTTTAACCCTCCTGTAAGGTGTGAAGGCTGCTAGCACACAGTGTCACGTCCCCAGTGTCACCAGGAAGGATGATAGGAGTTGAAAGAAGAAATAAAATAAGGCTGAAGATAAGCTGGAGCCTGGCAATGGGGTGGAGGTGGAGTGGTTTGCAAAGTGATCCCTGACAAGTCATGTAATTAATTATGCACTTAAAGGCGGTTTAAAACACTAAATAGCAATGAGGAGAGAACATTATCTACTCTGCATATAGAAATGATGATTTCAATTTGAGATGCCGAGAGATGAAATTTTACTCAGTGCTCAAGTGTTTATTTTAAGGCTTCAGGCACATTTCAGCACATTCCAGGGAGGTGGTTTCCTCAGCAACCACGGTGCCACCATTGGCCTCTCGTGCTGCCGCCGGGACTTCGCTGCCTTTGACATCTTGCAGTGTGAGGCAGCGGATGAGGTGATGGGCTCTAGACGTGGTAGCTTTGAGGGAGGAAAAAGCAGAATCAGAGGCCAGACTCTTTTTCAGAGAAGTTCTAATAGGAAGGGCATAGTAAAGCCTTAAGCTTGATAGAATTATTTTTTAAATCGTATTCTTTGTTTCGCCAAAGAAGGCCATTCAATTCTGGAAGGTGAATTTCGTCTATATAAGTGAAAGGAGAAGCTGGCCCGTATTTTATAGTAGTTACATTTAAGATGATGACCAAAAAAAAAAAAAAAAATATCTGTTTCCTGGCCTTGAGAAACCTGTTTCTATCAGAACTGTGTTTCTGCTCAAGTTTTTGTGATTGCAGTGGGCATTAGGAGTTCAGTCAAGCCCTTGTTGACTCAAAGTGTCTGTGGTGAAGTTGCTGTTCCTTCTTTTTTGACTTAGTGGTGATGTTATAAGGAGGGTCTTAAAGGGGGGTCCCTGCCTCTGCTCCCACCCTGTAGACACTGTTTGGCAGCAGCATTTGCACATTCCTTCTTGTCAGATTTTTTAGAGAGTGGGACAGCTTGGGGATGACACCCCCACAGCCCCCATGGGTCTTGAAGTGGGGGGATAACATGGAAAAGCAGGAGTTGACCTTCAAACCTCTGTTGTTCAGCTGTTAAACCTTCTCTGTAATGGTCTGGTGACTCACAGTTTAATGTGTAATACTTTTTTCCCCACATTTATTGCCTCCCCCTCCTGCCTAGTGGCAGTGTCTGTGTGATGAGTGATGTCCTGGCTCCTTGGTTCTCTGTAGACCTGTGTCACGGGGGCATCTTTCTTTGAGCTGTTGGTTGTTTTTTGTGTTTTAGCATGGTAGCTAAAACATGTTTTGATTTCTAAGTGCTCAGAAAACCCACTGGAAGCAGCCTGAGATGGATGGTGCTTTCAGGTAATTGCCTTTTGTCTTAGATCAACATTTGCAGTTGCGTTTTGCGAGATTTATTACCTTGTCATTAGGTTTCAGAGGCTAAGTGCATTATGGCATTATCTTTTAATTCGATTAAATTCTTCTTCAGAAATTTTGGGACACAAATCTTAAATGTCTGGTCAGGGGATGTTTGCTTGATCCACACGAGGCTGGCAAGCATCTGTTTCTATCCCTAATTGAGTTAGGAACCGCAGCGGTGCCGCCACCGCGGTCGGCGGAGGGTGATTTACCATCGCAGCATCGGTTATGCTCCTCTCCTCTCTCCTTTTCCTCTTTCTTTGGTTAAAGAATCATCGAGGTTGACATCTGCTTGCTGCTGCAGCTGCCTTTTTCTTTTCATCATGTAAAATGTGTCTTTTTCATTTTACACAAAGCACACACTTCTCTTAAAAACCTTTTTCAGGTGTTAGAAAAAAGCCCTTTACCAGGGAACGCACGGAACAGCGTGTACTCTGATTTTTCATGGTGAAAATATAGGCAATGAACCAAAAAAGCCCCACAAAACCCCAAACAAAATCTGCCAGCAGGATCCTTGTCCAACCTCAGTTGTGTTAGACAGTGATAGATTGGAGGAAGGCAAGGGAATAATCAAACCACCCATGGCCTGACAAATGGTTTTGCTGTTGTATCTTGTGGTCGTCCCAGCATTATCAAGCCCACTGACCTGAAGGGAATGGGAAATCGTTGTGATCAGCCCTAATTGCAGAAGAGAGTCGTGGTGATTTGGTGTGTTGGTTGCTATGGAGGCAATTGACTTCTCTCCTGCTTCTCTTGGGAGGTCAGTGCTGGTTCCTTCCGCCCTATTGAGAGATGGAAACAGCTTCAGAATCAGTTCCTGGATTAACCATCCAAAAGTTAACACCCCCCCAAAATAAACCAAACCAAAACAACCCCCACTTTGGTCTGAAATGCTGAGAGAGGAATAAGGAAGGTGGTTTAAGGCTTGCAGATGTGTTTCTATGGGATTAGTCATAGACCACTTGCTCTTAGGTACAGCTGATGTTGCCATGGCTGGGTTTACAATTTAGGGTTTATTGAAACTTCTTGTCAAAGGGGAGATGCTCAAAGAGAAGAACTGAAAATAAGAAGGTTGCAGGTACTATAACCATAAGTTTCAGCTGTGAAATAATTTCAGATAACAACTTGGAGCTTCTTGATAAGATTTGTTAACAACCACCTTCCCTTGGCTACCTGGGTTTAGCTTTCATCCATCTGAGGGAAAAACAAAAAGGGGGAAAAGGTGGGGGAGGAAAAAGGTTTTAAGTGATCCAGATTTTGTTTATGTGCAGAACTATCCAACTTTAAGTGCTGTGGCTACTGCCAGGACACATAACCTGGGTGGCCCCTGTGGTGTGTTGCTCATCAGATGTTTCAGCAGCAGAATTTCCTACAGCTTGGCACCTTTGGCTGCCCTCAGGATGGAACCAGGGGAGTCTAAAGAGTTGTTTAACCTTGTCAAACAGAAGTGCTTGCTTTCAGTTGGCCTGTTGTAACTTTTTTGTGCTAATGCTTTGGCTTTTTGAATATTTAAAGCTGTCTGTCTTGCCAGGGAGTAAATATGTACACAGCAAACCTGCCCTGTTGATATTGAAAGTGTTGCTGAAAGATCAGTGTGAAGCTTCCTTTTCTTCCACAGCTGAGGAGATGGGACTAGGTTCTTGGTAGGAGACTTTCTTGTATGGATGGAGCATTGGAGACCTTCCCTGTACTGTGTACTTAGTGTTTTCAGGGCTGATGGACAAGGTAAGACAAGGTCAGACTTCCCCTTGAATGGGTCATTCCTGGCAGAGGAGTTCCCTTGTCTAATACATGATTTTTTAGAACGAGGGCAGCCTGTCATTAATGCTCCCAAATATTGCAGCTCGGGCAGTGTGGCTGCAAAGGCTTGATGGTCTTTGAAGCAAGTGCTCTGTGTATTAGTCAGGAATTGGTTGTGTTGGGAGCTGATGGGTAGGGTTTGTCTTCAGTACTGGCGTGGGTCACTGTATTCCTCCAGGATTGTGTCCCACTGGTGACCATCCATGCTGCTTAACTGTCTTTGGGTGCAGAACATTGTGCTTTGGCTGCAAGCAAGGCTGAGGGTTAGGTAGGTTCAGGGACTGTTGCAGTAGGTGATGTACATGGACTGAGAGTCTTGGACCCTCAACCCAACGCAGACCTCCAGCACTGTCTCAATAGTCCTTGCATGCTCATGTGCCCCAGTAGCACCCCATCTGCAAATAGCTTCCTCTTCAGGTTTTTGGTTGGCCTAAAGCACCCGTCTGTAAAACAAAAATACCTATTAGAGATGGGACAGATGGGGCTAATAATGAAACCTAAGTCCCTGTGTCTTCCACCAGGGTCACTGGACCTTCTAAGGACAGGGAACTTACTCAGAATTTCGGTCTAAAGCAGCTTCACCTCTGGCTTAGAAAACAGGACATTGATTTATCCCTAACCTTTGCAAAGGTACAAAATACCCTCTCTCAGCCCAAGAAATCATTCATATGAAGAAGCTGGAATGGAATTTTTTTGCTCTGTAGATCCCAGGTAAGCTGTCTGTCTCTGTGCTTGCCTTCTCCTTAGCTCCTTTTGAACTGCTCATTATGCTTGGTCATCAAAGGCATATCCTGCCATTATCATCCTTCTGGAGTCTTCAGCTGTTTCTCCACCTTCAGGATCTCAATTTATTGCTGAGAGAATTGGTAAAATGTGCCTTTTGAACTCCCAGCAGTTCTACTTGCTAGTTAGAGACTCTGGTGTTTCTCAGTGTCTTCATGAAGGGTCCCAGGAACACTGGTCTGCACTGGCATTTATAGTTAAAAATTCCAGCCAAAACCAAATCACTCTTCCCAGATTTTCCTTTCTTTGGAAGAAAAGACCCTTCAAGACTGCCAGTTTGGGGAAGATACCACCTCCAAAATGAGACTGGGGAAATCATTTCAACTTGTGTTCATCTTGTGATAATTTGCCTCTGCTCAGCACCTGCCAGGCTGGGTTGGTCGCGTGTGGGCACCGCTTGGGTGGGAGATGTGATGGGATGCTGCTGATGCCTTCACACACACCTAATCTCCCACCTTAGCTCCTGGGGCTGCTGATTTATTTTGGAGCTCCTGAGGCTCTTTCATTTGAAGTTAGCCTTTTCCTTACCTTCATGCCAGTCCTAAGGGGGAATACTGGGATGGTGAGGCAAAAAGGAAGGAGATAATGGTCACTGGGATTCTTCATCATGGTTGGGCCCATTAATGTTTCCCTTCTCCTTCTGGCTCAGATATTTATTCCCAAATGTTTTATATTCTAGAGGAAGTGGTCAATAATTAATTTTTTAATTCCACCCCCCCCCCCCCCCACAATGTTTTGAGGTCCTGGTATTTTGTTTCAACTCTTTATGGAGGCAAAAACCTCAGCAATCATTTCACCAGCTCCAACAATAGGAGGAGGGGTGGATGCATTTGTAGAAAACTGCTCAATTGTTTTCTAAGCTTGGTTCCTATGTCTTGATGTGCACAGGAGGCCAATGGATCCTTTTATATTTTTCTTTCTTCTTTTTTTTCTTGTGCAAAAAGCACTTGAACTCCAGTGGTGCTATGGAGAGCTTCTCAAAAGTGAAAATATGTGGTGCTCTGAAAGCCACACCATTACTTCTGCTCTCTTACCAGTTGCCTTGACTTCCTAACCCTCCTCAGGACTGCAGAACAAGTACTTCTTTATTCTTATCCAGCATGAATATTGTTCCCCTTGCTGTAATTTGTGTTGATCATCTTGTTCTCTCCATCCTGTCTGTTCCTTTCTCTGGGACAGCACAGTTGCACTTGGACACAGAGGCAAGATGATCAATTTGCTCATAACCTCCTGCACCACAGCAGATTCTCTGCTTCATTAAGTGGAGTTTTTGTCATTTTATGTCACTAATTATTTGACTCCTGACTGCCTGCAAAATAATCACTTTGAATCCAAAACAAAGTTTTGGGCACCTGCCAGCATGAGGGTACAGCTTTGCTGAGGAGTGTTGATTGTACCAACAATTCCTCCAGTTCCTCCAGTGCTCTGTAACTTACTGCAGGGTCCAGAATTGTTGTGTTTGGTCTGGGCTGTAGCAGCTTCCCCTGACTCCTCTACTTGCTGCTTCTGTTTTCTCAGAGTCAAGTCCCTGCTGGCTCCTCTGGATGTTCCCATGGGGAGTCTTCGTCCCTTGGGGGAATTGTTGTCCCACCAGAAATGGTGGCACCTGGAGCAGGTCCCTGCTGATGCTGTGGGCAGAGCAGTGGCATTCCTGGGCTCCCTGCTCTATTCCTATCCCTTCTTGGCATCTGTTTTCCTTGCCTGGCAAGAGGAGATGTGTTGATGTGTGTGGTTACCTGCCTGGCCATCTGTCCTGCTTTGAGCCAGGATGAAGCCAATTTTCTGCTTGATATTCTGATAAGTGTTACCAGTAGGTTATTACATCTATGCAGTAAGTTTTTGCATCCAAACAGTACTTTTGAAATCTTAATTAGGTGCTGAGGGACATGGTTTGAGCACTGGACTGGTTAGAGTTGGGTGTTAATGGTTGGTAGAGTTGGGTTATGGTTGGACTTGATGATCTTAAAGGTCTTTTCCACTCAGCAGGATTCTGTGGCTGGTCTGGAAGCTGCATTTACGTGCAGTGTGGAGGAGGATTTATTTTGTTTTAATTTCTTCCTAGATGAAGTGTCTGTGGAACTTGTGCAAGAGACTAAGTGGAATTAATGATGGGAATTTTTGCAGTTTCCTACAGAAATTGTTGACTTGGAGCAGCAACAGCCACCAAAGCAAGCAGAGCTGGAGCAGTGTGCGGGGCACAGGTTGAGTCAGAGCTGCAGGTTGAACACCCACAACATTCAGTGTTAGTTTTTAGGAGAATATATTTCCTTTGCCACTTGTCTTTGATGTGATTTAAGTCTGTGGGACTATTTTCCATCACTCTCACAGGACTACTAAGTGTCTGAAGAGCAGCAGTACAAAAATAGACATTTAAAGCCGTGTGTCTGGGGTGGCCTTTGTCCCTCATTGGTTACATTTTAAAAAGAAATGTCTTCTTGAGGTAAACAAGACTAATGAAAAAACCTGCCATTAATTCTGAGATTAGAGGGATCTGCCGAAATGGTCAAGGGTGTTTTCTGAATTTACCTCAAGTGTATCCAGAATAATTGAAAGCAGATGGATGTAAGAACAGGAGGGATTCGGGTCACATGGAGGGGGGAAATCCAAAGTTATGTAATTGGGGATCAAAATCATAAATGGTATCATTTATTTCTGGCATTCCATAGGTGCTTAAGCTTTGCACATACAAAGCTCAACATGAGGTGGCACCATGTGCAGGAGCCCACAGACCACCCGTGTCCTGGGCTGCATCAAAAGCCACATGGCCAGCAGGGCCAGGGAGGGGCTTCTGCCACTTGGCTCTTGTGAGACCCCACCTGGAGACATGTGTCCAGTTCTGGAGCCCCCAACATGAGAAGGATGTGGAGCTCCTGGAGAGAGACCAGAGAATCCCACAGAGATCATGGAGGGCTGGAGCAGCTCTGCTCTGGAGCCAGGCTGGGAGAGTTGGGGTGTTCAGCCTGGAGAAGAGAAGGCTCCAGGGAGACCTTAGAGCAGCTTCCAGTGCCTGAAGGGGCTCCAGGAAAGCTGGGGAGGGGCTTGGGACAAGGGCAGGGAGGGATGGGATGAGGGGGATGGGTGAAAACTGGAAGAGGGAGATTGAGGTGAGACATGAGGAGGGAATTCTTGGCTGTGAGGGTGGTGAGAGCCTGGCCCAGGTTGCCCAGGGAAGCTGTGGCTGCCCCATCCCTGGCAGTGTTGAAGGGCAGGTTGGATGGGGCTTGGAGCAGCCTGGGCTGGTGGGAGGTGTCCCTGCCCATGCAGGAGGGTTGGATCTAGATCCCTTCCAACCCAAACCATTCTTACGATTCTTCTCTATTTTCTTTCATTGTTAATTTAAGAGTATTTGATTTTTAAGATGAATCAGTTTCATATTCAGGCAAATTCTGTGATGGTGCCACTAAGTCAACTGTTACCAAGTTGCTCTTGGTAGACACTTGCTGCAATAGATACCAGATTTAAATAAATAGATTTAAAATGTATTTGGAGTCTGATTTTTGGAAATAAAAGTATAACCATTAAACCAAAAGTGTTCTCTGGAGTAAATACACAATGTTAGTGTCTCCCAGGGGCACTGCCTTACATCATTTCTGAGCAACATCAGATGATGGTCACTATCAAGCAAGTCACAGAATTACAAAATAAATAATAAAGAAATTTCATTTGCTTGTAAGCAATTGCAGCTGAAATACATGGCAGATTTCATTACAGGAATTGAAAAGAGGGAACAGAAACAGTATTTAAAAATCATGATGTTCAAAAACATGGTACGTTTTGAATGCCTGCTTGACAAGACTAAACCCAATAACTGTGCTCACAAAAGGATAGATTTGATTTTCAAGGAAATGCTGTGAACATTTAGGAGCACTTATGAGCTCCATCCTACTGTATATGACCTCAGCAGAGGCGTTAGAGTTGACCCCTTCAAAAATACTGAGGGTTGTTGCAGGTGAGGCACCTGAGGGAGCTGCCAGGAGCCCTAAAGCTGCTCCTGAAGATCCCAAACCAGGTGAATCCCAGGGTGAACTGCAGAGGTTGTCTGATGTATTTCAAGTGGGTTGAATTTTTTGAAGGGAGGAAGGCTTAGAGCATTGAATTGCCTGACGAGCTCAGGTAATAATGGCCCTAATTTGCATTTTTGCAGTTCAGTAAAAGGAAAGAAAATTGTCATTAACTTCAAAGGGTGGCAGAAGTCACTGGAAAGTGAAGAGGTGTGCAAGGCACTGCTGAGCTGAATTGTTTTAAGGGGAAAAAAAGCTGTATTTGTGTGCCTCAGGTATTGATGCTCTTTTTGAGCTTCTAAATAATTGAGTGTTGGGTTTAATTATTTATTATGACTAATTACTTAGGTGTAATATTTGAAAATTGTTCCTGCTGTCAAATGGGTGAGGAGCTCTTGGGCAGGGCTGTGGCAGAGATGCTTTGTCTTCTCCTGCTGCCTCTGCTTCTCTCCCCTTCACCTTCCTGGAGCTTAGTGCCCTTCTTGCTCAGCTGTGGGCCCATCCCTTCCCATCCTTTCCCATCCCTTCCCATCCCATCCCTCCTCATGTTCCATTGATCCAACACTCCATCTCCTAACACAGCACTTCAGTCTCAAGGGGCTGCTTTGTCCCACAGGCCATGGGCAGCACAAGCTCTCCATGATGAAATGATCTCCTGGCTTTCCCACACCCCTGATCCCTGTAATCTTCTGCTTGTCTCCCTGTCCATCCCATCCTCTTGGGGCAGCTATTCCAGTATAATTCAATCCAGAAGCAAAACAAATAAGAAAGTAAAAAAATTCTACTGTGCTCCTCAAGGGCTAGAAATAGAGAAATCAAATGTTCTTGTTTTCTTGGTGCTTTTACTTTGTCTTCTGGTTTCAGAGGAATTAACTCACATTTCTGTTGCATTTTTGATTATTCTTTTTCCATTACCATGAAGATTGGATTTGTCCTCAGGGCTCATTAAGAGTCTGGGTGGCTGGTGCTGGTGTGGGATTTGGGATTTCCTTCCTTCCCTGTGCTGGGGAAGCTGTTGCCCTCCTGATTTTTCCTTCTGTTTGTTGCACTTCTGGATCACTCTGTGCAAGCAGCAGCATGAAGACCAGGGGCTCTGATTTCCAGTTCCCAGCAATTCTGCTGCCCTAATAGATAAAAATGTCAGATGGCTCAAGCACGGGTAGTATTTTAATCTAAAAGGACAACTTGTTTCACATCTCTGTAGGAACTTTTATTTATTTCTGTCATGAAATGCTGCAGTTACCTGTCTTTTCTCAAGATTAAGGATTTAAAGAAAGAACTATCCCTCAGTACAGCTTTGTGCTGACTCTACCTAAAATTCAATTGCTTATTTCATGTCCTCTTTTGTATGTTTATTCTTTTTCTTTCACTTTTTAGAAGATACCTTGAATTTATGTATAGCTCACTCCAAAAGAATCCAAATGTCTTAATTCTGACTTCATTTGTTTTTGCAGTGCACAGGAAGACCAGTTGCTTACATTTTTCTTAACAAAAAAAAAGAAATAAATGAATTCCTGTCCTGCTTGGACAAATTACCTCTCCTTCCAACCAGGCTTCAGGTTTTGAGACTAATCTGTCTTGGAACTGTTCATGGATTTTTATTTATGTTATTAGAAATGAGCAATTCACTGCAGTGTGTTTGTGCTCTGCGGGCTGCATCTGTGATGGAAATCCTTGGACTGGTGGCAAACATGTAGTAAATCTCTCTTGGTTTTGACTCTGAGTTCAGTACCTGAAATGCTGACTCTGGGGTTGCCTTGAAATGAAACGCAACGGATTCCAAGTGGGAAGATGTTTCTCGTGTAAATTCGTTGCTGCAAAGGGAGAGGATTTGTAGTGTGGTTCAGAAGAGGTGTTTCTCCCCTTGGGGACCAAAAAATGCAGCAGCTTGTGCAAAGGCAACACATTCAGGGGTAATTCAACCTCTGGGTGAGGTGACTCTGTGCTGTGCTGGGGTGCCCACCGCAAGGTGTCCCTGATGTTCCTGCCCTGGCCAGTTCACTGCAGTGGGGCTTCACATTAAAAAGCTCTTACTTAAAACCAGACATCAACAACTGAACCAGCTAACTAAAGCTGACAGCTGGCATGGAAGTGTGAGCTTGGTGGTGTCTGGTGGCTGCAGGGGAGCTCCTGGGAGGGTGGGGAGGTAGGTAGGGTGACCCTGCCCTGCCCAGCAGCATGACCACCCATAAGAACCCTGTCCCTCCTGTTGCTTTATGTGTCTGGGTATAAAAATAATTGATTTCTGCTCAGCATAAAGAGACATCAAGTTACTCAGTCTCTAGAACTCTAGAAAAAGTGGAGTTCAACCTGGGGAAGAAAGACCTTGGAGCACCTTCCAGTGCCTGAAGGCTCCAGGAAAGCTGGGAGGGACTTGGGACAAGGGCAGGGAGGGAGAGGACAAGGGGGGATGGATTATAACTGGAAGAGGGAGATTTAGGTTGAACATGAGGAGAAAATTATTCAGTGTGAGGGTGGTGAGAGCCTGGCCCAGGTTGCCCAGGGAAGCTGTGGCTGCCCCATCCCTGGCAGTGTTGAAGGGCAGGTTGGATGGGGCTTGGAGCAGCCTGGGCTGGTGGGAGGTGTCCCTGCCCATGCAGGGGTTGGGACTGGATGATGTTTAGGATCCCTTCCAACCCAAACCTTTCTATGTTTCTGTGAAAGGCTTATGCACATGCGATGAGTTGAGGTGTTTAGTTTACTTGATCTTGTTTAAAATTCCTGGCACTGAACATTTTGATACAGCATTTATATCACTTGATACTGATGCAGAAGTGTCCATGCTGATGTAGGACAGTCCAGCAGCTTCAGACCATCAGCTGTGCTGGGATCTTAAAGCAACTGATTGATGTTTGGTTTGCGTGTGTGTGGCTGGGCAGTTTGTCACTGTTTATTGGTGTACTAGAGGTTGCTTATTTGAGTTGACTCTAGGATGTGTGTTTGAGCTGCTCTAGTTTGTTACAGCAGGAGTGTCAGAATAGCTAAAAATATCACTGACTGGTTCTCTTATCAACTGTGAGCTCAGATTTCCCTGGTCAGGCTGGGGGAACCGAGTGCACTCAAGTGTGTGTAAGAGTTGGCTGCAGCATCAACTGGATAACACACATGGGGAGGGTGAAAAAAACCCAGTTCTGGCCTTTCATTGAACTTAGAGAGTATTAGGTCTGCCTGTCAACCTTGAAAGGCAAGTTACAGCCTCTTTCCATAATACCCAGTCACAGACATCTTGGAGCTGTTATGTCTCCTCTTTGACACTCAATTAAATGACTGCACTTATTTTTAAAGACCTAAAACCAAAAGGGGGAATAATCCAGTACAATAGTGTTTTGCTGAAGTTGAAAGTTATCTGTACTTTGAAAGCCATGGCATAATAAAATAATTGATAATTCTACACTAAAAGTGATGCTCTCAGAGCTCAGCTGCTGCTGTGGCAGCTCCTGGTACCTGGTGGCCTGGGCAGCATCTCACAGGTGAATTAGGACTGTTTTCAAAGCAGATAGTTACTGTTATCTTCTTATTTTAGAGGTAAAATACAGGATACAGGGTTGTGCCCCCTGGAGATATTTTAGGGGTAGTATAGAAGAAGAGGGGGTTAAGGGCAAGGTTAAGCCCAGCCTCCAAGGAGCAAGGTGTTGGGTTTGGTTTGGGAGGGCTTCCCAGCACTGAGCTGAGGGGAACCTGCCCAGTGTCCTGCAGCCTCCGCCAGCCCAGGCTGGGTGTCCTCCCAAAATCTTCCTCCCCGGGGTGGGCAGTGCAGAGGTAGATCCAGCTTTTCCTTTCAGCTGAGATCTGTAAGTCAGCATGGTTTGAGTGTTACTTACAGAATCCCAGGCTGATTTGGGTTGGAAGGGATCATTTCGTTCCAACCCCCCTGCACGGGCAGGGACACCTCCCACCAGCCCAGGCTGCTCCAAGCCCCATCCAACCTGCCCTTCAACACTGCCAGGGATGGGGCAGCCACAGCTTCCCTGGGCAACCTGTTCATGTGTGCTGAAGCCAGAAAAGGGAAATGCATAATAAAGGTCTGATAACTATGAACGGAGCCAATCCTAGATGTAGATATCTAGGATAAATCCAAAAAGTTTCCTTTTTTAAAAGAAAAAAATAACCTTGGAAATACAAGTCTGTGTAATTTCCATTTTATGTAAATGTATCTGTTCTGGATTTGACTCCCTGAGATAGTAAATGCCCACAGATTGGATGTGGGTGGTCAGCAGTTCAGAAAATTGGGCCATCCATCTAAATTTGTCTCTACTTCAAATCCATCCTATTCATGTCAGCCTTGTCTGAAGCAGCACAGTGGATACAGGGGTTTCAATACTTAGAAGACAGTTTCTATTACCACTCTGTATAGTCCATAGGAGAGAAGTCACCATGTGAGGACAGCTCTGGGTGCTCACCTCCCCAAGCTGCTGATGCTCATGAATGCAGACGTGGTTGTGTGTGAGATGCTCAGGGTTTCTCACTTGCAGCAGTGCAAGGGAGACAAAAAATTGCTCTTAAGCTTCTGTGAGAGGTACCTTGTGAGTGTAAACAGGAATTTCTGGAAGCTGCTGGCTTCAGTGTTCAGAGGTCTCCTACATATCCCGGATTCACTGATTTGTATCAAAAAGCAATATTTAAAGTAACATCTTTTTCCTGCAGCCTCAGGCTGAGTGCTGGAGCACCCCCGAGCCAGGACAGAGCTGGGCTGTTTTCCAGATTGTACATTATCAGATGAATAATTAACTGTAGACTAATTGCAAATCCTAATTAGTCTCCTACAACTGCACTAAACACAGTATTGCTTCCGTGTAACATGGAGAGAATTGACCTTCAGGCTTTAACACTGCTGGTGGTGTGAGCAGGGAAGAACTTGACTTTCAGAACCCAACATACTTTTGTTACACTACGAGTCAAAAACCTCCCCAAATTTTTGTTATTAAATTAGAAAGACAGGGAAATACCAGGATGCCTGCCTGGCCTTTTCACAGCTGTGCTGTGCTAGCTGGAAGCTTGTCTGTGCTGCTCTTCCTACAGGTGCTGGAAAAAAATTAGGAAAAAAAATAAACTTGTTTTGAACGATTTTTTAGACTTGATGGGGAATCGACAGGTGGACTTTGTCTCCTTGGCCCATTCTGGGACTGCACAGGCAGGTTTGGTGTCTGGTTTCTACCTGACTGTTAGAAATAGGTGATCATGGAAGGCGCATGTGGGTTTTGCATCCTGTTCTTTTCCATTAACCCCTTGGTAGGGCAGGTTGGCTGCTCTGCACCTTGTGAAGGGCTTTCAGGCTGGACTGTGCAGCCTTGGTTTCTCTGTGGGTAACTTGGAGGTAGTTTCTATGTGAGAGAAGAGCAGGAAGACTCTGCCTTCTCCGTTGGTGGTCCAGGAGATCTTCCCTGGTGCTACTTCTGGTAGGGGGAAGGCAAGATGTTTGCTTCTGTGGGAGGTGCTGAGAATAAAATGAGAGGAGAAATAACCCTTCATGTTAAACCCCCCCATGTACTGACAGCTGGAGCAAAACATTGCCTAAAATTAATGACTGGCATGGAACACTGGAACCTTGAATAACGTGAGTGACCTGAGAGCCCGAACGCTGACGTTGCAGTGATTAGTTGGTAAAACACTGAGCAGGAGCCAAGGTAAAGGATTCCTGTCTGAGTCTGTATTTCTTCCTGTTTAGGTGACACTGAGCAGGAGCTGGGACCCCCTCCATCCGTCGATGAGGCAGCAAACACACTCATGACTCGCCTGGGCTTCCTCCTCGGAGAGAAAGTCACGGAGGTCCAGCCAGGGCCCCAGTACAGCATGGAGGTGCAGGATGAGAACCAGGTACAGCCCCTCCAGCCCTTCCTCCTCCTCCCCAACGGCACGGGCTGTGATCCAACTGCATGTGGGAGAGGACTTGTTTTCTAATTCTGTGGCAGCTGAGTGTCTCATAATGGTGAAATAATTGTGATGAGGGAAAAGGTTGTGGTGAATCATTGATCCAGCGCAGAGGGACGTGGCCCAGGGATCAGCTGCTGCCATCTGAAGCAGCTTCTGGTCTTCTTCAGTTTCTGCAAATGTTGTAGGAGTGGGTAGTGTTTCTAATCAGATTATAGTGACCAAAATAATCTGTACTTCCATGGCACCTTAGGGGCAAGATTTCAGAAGTGTTCTAGCAGTGTTACATAAAGGCTCGCAGGAGGGAGGGAGAAGCAGAAATAGCCTGATTTTACAGATTCTCGTGGTTTTTCCTCCTGTTTGCCAAACAAGGTGATTTCATGCTTGAAAACAGATAGAGAAAACAAACCGTAACATCTTCATTGTGATGGAGTTTGGTACATCCCCTCTGCCAGCTGGAAAGCAAAAGAGCAGAAAGCTCAGGGCTGCAGTGTAGGTTTTGTGGAAACTACCTGAGTTTCTCCATCCTCCCCCTCAAGCCTGGACAGTATCCCCCCCCTCCCAGCAGTGTTGGAGAGATCAGAGATGGATTTTTGAGGGGGTTTTTGGCTGTTGGTTGGTTTGTGTTTTTTTTTTAATTGACAGATGGATAATCTAGTACGTAGCAGAGCAGCATGAAGCTCAGATGCCCAGTTCTCATGCTCCTTCCTTTTAGCAGAGTCATTAGATGACTGTGCACAAGTCACTGAGATACACGTAACACGAGCACAATTCAGAGAACCTCATCTAAATTACCTAAAACCAAAAAGGGTCTGTGAAAAGTGACAGCCAGAAAGATGTTTCTGTGCATGTTTCTGATTGTTGTGGCACACGTGACACTCTCCCAACCTGTGCAGCCTTGGAAGGAAACTCAGAGACAAGTTGTTCCACCGAGCCCAGGAGTGTTCTAGCACAAAGCTGGAGGAGCAGGGCAAGGGCAGCACCCTGGGTCTGTCCATCCTGCACTGCAGGCTTCAACCAAAAGGGTTTTGATCTTTGGCATGGGCTAAAGGATGCTTGAGAGCCAAACAAAAAAAAAAAATTGGTTTTGAAAAGTTTTGCTTTTATCACATTCATGAAGCTTTTAAAGCTTTCATTCAATTTTTTTTATGTAAGTTGTGGTGGATTTGTAATGTACTTTACTATACATTATGCTGGAAAATGTACTTTTAACAGGCACCTTTTTGAACTGAATACTTAAAAGCCAAGCAGAGCTTTCTGCTATAAATGGTTCCTTTTGTTGTTGCCTTTTGACAAAAATTAAAATTCCATCTTTTCTCTAAAGCAGGAGATGTCTTTGGAGCATAAATAAAAGAAGAATCTAAAGAGAAACAGCAGAGAGTTGTCCTCTAAAACAGATGGATATCTTGGGCTCTGTGCTAATTTTTTGCATGAAAAAGTTGTACAGGGCCTTTGAATCCTCTTCATGGGGTGGTGAAGATAAAGAGAGGCTGGCTCCTCAATTACCAAGTTAATATTTTTTCTTTCTTTGTGAGCATGTCCTGCTGTCAGCCCTTGCCTGGGATTGCAGAATACTGGCAGTTGGAATGACCTCTGGAGGTCCTCTCATCCAGCCCCTGCTGGAAGCTGGGTTAGCCTCAAAATTGGAATCTGTTGCTCTGGGCTTGTCCAGGCGAGTTTGGAAGATCTCCATGGAGAATCAACAGGTTCTCTGGGCAGGGCTTGCTGACTGATCGTGAGGGCTTTTTTTCTTCTACCTAATGGAAAATCTCCTTGGGGCAGCCTGTGACTGAAATGTCTTGTCCTTTCTTCCCTTTGCCCTTCTGAGAAGAGCATGGCTGCCTCTTCTCTACACCCCCTGCAGGTACTGGAAGACTGCAGCTACCCCCAGATGCAGTTTAACCATCTCTTCTCCAGGCTGAAGGAACCCTCTTCATCAGCCTCTCCTCCAGCATCACAAGCTCCAGCCAGATGACAGCCTTGGTGGCCCTCCTCTGACTGGGCTATCTGCCCCTGGCTGTGTCAGCCCAGGAGTCATCCCCAGATCCTGTCCCAGCTAAAGCTGCTTCTGAATTGCAGCAAATCTGGAACTTCTCCAGCTCTCCTTCCCAAATTGAATTTCCTCAGCTACCTGCCTTAAAGTAATGCTGAAAATCAGGCAGTAAGACATTGATGGCATTTGCAAAGATTAATTCTTCCATTAATAATTGTTTCATTCAAATCTGATTGAAACTTTGTCTACCAATTTGCACTTGAATTTAAAAGTGACAACAGTTGTCTAGGTTTTAATGCATTAATTTACATGGCCTGGGCAAAGAGAAGGTTCTTTGGATCAAAAGCTGGGACTTGGCTGCTGTTTGTTATTCCAACTGTGCTTTGCCTTCTCAAGCAAGAAAATAATTATTTGCAGTCTCACCAATGCTTGAGCTGAAGGGAAGATGAGGAGTGAAGGTGTTTTCACTAAAACTGCCCCAATCTGTAAATTGGCACTTTGCATTTCCATCCAATTGCCTTATTTTGACTTTGGCAAAGAATCTCTTGTCTAATCCAGATTGCTCTGAAATTGGGTGGTTTATATGTGGTCTCTTTCTTCATCATTCTTTCCTTAATGAGAGATCACAACTGCTGAAGAAGAAACCCTTTTTCTCCTACTTTTTTGGGAAGCTATTTTTCAGCTGTGCTGGCTGCCAGAGAAGCACAAAGGACAATGAGTCTGTGACAGAACAGTTGAATTTTTCAAAGCTTAGTGAAAATGTGACAGATGAAACAGCAGCAATAATAACACAGAACGTTCTGTCAATGGAAATATATATTTAAAACTTGCACAGAGGAACATTTTTCTATATCAATACAAAAATAAAACGTGTCAATCAATGCTGAGGGATACACCATGTTATTTAGTAATTTCCAACTGCAAAGTATCTTGTTCTTAAGGAGCTGCACTGATACAAATAAAAGAACTGATAAGAATATAACTTTTGGCATTTCATGAAACAATGGTGTTACCAGCTAAAGGGAAGATGAGTGTACCACTTTCACACTGAATTTTAATTGGCTTGAAAGTGTAAATTTTCTGTGTTTTAGGGTTAGCAGGTGTTATTTTGGTAGCACTGAGGTAAGTTTCAACAGTTGAGACAAGGCCACAGAAAAACCTTGCCATGAAGAATTGGTAAAGGTGACAATGCTTCACATTCTGAAGGGTCCCAAATGTGAGCTGATTACCTTTTTAGATGCTGGAGTATGAGACTGGAAAGCACCTCTGGAGACTGTCCAATCCAACCTGCCCACTTGAAGCAGGGTCAGCTGAGAGGGGTTGCTCAGGACCATCTGTGGTTGGATTCTGAACGTCTCCTTATCTCCTGTGTCAGACACTCCAGTCCTTCAGTCATCATTGTGGAGTGATCATCAGTGATCATCCCGTGGTGGTGACACTCAAATGTCCCCCTCTGCCTCTTGTGCTGGGTCACCCAGGCCTGGGTGCAGCATTCCAGGTGTGGTCCCACCAGAGGTGAGCCAGGATCAGCCACCACCTGCCTTCAGCAACCAGCGTTGCTCTTCCCAGTGCAGCTCAGGATGCAGCCTCTGGATGTCAAAACCAATATTCCCTTAAACTTGATGCAGTTCCTTGAACTGTCAGTGAGTTCAAGAAAATGAATATTTGAAAAAGCTGATTTAATAGCTCAGGTGTAGTGATGGACTCCAGTCAGCTGTGATAAATCACAAGAGACAGTCCCATGGCAGCGAGAGTCGTGGTGAAAACATCTGCTTGATAGCAACCACCCAAACCCAGCTCTGTGTCAGGTTCTGTGGAGAAAACCATCAACCCCAGTAATTTTCAGGGGAAAAAATAATGGAACATTTTCACTGATTACTGACACACAAGTAGTTTTTAATTTGATCAAACGTATTAATGAGTTAGAAGTAATTTTGCAGGATTAAAACCAGATTTATAAAACAGCCATTATGGTGCTTGGATATCTGAAAAAATTGCAGTCTGAAGAGATCAAAAAAGGGTCCTGACAGGTGGTGACAAATGTGTGAAACCAGAATATACTGGGAGCCAGAGTGTATAGGCCTGTCAGCTGCCTGCAGTTCCTGGAAGGTTTTCTGGGGAAAAAAAGGATCTATTTGTGAGTCCCTAGAACATAAAAGAATGGAAAATAACTAACCCTGGTTGACTACTGGCACTGCAAATTGGCTGGGGAGAGTGTTAGTGCTTCTGAGTGCTTTGGAAGATGATGTGGTGGCAGCAGTCTGATCCACTTGGAGGGTATTTTATGTGGATCCCAGAGGGAGGTTATAAATTATCATGGAAATACATGGTTCATTTTCTGCTCTGCTGCAATCTCTCTGTTTAATATAAACCCAAACCTGTGGAGCTGTTATGTTAGGGCTCTGTCCCTGATCTTCTACCAGACCGGGTTGCTCCAAGCCCCATCCAACCTGCCCTTCAACACTGCCAAGGATGGGGCAGCCACAGCTTCTCTGGGCAACCTGTTCCAGGGTCTCACCCCCCTCACAGGGAAGAATTTCTCCCTAATGTCCAACCTAAATCTCCCTCTTCCAGATTAAACCCGTTCCCCCTCATCCTATCCCTACATGCCACCAGGCCATGTCTCTGCCTCCCACAGGCATGAGGTGGCACAGCAGACAGTTTCATTTTGATCAGAAAAGCACTTTTTGACCTCCCACCCAGCAATGTCCACGTGCCTGATGTGTCCCGGTTGTCCCCGCAGAGCTCGGCCGTGACGCAGCGCATCAGCCCCTGCTCCACGCTGACCAGCAGCACGGCCTCCCCGCCCGCCAGCAGCCCCTGCTCCACCCTCCCACCAGTCACCACCAGTGTCACCACCAAGGACTGCACCTACGGAGCTGTCACCAGCCCCACCTCCACCCTGGAGAGCAGGGACAGCGGCATCATCGGTGAGTGCTGCCTCCATCCTCCTCCTCGCTCCGCCGCGCTGCCAGGCTGGCCTCCCCTGCCTGGGGCTGACAAGCCTTGCTTTAGATCATCTGCCTGTGTTTGTTGATTAATGGGATGGTTTCACTTAGATATTAGGGGAGATTATTAGGGGAGATTATTAGATTGTAATTAGATGTTAGGGGAGGTTTAAATGAGTTATTAGAACAAACTTCTTGACTGGAAGGGTTATTAAACATTGGCACAGGCTGGCCAGGGAGGTGGTTGAACCACCATCCTTAGAGATGTTTAAAAAATGTGTAGATGTGGTGCTGAGGGACATGGTTTAAGCATTGGACTTGGTAGAGTTGGTTTAGTGGTTGGTAGAGTTGGGTTATGGTTGGACTCAATGATACTAAAGATCTTTTCCAAGTAGAATGACTCTGCATTTCTGCTTTTTTCAAGTTACACTGCAGAGCCCAAGGTGGATTGCACCCCTCCATAGGATCCCAGACTGGTTTGGGTTGGAAGGGACCTTAAAGATCATCCAGTCCCAGACTCCATGCCATGGACAGGGACCCCTCCCACTAAACCAGGTTCCTCCAAGCCCCATCCAGCCTGCCCTTGAACACTTCAGGCAGTGGCTGTCACTGGGGGCTGCCATCCCCTCCTCCTACTTAAACTAATTTTGGAGGCATCTGTTTTTTCAGTGTTTTCCTTCCCTCGATGCTGTTTAGTCCACAGCAGCTGTTCTTTGATGTCAGAGGAAAGATAATGGATGACACCATCATGTTCATGGCTCAAATACTGTTGGGTTATATCATTATAAACATAAAAGACTGATTACCTCCTGTGCCCCATGACTGTCCCTGCCTCCTTATTGGTGACTGTGCCTCAAAAATGACAGTTTCTCTTAAGCTCAGCCTTGGGCAGAATTAAATAAACACATTTCTGAGAATTTCAGTAGCTGCTGTAGCAGGTTTTTCATTCCAGTGATCTCTGGGTTGCAAGCGTGAAGCATGTTGAGAAATTAAAAAACATGGATTAATTTTTCTGCTCAATAACTGTAAAGACACAATGGGAGAAAAGTAAGGTCTGTGTAACATCAGGCAGGTCCTGGCTTGGTTGTCCTTGCCATGTGTTTTGTGTTGAGTGTTTTTCCAGCTAAGAAGATTTTACTTTGCCAGCAGTTTATGTAGTGCTTGAAAAAAAGGAGGGAAGGTTGATAATTGAGGGAGCTGAGTTGTACTAGTGATTAATACTTTGCTTGGCCGCCCAGGAAATCTGGGCTTAGCTCAGGTCCTGGATGCCACAGCAACCTTTGTAGCTGTTATGCCTGTGTGATGGTAAAATGCAAATCTGGGAGCTATTCTGAGCTGCAGACAAAGTAGGTTAATGAATTCTGGGAAAAGTCATGGCAGTATCACACACCCTTTGTGCTCTGCTTACCATGTCCCACGGGCAGAGCTTCCCCCTGGCCCACAGCACCCCTTGGGGCCTGGCTGGGCTGGAGGGTCATGGTGAGTAAAAGCAGTCGCTTGGTTCTGGCTGGTTCTTACCTCTGGCAGAGCTGGGCCTTGGATGAAGCTTGAAGTGGAGCAGCAGAATCAGCAGAAATGTGTGTGCATTGCTGTCATGAGCTGCTCTTACTGATGAGTTCTGTCAGTGTGTGCTGAGCCATCACGTTGGGCTCCTCTAGCCCTCAGGGTAGTTGGCAGGTGCCAACCTGAAGGCGACAAAGCCGTTGTTGGTTGGTGCAGTTGGGTTTCCTCTGGAGTTTCTTGTCCACATGAAAGCCAGAGGAGACCCAGGTGGCTTTTGTGGCTGGCCTGTGTGTCAGAGAGGTGTCTGCATGATCCCCATTGCTGACCTGAATAAGATGCTGAATCTCTTTTCTCAGACTTTCTACCCTACCCTTTTTTCAGCAGGTCTTTCGTAATTTTTGTCGCTCCTAGGAACAATCCTCTCTTAGAGATTTTTCTGTTTGGGAACTTAGGTTTTTCCCATGGAAACTTTAAAAAACAGAAGAAGGTGGCTTATCCCAGGGCTATGTTAATGGATCCCAGATGGAAAAGTCAGGTAAAATGTTTGTGTGGAGCAGGGGAAGCCCTCTGCAAGGCTTTCAAAAATCTAGACTCCTCTACTAGTGTCCGCGCTCAAAGGAGAACAAGAGCCAGTTTCTTCTTCTTCCCTCCCCTCTTTATTTTGACAAGAACAATTTCAACACCTTTGCTAGAAGCTGGACGGCCGTAACGAGTTGTGGGGAAACCAGTCGTCTCAAGTCACGCTTTCCGGCAGTGGAAAAAAAAAAAAATGGGGAAGTTTTCTGCAAAGTCTGTTTTTTTCTGCAGCTCCAAAGTGTCTCCTGCGAGCGCGGGGTCAGTCGGAGCTCGGGGCGGCTGCTTCCCAGTGGGAGATGGATGCCCAGTTTGGTCATTAATGTCCTGCTGGGATGCGAATTGGGTGTGCAGCAGTTTTGAAAGGTGTTCTCTGCATGGCAGCAATTCCCTGGAATGATTTTCACTCCAGAAGAGAGCAGACAAATTGTCCACGTGTCAGAAGCGAAGCCCAAGTCGCACTTGGCGCGCCCCTCTAGGAGCAGGGCAGCTCCTTTGTTCCTGGAGGGTCAGGATCAGGTTTCCCTTCTGGTTGCATTCCTCCTTGATTGGATGCAGACCTGCTTCATGCATTTCCCTTGCTCGTCGTTGTTCTCTGCAAGGATAACTGCAGTGACATGGCTTTTGGTCTGAGCAGCTTCACGTTGTACCTCAGAAGTGTAAAACTGTGGGAGATTTCCTGTCAAAACTACTTGTTTTCTTGCCATTTTTATGTGCTGTAAAAGAGAGAACATTTCCCTGGGTGTTTTATGTTCCCTGAGTCATGGTTCCTCCTGCTCCTTGCAAATAAGTGATTTAAACTCTTAGCTCATTAGCTCCAGGAAGAGATATTTTATCATGGGCAGCTTCAATGTATTTCTTACTCATCCTGATAAGTTACTGGTTTGGGAAGATCTATTGATCTTTGCCCCCTCAGAAAACAGTGAATTAAGGTGGGAAGTTGATCCTTGTGCTCTTCTGCATAATTGCTTCTCTCCATGTGATTTTGCTTGGCGTAAAATATTTTTATATGTGCTAAGCTTATTTTATGTATCTGGATTACCAGACACAGCATTAATTTGTCAAAGTTAAATCAGAGTGTGCCTCATTAGGCTCTGAACTGACTGCAGTTGGAGCCTGGCTATCCACTGAGATGTACAGAGTGGGCATTGTGGTATGTTAATCTGGATGGAAAGACCAAATTTCAAGCAGGCAGGTTTTCTCTGATTGCTTGTCCTCTTGGAGTTATTCCTGTCCATTTGTGTGTCACCTCTTACATAATTTCAATTATCAGAGAGCAAGTGTGTCTTATCTCTCATCTGCACAGCACAGGGACTATTTCATGCTTAGTGAACTCTGATAAATGCATCACTTGGCTTAGAACAGACTTATTTTGAAATTGTAGATCCTTTACAGGTTTTAGATCCTTTACTGTAAAGGGAAGTTCCATCTGTGTATGTTGAAAGGATAACGAAATTATTACAAGGTCCAGATCTTCAAATTCAGGCCATTTGATTTGTCAAATTAAAAAATGAGGAGGGGGGGGGAGGGAGAGAGATGAGCCAAGAGGAAAGACAGGAGCAAGTCAGCCCTTTGTCCTGGAAGCCACTAAATCCTTTCCATGTACAACAGGATGGCTGGTGAAAATGCTGACCTGACTTTAACCTCTGAAGAGGTTCCAGGATTTTTTTGGCTCTCACTGTGTAAAAGCAGCCAACTGTTAATGTTCAAAATCTGCTACTGAAAAGAAAACTGGTGGAAGAATCACGTGCTGCAACGGGGGAACTTTGCACTTCCCATCCCCACAGAAATGGGCTGTAAAGTTTTTTGCTGCTTGAATGCAGCAGGGTATAAGAAAACCTCCAGCAATCTTAGGAAAGCCTGAAATCAAACAGAAAACATTTCTTGCCAGAATGTGCAGCTTACCCAAGTGCTTGAGGTGTTGGAGCAGCACTTCATGCCATTCAGCAGCATCTCCCAAGGGTGTTACAGGAACAGCAGTTTCCATGCTGGAGCTTCCTGAAGAAGTGCTGTGATTTACTCCGACATGAAACGGGGCCCCGCTGCTGCTTCATGCTCTGATCTTCTACACCAGGCTCCCTGCTTGATGGTTCTCAGGGATCATCCTGAGCAGGGACAGGTATGATGGTAAAGCAGCTTACAGGGAGAGCAGTGAGCTGCCAAATCCTCTTGCGCTGCTGCCACGGGGAGGTAGATCCATCTCACACCACGTGGAGCAGTTGCCTTCACTTAGATTTGGTGGATTTTTACAATGAAGAACGAGATGTAAAGGACCCTTATCCCCTCCTGGAGGCCCCTGGCATGTGGCTTTTTTCACTTTCCTATTTTGCTGTTTTGTTTATTTCTGTGACTCCTGAGCTTTTATCCAGTCGCTGCAAGATGGGGATGACTTTGGACAAGGCCTTGTAGAGAGAGGACAAGGAGGAATGGATTAAAATGGGAAGAGGGAGATTGAGGTGAGACATGAGGAGGAAATTCTTTGGTGTGAGGGTGGTGAGAGCCTGGCCCAGGTTGCCCAGGGAAGCTGTGGCTGCCCCATCCCTGGCAGTGTTGAAGGGCAGGTTGGATGGGGCTTGGATCAACCTGGGCTGGTGGGAGGTGTCCCTGCCCATGCAGGGGGTGGAACTGGATGATCTTTAAGTTCCCTTCCAACCCAAACCATTCCATGATTCTACAGATTTATGTATTTGTGGGTTAAAAATAGGTTTGTTAATGAATTCCTTCAGAGTGCGTGCTAAGCAGAGTAGATGCTGCTGACAATAAAACAAGATAAATTTGTTTGCAAGTTTAACTGCTTTGAGAGGAGAACAAAGCACAACACAAAAGGCACATCAAGATAAATTTAACTCAGGTTAAATATTTTTGTAATCTCTACAGCTAAAGGATTTGAATTCTGACATTCTCGTAAGTATTATTAAATGCTCTGTTAATAATGAATAAGATTTCCAAGAATTACAGTTCTTTTTGAATCAAGCCAGCTGCCATTTGGGCTCATTCCCCAAAGAAGAAGCTCCCTGAAAAATGTCTAATAGTGATGAATAATGAGTTTTTGTTCACTAATGCATCTGCATATTGGAGATGATGGGGCTGACAGGAGGTGAGAAAGGAGGTTATTTATCAGGCATCTCATGAGCTCTTGAGTAAAATCAGTGGGGTCACAGGATCCCAACCACATAAAATACAGAAGGACACCATCTCTGGATTCAGTTCTTTTTCCATTTCATTAAAAGGACAAATTAGGCAGAAAGGAAATGCATCTGTGCACATGTGAGATGATTCATGGTTGATATCAGGGCTGAGGAACCATGAAGTGATGATACAAGAGTTCTGCCTTCCCCCAGTTGAGCCACTTGAGGCATCAAGGTTTGGATTCAGTACCAAAATCTGTCCCTTCAATCCTGGATAGATAATGAATTAACTACAGGTGTTTGATATGATACTGGGAAAAAAAAAGAAAAGGAGCAAGAAGAGTGTTTACAGCTGAAGGAAGCAGCCCAGAGCAGATGTTACATTCAAACAGTGAAATTTGCTTTGGTTAATGGTCCAGCCTACTGGATGAGAAAAAAAAAGAGTCAAAAACTGAAACAATAAACTCAAAAGACAGATCAGAAAACAGCTGGAGGAAAATTCAGTGCTGTTAGCTCCCACAGTGTTATTTTGGATACTGTGATAAGTGACTCTTCTTCAAAGTTTTAGCTGCTGATGGTGTGAGATTAGATGGGGCTCTCAGCTTTTATTTTAAGAGCAGCAAGTTTTTAACCTTCACGGTTATGAAAAGCTTCACAATGATCCAGGCTTGCACAAAAAGTGAATTCCAGCTTTACAAAGGACTTCCCTTGTGCACACTGCCCTGCAAACATCTCCTTTCTCTATTAGATCTTATACTTTTAAAACCAGTTTCAAGACTGTGGTGGACTCAAACAAAATTTTAGGAGAAAAATTGTCCTTGCTAATGCTAAAGAAGGAAAAAAAGATTAAGAGGGGAGACTTAGGGTAGACATTGGGAGAAAATTCTTCCCTGTGAGGGTGGTGAGAGCCTGGCCCAGGTTGCCCAGGGAAGCTGTGGCTGCCCCATCCCTGGCAGTGTTGAAGGGCAGGTTGGATGGGGCTTGGAGCAGCCTGGGCTGGTGGGAGGTGTCCCTGCCCATGCAGGGGGTTGGATCTAGATGATCTCTAAGGTCCCTTCCAACCCCAACCATTCCATGTTTCTGTGTTACTCCAGATGTGTGTGAGTGGTTTGGGAAGAAGGAGATGTTGAAATAATGGTATTTAGGAGCATATGGGGATTTTTATGATGCTTTGGTAAATCAGCCATCAAGATTGCTACTTGTGTGTTAGATCTGGATCCTTTCTAACACATTCCTTCAGTGTTTCCAATAGTGGACTTTTCTTAAAAATATTCATTCTGTTATTTCTGCAAGTGATAACCTGAAGTTTATAAACTAAAGCTTTGCTACTCTGCTCTGTCTCACTAGCAGGGTGTTTGCAGTGAGTTATGCTCTGATGGTGGGTGTGTCTGGCTCCCTTGAAATGCTGTTTTACCCAGGCTTTACCTTTCTGACCTGAGCAGCAGGCAGGTCCCAGCCCTCGGGGGCATTCCAAATTTTCTGCATCCTGCCTGTCAGCTGGGGCAGCAGGGATTTCAGGTGTAGGACAGGATGAATGTAGGGTCAGCATGATGCTACTCTCAAGGTATTTTTCATTATGTTTCAAGACCCTTAGTGTACCTACTGTGATTTATGATACCTCGAGGCTTGAATCAGAAATAGGTTTACCTGCCTAATCTCTGTTGTTTTACAGGATTGTGTATATGAGTTAAGCCAGTGATTGATTTTTTTTTTTCCCCTTTTTGGGACCAGTGTTGGAAGAGAAGTGAAATATAGGAAGAACAGTGTGGATTTTGACCTCAAGCCTTGAGCAGGACAGATTTAAGGGTTTGAGGGATTATTTTTTTGGCATGGAGAAGCCTTCAACTCCCTGGCTGATGGTGTCCAGCAAAGAATAATGTTCTGAAGGCCCTGATGGGCTGTTGGGCCATGGGTCAAGTGTGGCTGCCCAGGGCTGCTGCCTTCCCTTGGGAGAGGTTTGTGCTGGTGCTCTCTGCCTGCCAAACCTTTCTGTTTGGCAGCTGAGCTCCCTGGAGCAGTCTGGGGTGACATGGCTATATTTAGGTGTCTCCTTCTGTGGCTGAGTTTATGAAGGCTTATAGAGATTAGGTTAAAAAAATTATCTTGCTCCTTGCCAGCTGGTACATGTTAGCTGGGACGTCTCTAATGCAGTGAGGCAAGTGGGACTGTGGTGTGTGACTGGGAAGGAGTGAAGTGAGGTGAGCTTGCAGGGTTGGTAGGAGTGGTTTTAGTACCTAATTTCAGTGCAGCGCATGAAATTTGCTACTTTGCTGCAGTTACCTCTTTAAAGAGCCACAAAATCCCTGTTTCAGAGAACGGTTGGGGTTGGAAGGGACCTTTAAGAGTCACCTAGTCCATCATTCCTGCTTGATACATAAATCTTTACGTATAATTAATGTTGCAGCTGTTGGTCGTTATAAAGGGGTAGCTGTAGAAAACTGCTTTCTCCTGCAGTTCTATCTGAAAGGTGAACATAAAGGTTGATATTTTCCAGGCATGATCTCTGCCTCAAGGAGAAATGGATGGCATGGTAAAAATCCCCTCATGTGTTCAACTTGAGACAAGTACAGTTGAAAGCCTCATGCTCCAGGGCACAGACCAATTTGCAACCAAATGAGAAATCATATTTACTGTCTTGTAAATACATGGAATTCTCAAAGAAGTGCAGTCCTGGCTGCAGTGACACCTGTGGTGCTGTCTGGGATCAACTGCTGCTTTTGTGCAGTTCTGGTTTGGGGTTTTTTTTCCGAAAGAAATACAAATATTTTAAACCGTGTTATTTGCAAGAAGTTCTGATGAAAATGTTTCACCAAGGGAAATGAGCCAGGTTTGAAAATGAAAGCTTGATGTAGGCAAGTTGTCTGCCAAGGAAAATGCAGCACTACCTGGGATGCTAAAAGCAAGGTGGGACTGTGGATGGCTCCAGCATCTCTGGAGTGTGTTCCTCTCTGGCACTGAAGTCCACATGTCTTCAAAGCAGGTAGTGCCTTTACAGAGGGTGGCATGGAAATCCTGTGGGAAGAGGTGGGAGAAATCCTGTGGGGGAAATCCTGTGGGAAGAGATGAGGGAAATCCTGGGGACAAGGCAGGGGGGCTGCAGAGGGGCACCCACTGCCAGCCCCGCTCAGCCAGGCTCTGCCCCAGTTACTATCCATGAATGTGGATTGCAGTGCTCAGATGGTTTAAATGCCTCAGATTCTGTCTGTGTTGATATTAAATACTGAAAGACTGCGTGCCAGCTGAGACTGGGGATAGATATAAAGTATATATATATAATATATATATAAGCACACGTCTATCTTTATCTACATATGGTATTCCTGCAGTGCTCTTGAGCCCCTCAGCTGTTCCTGCCCAGCTGTCGTGTTTCCCATGTTCAGTGTCACTTCCATGGCTGCCCCATCCAACCCTGTGCCCTGCAACAATCCTCCCTGTGTCTCCATGACACAGGGATGTCTCTTCTGCTGCCAACAGCACCTGCTGTGCTCTGTGTGATGGAGCAGAGCCCAGGCACTGCAGTGCTCTGCTCTTTTTTCATCAGGGTTCTTAGAATCATAGAATCAAGGAATGGTTTGGGTTGGAAGGGACCTTAAGAGATCATCTAGATCCAACCCCCTGCATGGGCAGGGACACCTCCCACCAGCCCAGGCTGCTCCAAGCCCCATCCAACCTGCCCTTCAACACTGCCAGGGATGGGGCAGCCACAGCTTCCCTGGGCAACCTGGGCCAGGCTCTCACCACCCTCACAGCAAAGAATTTCCTCCTCATGTCTCACCTCAATCTCCCTCTTCCAGTTTTCATCCATCCCCCTCATCCCATCCCTCCCTGCCCTTGTCTCCAAGTCCCTCCCCAGCTTTCCTGGAGCCCCTTCAGGCACTGGAAGGTGCCCTAAGGTCTCCCTGGAGCCTTCTCTTCTCCAGGCTGAACACCCCAACTCTCTCTGTTCCCTCTGGCTGGATCCAGCAATGCAAAGACCCTCATGTAGCTGCACGTTCTCTCACAGCATCTCTGCAGCCCTTCCCACATCCCTACGAGCTCTGGTCATGGCTGAACGTGTCCTGTCATGTAACCTGATGTGCTGGGTATTGTCTGAGAGACTCAGGGTTGAAAGATCTGCCTCTCAGGAGATGGCTTAAGGCAAAAATTCCTGCTCTGTGATGTGTTTAAGGTCCATCAGACAGGATGTCTCTTAAGAGCATTCTTTTGAACTTTTGGTTGATGAGGTATCCTTGGGTTGAAAAATCACAGAATCATAGAATAATTTTGGTTGGAAAAGACCTCTGAGATGATCAAGTCCAGGGACACCACTCCCTAGATCAGGTTGCTCAGAGCCCCTAAAGAGTCAAGTTAACTACAAGTTAACTTTTGGTATCATCTGAAGTTCTGCTGCTCCCCTGTGCTTTGTGTGTACCCACAGAAGTGCAGGCTGTTCCTTCGTAGCTGCTGTTGCCTGTTTCAATCAGCTTCTCTGCTTCTGGATTAAGGCCCTGAATATTTTTAACATGTATGTATCATTTAGATACTTTAAAGATGCAACAGGAGTCCCGTTGTGGCTGCGGATGGATTCATCCCCAGGGTGGGTCTCCATTCCCCACGCAACCCTCTGAAGAGATTATTGCTGTAAGCACAGTTAATCCCTGCAGGGCTGGGCTCACACACCCCTTCCACATCAGCACAGCCCTGTCCTAGGATGCCCTCAGCAGCTCTGGGAAGTTCAGAGTATGAATGTGGCAAACCTGCAGAAATAATGTTGTCTGACAGATTTTCTTCTGGTTTCAGGTGTTGGTGGACTTGGTCCTACTGGGGACTGAGATGATGTTCTTTCTGATGGGATGGCACAAGATGGAATAGAATGGGACGGGGAAGGGAAGGGGTAGAATACAGTACAGTACAATACAATAGATTGTTTTTCCTTTGGAAGGAGCCTGTGATGATCTTCTAGTCCTTGGACCTTCACCTTGAAGACTCCTTGATGAGCAAATCTTTCCAATTTCTCTGTGTGCAATCTCTGCCAACTTTTTAGCCCCACACAGTGTTGGTGCAGATAGTGGGGACTGTCTGAAACGAGATGTTCCTCTCTCAGGTGCTGGCTGTGAAGCTGTCACTTCTGAGCAGGTGTCTGGGTTGCACTGTTGGGGAGCTCTGCCTCCCCAGAGATGTGCCCTGAATGTCAGTTCCTGGTGCTGGCTCATAGCTCACCTGCTGCTGCCTTTTAAATAAAGTCAACATTGGTTTGGTGTAAAATAGCTCATAGAAGAGATGAAGACCATAGAGCAGTTGCTTCCAGCCCAGGCAGCAGTACTTATATCATCCAGGGCTGTTCAGAAGGTAAATTAATCCACAGGGAACAATCCTAAATACCTGATTCAGTGAAGAGTTTGCACATAAAACAACTTTAGTGTAAAACAGTGAAAGTTATGTTTAAAATTAACACAAGTTGATGATTAGAAAGAAGATCAGCAGGATTTATTAGCTCTTTTTTTTTCTTTTTTGTTGCTTCATTTAGAGAAAACTTAACTTTGACACATAGTTCTTTTGTTTTCCCTCACTGTGACGTGTTGGGAGATGACTGATTTCAGCTGCTGATGTGTTTCCACACAGATTAATTAACCAAATACTGAGATAGGATTTAAAATTAATGCACTCTCATGGATCAGGGGATTATTTTGTTTTCTGTAAATAAGCAGCACAGTACACCTGACACTGCAGACCTAGACTTGGAAATGGAGACTTTCTAGAAAACCCTTTCAAACATATTTCTCAAAATTAAACAATTTAAGGGAGCAAGAGAAATCTGTGAACATCTGTTTCTTCTTTTTAGCTTATCTCCCTCTGCTGAAGTGTAAATGTGTTTATCCGACACCAAACCCGTGTTTAAACGCCAGCAAGCAAATACCAGTTCTTAGCAGTTGCATGTGTTGGGTTTTAAATCTCCAAATATGTTACAAACAACTAAATTTTGGAACCCTTGGTGAGATACGAAGATACTGATCCCAGTGCTTAGACAAGAAACCAAATGCTGAGAAACAGAATTATAGAAATAGAGGTTGAAGCTGCATGGAATCTGTTGGGGTGGATAAAGAACAGACACAGTGAGAATGATAGGTCTTGATTTATTTTTTTTGGTGTGACTTTAGATGTGCCAGTAGTTAATTTTGATTCTTGTGATGATGTCATTTAATGTGTAGAATTAAGCAGATTATTCCTTGGAATAAGAAGTTCCTGGGCTTGCATTGAGGACAGAGGCCAGCAGCCTTGGGGAGAAGCCCCTGGCTTTAAGTGTCATCACTTCTGTGTTTTGTCAGGTCTAGATGGTTTTGCTGAGAATTTAAATCTTGTGAATCTATTCCTGTGCTCAATAGATAAACAACTGCCAAAAACATGTAGTTCTCTACTTCTGGATGATTGAACTCCATCCTCCCTCAGGTGCTTTTTGGCTGCAACTTCTTTTCTAGGCTGCTTCCTCTTAAAGCTTGACATAGAAAAAGTTTTAGCCAAGAAGCAGGTGAGTCTTGGGAGTTATTTACCATTTGTGTTTTATCAATACAGAAGTGGGTGTTGTGCTGGTGTCTGGGGCAGCATCTCCCCAGGTTTGGAAGTGGGCCCTGGGAAGGGGAGGCAGGGAAGGCTGTTCTGAGGAGGGGACGTGCTGGGGTTTGTGCTGCAGACAAGAAGTGGTGGATCCACACTGTGTGTCCAGGGACACCTGACACCGAAATCACCAGAGAATTTGGACTGGGAAAGGTGTTTACCAGGGCTCAGTGAAAATGATGGATTTCAGTGGCTTTAGCAAGAGGATCTACAAGCACATCTGAGGCTTTGGAATATTTAGGGTCAAGTTGAATTTCAGGAGTTTGAATAGCTGTGGAAAATGAGTGATAGGGACAATGGAAGGATCATCAGCTCTGGTTTATTGGGGTTTTTTTCCTCTTGTTTTCTTCTTTCTTTTTTCTTTCCCCCCCTAAGTGAGGTAGCAGGCAAGTTTGGCACACTCAGATGAGCTGATATGGGCTCTGTGACCTTCTCTTAATACCTAAGAAGTCTGGTTATGACCTTGAACGAATATGGGGGAGCCTAAAGATGAAAGGAAGGTCAACAGCCCAGAGGGTGTTACAGCCAGGGGGTAACAGCAGCAGGATCCAGAAAGACCAGCAGGGAGAAGATGTTAGTGGTTAGTGTGGTTATTTCCCAGTGTGAAAGTCAATATAGCAACAATCCTTATCTGTAAACTGAAATAATAGGGAGAATGTGGGGATTGCTGTCAGGGCTTCATCAAAGCCTCTTGTCAGTCAAATGAGGTCTTGAGTTCAGTTCCCGGACCAAACTAATCCCTGGGAGCTGGTGGTTAATTCAAGGCATTTGGGGGCTTTCTGTGCCTCTGGCTTTTCAGTGTCCAACATTGCAAGGGTATAAATTTCTGCAAGGGTGCCCTGGCAAGGTGGTAGCAACGATGCAAATTAAAAGATATGAAGAGCACTGATACTGTCTTTTTCTATATAATTTCTGCTCTTGCTGGAATTGTCTGTCCAAATACAATGCTGTGCATCATTTTTAATACTCCTTGTAGTTACAAATGGCTTTTAACAGTATGAGCCAAAACATTAGAGCCTAAATGTTCTTTGAGAAGTAGCAAGCAGAAACAGTATCATGAAACTAAATGCCATAATCTCTGATTTATGGGGATGTGGAAAATCTGATGAACAGAGTTTCTGGCTCTTGCCTTGCACAAGGCAGCGTGGAGCAGCGTGTGTTCAAGCCCTTCTTTCTTTGTTACTCATTTTGGTTCTGATTTCTTCTTCCAAGCTACTTTGACAAGCTACTCAGAGAATGTGGAACGCACTAAATACGGAGGAGAAAGCAGTAAAGAACTTGGATCTGGAGGAAACCTGAAACCTTGGCAGTCCCAGAAATCCAGCATGGACTCCTGCCTGTACCGCGTGGACGAGAACATGACGGCTTCCACCTACAGCCTGAACAAGATCCCCGAGAGGAACCTGGAGACTGTCCTGTCCCAGTCAGTGCAGTCTATTCCTCTTTACCTTATGCCACGGCCAAATTCAGTAGCAGGTAAGAAACATTTTTTGCCTTTGGGTCGGAGCAAGACACGGTGCATTGGTGTTCCAGCCTTCTCCATGTTCTCATTATCCAATGGGAAATCTCCTTTCTGTCATCACTGGCATTAAGCATGAAAAACATTGTCTTTTCATTGGAGTTGTTGTTTCTAAATGGAAAATTCCTGGGGGGAAAGCTCATTATGTTTAATGGTTATTTCAGCACTCGCTGGTCCCTTTTTTTGCAAAATTGTGCAACTGTAAGATTGTTGGACAATATGTCTTTTTTTTACAAAGTCTTTGCTGTCACTACCATTCAAATAATCTTGGGCTTAAAGCTCCCTAGAAATTCCAAGACATGGTGGCCATTTCTCCTGTTTCCAAGGATTCATTGCAAGTAAAATCAAGTGTCTGGTCTCTGAAGATCTTAAGAACTTCAGAGTGAAGAGAATTATGATAGTTTCTGTCTAAAGGAAGGTTGTTATGGATCCCACCTCTCTTGGTGGACTCTGCCCGTTGTCTCAGCACGTGTTTGTGCACGTGCTCCTTTGGCTTTTGCAGCATCTGGGACTGGCTAATGACTGCATTTATTTTTTTATTTTTTGTTTTGGCACAACATCAAGATTTTCTTAGATTTTATTTCATGTCTGCTGCTCGAAAGATTTCTAAATGATGCTGTGACAGATCTTATTGATGTCATTTAACAGCCTGCTAAGCTTCCCCCTGGAGTTGGTAACAGCAGGACGGAAACAAGAGATAGGATTAAAAATTCTAAAGCTTTACTGAAAAGCTGCTTGCCAGGAATTATTCTCCTTTGCTTTGCTGCCCCGTATTTTTTGTCATGCTGGGTAACTTCTCTAGGGCTAAACATCCTGTTGAGGTGGTCTGTGTGTGTGGACACATGGAGAAATACAGTCTTTGTCCTTTTTGCAGAGTCCCTGCAGGCTTCTCCTGCTGCCTGGAAGCACGGATGCTGCTCCAGAAAACCCAGCCTGCACAGAGCCCAGGATATTGTCTGTGAAAACAGCATCTCTTGGCAGGGCAGGCTGCATTGCATAACTAGATTAGGTTCCCTTTTTAATCCCCCTTTGGACATCCACAGGCCTGAAAGTGATGCAGAAATGAGATTTTGTAGATGCTGAAATCTGGGCACCCTGAGCATGGAGGAACAGCATCAGGTGCTACTGAAAGAGAAGCCTGAGATTGCAGAATGGAGGGAGGGGGTAGGAAAAAAAGTAGGAAGTTCCTCTGGCATAGCCCCATTCCTTGAGATTCCTTGCTTATAAATGACACCATGTAAACACTTTTAGAAGAAAACAGGGCAGGCCAAGTACCTTGCATTTAAATAAGTGTGTGTAGATTCTATGATTCACTTACTTTGGAAGTCATTGGCTTGCTTGGTGCATTTGAAGGCAAATACTGATTCAAAAGAAAACTATCTGGCAAGGTTTGGGAACATCTTTTCCACCTGACTGGTCTAATTTCACTGGGGCTTTGCTGCTTTTAAATAGCCTGTCGGGTAACCTAGTGCATAAATTGTTGTGGTAGTAACTATGGGCCAGACTGTAAGAGCTGGCTCTCATCAAGTGATCTCCTGTGGTCTCCACTGAGTTCATGGCACCAGAAAACTATGTTTTCCAGGTAAGAGATTTGGATGGGATTTTTCCCCAGACCAGTTAATCTTGTTATCTCTCTACCTGTATGGTGGGAGAAGGAAACCAGCTGTATTTCATGATTGGCTTAAACTGGAATGCAGGGGAGTTCCACCTCAACATGAGGAAAAACTTCTTTGCTGTGAGGGTGGTGGAGCCCTGGGACAGGCTGCCCAGAGAGGTGGTGGAGTCTCCTTCTCTAGGGGCACATTTCATGGGCCTGTGCCTGTAGGGTGAGTGGAAGGGGGAGATGCTAGGACTGCAGGAGGTTTAGTGCAGACACAAAGTCACTTCCAGCCACCCTAAACCCACAGGTTTTTAATTGCAGCATTTCAGCTCCAATCTGCTCCTTCACACTGAACATCTAATCAACTTTACAAGAGTAGAAGAGCATGAAGGACTTCTATAAACAGACTTTGATGGTTTATCTCTTTTTTTTTTCTCTCCTGTTGTTCACCTTTTGTCCTCTCTGTGTATCTTATTAGTTTTCTTAAAACTTAAAAGAGTTCAGGCAATTTGAATCACAATTTTTTGCCAAACCTAAGCCCCTCCTTCCCACTCCGTGTTACTGTCTCTGAATCTTGTGTAGCTTTTGATTGCAACAAGATCTTGTAAAGATTTTTACATGGTCATTAGACATTGTGGGGAAAAAATGTTCCTCTCAATTGTGAAATTTTCTGGCTTTCAGTTTTGTTGAATTGTTACATCTTGTGTTGTCTGGCAAGGGGGGGAGGATGCAAAGTCCAGTGCCCTGAGCTACTCTAGGGAGCTCAATCAAAATATTTGCCCATTTCACAGTGAAGAATTCATGTCAGCCTCACAGGCAGTCTTTGAAGAAGTCATTTAATTAATTACTTCAAAATAATAATCTTGTTATGGTAATTGACCAAAAACTAAAGGGGAAAAAAAGCAGTGTTGGATACAGGCTACTGAGCAGCCTAATATTGAGCAGCATGATTCCCATCAGTACGTGTTTAATGGGAATTTTGGAAATGGTTATCAAAAGCAGAAAGAGCTGGTGATCTGCTAGGACTGGTTTTAAGTTTTCTGTGTGTAACTGGGAAGTTTATCTCCTGCAGTGGGGTTTTCATTCCTTCATTCCAAAATATTCTGTCATTTCCTTGCCTGAGAAGGGTCCTGACGTGGCAGGAGGGGTGAATTCAGATGCAAGTGATGAGAATTTGTTTTGTTTTGACCACAGTTTCTCCCGTCTTCCAAGCCCCACCAGCCATGTGCTTCAGTTCAAAAATGCAGTAAAAAAAGAGCTTGCACTGAATTATCTGCCAGTTTTCACAGAGGGAGAAAGTTTCTAGCTGCAGTTTCTGCTCCAACCACATTTACTCATGTAATGATAACACCTTCAGCAGAGACCAATAAATTATTCCTATTTAATCTAGCATTGTAAAGAAGACTAAATTCTCCCATGAGCCAGTAACATTGGACTAGTGGAGTTACCTTCTTCAGTTCAAACAACATTTCTCTTATTTATTCCTTTATTTTTTGCTGGTCTGTTAAAAGTTTAATTTTTTCTGCCTCTGATTCTGGCCTTATGAAGAGATAAATGTTAAAATCCAAACTAAGGAGCTCGAAAGGAATTGAAGAGGGGGCTGTGGGCTTCAGCATGAAGTGCTCTGTGGAGTTGTCTTTCATGTGGAAGGAAACACCACCTGCCTTTGGCAGCCTTTGTGTGCGTGAGGTGGAGTGAGTTTTGTGACTGGGAGAACTCAGGTATTAAGGGACTCCATGTCTCCATCTTCCATGTGTCTTTTCATTTGTGAACATCAACAGGAGACCAAACCAGAGCAAACAGCCATGGGGCATGAGGAAAAGTTCCCAAAACACTTCTTTACTCCTTGCTGGGGGAAACTAGACTTGGTTTTTCTTGGCAACATTGACTCGGTGAAGTTACAACTCTGTATTTTCTTAAAAAAAACCATGAAAAACACAATAACCAGAGTATTAGTTGTGGAAGCCAGGTGTGATGCAGTTGTTTGCTTTCTCCTGGCAGCCACCAGCTCAGCCCACTTAGAAGACCTGGCCTACCTGGATGAGCAGAGGCACACTCCCCTGAGGACCTCCCTGCGGATGCCGCGGCAGAGCGTGGCGGGCGCCCGGGCACAGCAGGACCTGAGAGGTGGGAGCACCTGGGGCCTCGGGTCTGGGGTCTCTCTGGGGTCTCTGGGTTGGGACCTTCTGCTGCAGCTCCAGGTCCTCCTGAAAATGCTGGAGCAGGACTGTTCTACAGACAGTAGTGATGCTTCTCTGTGAACAAGAGAGAGCAAGCCCTGTGGGCAGAGGTTGAGGGAACCTGTGGATGTTTGGTTTGGAGAAGAGGAGGCTGAGAGGAGACCTCATTGTTCTCTACAGCTCCTTGAAAGGAGGTTTTGGGAGGTTGGGCTTTTCTCCCAGATGAATAGCAACAGGACTGAAGTTGTCCAAGGGGGGTTTAGATTGGATATTAGGAAGAAGTTCTGTACTGAAAGAGTGGTCAGGCCTTGGAACAGCCTGGTCAGGGAGGTGGTGGAGTCACCATCCCTGGAAGTGGTCAAGAAATGTGTGGATGTGACACTTCAGGGCCTGCTGTAGTGCTGTGGTGGGGTTTTTGTGAGTTATGTGGTGTTGTTGGTTTTTTGGGGTGTGTGGTTGTGGTCTGGTTTGTTGCTATTGTTGTTTTGGACCAATACTTGGGTAGTTCCTAAAAAAAAATGAGACCTTTTGATGGGCTGCTGGTTTTTTCTCCTTTTTTTTTTTTTTTTTTTTAATTGAATAAAAGCCAAAGCTTGTGGCCCAGCCTCACAGCATGCAGTGTGTCTCAGTGGGGAAGGAGCCAAGTGCAGTGTCTGGAGCCACCATCCTGACCTGTCCCTCGTGCTCACAATGCCAGTATTCAGGCAGCCCTTTGGCTTCTGAAAGGCCTTTTGAGAGGGAACGTTTTTGTGGTTCTTCCTGGCAAATTCCACAACAAAAAAAAACTGAGCAATGAGAAGAGGAGCCAGAGCTGACCTTTTGATTTATTTCCAGGCAGCTCCAGCTAGATTCAGCCCATGGCTTTGGGGTTACAGCCCAGCCCACAACTTCCATCATCCCCCTTTGAATCTGAGCAGGGGCTGTGGCTGCACCCTCAGGCCACCCCCGTGACAATCCTGCACCTGCAGCAGATCTTCAGGTTAATGCTTCATCCCCAGCATTTGTCATTGTGCAGATGAGTAAATCATGGAATGGGTTGGGTTGGAAATGACCTTAAAGATCATCTAGATCCAACCCCCTGCATGGGCAGAGACACCTCCCACCAGCCCAGGTTGCTCCAAGCCCCATCCAACCTGCCCTTCAGCACTTCCAGGGACAAGGAAGGGATGGCCAAGAAAGCTCACTTGGGATTGTTCCTGGTTGTTGCTGTGCCATCAGACTAGTTTGTTCTTCCCTGTACTTAGGGAGAGGGACTTCTAGTGGTGCTACCTCAGACTTTTCTCTGGGGTGTTTCTGAGAAGTGTCCACCACCCTTGGGTCAGGAAATCAGGAGCTGGGGGGTGGCAGGTTGGGTTTTCACCCAGCACCACAAGCATGACCTGCTACAGCCTGGTTGGGATTCCTGCCAAATGCATGAGCCCCCCACTGGAAAAAAAAAAAGAAAAAAAAAGTGGGTTTTGTGTCATTTTGGATCAGAGTCTGTAATGAAATCATATTGGCTGGTGAGGCAGTTATAAAAATGTATTAGCAGGCAGAAAGTGAAGAAAGCAAAGTTTGACAGACAAAATTTCCATATGTTCAAAGGGAGCAGCTTGCCAAGGGTTGGTAATTTGCAGTGATTGCATCCAAAACATTAAACTTTATTGCAGGAACAGAATCAAATTGTTTTCCAGACACACTTTTAGAACCATGTAGCACCACATCTTTACTTTCTTCTTCTTGTTCTTTTTTGTTGTTGTTCCTCTTTTTTTGGAGGGAAGGTTGTATGAGAATAGCAGCAGCCTTTCAGCTTTTTTGGAGTTTGCTTCTGATCCTAGTTAAGGTGCTGTGCTATTTTTAAGAAGAGAGGGAGAAGAGGAGGTGAAAAAACCCAAACCACCACTATTTGGAAATATTTTCATTGGGTTGAATATGTGAGGGGTATTTTTTTTCCCCAAAAAATACTCCGTGTTCCAGATATTACTGTGGAATTGCATCGATCGGGGCTGTTACCAGCTCTTTGTTCCAACTGGAAATCCTAAACTTGGGTTTAATTTGAATGTCTCTCATCTTGGCCTTGGGCTGAAATGCAGAAGCAGTTCCTGGCCCTGTGCACTGATTTGTTCCCAGTGTTCCAGAATCCCAGTTCAGAGAAACTAAATGGGAGACTGTCCCTGCTATTTTTTGTTAAATCAGTTATTTTAAGCAAGGGAGTAATTTAGCAATCCCAGTGGCCAAGAGCATGACAAGTATTGGTACCAGCAGCAGGTTCTTTGTAGGATGGTGAAGGTGATTTTTGCTTTGACTGTTTTCAGCTGGTGGGATTTGAAGCTGTTGGGGGTTGTTGTAGCCCTCAGCAATGGTGGCTGAGATGAACCTTGGAGCAGGAGCCAGATGGCAACCAAGTTACATGGTATTAGAACATCCCAGAGGCTGCCATCATGGTTTTGTTTTCTCAAAAATGTGAATGTCAGCACAGAAGAGGCCATGAAGATGCTCTGAGGGCTGGAGCAGCTCTGCTCTGGAGACAGGCTGGGGGAGTTGGGGTGTTCAGCCTGGAGAAGAGAAGGCTCCAGGGAGACCTTAGAGCACCTTCCAGTGCCTGAAGGGGCTCCAGGAAAGCTGGGGAGGGGCTTGGGACAAGGGCAGGGAGGGATGGGATGAGGGGGATGGATGAAAACTGGAAGAGGTAGATTGAAGTGAGACATGAGGAGGAAATTCTTGGCTGTGAGGGTGGTGAGACCTTGGCCCAGGTTGCCCAGGGAAGCTGTGGCTGCCCCATCCCTGGCAGTGTTGAAGGGCAGGTTGGATGGGGCTTGGAGCAGCCTGGGCTGAAGGAAGGTGTCCCTGCCCATGCAGGGGGGTTGGGACTGGTTGGAATCTGTAAGGTCCCTTCCAACTCAAACCATTCCATCGCTCTACGACACTTGAAAGAAATTGCAGTCTCCAGTGAGTGCAGGACATAAGCTCAGACCTTGGGCTGGTGTTTGGGTTCTTGTTTAACAAAGGACACAGATGCTGATTGATACTGTGTTATGCAGAACCACTGCTCATTGTGAGAAATATGAAAGTGTTTCTCACTTGGGCTTCCTCCCAGCACTCTGGCAATGTCCAGGCATGCAGCTTGGCCCTGCAGGGGCTTTCTTTGGCCAGCAAGGTGGATCTTCTAGCAGGGAACACTGAAAGAGCAACGAGACACATCTCGACTTAAATGTAAAACAAGTAATGAGCTGTGGGTGCTGGTTGCCAGCATAGCTGGGAAAAATCCCTGTGTGAAGAGAGAGGAGTCTGTGAAACAATTTCTGAACAGGCATTTTGGAGTCTTTCAACTAAAAATGCACTTTGTGTAGCAGAGGATGGACCTTCCTCTGATTTTGCTTCTGCTTGTTTCAGCCCAATGACTTTTTTTTCAATCCTGCACATAATGAAACCAGCTTTGGTTTGATTTAATTGAAGTTTTCAGCTACAAAAAAAGAGCCAGGATGGGTGTGGAAGGCAGTGTTTCAGCTTGGGATTTGAATTTATTGCTTGGGATCTCCAAAAGTTTGCTCAGTTTCTCAGCAGCTCTCATGACAATTTTACACCAGACCTTGTTCTGTCCCACTCCACACACTAATTTCTAGTGTGGGTTTAATTTATGTTAAGGTATTACCAAAGTTCTGTGTATTTCTGGGATACTCTGGCTTAAATTCTGTAAAGTGCTTGATGAAAAAAAGGAATATAAAGCCCAGCAAGTGTTTTTCAAGGATGGGAAGGCAGTTTATCCCCATACTTTGATTTTCAGAAGTACTCAGGTCAGGTGGTTTGATAGGATTCATCCCAAACGTGTGCACCTGGTACTTCTGAACCTTTTTACCCTCTTCTCCAGAGCCCTTTCCATTAGGTTTTTCTTCAGTTTGCTGCCCCAAATGTTGATGCCCTTTCCCTGAGATGTGGGATATTTTTTTTTGTCAACTCTTTCAATTGAGTTTAAAATTCCTCTGGGGCTCTGGGGTCTTTCCCTGCCTTTGTTCCTTGCCTGCCTGTTCTTGGGGACCACAGACTGTGGAAGGTTATAAAAGAAACAGTAACGGGAGGATTTTGGCAGGGTTTAACAGACAGTGTCAGAAATTAATGAGGGTCTGGCACATGGCTTGCAGTTAGTCAAGGGCAGGCTTAAATTATTCATAAACCTTCTCGACAGTCCAACTAGGAAAATGTTGATGCTGCTTTTGTCTTCCAAAGATGGTGTGGTGACATAAAACGTCTCCTGCTGGCACGTGGAGGTGGTTTTGGTGGCTGGTGGGACAGAAAGCATGTTCTCAGTACTTGTGGCCAAGCCAACGTGGCACTGAGTGTTTTCTTAGCAGCGAGATGCTCACCAGCATCTCCTGCCCTCCAGGAGTCCTGGGGTTACAAAGCCTGAAGTAATGAACTGTCCTACCAGGCTAGTGGGAGAGGTTTACTCTGCTGTGGTCAGTGACTGGTGGTGTTGGATGGTCTGGAGGAGCAGGAAGGTTGGATATAGGTAGATCATAGAATAGTTCATAGAATGATTCATAGAATGGATCCGTTGAAAGGGACCTTAAAGATCATCTAGTTCACCAAGTCCCCTAAAGATCATCTAGTTCCAGCCCCCAGACCCAAATAAGTGGGGATGTTTCTTAGGATTTTGTTGAGCCTTTTTTAGGACAGGAGGTGCTTTGCTCAGGTGACCTCCAAGATGTGTATATTCACGTGGAGTCAACATCCCTGGACGTATTCAAGAAATGTGTGGATGTGGCACTTCAGGACATGCTCTAGTGGGCATGGTGGGTTTTTGTGGGATGTGTTTTGGTGGTTTTGTGGGGCGTGTGGTTGTGGTTTGGGTTTTTTGGTTTGTTGGGTTTTTGTTCTTTCCCCTGGGCAGATGGTTGGACTCAGTGATCTTGGAGGTCTTTTCCAACCATGATCATTTTGTGTTTCTATAATTCATGTCCACTCAGATCAACACCAATCTTTAGGCCATCCTTTATTTGGGCTGTTGTGGTCCAAGGTGCAGGTGTCACACAGCCTCAGAGCCATCTGCAACTCTGAAAAGAAACCCAGTTTGGAGTCAGGTCTCCACCATGTAAAGCAGGAGTTCATTGGATCCCATGGCTTGTGTATTTAATCAGTCTTGTCTCTACATTAGCCCCCAAGACCATTTGGTACCTGTCAGGCTCCTGGCTTTCAGAAGAGCATCACTGCACATTTTCCCTCACTGACTCACAGAGCACGTGGACACACCCACGACGAAAGCTGGAGCTTATCGAGCACACATCTCAGCCTGATGTTTTCCAAATGGAGTAGTTTGATTATTTTTTTTTTCCTCATGTATTTTTTTAATTCCATATTCTATATATAGCATTGGTGACATCATAAAAAAAAAAAAAATCATAATCCCTGATCAGATTCCCTGCTGGAATGCTTCATTTGCATCCCTGGGAACCTGCTGCGGGGTGTCTCGGCCCATCCGTGTGCTCGAGCTCGTGCAAGATGCCATCCTCTGGTGGGAAGCCCATCAGTCCCACTGAGGCTGAGAGCCAGGAGCTGTGATGGGGACATGGGAACACGTGTCCCCAGGGCTGCCTTGTCCCCACCAGCTGCCTCCTCCCCTCGCATCACCAGGGATTTTGCTTCTCCAGCACCTTCCTGAGCCAGCACGTCCCGCTGCGCTCGCGTGACAGAGCCTGACAAGGGGAATGGAACAAGCTGCCTGTGAGCTCATGCAATTCAAAAGCCATCTCCACCCTGGGATAAATTGAAAGCACATTCATCATCTTCAAGTGGGAATAAAAATACAGCTCCTGTCTGCAGCGTTGTCTGTATCAGCCAAAAAAAAAAGAAAAAGGGGGGAAAATTCAAAATATGGAACATTTTAAAATAGGAGCTGTTTTCCTCAGGTGTGATGTCACATTGAATTCCAGCCCCTTTATCAGCTCTGAAGGGATGGATGAGCTCCTTGGCCAGCTCTGGGAAAATCTGAAGGTGGTTCAATGGCTTCTGGGGAAGGGTCCCAGTGCAGGGATGGGGTCAGGGTGTGGGGATGGGGTAATTTAATCAACTTTTTTTCAGTGAGTTCAGTACAAAAGTGGGAGCAATAGTGTCATCTCCAGCCCTGAGGACATTCAGGCCCAGCCAGGAGGCCTGTGGGTGGATGAACCCACCACCCACACATCCACATGGCAGGGGAGTGGGTGCAGAAGTGAGGGACATCATCAGCAGCTGAGTGATGGTGGTGATTTTTAAGTGCCTTTTAGAACTTAAAAGAAACCAGAGGGGTCTCTACTGGAAGCAGCTAATGCCAACCATGGCAGCAGGATCATGCCAAGAGAGAACACAGGACAAACCAATGGGGTTTCTGCTGAACTCCTGCAGCCCTGCTCAGGGACCTCCTCCTCTGAGGTTTCCTGGGATTTCTTTTGGAATGTCCCATGAAGGCATCTAGGTTTTGCACTGTTGTTTTCATTTGTAGCGTGCCCTGTGACCTCAAAACAACTTGAATTCAACTTCTGCAACCCACAGCTCACGTTTTCCAGCTTCCCACACCAGCTGAAACATCCATGTTGAATGCTGAATCCACACGCGTGGTGCAGCAGGAAGATGTGTACAGAGCTGCCATGCCAGGTCTGGAGTCATGTCCCGTGGATCCATCCAGGTCCCTTAGCTCTGACTTGAAGGAATTATGTTCAAAAATTCAAACTTCACAGCTAAAACACACAGTGGCACTAACATCCCCCTGAGTGGGAGTCACTTACTGTCGTTCTGGCCACCTTCTGAAAGGTTTTAATGAAGGAATGGTTTTGGTGGGAAAGTGGGAAGATGCAGCAATTGTCTCTGCTGGCACCAAGTGCTTCCATCACTCCTTATTTATTTATTTCATCTCCCAACTACAGATCCCATAGGCAGAACAGACCATCTGACTTGATCTTCCTAATAGCATCTTTGCACCAGATCCCTGCAGAGTTGTTCCTCTTTTTAGGTGTGTGTTCCCTAGATAGATGGTGCCAAAAGGAAAGAAACACCCTCTCCCTCCACCCCCAAACGTTCCTGAAGAAGTTTCAAGGCTGGTTTGGGTTGAGTTGTACATTTTAATTATAATATAATGCATTAAAAATGGCAAAAGTAACATGATCAATAAATAGTCATGTTTTTTTATGTTATCATTGCACCAGTAAACAGGACCTGTTGGGGGGGGGCATTTCTTGCATCCTTGTTCACTTTACATTGTTGGCAGTGTTGCTTTTCCTGGGGAAAAGAGAAAAGGTTCTAATTGCCATGCAGGAAAATCCCACCAGCTGTCTGGTGCCATTTCTGTGTTTTACAAGAGTTGAAATAACTTTGGTTTAACGCGGCGAAGTGCTCAGGAATTTTTGTGCTGGTTGTTGAACAGGTGAACAGGGGTGTTCTCCATCTGTGTGTGTGTGAGGGTGGGGAGAGCCTGGCCCAGGTTGCCCAGGGAAGCTGTGGCTGCCCCATCCCTGGCAGTGTTGAAGGGCAGGTTGGATGGGGCTTGGAGCAACCTGGGCTGGTGGGAGGTGTCCCTGCCCATGCAGGGGGTTGGATCTAGATGATCTTGAAGGTCTCTTCCAACCCAAACCAGTCTGGGATTCTCTGTACGTTGAGCAGACGGGCAGTGTTGTGCCTTGGGGCAGCTGCCTTGGCAAGTGAACGTCCTGCTTGGGGCAAGGCCCTTAATGGTGGTGACTTTAAGCAAGAAATTTCATTTCTCTAGCTACAATTTCTTCACCTGTAACCTAGTTCTTCCTGTAAAATGCTCTGTATTCCTTTGGTGGGACATCAGAGAATCACAGAATTGCTGCAGTTGGAAAAGATTTCTAAGATCACTGAGTGCAACTGTCCACCCAGGAAAAAAGCAAACAAACAAACAAAATGCCAACAAAACACTCACACATAACATGAAACAACCAAACAAACCCACTATGTGTTTATGTCCTAAAGTTACCGTGTCTACATATTTTTTGAATCCCTCCAGGGATGGTGACTCCATCACCTCCCTGGGCAGCCCCTTCCAGGGCCTGAATACTCTCTGTGTAAAGGAATTCCTCCTAATATCTGATATAAACCTCCCCTGGTGCAACTTCAGGCCATTTCCTCTTGTCCTGTTGTTATCTACTTGGGAGAAGAGCCCAAAACCCACCTCCCTACAACCTCCTCTCAGGAGCCAGATGCTTTTAACGACGAACCTGTGGGTAACAAACAGGTTTGTGTTTAATAGAATCACAGAATGGTATGGGTGGGAAGGGACCTTAAAGACCATCTAGGTCCAACCTCGTGCATATCACAGAATCTTAGGGGTTGGAATGGACCTTGAAAAATCACCCAGTCCAACCCCCCTGCCAGGCAGGTTCACCTAGAGCACATCACACAGGAACTGTGTCACCTTCTGAAATGAAAAGATTTCTTCGGAAGATGAAACAGCAGTTTCCCAGCTCTGGTCTGGTTGGTAGCGTTGGTGTTTTATGTTCTCCCTTCCAGTGCGCTTCGCACCCTACAGACCTCCTGACATCTCCCTGAAGCCCCTGCTCTTCGAGGTGCCCAGCATCACCACCGAGTCGGTCTTCGTGGGGCGGGACTGGGTGTTCCACGAGATCGACGCGCAGCTGCAGAGCCCCAACGCCAGCGTCAACCGCGGCGTCGTCATCGTGGGCAACATCGGCTTCGGCAAGACCGCCATCATCTCCAGGCTGGTGGCCCTCAGCTGCCACGGCACACGGATGAGGCAGATCGCTTCCGACAGCCCCCACGCCTCTCCCAAACGTGAGTGCAGCAGCTCAGGGAGCTGCAGGAACCAGAGACCTTTCCCCGCCTGCTTTTTGGCTCCCAAGATCCCCTTCCTCTTCAGCCCCAAGAGAGCAGCTTGGTCATTGTTGCCAAGCAAAAGGAGGCACCTGGCAGCAATATTTGTGCTTCCAGATCTGCTTTTTGAAGACTTCAAATAGTCTGTCTTTTATTTCTCTGCCTTAGAAACATCACAGATTTTTCTTTTCTTGGGAAGGCTCCCGGTTTTAATCACAGAATTGCTCTGGTTGGAAAGGTGATCATCGAGTCTGTGATGATTTAAGGTCATTGAGTCCAACCATAACATAACTCTGCCAACCACTGACCCAACTCTGCCAAGTCCAGTGCTTAAACCATGTCCCTCAGTACCACATCTATATGTCTCTTAAACATCTCCAGGGCTGGAGATTCAACCATCTCCCTGAGCAGCCTGTGCCAGTGTTTAATCACCCTTTCAGTGAAGATATTATTTCTAATATCTAATCTAAACCTCTCCTGGTGCATCTTGAGCCCATTTCCTCTTGTTCTGTCACTTGTTACTGGAGAGAAAAGTCCAACCTCTCTTCATTACAACCTCTTTTCAGGTAGCTGTGGAGAGTGATTGCCAACATCCCATTATTCTAAATCCATGCTGCTGCATTTTCCTTCCGATTTATCATGATAAAAATGCTCAGAGTAGGTCACGAGCCCATGCAGGCTGAGCACCCAGGATTGCTCTCCCTCTTCTCATCCCATCCAATTCACATCTCTCCCTGCTGACACGTTTGTGGGTGGGAATGACAGCATTTTAAAATCAGCAAGTGAGTAAGACAGGACGGAAAATAGTGGGTTAGGTACTTAAAGGTGTCTGTGAGGATCTAGGTCACTGGATCTCAGTGAATCTGTAGTTCAGTGTCTTTGCTGGAGTGCAGTTCTCTGAGCCCTGTCGAAGTACCTGAAATGTCACCAACTGCTGGCACATGGAGTGGTGTCACTTGTCACAGCTAAATGAACAGTGTGCAGAGAAGTGAACAGTCTGCAGGCAGGTCTTAGGTCTGTGTTGAACTGCAGCTCTGCATGTCTCCCCAGTCTGCTTGGAGGGATTGTGGAGGTCACAGAGACACTGAACTTCACTGTCTCTGGGCTAAAAGTTTGGGTATTTCAAAGGAGAAAGTGCCCTGCATCTCAGGCAGAAAGGACAAAGATCCTTGCTCACACCAAACACATTCTTGTTTAGTTCCCACCCTGGTTGGTTCAGGAAGCTAAAAGCTGAATGATTCCTTGGTGTTAGTCACTGGGATGGAGACCTTCAGAATCAGTCAACTAATTTGACTTATTTCCTGAACAGATCACAAGTCCTCGTCCAGCTATGGAGAACAAAAATCATCCTTCAAGGTTCTTGGATTATTTTTTCACATGCTGAAAAAAAAATATCTTATTACACTTAGTAAAAAAACTATATTTAATAATAAATACTGATCAGGTGTCCTGACTGTTTTACAGCAGTTGTGCCAGTGTGGCATAAATACAGCCTCATGCTATTAATTTCCTGTCTCTGACAAAGAACACAGGTGAAGGTGGTGTTGCATGCTCCATATCAAGACTGTGCAGGGTTTAATTCTGCAGGCAGTGGTCGTGCTCCTTTGTTGTTTGCTATTAAATGGGTCATGGTTTGTGTTATAATTTCAAGACAAGCTGGAGGGTGCATTGCAGAAATCCAGTCAGGAAAACCCTCTGCTGGTACAGACTGCACTGAAGACAACTGTTGCTTTTGGGACATTCCAAAAATAATCACTCTTAGGACTACTACAGTTTATATGAGGTGGCTCAGCACCCTGTCATGCTGAGACTTAAAACTGTCCAATGTGGGGGAATCTACCACTTCCCTGTTCCAATATTTGACTGTCCTCATGGTGAAAAATTCACCTCTTGTGTCCAGTTGAATCTCCCCAGGAGCAGCTTGTGCCCATCACCCCTTGTCTTTTCCATGTGACTTCTTGTAAACAGGGACTCTCCATGTTCTTGGGAGCCACCCTTGAAGTACTGGAACATGGTGATAAGGTCTCCCCCTGAGCCTTCTTTTCTCCAGGCTCTCCTCATGGCATTGACAACCTCTTTCCTCTGGACAGATGTGGATGCAAACCGAGAGCTGCCCTTGGCCCAGCCACCCTCTGCTCACTCGGCCATCGCCAGCGGGAGCTGCCCGGGCACCCCCGAGATGCGGCGGCGGCAGGAGGAGGCCATGAGGAGACTGGCCTCACAGGTACAGCACCATTCCTCTTGGGATTCTTCTGGGCCTTGGGAAAACGTCCATTTTCATGGAACCTGTTGGAAGGTCTCCTGCCTTCCGTTGCTTGGTTTGCTGGCAAGTGTGTGTGTTCCAAGTGGGGAGTCTAGAGGAAAACTTGTGGTGCAAGTTTTATTCCCCTAGGAGGGGTATTTCTGTACAGGGGAATAACATCCAATGCACAGTTTGCCTTTCCCAGCCATCCCCCTTTACCCTTTCAAAAGTTACAGTATGACATAGTTACTAGAACAATCATAATCTTTCTTCAACAGTGTAAAATAAAACTGCCAAGTGTCTGACCAGGGTTTGGTTGTGAGAAGAGCAGGAACGTTTCGGTGGGTCAAGGCAGAGGCTGGGAGCGTCGCAGCCACGTGTGCCCTTTGGGGAAAAGTCTGCAAAAGAGATCATAGGCTTTTGAGCAATACACAAATCATTTGCTGTTGTGACACGAGTGGATTGTATGTAACACTGTCACTTACTGTAGGTGAGATTTGCAGCTTGAGTTTTATTGTTTTGCTGAGCTTTAGCCCTGCTTTGGTGGTGGTGGGAAGGTGCTGTCATGTTGCTTTGAAATCCAAGGAGTTTGCTCCTCCTACACCTTTGAAGAGGATGTGAGCAGTTAATGCTTTCCTCTTGCCTGCTTCCCCCCTTGGAGAGGAAAATGACAAGCAAAGGCTTTGTTCTAAATTATTGCCAGGATGTGTTTTGCTTGGCTTTTTGTGCCAGATACTGTCCTAGCTCCTTGGCTGCTGCACCCAGATGGTGCGTGTGAAATCTGCGGAAATAAATGTTCCGACCTGAGATTCTCCTCTCCCACGTGGACTTCTTGAAAGGAGTGCAATGGCCAGGTCTGGTTTTGTTCAGGACACATTAGTCATCATATTCCTTGCAAATCTTAAACATTACAAACCACCAGGAGGGCCAGTGCAGTGTGATGTCTCTGCTTCTCATGCCTCATCTGTCTGGACTTTCCTCCCCTGAGGTGCTTAGTAATCCTGCTGGATACAGGATTGATAAATGGATACAGTTTTAGCTTCAGTTTCCTCCTGGAAAAGGTAAGGGGTATGACTCCTTCAAAGTGTGTGTCACAGCCACTGCATAGATCATGCACTGAAGCTTTTTTGCATCCCTGTTCACTGGAGAGGAGAGCAAGAAAGAATCTTGATAGCCAAAAATCAAGTAAAAATAGGTTGTTCTACCTTGGCTGCAGAGTCCTGTAGGTTTTCAAGCCCCACTCATCCCCTAGCCAAAATTCTTCTGCAAAACAAATGCTGTGTTTTGCTGTCAGAACATAACAAACGAGCTGGGAAGATGTTCTACCTCTGTGCTTAGCAGCAGGATTCCAGACTTCTAGGATGATTGTTGGTGTCCCAGCAAATCTTGACTACTGTAAATACAGATGGGTTCCAGAAATAACCCTCACCGGCTTCCAAACATGAGGCCTTCATGAAGAGATCAATGCCAAGGCTGATGAGTTGACCTTAGAGTACTTTTCCTACCCAAACAGCTGACACAGCATGTGAAACTTCTGCAAAGCTTGGTAGTGTTTAGCAAACACTTCCCAGGATGAGTCAGAGCAGCAGCTTGATTCAGCACTCGGAGACCTTGGGGCTATTCCCAGCTTTGCCGTTAGCCTGGTAGGGATCCTTGGAGACCAGCATCTCATCTGCCTGCTCCGTTTCCCTGCCTATTAAAAGAAAAGTGATCTATGCAGATAATGGTCCTTTGGTGTCTGCTGCTGGCAGGAATACCTGACTGGCTGTCATTTGGGTTTCTCAGTTGGGAAGAGCAGTTGGCTTCCAGGCAGTGCCGCAGTGTGTGCCTGGATGAATCCATGCATTGAATCCCACAATCCCAGACTGGTTTGGGTGAAGGATCTTAAAGATCATACAGTTCGAACCCCTGTGCCAGGGGCAGGGACACCTCCCAGCAGCCCAGGTTGCTCCAAGCCCCATCCAACCTGCCCTTCAACACTGCCAGGGATGGGGCAGCCACAGCTTCCCTGGGCAACCTGGGCCAGGCTCTCACCACCCTCACAGCAAAGAATTTCCTCCTCATGTCTCACCTCAATCTCCCTCTTCCAGTTTTCATCCATCCCCCTCATCCCATCCTTCCCTGCCCTTGTCCCAAGTCCCTCCCCAGCTTTCCTGGAGCCCCTTCAGGCACTGGAAGGTGCTCTAAGGTCTCCCTGGAGCCTTCTCTTCCCCAGGCTGAACACCCCAACTCTCCCAGCCTGTCTCCAGAGCAGAGCTGCTCCAGCTCTCAGAGCATCTTCGTGGCCTCCTCTGGACTTGCTCCAGGAGCTCCATGTCCTTCTTATGTTGGAAGCTTCAGAGCTGGACACAGTGCTCCAGGTGGGATCTCACAAGTGCAAAGAGGGAGAATCACCTCCCTTGAAATAGATCACATGCTTAAATCCTGACTGAGATCTTAATTTCCTAGCACAAAAGGAAATTTTTCTGAAAGTATAGGAGGGTTTTTTGTCATTTGCTTTTTTTTTTTTTAACTCCATGTTCTTGCTCATGGTTCTTTATCATAAACAACAATCCAGCTTTTATTCCATCAGAGGCTTTCCCAGAACTGCCGTGCAACACGCTACCAACAGTAAGTTTGATGGATTATCAAACCTAAGGAAGGGATATAAAGGCAAATAAAATGGTTAAGGATGTTTGTCAAATTGATAGTTGGAAGTCGTGTGCCTGGTGCACTCTTAGTAACCTCCTGAGTAGCACAACTCAGCATCACTGCTGATGAATTCCTGCTGTCAACAGCAGATAAATTGATTTGCTTAGAAAGAGCCCTGCCGTATGATGTCCTCCTAGATAAAACAAACACTGACTGTTCCAGCCCAGCTGTGGTTTTTGAAGCCTTTGAGTGATACTGGGAGGAAAAGGATTACTGACCTGTCAACAGAATTTGAAAATCCATTAAAATAACAGCGCCGAGCTCTTTGTTCCGTGCGATCGCCTCGTTCAGAACCTCCCTCACATGCATCTGCCTGGCCTGGGAGAGGTGCTGAGAATTTCTTCTTCATAAGAGGCTCTGAGGGTGCTGAGCTCTGAAACAGAGTAAATGCACTGAGTGTCTCGGTAGGCAATAGCAAAAAGAGTTGGTTAAAATAATTTAGCTGCCTAATCTGAATGTCTGAGGCCACGTTCTCCAGCAGGCATTAGTTGGGGACAGTTTAGAAAGACCCTTCATATAGATCATCTGAAGGCTTATCTGAAAAACGAAAGGGGGAGGGAAGTGGAATGTCCTTTTGTGCAGAAGGAAGAGCAGCACATTCCTGTATCAGTAGCTGAGGAATAAAAAAAGAACTGCTGATGGCCTACTTAAACCAGTTTTTGTTCAACTGGCTGAAGAATAAAGAGCCCGAGGAAGTGAAGGACAGACTGACCTTAGGTTGGTCTGGTTGGAAAAGTATTTCTTGGACATGTGTGTTTTATGGTTGCAGTGAGACTAGAGTCAGAATTGAAGCAGGGAAGAAAGTGTTGACAGTGATGGGCAACCGCAGTTGTCAAGAATATTTTGGGAGTTACATGAAACGTGTGAGGCACCAGATAAAGCTGGGTGCAGATGTTCCAGATGTTCCACCTCTGCTTGCACTGAGCAGAGCAGGATGTTCTCAGGTTGCGCATGGTTGTTGTGCTGGAGAAATGCAGATTGTTATGAAAGTGGATTAATAATCTCCCAACAGGCTGAGGTGCTGTTAGTGCAGGCTCCAGAATGCTGGTGGGCAGCACGTCGTCCCTCTCACCCACTCCCTTCCTTCTGAAAATGTCACTTATCCCAAAACTCAGAAGTTGTGTGTTTATGATGACAGAAATGAAAGGTGAACAGTTGCTTTCCCTCCTCTGGATTACACAAGGTTGTACTTATCTGCCTGTTTTTCATGCAGTAAGTTCTTGGGGGCAAGGGTTGCTTTTAGCTCTTGTTGTCAGAGATGAACAAATGATTAATTTTAGAAATAAGTAACTGAAGACTGCCTGGCAGGAGCTCCACTCATGTTGCTCCAGCTTCCTTACCATGCTGGAAAAGAGCATTATTTTCTTGTGTCCTTAGGGAGCAGTTTGAAGTGAGCCATGATTTCTAGTTCAGAGTTCATCAGCAAACTCATGGAGAGGAAAACACTTAGAAATGAGGCACGATAGAAACCCAGTACCAGGTGTCATTTGTGCCCTCAGAAACTGTGCCAGGAAAACTGTATCCAAATGGTTTAGGAGTTACCTGAAGTTATCCTCACTGGTGGGTCCACCAGAAAAACCAGGGCACCCTAACCCAAGGGAGTCCAACTGTAAGCCTGACACTGCAAGTCCACCACTAAACCATGTCCCTGAGCACCACGTCTGTGCATTTTTTAAATACCTCCAGGGATGGTGACTCAACCTTGCTTGTCCAGAGCTGATCCTTCACCTCAGAAGAATGAAATGAGAGGCTTTCCCACCAACCATTGTCTGTGTTGAAAAACACTGACCCACAAACATGTGTCCTGGGTGACCTTTGCCTTTCAGCAAGGGACACCAGCACAGTTTGGAGGTACAATGGCCCAAGGTGAAATCAATTCAGCTCAAAGGAAGAAGCCTGAACTGTGTCCCCTCTGGTCAGGGTCACCTTCCCCGTTCTCCCTGAAGGTTTTATTCTTTACTCACAGAGGATTTTTAATGGATTGGCTGCCCAGTTTTAATTAACCCATTGAACAGCTGTATTCTTTGGGTTCCTGGATATTGTGGGGTTGCTTGTGGAGGCAGCACTTAGACAAATGGACCTGAAAGGCAACTTGGCTGCACTAATGGGTCATCCCTGCTGCAGAGCAGCTGGTGGAGGAGCTGGGTGCCCATGGCATTAGAGCACTCAGCTGATGCTGAGCACGGCTGGTGGCTTCAGAGCTTCTTCCCCCATCCTCCAAGCCTCAAGCCAAAGTGGTGTTATAGTTGCTGCAGGCATTTAAAAAGAAAGGGAGTCCTCCTACCTTACCTAGAGGTGGAGGGATTCATTACTGCTGAGCCTTGATGCCCTGTGACACTAATGACTTTCAGAGGGCATTTTCTGGCACACTTGGCTGTGTAAAAGCAACGAATGTCCCTGATAAACTGGGTCACCACATGTGTGCCTGGTCATGTGCAGTGGGTGAAACACAACACTGCTGGTTTCCATGATTGCAACCAGTGTTAATCCCTGGCAAATGGCATTTTTGGCAGGTGAAAGCATCACACTGGGTTTATTTGAAGCTATTTTGTGTGGGTCAGAGAAAGATACATCTGGTTAGGTGCAGAAATACAGTTAAAATACAATCTTGAAGGCTTTTTAAGAGCACTGGAGGAGCCAGGGTGCTGCTGTGGGCTCAGGGGTCTGGGAGGTTGGTCCTTTTGAGGGGGGTTGGCAGAGTGTCCTCCTTGCACCACACGCTTCCAGAGGGAAGCTGATACAAACCACAGCAGCAGCGAGATGTCCAAGGAATGCTGCTGAAATGGGGGAGATTCTTTTTCACAAATAGTGCCAGAGAAGAGCTTAAAATTGGCCTGTCCTATTAAGTAAAAATAACTGATTTCCCTTGAGCCATCTTCAGCCCCTTTCTCCTTTGATCTTCACACTGTCCTTCCAGCCTTTCTCGTATTACGCTTATCTCCTGACATGTCATTTCCTCCCCTTTCTCCCTCTTTTCTTTCCCCCCCTTTTCAGTTCAGTCTCTTCTCTCCCTCTTTTCTTGAACAGTGACTTGAAATCTCTTTCATGCCTCATTTTTTTCTGCTGTCTGTGCCCTCTCTACCCCCATCCTGCCTCTGGGTTCATGCAGCTTTTCCTTCCTCTTCCACGAGTGTTTTCTGTTGTTCTTTACTTTTAGGACACCCGTGTTTCTTCCTTTATCTTCCAGCAGCTGTTTTCCTAGGTCCTGACCTTTATATGGAAATCTCCTTATATTTTTTTTAATTCTGATTTCATGGAATTCTTCCATTTCTGCTCAGCTGAGGCCAGGCCAGAGGGAAATCAGTCACTTGGCCTTGGAGATCTGGAGCACAGTTTGCATGGCCATAACTTGGAAAAGCATTTTGGTGTGGGGAGGAGAACTGTGGGAAAGATGTACAGCATCTGCATGTCAGGATGGGATGTTGTTGCCAGGTCCTGGAGCCAAGAAAGGGGTGGGTGAAGGGGTGAACTCGAGGGGAAGGGCAGCAGAAAGGGTGCCAGGAAGGTGAAGGTTACATGAGGCTGGATGAAGGGAGAAATGGAAGCGGTTGTGGCAGAGAGAGTAGAGTGGCTGGTGTTGGAAGAAGAGACTCATGAACTGGGTTTAACACCTGAAGAAAAAATTGATAATGTCTTTCAAATTCCTCTGAAGCAATTAAGGAAATGAAGTTTGTGTTATTTCTGGGTGAATGGGAGTTCTGGTGCTCCTTCAGTGCTCCTCCTCCTCTGTTGGAGGCCGTGCTCTGCCTTCCCCCCTGCTGGTGTTGCTCAAGCCTTATAACACACAAAAAGACTGGCTGCAAATCAGCTCACAATTCATGTACTTCTTTAGTGTGTACCCAGCTAGACTCTCCAAATCATTTTAGGAAGGAGGTAATCATTGGAAGTCCAGTTGCATCATACAGGTGTGAATTACTTGGAAGCTCCCCTTCGAGCAAGGAAGGAAATTACCCAACTTGGTAACTTCTGGCTTTGACAGTTAATATAAGCAACATGATGCCTTGGTTTCTCAGCATGGAGTCACTTGTTGAAACTGCATTCTCAGCCCTTGCACAAATGACATGAGCAGAACTTTTGAACAGTTTTTCTTGATCTGGGTGTTACTTTTCCCATCCTTTGTTGTAATCCACTTCTCTTACGTTAGGGTTGCTTCAAGGAGCTGTGTACTTAGTGTTTGAAACCCAGTGACTTAAGTTGAATCAAACTTCAGAGCAAGGAGTTTTTCAGCTTCCAACTTGTAAACGTCATTTAACAAGCCTGACGTAAAGGTTTCAAAGTTTTGTAAGTCCCATTTAGCCTTTATAGTGTTTCGTGCTACGTGTTGACAAAGTTCCCATGGAAATTATGATTAGAAAAATTATGCCTTAAATTGTATCAGACAAACTAAATGTTTACTGGTGACAGCATCCAGGCATGCCCCTACTTATGGAAGTCTGTGTTGTTCCCTGGTGATTTCATTTATTGTAACACAGTTTCTAGCTAAAATTACATGTTTAATTCAAGGATTTTGTTTATGATGAGAGATGGTTGGAACTTTTTCCAGCAGTTTTTTAAAGCCAGGTAGTTTGATTTATGGAAAACGAAGGTTTTATTGAATTCACATGTTTTTCGCTGAAAATTTTATTTCCAGGCCATAGAAATTCTTATTTTTATATCCTGGATATACTTCTTGGCTTGTCCAGCTCAGCAAAAGTAGAGGAGAATAAGAACACCCCAGAATTACAACGAGTGTGTGGAGTGGTCATTTCAGGTGTAGAGCAGGGTCTATAGACATGGTCTCCTGTATCTTAGAAAAGAATCCTGGGCATTTGGGATGCTAATCCATCTCTCTTGCTGGATCCTTGAGCAATAAATAAAGTATATAACATGAAATAATTGGAAAGAGACCTTCCTCAGAGCACTAGTGGCCTGGTGCTAAAGGTGTTCATCTAATGCAGGGGAGAAAGAACAGAGTTTGAATCCGCTGGGGATGAGCCCCATCCACACCAACCCCTTGGTTGTTCTCAAGTCTCTTTCCCCATTAACCCTTGTCTCTTTCCCAAGGGTGGAACAAGGAAACATTTTGAAACCTTGGAAGGTTTTACAGGATGAGAAAACTGTTTCCCACCCAGCTCTGGTTGTGTAAGTGAGGAGCTGGATTTCTAGCACCAGCCCTGGCTTCTGGCAGTCCTGCTTTGATTTGGAGACGGAGAAAATGTCACAGAGAATAAATAACGTCAAGATGAAATTCTGACACAGTTGCATCTCTGAGAACATTGTAATGCCTCCTCTTTGGTTGCCTTTCCAAAATCTTCACTGCTGGCTGGTTTAGCTTCAGATCCAGGTATTGAGGATTGCATTTGTCCTCCTGTTCAAGGCTTAATCAATATACCAGCAAATCCAGCACAAGAAGGAAAGATGGGGAGAGGCTTTTCACCAGAGAGTATAGTGATAGGATGGTTTTAAACTGAAAGAGGGTAGGTTTGGGTTAGACATCAGGAAGAAATTCTTCACCATGAGGGCAGGAAGGCACTGGCCCAGGTTGTCCAGGGAAGCTGTGGCTGCCCCATCCCTGGCAGTGTTGAAGGGCAGGTTGGATGGGGCTTGTGCAGTCTGGTCTGGTGGGAGGTGTCCCAGCTCAGCAGGGAGGTTGGAACCTGATGACCTTTAAGGTCCCTTCCAACCCTCACCATTCTATGATTCTATGATAGAAGGATGTACATGAAGGGTCTTCATTTAAGTGAGTTGTAACTGTATGTGTGTCCCAGTATCCAGCAGTGACCATTCCCTTCATGGACACAAGGTTTGTCCCATTTCCACAGTGTGGCTTTATAGATTCCTGGAAGTTCATTGTCTTTCCTAAAAAGGAGACTTTATTTCTGTGTCTGCACACCAATTGTGTAGGAAATAGGAGCTCTTTGCATAGCAGTTTTGTTTCTGTTACTGGGAACCTGCTGTCAAGGGACAACCACTTAAGAATCCACAAGTTATAATCCCCAAATAAACAGCATTGTTGAAAAGAAATCACTACCTTCAGTATTACTTTACCCAGTGCTGTTCTCTAAGGCAAAACATTATATTTTAACTAGCTGGCAGGAAAAATTCTGTTAGGAATTCAGAGATATCCATTAAAACTTAAGTAGATGCATCAGGGCTTGGTTCTTGAAATACCAGCTGACCTTTCTCATCACTGTGCATCACACCTCCTTTTGACTGGGAAAGGAAATCTGCACTACACCCCCTTGGTAATTTAATGTATTTCTATTTTAAAATGACAAGCCAGCAGTGGGTGAGGACACCACAGTTTCCTGCTCTCATTTCTGGTACCATCCTTGACAGCAGCAGAACTCAGAGCCTGGACATGCCACCCCATCCCCTGGAGCTGCTGGCACCTTAGGGCTGGTCACTGCTGGGGAAGAGCCCAAAAGCCTGAGCCAGAGCCACCAACCCCCACCACGGCTCCTCTGAGCTCACACCTCCAGGGAGGCCCCAACAATCTGCTGTGCACAGTGTCCTCAGTGACATTGTCCTTCCCCAGTTCAGAAATGGGGGTTTATTTCGCAATATTTGTATTCTCTGCTACAAAGGGTAGTGGTGGGTTTGGTAGAAAACTGATCCCACCTGCCTTGCCCGGATATTTTTAGATACTTTCAGTGACATTTGAAAGGAAAACACAGTGAGTGGGAGCTGGGGAAAAGCTTTTTGACCTGGCAGAGGCTCACACCAAATGACTGGGTGATGACACGAGGGGCTGGTGCCAGTGAGGGAGCAGGAGCTGGTGGATGGAGTGGAGCTGGATCAGCCTGGCAACTGCTCCCAGCACAGAGAGCTTTTGTGGGTCTTTTTTTTTATACTGCAAAAGGAAAACAAGGAAGTTGGCAGATTGGACTGTGAAAATATCTCTGGTTTTCCGCTTATTTTAATAGATGAGCAGAATTTAGTGGGTTCTGGCAGAGTTTGAAAGGCTGGGAAAAGAGGAAGGTTTCCTTTTTTTTTGTCTTTTAATTGAATTGTTTTTGTGAATGAAGAGCAGGATCATGGTGGGTGAGTCATGTGTGGAAGGTCTGACATTTCCCTGACATTCCCCCCGTTCATGGGAACCTGTTGTTTGCAGATGCCACCTTGCTGTAAGGTGCTCAGCTGGTGCTCTGTGTGCCTGTACAGAGCTTGACATTTGAAAACAGCAGATGAAAAGTAAGTTCAAGGAAACAGTCACAAGTTATTACTGACGCCAGGTCCTTAAACAGAGCTCGGAGCACAATCCTGTCGCTCCCTGCTCTGTGCGGGGCCTCCGATCTGTCAGCTCCTGTCACTGTCCTTTGCTGTGAGCAGCTACAGCTTAATTTCATTTATTCCCCAAGTGGCAGGTCCAGTCATTTTTCAGGAGTAGGGCCTGTTTTTACCAACTGATTCGTCTGGATCCTTGTCACAGGTAGTTAACACTTGGTGCTCTTAATGACTTCGCCTGCCACGAGACATCGAACTCCCCCAACGAAACCCGCTGCTTGGAACAACTTGCCCGACTCCATCTGATGAAGGTGCTTTTTGTTTTTTTTTTTTATTTTATTTTGTTCTTCTCCTCTTGCCCAGGTTGTGGCTTACCACTACTGCCAGGCTGACAATGCCTACACCTGCCTGGTGCCCGAGTTCGTGCACAACGTGGCCGCCCTGCTCTGCCGCTCGCCGCAGTTCGTGGCCTATCGGGAGCAGCTGCTGCGGGAGCCTCACCTGCAGAGCCTGCTGAGCCTGCGCTCCTGCGTGCAGGACCCCATGGCCTCCTTCCGCAGGGGGGTCCTGGAGCCCTTGGAAAACCTGCACAAAGGTATGGAAATGGGGCCTCCCTACCTCCTTTTCTGATTCTTTTTGAAAACGTTGCTCGGTTGCGTCTGGGCTTTCAAGCGAAGTGGTTGGCTCGTCCTTCTGTGGCACGTGCAGTGATAGGACAAGGGGTGTTTGCCTTAAACTGGAAGAAGGGAGATTTAGGTTGGACTTTTAGATGAGACACTAAGAGGAAATTCTTCACTATGAAGGTGGTGTGACACTGTATCAGGTTGCCAGGGAAGTTGTAGCTGCCCCATCCCTGGCAGTGTTGAAGGGCAGGTTGGATGGGGCTTGGAGCAGCCTGGGCTGGTGGGAGGTGTCCCTGCCCATGCAGGGGGTTGGGACAAGATGATCCTTAAGGTCAGGAGAAGCTGAGCACATACCATTGGGCATGTGTGGAAGCAAGGGGTTAACATCCCCACTCCTGCTGGCCTGGCTTCAGGCCATAAATGAGATGCTGATGTCACCTGCCTTTGGCCTTCTCTTTTCTTGCTTCCCCATCCCAAACGTGGCCCTGCAGTTCTGAAGGTGAAAACAAGCAGCAGTTTCCATGTAGAACTCTGCTTAAAGCAGTGTCTTCTGCTTCATTTGTTGAGGGGGTGCATGTTGTTCCCTTTCTCTCTCATTACTTTACGTGTTTTCAAGAATTTGAAGTTTTCACCAGAAGATCTGGTACCATAAAACTCTGTAGGCACCCTGTGTAGAGCTTCCAGGGCAGCTGGTAACAAGTCTGATCCTGAATATGGATTTCAGAGCTTTTTCTAACACAGCATTGGTTTTGTCTCCTTTTCTTTCCTCTGCAAGATACAACTAATTAGCTGTGACAGTCTCTAAATTTACGCTCTTTTCTCGTTGCCATGAAAACTACCAGAGCCTCCCAGGGTTCAGGACTCTGTTGTCCTGCAAAAAGGTGTTTATTACAATGTTGTGCTGCAAGTTGGCTGCAAACAGTTGAGATAATTTTCTGTAACCACCTGATGTAGCACAGTTGTAGGAGCCAAGGTGAAGGAGATGCAGCTTCCACCAAACTCAAAGCCCTGTTGATCAAATCAGTTCTTCAAAACACCACATCCAGGCTCCGAGCAGCAACATCTGGGTCCAACACACCAGGCACAAAGCACAGGCAGAGCCAGCACAGCTCCACAGCAGTTGATTTTCCTGGCATAGAGAAATGTCGCTGTAGGAGTAGCATGGCTACTCTTTCCTACCAACACTCTTGGCAAAAAAAAAAACAAAACAAAACAAAAATACATTTAGGAGCAGCTGCTTAAAGAGAAAATAATGTGTGGTGATTGCAGTAGCTCCTTGGGAGGTATTCCAGCTCTTGAGTTCAGAGCATTTCAGAGGTTGCTTGTTATTCTGTGCCAAGCAGGTTGACCCCTCCTGTGGTGCTAAGTTCTGAGGGGTGGGAAAATTTTATATAAAAGCTTTTTTTTCCCCTCTTGAGCTCTGCACTCAGCACAGCTCCACTGGAGCCAATGAGCAGGACTGGGGTCTTTCAGCCTTGCTGATCAAGAGTGTTGGCAAGCTAATTTGCACCAAGTGTTTTGTAACAGAATGAACAGTGTCTGGAAATTGGTTTTAAAATATATAACATTTAAGACTCTGTAAATATATCAGCAGGTCTTTTACAAGGTGCTGTTGAAGCTTCAGTGCTGCCGGGATGAAATTATTGCACAGCTGTTAATGGTGAATGTCACTGAGAAAGTCAGAGTCACCTTTCTCAAATATATATATATTTAATCTCAAGGAATCTAGATATTATATAGGAGAACAAAGTTCTGATTCTTCCCCCACTTTCTGCCTTCTCTCTCCCTCAGGCTTTATGAGAAACATGAGATGTGGGTATAAAACTCAAGCACTGTATTCACTCCAAGATTTCAGGGAGTCATAAAGTGTATTTTCTAGTGTACCCAATAATCTCCCTGTGAAGTTAACTGAAAACGGATCTATTATAATTTTCATACAAAATACCTGGGGTTTGGATGGATATTAACAGGATGTTAGGAGAGAAATGCAACTTGGTAACGTAAGGCAAGGACAAGATGGGATTTTGATGCTCAGCAGTACCAAGCACAAGGTGTTTTCTCCCTGGATCACCAGAGAGGTGGCTCATGTCATCCAGGAACATTTTGTGCTGGCTTTTTATAGAAAATATGCAATTTAAAGTGAAAGGGAAAAGCTAAGCTGCTGTTGGGAATGCTGAGCTTTTGGGTAGCAGGATGTACCCATAGTATATTTCAAAGGAGAACAAATTACCCAGACCAGAACCTGTAGCACATGTTAATAGCAAATTCCAACAACAGGCTAATGTTCCCACCTGATTTTGAGTTTAGGCAGCAAGGTTACCTTTGAGAAGATCCCACTTGAGCTTAAGATGCAGGTCCAAAAGAAGCAGCTCATTCTAAAGCTGTACTCAGCTCTCAGTGTCTGATGTAGAAACACTGACTTCATTGTCTGGGTCACTTTGGGTGCTGTGTTCCCCAGCAGCACAAAACCCCTGTTTAAAAAGCCTGTGGTTTGCTTTTTGTAGGATCTTTTCTGTTCCCCCCAACTCATCTGTAACAGAGGTTTGGTTACAGACCTGTGATCAAACTCTGTGATATTGGAGGCTCAGAGTCATTTTCACAGTCTGTGTTGAAGAGAGGATGGAACCTTGTGTTGAGTTCCCTTCCCCACGCGTGTAGGTTGATGGTTTTCTCCCCTCATGTTTTGCCTGTGAATCAGGTTTCTTTCTGTTTCAAACACTTGCCCATACCTCAGCTAATCAACAAGCCAGAGCCTAAAGTGCAGACACCAAAATTAGAAGAATCTAGAGATGTTGGGGAGGTGAATTTACTGGGGAACCTTCATTTAGCAGTCACAGAAATCGGGACAGACTAACATCAGGGTGAGAGTTTCCTACAAAAACCACAGAGAACCACTAATAATGTATTTATTAAAACCCATCAGAACCTGATTCACATCAAATACTGTTGGACTTCGTGGAAGAGGTAATTTTTTAAAAGATTAGCAGCTGTTTTATCTGTGAGGTGTCACAGTTGTGTCTGTCATAACTAAAATACTTATTTTATAAACATTGAAATTGTGTATGTGTGGGACTGCCTAATATGCAATTAATGTATCATAGCAAAGGTGCTGCTACTGTGCCTTCTTTTATTCTTTAGCAATATCTGATGATGCTTTAAAGTGACTTGGCAGTAATTATAGTCTCATGTCCTTTCCCCCTTCTCTCAGAGAGGAAGATCCCTGATGAAGATTTCATCATATTAATTGATGGTTTAAATGAGGCTGAATTCCACAAGCCCGATTATGGAGACACCATAGTATCATTCCTGAGCAAAATGATTGGAAAATTCCCTTCCTGGCTGAAGCTGGTCGTGACAGTCAGGACAAGTCTACAGGTATGCTGAGACCAAGAACTGTGATAAACTGTGTCATTCTCATGATGGGGTTTGGGAAGGTCTTAGTCAAGACCCTTTATTTCACATTATCCTTTTGGCTTTTTTGTACTTGGATTTACATACACATCCCCACGTTCACTGTGCAGGGTTGGAAGGATCTCATCCAGCATCACTTATTCAGGTCAATAAATGTTCGGCCTCAAATAGTCCAGTTCATTTTGGAGTGACATCTCAGGTGCCAACAGGCTCCTTCCTGTTGGGAGGGCAGGGCCTGATGTCTGCCAGCCTGTTCTGCCCCATGTGGAAGGGGGAAGGGGTGTCCTCATCCCCCTGTGGGACCCAGAGGGATTGTTTCAGCCTGGAGGAGTCAATGCTGGGCCAGGATGTTGTTCAGCTCAGTGAAGAATATCTTGAGCAGGTGCTGAAGCTCTAAGCTGAACATTGTGTGGATTGTTCTGAAGTATTTTGATGTTAGTTTGCAGCTGGGCAAGTCTTAGCTTCAGCCTGTCCTTAGCTACTCCTCACTGCTCTCTTGGCATGAGGAGGACGCTGACCTTAGTTTTTTGGCTCCACTGCTCGTCTGAGAGCAGCAAGCTGGGAAGCAAACACAGTGACCCAGTTTGGGCAGGTCTGCTCCCTCAACTGTTTCACACTGGGGTTTGTTGATGTGCAGCATCCCTTGTGGGAACATCCAGATGGAGCCTCAGAGACAGGAGCCCAAGGGAGACGGATGTTGGAGGGACAAGCCAAGCTGGGAACCAGCTCAGAGCCCTGCTTGGCTGCACCAGCTGCTCTGGGCAGAAGGACATGTCTGCAGCTCTCCATTTCTCATGTTTTCATTATTAGCTGTTTTTTCATCAGCACAAGGCTGCACAGCTCATTTTTACTGAGCTCTGTGAAGCAGTTTTATTGAGATTTGCTGCTGTTTACTGAGATCCACAGGTTGATTTACTGTGGTCCTCCTGGCAGGAGCTGCGTGCTGGTTCCAGCACCATCAGGGCTGCTTTGTAGCTGGGAACAGCAGCTGCTGCCCAAGACACCAGGGAGCACAGGGGCTGCTTTGTGCTGCAGTTCCTTTTTTTGCTCAGTAACAGGGTAGATTCAACATCATTTGGAAGAAATCTTTTTGTAATTGTAGGTAAATTGCATCCCTCTGACTTGAATTCCTCATTTAATTAGGGCGGTGGCAGCTCTGTGGTCTCCACTGCAGGCTTCAGCTTGGCACCCTGCTCTCCCTCTTGATTTTTCTTCTGGAGAATTGATGGCTTCTGCAGCCACCCTGTGCTGCTGCCCTGCGTCAGCTCCCCCCGCGCAGCGCCGAGAGCCCGTGACGCAAGAGTTCTGGGAAAGGCCTTTGATGATCTTTGCTTTTTGTTGCATGAGCATCAGCAGTGAGCTCAGCAGAGGGGAGAGGAGGATCCCTGGCCACCCCATCCTGCAGCAGACGGGCGGATTTGTTTTGCACTGGGGGAGAACTGCTGTTTTCTGTCCTGACGTTTCCCTGCATTTTCCCCCCTGGCAGCAGTTGTGTGATGGGGGATCACACCCCTGGGGAGTCCTAAGCGTGGCTTCAGCCAAATTCTTTCAGGCCCCAGAGGTTGCCCACAGCTCATTCCCTCTGACCTGACAGCAGAAGAGATGGCAGGTTGCTGCGTGGGTGGGGTGGGGTGGGAATAACAAGGGCTCTGTGTGAATTTTCCAGCCCTTCCTGTGGATGCAGTATCAGGATCTGTGTCCTTCATTTTAATTTGTCACATTTCACGCGCAATCTACTTGATTATAGATGAGATTGTCAGGTCCTGAGGGGAAAAACTGCCATCTTGTGTGCTTGCCCTGATGGAAGAGGTCTTAAAGGAGTCTCAAAGGCGCTATTGTAACTTGAATTAAGTTTACTTAATGAATAATAAACACTGCCAGCATGAGTGTCCTTTTTTTCTTTCTTTCTTTGTAGGAAATAATTAAGCTGTTGCCCTTCCACAGAATATTTTTGGATAGACTGGAAGAGAATGAAGCCATAGACCAGGACCTGCAGGCATACATCCTTCATCGGATACACAGCAGCTCGGAGATCCAGAACAACATCTCCCTTAACGGCAAAATGGACAACACGACGTTTGGCAAACTCAGTTCTCACCTCAAGACCTTGAGCCAAGGGTCCTACCTGTACCTGAAACTCACTTTTGATCTCATAGAGAAAGGATACCTAGTACTCAAAAGCTCCAGCTACAAAGTAGTCCCAGTGTCCCTGTCAGAAGTTTACCTGTTGCAGTGCAATATGAAGTTCCCAACGCAGTCTTCCTTTGATCGGGTTATGCCTCTCTTGAATGTGGCAGTGGCATCTCTGCATCCTTTAACAGATGAACATATTTTTCAGGCCATTAATGCAGGTAACATTGAGGGCACTTTGGAGTGGGAGGACTTTCAGCAGAGGATGGAGAACCTTTCTATGTTTCTTATCAAACGTAGAGACATGACGCGAATGTTTGTTCATCCTTCTTTCCGAGAGTGGCTTATTTGGAGAGAAGAAGGTGAAAAGACCAAGTTTCTTTGTGATCCTAGGTAAGCAAATGCTCTGAGAAGCCAGAGTTTACAAATGTGTTCACCTTGTACTGTTACCTGAATCATTTCGTTTTATGAGGTTGCACGTGGACGCGTCTCACCTGGCTGTGCTCTGTCTGTACTAGTCACCTGAGATCTTTATGTTTTTCCTGGAAAGAAATCAACACCCCTGGGCACTCAACTGGCCTGGCAAATGTCGTGGTCATCTTTAGGATGAGATCAGCTGCTCCTCAGAAGGCCCCAGCTTGACTTGCTCCCACCCAGGCACCGCCAGGGGTGTTGGTATTTCGTGCCAGCTCAGTCAGGAGAAGAGGAATGATCTTCCTTTTCTCCAAAGGAACTGAAGCCACATGGAGCAGAGGATAAGGAGATGAGGGATGAAGAATGTGGGTGTGGCTTTTGCAGTTGGCTTCTTTTTGAAGTGTTCCTTGTAGTCCTACTACGTGTCTTTTTGAAAGCAAAATAAGGAACAGAATCAGGGTTTAGCAGTTTTGGACTGTAAATGCATCCATAATCTCTGTCCTGATAGCAGCTGAGTTCCTGGCTTAGCTCACAGGGAGCAGCATTTAATCATGGTTAGATTTATATTCCCTAACCCAGTGATCACTGTTAACAACGTTATCTTTGTTTCTACTGAAGAGGGGAAACAGACACTCCTGACTGTAATTCTAGTAGTCTGTCTCAAAAGCTTTGCTCCGTTTGGCCTGCCTATTTCTTAAAATATGATTATAAAAAACAGGGGAACACTTGGATTCAAGGATGTGTCAGTGCATCTCCCAGGGCCTGTGGTCAGTCTGAAGGAAACAGGATGGGATCTGCTGGGACTGAGGAGCCACCTGGCAGATGACAGCAGCTGTGGCTGTTAGCAGTGTCAGAGTCATTTACCACTTTACATTTTGTGATGAACAGGCTGCAGTAGAAAAATAGTCCATAGCTCCTCCCAATGGGCATCTTCCCTCTTGTAGAAGGTTCTGCACAACTGTCGGGTCGAGCCGACCCTTTGTGAAGCATCTCCCAGCAGCAGGTGTCTTCACATCATCAGTGGTCCTTACTTAATGACTCTGAGGAAGGATGTTAAGTGCTTGTCACTCTGCAGTGCCTTTCCAACCAATTTGCAGTGCTTCTGCCCTCTCCCTCCCAGTTGCTACTGGTTTTGTCTGGCCCCTGTGATTTCGACGGGTCTGGCTGGAAGGGCTGAGCCCAGCTGGGTGAGGGGACAGCAGCCACAGGCCCAGCAATTATCATTAATTACACTTGCCATAACGAACCATAGTGAGAGCAGCTCTGAGAACTCACTGCTTTCCTTGGTTAGCATGAGAAGAAAACTGAGATGCAGGGTCCTGATGTGGTGGGTAGGGCACCCATGTGGGAGGGGTGCTGTGTGTGGTAGCAATGCCTGCAGGTGGGTGATGCAGGGACTTTGTTCCTCTGGCTCCAGAAATGCTCCTGTTCCTTCTCACAGTGATGGGTGAGGTGGTTCCCAGCACCAAATCCAGAGGGAAACTCAAAAATGCTGCTTTTTAGGTGTTTTTGCACTGGCACCGGGTGTGCAGCCAGGTGGGATTTTAGCAGGAGGGCACAAAGGAATCCCTGTTTGCTCAGCAAGTTCCTGGTGATGAGATAGGACCCTGCTCAGGCTTTGGGTTTGGTGCTGCCTTTCATGAACATCCTGAACACATCATGCTGCCCTCCAGAGCATTCCAGAGACTTTCAGGCATTACTTTTCATCCCATATGTGCCAGTTTCACATGTGTTGGAGCCCCCAACACAAGAAGGACGTGCAGGTCCTGGAGAGTCCAAAGGAGGCCATGGAGATGATGGGAGGGCTGGAGCAGCTCTGCTCTGGAGACAGGCTGGGAGAGTTGGGGTGTTCAGCCTGGAGAAGAGAAGACTCCAGGGAGACCTGAGAGCACCTTCCAGTGCCTGAAGGGGCTGCAGGAAAGCTGGGGAGGGGCTTGGGACAAGGGCAGGGAGGGATGGGATGAGGGGGATGGATGAAAACTGGAAGAGGGAGATTGAGGTGAGACATGAGGAGGAAATTCTTGGCTGTGAGGGTGGTGAGAGCCTGGCCCAGGTTGCCCAGGGAAGCTGTGGCTGCCCCATCCCTGGCAGTGTTGAAGGGCAGGTTGGATGGGGCTTGGAGCAGCCTGGGCTGGTGGGAGGTGTCCCTGCCCATGCAGGGGGTTGGATCTAGATTATTATTAAGGTCCCTTCACACCCAAACCATTCTATGATAAATTAATGGTGACTTTCAGGTGTAGGGGAATGCTCGTGCTCTTTGCAGGTGGGTGATCCCTGCAGAGCCAACCCCTCTCAGCTTCTTCCCACTGGTGACCAAGAAGTTGCAATGGATATAACAGCTCCCACAGCCTCGAGATTGAGTCCATACATACTGGAGGACTAATAAATATATCTAACGTTTAATGTGCACTATTTGCCTTATACTCTGATGGTAGATAATGAAGCAGGATACATTTTGGTGATTAATAGATGGGACCCCTGAGGTTCAGCTCGAAATCCTCCTGTCCAGCTCCAGGGAAGAGCTGATACTGAGATGTTTTGCTCAGAGCACAGCAAACCCGTAGCAACCATTAAGAGAAGTAATGATTTTTCATTTTATTCCACCTGAAAGAAGCACAGCTTGCTACTGCTGGAGCTCTCTGAAGTAGCCCATGAAATTTTCCCTGCATCTGGTTTGTTCACAGCCAGTTTGATTTCCCTCTGCTTGCTTGGGAATTGAGAAGATCATAGAATGGTTTGGGTTGGAGGAGACCTTAAACACACAAGTAGCAATCTTGATGGCTGATTTACCAAAGCATCATAAAAACCCCCATATGCTCCTGAATACCATCAACATCTCCTTCTTCCCAAACCACTCATACACATCTGGAGTAACACAGAAACATGGAATGGTTGGGGTTGGGAGGGACCTTAGAGATCATCTAGATCCAACCCCCTGCATGGGCAGGGACACCTCCCACCAGCCCAGGTTGCTCCAAGCCCCATCCAACCTGCCCTTCAACACTGCCAGGGCTGGGGCAGCCACAGCTTCCCTGGGCAACCTGGGCCAGTGCCTGAGATGTGGCAACTGTGTAGACCCCTCCTGAAGTTCATTAACCAGCGTTGCAGAAATGAACCTTTCCCGTGCTACTCGGTGACCTTGCCAGGCTGATGCCTGAGGCTGTTTTTGTTTTTTTACCCCAGGAGAAGAGCTTGGAAGTGAAATGTGGTTTTGTGAAGCTGCTTTTAATTGACTTACCCTGACAGAGTGTCCAGGTGGGAGAATGTGACGAAGGGAATTGGGATAACGGGATCTTTCTCATTTGGGTAATGAGAGTTCCCATCTTCTCAGAAGCACAGCAAAGAGGGGAGAGGAAGAACACAATGTCCAGAAATTACTGCATTTTTCTACATTTTGAAGATAAATGGTGGGGTCTCCATCCTCCAGATTTCTGATGGAGCCTGATGAGATGCTCTTGGAACACTCCCTGGGCTCTTGCTGTCCAACGTAGAGGCTGATGGACATCAAAAGGGAATCTCTGCAGGCCCTTCTGCAGGGGAACCCTCCCTAGGACCCTTTCTTATTTAATAACAGGGCACCAAAAAAGCCTTTGTCAGGGCATGTAACCAGCATTGCAGTAATGACCTCCCCAGATGCACTGCAGCTCTAGTAACTGAGCATCTTAGTTGACAAATAACATCAGACATTTTAGGGAAAGACCTCCTCCTTTGTGACTGGTGCCCAGAGAAAGTGGTTGTTGTGGTACGTTCACTCTTACACTTGTATTTCTTAACCTAAATTCTTGGAATCTGTGCTGTTTTCTGCCTAGGCTTAATCAGAAACTTCCATGCAATTATTTTCCATGGTTTTACAACCCTAATAAAATGTTTTATCCCTGTGCTGCTGCTGAAGGGACTGTGAGAGAGACAGAACTGAAGTGATTTGCTCTGGCAAGGCAGTGAGAGCTGTAGGCAGACATGGACCACAGAAGTGAAATTACTGTGTCCAGATTTAAGTATCAACATCTGAGTTACTTGTCTAGACTTGCTTTATAGTCAGAGGAGAGAAATAAGAATGATTCATATCATCAGGAGCTAAAAGGCTAAACTAGGTCAGATGAAGAGTGCCTGGGAAGCATCTCCTCCTTTTGATTTCTGGAGGGAGCTCAGGGTGATGGGCTCACCAGGAGGCATCTCCAATATTGACAGATAAAACTCCATGAGATGAATCTCTCCAGGTTGCTCTTCTAGCCAACACACAGGGTTTGGAGGTTGAGTCACAGGTTTTTTTTTTCTTGTACAGGAGAACTAAGGGAGGAAAAAGACACTCTGTGCTGCTGCTTATGTATGGCTGTCTTCATTTGGGCTTTTGCTTCTCAGGGTGGCACTGGACCACCCAGCATTGGGTGTGCTGGTGGTGTGTCCCCTGATGTCACTGCTCAGTCTGGAGCAGGGTAGAAACAGGCTCTTTGTCTGCACTGCTCAGGGAACTTCCCAGCATCCATGGGCCTGTAGCAAAAGGAAGCATCCTTAGATCTTCCCCTCAAGTGCTTCACCTCTGGGACCATCTCACCTCATTTTGGATGCAGTCACACTCGAGCAGTCATTCTGATCTCCTCTGGTACTTGAAGAAATTCATCTGACTTGGATGAGCTGGATCCCACACTTGATCCCCTCTGCTGCCAGGAAGGCAGTTGAGGATGATGAGCTTGGCCATGGACGTGCTGCTCCTGGGTCTGGAACCTGGAGAAGATGAGAAGCTGCTCAAGTGGTGCCTTTGGCTCCTGTTTGCTGAGCTCTGGAAGTGCAACCCAAGGTGTTTCTCCCACCTGTAGCTGGGATGTTGGGTGAGGAGAGCAGAGGCTCTGTTGAGCTGGGCTTTAAGGCCAGTCTGCAGGTCAGCATGAGGAGGAACCCTTTTTGTCTGCAGAGATTAAACTGCTCTTTACCCTGGAGGGCTCTGTCCTGCTCCTGGTCCGTGCTGTTGCCCAGATGTTAATTGCACTCACCCTGGAGTTTCCCATGGGATGGGGACAGAAGCTTTTCTCCTTCCCAAAGAAGAGCAAGAGTGGCCAGGACAGGAGTCACTGAGGATCATGCAGGAGAGTCTTCTGGTAGAGAGCTTGGGAGGAGGATCTTGCTCACACAGGACCATGTCACTGGACAGAGCTGTTCTCATGGATACTGCAGGTGTGGTGTTAGTGAAAACCTAAACATCTGTGGTGGGTTTCCTGAAAAGCTGGATGCTGAGGTATGGAGAAAGACCTGAAACACCTGGCAGGTGTTTGGTGTGTCTCCAGATCAGGTGTTGGTGCCAGGCTCAGTGATGGCATCACTGGGCTCTGCTGGCTCTGAAACCTAAGCTGGGACATGTAGCACAGGCAGTCAATGCTCTGCACTAGATGTTCCCCTCAGTGCACCAAGGCTTCATGAAGAAGCTCTTGCTCATGGCCTTGATTAGAAGGTGTCTAATAATCAGGGAGATCACACACAGTAAAGAAATCCAGGGAGAAGCACTGGTGGATCCATGGTCCCTGCTGAGGGCATCTCACCTCTTCCTTCCTCTTCTACATCCCCAGACCAGCTCTATCCCTGTCCCCAAAGCCCCAGATAAGGTCACCCTGCCTGGATGCAGCAGCCATCCAAACAGGAGGATGTGGCTCTGATCTCATACCTTAGGTTGCCATGGTTTCCAGCAGAGCTGTCTTTGAATGCAGGAGCAGGAAGGTATTTTGCATTTTCCTCCTTCCCTCGGGAGACGCTGCCACGGGAGCCTTTTCCTACACAAAATTAATGGGTTTGTATGTTACCCAGGAAAATGATAGAGTGTGTACATGAGAAAAAAAACAGGTGTGTTTTTTTTTTATCTCGGTGTCATGCTGAATCTGACTGACAAATAGCAGTCCCCAGTCAAGAGATAATTAATTGAGAAAGTGCAGAGGTAAAGAAGGGGGTGAAAATTATATTTATAAAAATACAGGGATACAACAAACAGCTTTAAATGGGGGATGGGACCTGACATGACACATCAGCTTCTTAAAAATTAGCCAGTGAGCTTCTCCAAACGTAGCTCACTTTGTCATGATGGTGCTTGGATTCATTGACTTTCTTCCTTTTTTTATATGACAAGATTCTGAAAAGACCCTCTGCTTTCTTGTCAGCTGAAATGCTCAGTTGTTCACCAAAACTCGGGCTGTGTCTGAAGTGTTTTCTCTGCATTCCTGTGCGGTGGGTTTTACTCGAGGAAGCAAAGGTGCTGTTTGAATTCAAGGTGAAGCAAAAGAAGGGGTTTGGGATTTCTTGGGATTCCTTACATACTGCTCAGAAAAGGAAGAATCATTTGGTGCCTGCCTGCACCTCGTGAGGGTGGAGATGGGATAGTGGGATGTTGAGGAGCAGCTCCAGCCCTGGCAGAGCAGCAGGGGGCTGAGCCCTGCTGCTTCCACTGGAATTTTGCCTTTCTGTGCCATTGGAGTCACCCCTCCAAGGTGTTTGTCGTAGTTCCATGTGCCAGTTTTTCAGCTCTGCACATGTTGTAGCTCACACTGGGCTTCTCTGCATGCCGCCAGGTAGCCACGTGCCAGCGCTTGGTACCTCAGCAGAGCCAGGAGGGCTGTGTTGTACTTTGTCACTTTGCCAACTCCAGCTGTGGGCTGGATGCCACATGTCACCAAAATACATGAGGTCAATTTTTTTTCCATGCCCAGCCTGCTGTCCAGTTGTCTGTGCTGGTGCAAGGCCTGTGCTGAGCCGGGGTAGTTGAGCACCACATCATGGTGGGATCTGGTGTTTGAAGATCATCTCCACAGCTCTGTTTGTGGCAGAGGTGGAGCTGTGGCTTTACCCGTGGCTTGGGGCAGGGCTTTTTGTCTGTATCCATAGCATAAGAACAACAGGACAATGTTTTTCTCTTCTAATGCACTCCTCAAGCAGACCATAGTGAATCACAAAGATGAATCCATCATCGTGTCCTCCCATTAACTGGAGGGACAAACACAAGCTGTTCACCAAGCAGCAGAGACCTGGTGGAGAGCTGACTCTGAGAATCCAACCCTTATGCTTCCCATATGACTTCCAGAGGAAAGTTTGCTGATTCCAGCACTTGTAACTCAGTAAGCAGATTTTGAAATATAAATAGAATGGGCAGGAGCTCCACAAAATGAACTTAGGAAGCTTCTTATATGCGGGTATCCATGGCCAGTATCTCTAGATATCAACCCTAATCTCATGCAGAAATACAGAGCTAAAAAATAAATTACTAAAGCTGTTGGTATCAAGTTGGGCAGCTCCAGTAGGGAGTCCTCTGAGCATCAGAAGCCAATGTTTGTGTAGTAGGAGTTTTCAGGACAGGTGCACACAGAAGAGAAGGAAACCTGAAGTCCTTCACGTGGTGGCTCCGTGTCCAGCGAAGCAGTGAGGTGCCTTAGCTGCAGGTTTGTCCTCTGTTGAGCAGGGCTGCAGCTGCAGTGACAGTTGGAAGAGGAGAAGTGGGAGACAGATTAATAATCATGACAGATGAGATGGAGAGCAGATGTGATTGCTGCCACCATAAAGGACATCAGTAGAGCAGCCTGTTTTAGCTGGCTCATTAGATGTGCAGCCGCAGCGTTCAGATGCGGAGCAGGTTTTGGATGTAATTAGTGTCTTGAGTTACTGTCCTCATGAATTCTTTTCTTTTTCTTCTCTTCTGGACTCTAACCTGTCTGCTGTACCATTTTGCTTCTAAACAGAAGAAAAAAAATCACAGAATAATCCATTCTGTGGGGCTGAGCCACCAGGAGGAGAGCAGTGGGGTCAGTTGGAGGCAGTGTCAGTACTGACCATCCTGTTCTTGATTTCCTTCTGTCATTTCATTCCTCAGATCTTCAAGACCCACTTGGGGAGCAAAGCCATCTTCCAGCAGCTGAGGAGAGAGTAACCCTGACTTTGGTCCGTCTTGCTTTGGTCATTTATACCTGGTCAAAGCAGCAGTAAAGCTTTTCCAGATGACATATCCTGTTCTTCTCTAACCCTGTATATTATAAACTGTGTCAGGTTGAATGAGAACAGAGAGTGTTTCGCTGTGGGTCTTCTGAGATCTCCTCTGTGTGTTAACTGTGTAGTCACTGGAGAGCTCACTGGGAGATGATGTTATTCATTTTACCCATCCAGCATATTTATTAAATATGCCAGCAGCTTTTCACTCTTGGACAACACTGCATTTCTCTGAATAGAAAGTAATCTGTTCCAGCAGAATTTCTGCAAAGCCTCATGAACTGACAAGGGAATTGCATCTTTGCTCTCTGGAGCTGGGATTTGACATCTCATTAAGTCAGGGCCTGTAAGCATTTGCAAAGGCTTTTTTCTCTCTTTTATCTTTCCTTTCTTGTTCTGTGTTTTTGAATCATTGTAAGTATCTTTTGTTAAATCTGATGGGGCCATCGGAGTTGTCTGGTTTTTCTCTTTGCTGCTCTTGGCAGTTCCCATTGCCTGACCACTCTTGTTTTGTGTAGTGTAGAGGTTCTCCAGGATCAGCTCCTGACAAGGATGCAGCTCTGTTATCCCTGATAAACTACAGGAGCTCTTTCTCTGTCATAACCAAAGATGTAACATAATCTGAAGCATGCACTCTCCCCATCCTTGATAAAATGTAGGTGCAGCATGGATAGTACCTATGGAATTTTTAATAGATGGCCTTGAGAAATAGAAATGAGACTGTGAGGAGGTCTGCAGCACAGCCTGAGTTTTATCTGAGCTGTATCAGTTGGGTCATTGCTATCACACCTCTGAGAGTTACCTGGATGAACTTCCTACCTGAATGATCTGGCTGTGGGTGTTGTTAATCATAGATTCACAGAATTCCAGACTGGTTTGAGGTGGAAGGGACCTTAAAGATCACCCAGTCCCAACCCCCTGCATGGGCAGGGACACCTCCCACCAGCCCAGGTTGCTCCAAGCCCCATCCAACCTGCCCTTCAACACTGCCAGGGATGGGGCAGCCACAGCTTCCCTGGGCAACCTGGGCCAGGCTCTCACCACCCTCACAGGGAAGAATTTCCTCTTCATGTCCAACCTCAGTCTCCCCACTTCCAGTTTTCATCCCTTCCCCCTTGTCCTCTCCCTCCCTGCCCTTGTCCCAAGCCCCTCCCCAGCTTTCCTGGAGCCTCTTCAGGCACTGGAAGGTGCTCTAAGGTCTCCCTGGAGCCTTCTCTTCTCCAGGCTGAACACCCCAACTCTCCCAGCCTGTCTCCAGAGCAGAGCTGCTCCAGCCCTCCCATCATCTCTGTGGCCTCCTCTGGACTCTCTCCAGGAGCTCCATGTCCTTCTTAATACCACATCAGAGGGGTAAGGAGCTTCCTGGCTCATTCAGAATTAGGAGTCATTAGGCACAAATGCTCTACAGCGTCTCTTAATACCACAGATCTCATTAACTACTCTTGGCTCCTCCCCCAGCTGCCCAGGGCCCAGGACGTGGGGCCAGCGTGGGTGCTTTTGGAGTTGTGTGTCTTGAGCACGTCCCTCTAGATGCAAACAGAATCAGAGCTGCACAGATGGTGTTGGTGTTGCTGGTGTTCAGTCACATGCTGGCAATGAAGAAACATCCAGTCAGTCTATTGATTTTATGAGAAGTCAGAAACTTCCCAGCCCTCCATTGCCAAGATGCTGTTACTTACATTAAAATTGGTCTGAAGGACAGGCCAGATGCTGTTAAATGATTCCATTTCTGCTTTTCAGACACTCCCACTGGGGTTCTTTCAGTTCTCCAGCTCTCCTTGACACAAATCTTGGTTTTGCTGCTTTTAAAACTTCAACGACACTAGGCCACGGGGAGCAGTAAGGAAGCACTGGGAGTTGGGATGATGCTCTATATGGATTCCTTGTGCAATGCTGTGTTTCTTGTAACCCAGCAATAGTCAGTCTGGCACTTCCACTTGGCAGCAATAGCAGCATGGGTGAAGTGGGGAACTATGATCAGATGTCTTGCTAAGAGACCTGCTTCAGTGGAACCAGGTGCTGGACTTGGTATGGGTGTCTGGCTCTTGGATCTCTTGGTGCATAGGCTGACCTTATCTGGACTGGACTTCATAAAATCATGGAATGGTTTGGGTTGGAAGGGGCCTTAAAGACCATCTAGATCCAACCCCCTGCATGGGCAGGGACACCTCCCACCAGCCCAGGTTGCTCCAAGCCCCATCCAACCTGCCCTTCAACACTGCCAGGGATGGGGCAGCCACAGCTTCCCTGGGCAACCTGGGCCAGGGTCTCACCACCCTCACAGGGCAGAATTTCCTCCTCATGTCCAATCTAAATCTCCTCTCTTCCAGTTTCAAGCCGTTACCTCTTGTCCTCTCTCTACGTGCCCTTGTACTCAGTTTGCAAGTCTAACTCATTAATCCGTTGATGTCTGGACTGAGCCTTATCATCTGTGCTGTAAAAAAGTAAGCTTAGATAATCTCATAGAGCCCCTTTTAGCCTGGAAATCTCATGTTTTATACCCAGAATGCTGGACTTCTAGTTCCCAGTTGAGGCCATCAGCTGTTCCTCTGTGTAGTGAACAGTCGTGATTATGCTGCGAGAGGGTCAGTGCAAACAGGACAGCTGTGGGGTGAAGAAGCCAAGCAGCAACCATCCTAGCGTGGGTTGCTTGTCCTGCTCATCAGGAAGAATGTCTGTGGCTTCCTACAGCTGCTGGATGTGGTAGGACACCGCTGCTGGTGTCCTTGGTGCCTTCTAGGCAGGACAATGGTTTCTGATCAGATCCTCTGCAGTTTGTCTCACTGCAGTGAGATCTGACCTGAGAGATGGAAAGATTTTTCTTGGCTTTGAACTTGGCTGTCCCAGTTAGCTCAGCAAATTAAGCCAGTGTTTAATTCTCCAGGAAAGAAAATCGCTGCTTAAGAGCTTTCCCTGTTTTCTTTGAGTTTTCTTGTATAATGTTAATTCCTTCCAAGTTAAGTCGCAATTATAACATCAGAGGGAAACTATGTTACAAAAATCAGTAAATCAATTTTGGTGATTAAATGATCCTTCAAGAGCTGCTCACAGAGCTGAGCTTGGCCTTTCTGCTGCCTGAATAGATCCTTCTGAAAGCAGGCTTGGTCAGAGCAGATGTTCTTCTCTGTGGTGAAGTTAGAAAGCTGCGCTCTGCAGAGCTGAGTCAAATGTGAGGACACAGCTCCTGGAAGCCACATTCCCTGGGCACAGCATCAGGTCTCTGGGTTTTTTGATGGTTCCATGGGATGAGCTGGAAGAAGGGAGATGGGGGTGTAAATCAGGGGATTTGGACTTTGGTAGGTTCAGAAGTAAACAGGACTGATTCTCATTAGGTTTTTACCTGTCTTTTACTCCCACCATGTCATGCCTTAATACTGCAGTGATTTCACACCCTTTTAAATCTCTTACTTTGCTTGAGGGACAGAAGAATGTAGATGAAGCACAGATCCAGGAGCTTTCAGTATTTTATTTTGTGTTTCTCTGTGCTCCATCACAGCTCTGTTGTCACACTGGTATTTTATCAGTGACACCTTGTCCCCTTCCATCTGTGGCACGAGGGACGGGGACACGATGCGGGATGTGCTGGAGGTACCAGCTCCCCACCTTGCCTTGCTCTGTGCCCAGAGCTATTATGTGCCTTAGCTTTGGGTGGATAAGGGAGTAGATGGGTAGGGTTGGGTGGAGAATGGATTGAAAACAGCCCTGATAAAAAGGTCTTGGAGGTGTTGGTTGATGAGAAGCTCAACATGAGCCAGCAACATGCACTGCCAGCCCAGGAACCAACCGTGTCCTGGGCTGCATCAAAAGAAGCCTGGCCAGCAGGGCCAGGGAGGGGATTCTCCCCCTCTGCTCCTCTCTTGTGAGACCCCACCTGGAGAACTGTGGCCAGAAGGACATGGAGCTCCTGGAGAGAGTCCAGAGGAGGCCACAGAGATGATGGGAGAGCTGGAGCAGCTCTGCTCTGGAGCCAGGCTGGGAGAGTTGGGGTGTTCAGCCTGGAGAAGAGAAGGCTCCAGGGAGACCTTAGAGCACCTTCCAGTGCCTGAAGGGGCTCCAGGAAAGCTGGGGAGGGGCTTGGGACAAGGGCAGGGAGGGATGGGATGAGGGGGATGGATGAAAACTGGAAGAGGGAGATTGAGATGAGACATGAAGAGGAAATTCTTCCCTGTGAGGGTGGTGAGAGCCTGGCCCAGGTTGCCCAGGGAAGCTGTGGCTGCCCCATCCCTGGCAGTGTTGAAGGGCAGGTTGGATGGGGCTTGGAGCAGCCTGGGCTGGTGGGAGGTGTCCCTGCCCATGCAGGGGGTGGGACTGGATGAGTTTTAAGATCCCTTCCAACCCAAAGCAGTCTGGGATTCTGTGTGTATGGACCACTTGGCTGAATCCAGCATCTCCCCTTGTGCCCATATCTGACCTTCACTTAGAGCCTTTCTTGAAGCTGCTGTGTGTGCACCAGGTCATGCTCTACAATACTTGGAAGGATGAAGACTCATCTTTGTGTCTTTATCTGTTCATGAGTGTGTACATCCCCACAGGCTCCCCGGGTTGTTACAGGAGCCAACAAAAGCTCTTGGAGCTGAGTTGGGAGCTCTATTAATTTTTCACAAAAAGAAATCTAACATTAAAAATAGAAAAATCTCTGATGATAAACTCTGCAGTGGTGAAATTCAAAGCAAATCATTTCACTGGGCTCCTTGATGTAGAAATCATTACTGCCATCCTCGGCTGTATTTATTAACATTTGAAAAGAAATAAAAAGGAAGAAAAAAGCAAAAAAGCCTGTGCTGCTGGAACCTGGTTGAACATGCAATTAGTGTTGACAGAGCAAGTGATGACACGTATTTATCAACAAGCCCAAAGCCAAGGGCTGGGGAGTGTTGCAGAGGTGATGTATTGCTCAGGAATACTGAACTTCATCCTGGAATAGAATCATAGAATGATTAAGGTTGGAAGAGACCTTAAAGTTCATCTAGTTCCAACCCCAGGGAGCCCTACCCCTAGAGCAGGTTGCACAAAACCTCGTCCAACTTGGCCTTAAAAACCTCCAGGGATGGGGCATCAACAACTTCCCTGGGCAACCCATCCCAGGTCCTGCACATCCTTGCATTGAGGTTAATATCCCAGCTGAAAAGCAGTTGAGGAGCTACCTATGGAACCTGGGTCTGTGTGGCAGTTGGGAGCTGAACTTCATAGCTCATTCCAGGTTTCTGGATCTTCAATCCATGCTTAGGATTGATGTAGTTAGAAGAAAGCTGAGGAGGGACTTTTTGTCAGGACATGAAGTGACAGGAAATGGGGGAATGGATGAAAACTGGAAGAGGGGACATTTAGGTGAGACATGAGGAGGAAATTCTTCCCTGTGAGGGTGGTGAGAGCCTGGCCCAGGTTGCCCAGGGAAGCTGTGGCTGCCCCATCCCTGGCAGTGTTGAAGGGCAGGTTGGATGGGGCTTGGAGCAGCCTGGGCTGGTGGGAGGTGTCCCTGCCCATGCAGGGGGTTGGAATTAGAGAACCTTGGAGGTCTTTTCCAGCCCAAGCCAGTCTGGGATTCTGTTATAGTTACAGCTCCATTCAGAGCCTTCCCAGATGTTTTGAAAGAGTTTTCCATCAAGAAGCAAACAAGTGGAGTTCTTCCCTCTTCTGTGATGTCCCAAATGGAGGTGGAAAGGGGTGGCCATGGGGTCCCTCTGTGTAGCTGGTTCCTGTTCACCTGAATGAACTGGCACCACTGACCTTTTGGTGGAGATAAATGCTTGGCTCTTCTCCAATCCATAAGCACAGGATTGTGCAGCTGATGAGCTGGGGAGATAAGTTGAGGGTATTAGAGTGATTACAGGTTTGCAGAGTCTACCTGAGTGGGGAGGGATAAACTCCAGGCCTTGCTGCTCTCCTTGACTTGCAGCTGCACCCAGCAACACTTAAGCTGCCTTTCGTAGTCACTGGTTTCTGCTCTGCTTCTTCTTACCATGGGCATTCCTGGAGATTAATCAGTGTAATGAGCAAATGTATTTGTTTATCTCCTTTAAAAGGGTGTGCCCTGATGTTCTCCTCCCTCTCCAGAGATGGGAAACAAAGGGGAAGAGCCAAGGGAAGGCAACAAACTTAAGGTGCTACAACTGCTTCCGAGGCCCTTCAGTTTTCCCAGCTTGTTGCATCTCTTGGTGCTATATGGAGAATTCCCCCAGCATGGACACTTGGAAATCAGTGGCACTGCCCTCTGCACACATCTTGATGGGTTGAGTCACCATCTGGAAGAGCTTCTCCTTCTCCAGGGATGGCAGAGCTGTGGGATCCCAGTGCAGGTGTCTCACCGTGTGCCAGGCAGGGTGTGGAGAGGAGCACGGCAGCAAAACACACAAAAAAGAGGATGTTTTTTTCAGGTCTTTTTTTCAGCTCCATCCACCCTAACTGTGAATGGTACCATTAGTGATGAAAAACATTTCAGATGACAGTTCATTCCTTGAGTTGGTGGTGACCCTGTAAATTTAATTGTGCTTTGCAGAGGCACAAACCAGGGTTACTCACCAGTGAGAGAGTTTCTTTTATTAAGCTTAAATGGGATTTGGGCCCTTTCACCCATCAAGACCTGGAGGTCAAGTCCTGCCTTGTGAGAAAATAGTGGTTTGTTTTCCACCCTGCACGTGGCCACATCCTCCCAGGGCTGGCAGAGCAGGACCGGGCTGTGTGAAAAGGAATCAGAAACATAAGCCCAAAAGGAGTTTTATTGGCAGGGCTCAGGGAGGGACGTTGCCAAACACCTGGCCAAGGCCCTGCAAGCCTTTCACTTCTCTACTGAGGTTATTTTGAGATAGGGGCAACTCTTCTCCCTGGCTGGAGATGTGCTGGTAAATCCCCAACGTTGTGAAAACTTCCGTCTTCTCTAACATTTCCTCACCATTTGGCCAAGCAAAGCACTTCTCTGCTCTACCAAATCACGAGGAGCTAATAACATTCCCTGTCCTTAGAAGCCCTTTGAAAGCCACAGTTGGTGTCATATTTTGTTTTCTTTGGCTGGAAGGCATTTGGTTGCTTTTATGTGTAGTCGCATTTTGATTTAATTCCAGAAATGAAGTGGGTTAAAAAGGTTTCTCTTGGGAGTACTCAAGGGCTTGAGAAGGATACGAGTTTGTTGGCAAAACCAAGACAATTACAAGTCCCCAGACCACTGAGGTCCAGGCATGTGGCCTTGGTGGCCTCCTCCCCTGCTTGCTGTGTCTCCTGCTGTTGTGTCCACCCATGAGATCAGATGATTGCTGATTTCACCCAGAAATGGTTTGCAGTACTTCACATTTATGTGCCACGTGTGTTTTGTGTGTGTCTGGAGAGTCAGCTCCTCACATCTTTGAGGACACCCAGCCATGGTGAACTTCTGGTGATAAAAACTGGGGATCTGTGCATTTTAAAATGTCCATAAAAATCACCATTGGCAAAGGAAGTTACTGTCTCTTGTATTATGTTTTGCCTTAAACAAGGCTCTGCACGTAGCTCAGTTAATTTTCTTCAGTTGTCAACCTGGTAGGTCAGTCACCAGGAGCATCTCTACTACTGGAAAATGTGTTTTGAAGGAGATTAGATTAAAACTCTTCCTATTTTAATCCATTCCCCCTTGTCCTCTCCCTCCCTGCCCTTGTCCCAAGTCCCTCCCCAGCTTTCCTGGAGCCCCTGTCCTCACAGGAGAGGTGCTCCAGCCCTCAGGTCTTCCTTTTTTCTCTTGTTGAAAATGGGAGTTACATTTCCCCTTTTCCAATCGGTGGGAATTTCTCCAGACTCCCAAGACTTGTCAAATACAGTGGACAGAGGCTTTGCAGCTTCATCAGCCAGTTCCTTCAGGAGCCGTGGATGAATCCCATCAGGTCCCACAGACTTGGACACCTTCGGGTCCTTGAGACGGTCACAAACCTGCTCTTTTCCTACAGTGGGGAGATCTTCCTTTCACAGTCCATGCCTTCACCTTCTCTAACAGGAGCAACAGGTAGTTTTGTTGGTGTAACAACCAAATACTAACATGCTCTTCCTTCTCATTTCAGGAGTGGCCACACATTACTTGCCTTCTGGTTTTCCCGTCAAGAAGGGAAACTAAATCGACAGCAAACCATTGAACTGGGACACCACATTCTCAAAGCACATATTTTTAAGGTAACAAAGATGAAAATTAAGACTTAGCCCAACCTCATCCCCATTGTATATAACCCACCAGCACCAGCAGAGTTCAGTTCCTCCTTGTTTTGGGGTTGCTGGAAGAGGTTGTGGCTGCTTCAGGCTGTAGAATTGAGCTTTAGGAAACTGGCAGAGGTGTGTAAAAAATCCTTGAAGTTGAACCATCCCTCAGACTGTAAATGCAGCAGGGAGCCTCCTTACCTAAAATTGCTCTTCTGCCAAAAGAAGTTTCTTCCAGTGTAAGAGGAATTCCTGTAACAACAGCTAGAAAAAAACTGATCCATTAAAAGGAGTGGTTTTGAAGAATTCAGCTCAAAATTTACATTGTAAAGGGAAAATTTTCTGGTCGTTAAAATCTGATGGTTGGTCCGTTTTACTCTTCACACAGACACTTAAGACTTGGATAATTGAAAGGTGACCTGGATGTGAGCACCACTGTGAGCCATAAACTGTCATTCCTGAGCCTGTTGGCCCATGTACCAGATGATGGAAATGAGAGGATGGATTTGGGAGGTGACAGCAAAGACAGAGTTTCTTACAACTCTTGGGAGCTGTGTGTGCTTAACACCAGTAAAAACGAGGCTGTATTTTTATCTGGTCTACATAATATTTTATAGATTGTAGCACTTCTGTATTTTTAGAGTGAACAGCTTCTGCCTCGTGTCAGTCCAGTTGGGTTTCTTTATGGAATTCCCTGTGCCTTTTCCTTTGGGAAGGCAATGGCTGGAGCCAAGGGGAGAACCCCAGATCGGTGCATTACCCCATCACTGTACAATTTTCAAGTGTTTAGTTACTTTCCCAAGGCCAAAGTCAGCAGGGGGTTCACAATTCAGCTGCCATTTAAGTCTAAATCTGGTTCCAAATCTTCTTCATTTCACATTTCCACGGTAGAAACAAATAATGGGGTTTTGGGCTCTAAACAACTGACAGTTTTCATTAAGTGGACAAGTTGCCTGTAGATTCCAGATTTAACTGAGCAATATTTACAATAGTAGAAAATGCCAATTAGCATATGAGACATGTCAGTAGAGCCTTCTGCTTCTAATCACTCTGCACAACCCTTGGTTTTGCAACACTGCAGGAAGAACAGCACATCTCAGGGACAGATAAACATAACAGGGTGTTGTTTAGAAGTACTAGGAAGTTTTTGAAAGGGCTTGGATTAGCTGGATTAGAAGTCCTTTAAAGCTGAACTCTCTTGTTTTGCCTTGAATGGGTTTATTCTCATCCCTTTATTGAGCAAGTGTTTACTGAGGGTTTGGGAGTGTTTGTTGGGTGAAACAATAACTGCATTCGTTTTTGAAGGAGATGTTGAGCTGGAATATTGCAGACCGTGTTTAAGAGCTTGGGCATTCTTTTAAGGAAATATTTTGGACACCACGTAGAGACTCTTTTCCCTGTTGTTACTGTCTGTATTTGTTTCTAAACAGGCAATTTTTTTTCCATTCAGGCTTTTCATTCTGTCTGCTCTCTCACTGAAGCCGTTCCCAGTATGGGCAGGGGGGGTTTCTGCCAAGTAGGGAGCGTGTCAGGTCATCAGTTCAGTGTGTTTTTCCTGAAGTTCCATGTTACAGCAGCAGCAGCTTTCCACAGACACAAAGAACCTAATTTTGAAGGTTTTTGTGGAAGCCTGGTGCCATTATAATTCCATTTTCTTCACCCATCATGAAGCCAGGAGAGGATCAGAGCAGGGCTAAAGCATTTTGCCCAGCACTGAGAGCTCAATATGGGACAAACTTTGATTAAACAGTGCAGAAAACTTCCTTATCCTTCCTCAGTCCCTGTTGGTTTGAATCCACCAGTACCTTGTGCAAGACAATGATGGGACACTTGGAATTTCCAGCTGGAGGAAATCAGGGATGCACAGCCACAAGGTGGTGGCTTGATATGTGTAAAGAAGCTTTCACACTTCCCTGGATGGCTGAGATCTGCTTTTCTTCTTTAAACATCCTCAAACAGTTTGTGGGGAAAAAAATAAAAAGGAGAAATGTTTTAGTCTTTTCAAGCAACTACCAGTCTTAACAGGAACAGATGGAAATCCAGCTTGGAAAGCCTGGCATGGAATGAAAGGGCAAGAAGAGAAATGTGCAGCAATGGTACAAGAAGACCCAAACTTCAGGCTGACTGATGTTTTGTAAATTAATTTCCTTTTAAATGAGATAGCTAAAATGTCAGTAATCCAGAAATGTCTGTCTCTTGTCCCAGATTGAGAATGTAACAACAATTACAGGCAGAAACACTCACTTTGGCAGCTGTGGGTATGTAAAGGTGTCTGATACTCCTTGAAAAGCAGCTTTATAAAGGTCTTGTGCTGAAGGTGCCCATGGCCAAACGGCAGAGGAGGGGGTAAGTCAGAAATGAAGGGTGCTGGCAGCAGCAGCAGCAGCAGCATACAAGACTGCAGGCCAAAAAAATAGCAAGGCTGTTTGAAACCTGGGGTTGTGGGGGGTTGGCAAAGTTGTTCCAATGAAGCCTGGATGGTCAGGCAGTGCCTTGGCCTGTGTCAGATGGTCCCAGTGAAGTGGAAAGCGCTGATGGAGTTTTGAGGTCAGGATTTGCTGTTGCTGAAGGGTTCAACCAGCTTTCCAGTTCTGGGCAGAGAAAAGGGAAACAGAAAGGGAAGATAGGATCTGTAAAATGAGAAATAGTGCAGTTTTGTTTCAGCAGCTGAATGATAAGAGTGCTGAATGTGTTTATTCTTTGAAGGATAAATGTCATCTTTTATATCCTGCACTAATATCTAAATATGTATGTTCTAATACAGTGGGTAAGATTTTTATAGCATATGTGATTATCTTTAGATGGCTATTCTGAAAATACTCCTTCCCTTGGGCCTGATGGTGACTCAGACAACTTATTTATGGGTTTGATAGTATTATCACTGCTTTTAAATTATTCAAACTGTTTGTTAGAAAATTGGTTTCCATTTGTCCAATTACTCTGTACTGAGTTCACTGAAATTCACTGTTGACCTCTAATGTCCCATATGGTGTCATTTCAAAACCAGGGTTTAATGGTGGCTAAAATCCCTGAGCTCTTTTTCTGCCTCTTAACACAAGCTGATATTTTTCTCTATTTAGCTCCCTGAATTTTGAAGGGAACAAGTGCATGGAGTTGTTATTTATAAGAGCTTGTCTAATCTGTTGCTTCTTTTTATGGTAAAACTGTTTCAAGTGACAAATCTGTTGATGGCTGGTGTGATGCTTCAGAACCTCTTTTACATGGAGGTATTAGAGGTCTGCAGCAGGCTGAGGTGATGATTCCTGCACATCTTCCTTGAGAGGAAGCAAATCCCACCTTTTTGCTGCTTGTTTTCTTCCCACCTCCTTCCAGGGTTGGTGTCAAGTCAGTCGTACAAGGATGTACACACCACAGGGCCACCCACTGCTTCCCACCCGTAGAAACCACCACCCAGCCTAGAGATGGGGGGTTGCTTATCAAACCAGGAGTAAAGCTGGCTCTGTGGTTTCCATGGCAACAGCAGGCTTGGATGGGTAATGGGTAGCAGAGCAGCACCACACCTGGTGGGCCCACATCCCACCGTGGAGTGAAGCGCAGCACCAGCTGTGCCAGCCCCTTCCTCTTGTTCTCCAGCAAGGCCTGTGCTCCTGTCTGGTGGCTACAGAGCAGTTGTTGCTCCTTCCAGAGCAGGGTGGAACCTGCTGAACAGTTCTGTGCTCTGCCAGTTGGTGATGCTGGCAAATTATGCCAGATCCTGTATGTGTGGCCTGATCATGAACACCAGGCAGAAGGGTTGGGAACGGTCTGGAATGAGATACAGGAATGATCTTCCAGGCTGTGGTTGAAACTTCCTTAACTTACTGTACTGTGAGCAGCTCCTGTCATCTGGCTTAATTATCTGAGTAATAAGGTCACTTTGTGAATCAGTTCTGCCAAAATAATGTGTACTTTATTAAAAAAGAAAAAGGCAGCACGTTGTGCTGCTTCGTGTGACAGTTCCTGGGGGTGTTGAATGGCTTCAGGTTGCTCACCGTTCATTCCTGCCTTTCCTAGACTCTGGAGGTGGCTACAGTACCTTTGCAAGTTGTTTCCTACAAGCTTCTTAATTCACTGCAAAGATCAGATGTGGTAAATTGTCACATTATTTTGTGTGGAGCTGCTACTTGTTTGAAACTCCCAAGAGTCCGAAGACCCAGGAGGGTCTGCCCAGTGTGACTGAGTATATTTGTAAGTTTGCATCTAAGTCATCTTCTCTTTTTTAGGGGCTGAGTAAAAAAGTTGGGGTATCCTCCTCCATCCTCCAAGGGCTTTGGATCTCCTACAGTACTGAAGGTCTTTCGATGGCTTTGGCATCTCTGAGAAATCTCTACACCCCAAACATAAAGGTACTGGAGGAGGTTCAGAGCTGGGGTGGTTCAGAGCTGGGGTGGTTCAAAGCTCCCATGAGAAGCTCCAGCAGTGCACAGTACCTGGAGCTGCACCTGCCTGCCATGGCAGTGGGGTTTTTTTACCATCTGAGATGATCCCTCAACTCTTCTACCTTGACCCGAGATCTCCTTTTAATTGCAGCAGGTGAACGGTGAATTTGCACCAGTGCAAAATGGTTCAGTTGTGCCTCTTCTCCACAAAGAGGGGGGTGTGACCACTGCTGTTGGGATTTGACAGCCCCGTGAAGGGCTCTGCCTTGGGCAGGCACCAGCTCCAATGGCACGTGCCAGTGGAGGCCTCAGGTGCCCGTTAGCATTGGTAAGGATGAACATGTTAGCTGAAGGGACTTCACCTCCACAGCAAAAAGGATTGATAGAGATTTCAAAATGTCCATCATCTGGGAGAGCGTTTGCTCCAGCTCCTTCCCAGGTGGGCAAAAAAATGCCTCAAATGGGGCCCTTTATTTGGCAAAGTGTTTTTATTGAGCGTTTTCTGTCCTTTGCTCAGGAGCACACGCAGGTGGCCCTGGGTTCAATTCTTGTGTTGCCCTGAAAATAAACTGGTGCCTCTCCATGAGACTGGGCTAACAGGAGCTCTCCTTGCCCCGAGCAGGTCAGTCGGCTGCTGATTCTGGGAGGCGCAAACGTGAATTATCGGACCGAAGTTCTGAACAACGCTCCCATTCTGTGTGTCCAGTCTCACCTGGGTTACACAGAGATGGTGGCTTTGCTCTTGGAGTTTGGGGCCAATGTTGATGCTGCATCAGAAAGTGGCCTGACCCCCCTGGGCTACGCGGCTGCTGCTGGATTTCTGAGCATTGTTGTGCTGCTGTGCAAGAAACGAGCCAAGGTAAAGTCACCACGTTGCTCTGGAAGCTGTTTTGAACGACCCAGTGTTCCTGCAGGGCTGGGCACACACTGCAGGCAGGGTTCAAAGTTCTTAGAACCACACACCCATTTAGGTTGGAAAAGACCCTTAGGATCATCAAGTCCAACTTCATGCCCTTGTGGCCAAGAGGGCCAGTGGGATCCTGGGGTGCCTAAGGAAGAGTGTGGCCAGGAGGTCGAGAGAAGTCATCCTCCCCCTCTGCTCTGCCCTAGTGAGGCCACATCTGGAGAACTGGGTCCAGTTTTGGGCTCCCCAGAATTCAGGTCTGAGGGGGGAGCTGCCTAATCCCTCTGCACAGGTGGGCCCCACAGGTGGGTTTGGGTTGGAAGGGACCTTAAAGCTTACCTAGATCCAGCCCCCTGCATGGGCAGGGACACCTCCCACCAGCCCAGGCTGCTCCAAGCCCCATCCAACCTGCCCTTCAACACTGCCAGGGATGGGGCAGCCACAGCTTCCCTGGGCAACCTGGGCCAGGCTCTCACCACCCTCACAGCAAAGAATTTCCTCCTCATGTCCAACCTCAATCTCCCCTCTTCCAGTTTAAAGCCATTACCCCTCATCCTCTCACTCCCTGCCCTTACAGAAAGTCCCTCCTCAGCTTCAGGAAAGTCCTTGAACCTCACGGGGTCAACACGGCCACGTTGCTTTTGCATCACGGAACGTTCTTTAAATATCTCCTTGAGACACATTTTCCCAAAACTTCTATCAGGCTTGTCCTAGAAAAATACCCTTTGTTGAGCTTTGTGGCGAGTGTTTGGAGTTTTAATTGCATGTAATGAGGCAAGTTTAAATATTTTGTTGAAGAGGAAAATGGTGCTGATTTTTGAAGTGGAGCCTCCTGGAAACAATTTGTGGTTTCTCTGTATGTTTAGCTTGAGTTCAAAAAGCAAAATATGGGTTTGTGTAGTTTTGGTAGGAAAGTCAGGATGGCTGGAGGGATCTGTTTAGATCTGTTGTCTGTAATAATGTGAGGGCAGTAGGAAGGAAAAACAGAATTCTGCTTTTGGGGGGATATTTTGAGACAGCTGGTGACTCCCTGACACTCACTGGTAAAAATCAGCATTCCATCTTGGAGAACAGGAATATTTGGGCTCCCCAGTGCAATGCAGAGGTCCTGCCAGTCTTTGCTTTCCTTGAGCATCCCTAATTTTATTGAGGAAATACCCCAAAACCAGCTGGGTTTAGTTGGAAGGCTGAGATGTTTCATTCTGGCATAGAAAACTGCAACACTGATTGCTGCAGAAACTGAGCAAGGAGAAATATGAATATATTATTAATCTGAATGAATGATGAGAAATATTTCTAAAACATTAGCATAATATATTAATAGCACTCTAAATATTAGCATAATATATTAATATCATGATTATTTCTCATACTTACAGTATGAGAAATGAGACATAAAATGCTGTGGAGCACTGACAGGGTTAACCCACAGGAGAGAGGTCACAGCTGTCTCTCCTCTTTTCTCCAAGTTACTGGGATAGGACCCAGAAATCCCAGTATGCAGTGGAATTCATGCCCTGGCCTGAAAAGTCCAGCAAATAAGTTCCTGCAGGGCTGCCAAACACCATCTCTCTTTCCTATTGACTTCTGCCTGCCTTGGGTTCAGGCTGAGGCCTCTCTGAAAGAAATGGCACCTGGGAGACAAGCTGGTTGTCCTTCTGTGGCCTGGGGTCAGGGAGGTGGTGTCAGTGTGTGTGACTTAAAAAGATGGTTGCTGGACTTGGGGATGCAAAGGGAAAAATGCTCTTGGAGCCTTTGAGTGTGAAAAAGATGGAAGAAGCCTACAAACTAATGGGAACTTTCCCAAAGCAACCACCTGTGGGCAGGAAGGTGAGCCTGGGGCAGAGCCATGGGAATGGTTGTCTTCTGGTGGTGGGAGGGCTGCTTCACCAGAAACATGCATATAGAATCATAGAGTAGTTTGGGTTGGAAGGGACCTTAGAGATCATCCAGTCCCACCCCCTGCATGGGCAGGGACACCTCCCACCAGCCCAGGTTGCTCCAAGCCCCATCCAACCTGCCCTTCAACACTGCCAGGGATGGGGCAGCCACAATTCCACATGTGGCATTATTGTGAAACTGGGGCTGGAAACTGAAGAACTGAAGATGTTTTGTCCATAATTTGACTAATTCTGTCCCCTCTGTTCAAGGTGGATCATCTGGACAAAAACGGTCAGTGCGCTCTGGTTCACGCCGCTCTCAGAGGACACTTGGAGGTGGTGAAGTTCTTGATCCAGTGTGACTGGACCATGGCTGGGCAGCAGCAGGGAGTGTTCAAGAAGAGCCATGCCATCCAGCAGGCTCTGATCGCCGCGGCCAGCATGGGCTACACCGAGGTAGGACCTGCCACCACGGGGAGCACCACGGGGGGGCTGTTCCCCAGCCAAAACAGTGGCCAAAGAGGGTCTTGCAGGTGGAGTCAGTACCTCTGTCCTACTCTTCCTCCCTTTCCCATCCCAGCAGTGGGGTTCACAGATCCTTTGGCAGGTTCTGTGGTTTGGGCAGGTTTCCAAGAGAGGAAGTTTAACGAGTCTTTTAAAGTTTTTTGGGATAAACCTTTAAGCAAGGGTGGATAAACAGCGTGTTGCTTACACTGCTCCTCCAGCCCTGGCAGGGGAGTGGGAGGCCACATAGCTTTGGACTGGGGAAAGAAGAGCTGGAGAGCTTCCTCCTGTTGTAGAATCCCAGACTGGTTTGGGTTGGAAGGCACCTTAAAGATGATCCAGTCCCACCCCCTGCATGGGCAGGGACACCTCCCACCAGCCCAGGTTGCTCCAAGCCCCATCCAACCTGCCCTTCAACACTGCCAGGGATGGGGCAGCCACAGCTTCTCTGGGCATCTCTGCTCCCTCTTGCTGGTGTCTGTCCCCACAGGCAGGTGCAGGCAGCAGAGGAGGCAGGGCTCCCCACAGGTACCCAGAGCATGCTGGTTGGAGCTCAGACCCCAGCAGATCATTGTTTCTCCTAGGATGAGAAAAGCATTTTCATCCTTTAGTCACTAAAGGAAAATCTCCATTTTCTTCTTAGCCTCCTGCTTTCTCACATCATATGATCCAAACACTGAAATTTTCTGCCACTTCTCAGTCAATTAAGTCCTTTAATTTACCCTTTAAAGAAGTTAATTTGCTTCTCTGGGGTTTCAAGCATCCACAGCTGGAAGAAAGACTCAGTGGAAGTCTTGAACAGCCTGCTTAAGAACAGTATTTGCTAGAAAGGAGCTAATAGTTTCTGGAAGTAACTTCATCTTGGCTGGAGCTTAAGCTAATGAAAAGGCTAATTATTAGAACTGCTCCAGTACATCACCTGCCTGTGCCTCAGTTTGCCCAGCAGTATAAAGGGATGATCATACTCACTGCAGCCTGCCCAGTGGGGGTCAGTGCCAGTGGACACTGGGGTTTCTGTTGGACTCAGTGGGGTTTCCAGTGGACCCTGGGTTTTTTGATGGACTCAGTGGGTTTCCTCACTGGTGACAGCAGCTGGAGCTGCAGATGAAGGCACATCCACTGCCCACGCTGGGTCACCTGCAGCAGGACAGACACTGTGATGAGGAGCTGCTGCTACAAAGGCTCATCATGTGCAGTCAGATCAAGTCACTTGGGGTTTGGGTTTTTTTGCTTGTACAGGACAGCAAGTCCAGGGCTTGGTCTCTAAAAGAACATTTTCCTGAGCTCAGGGTGCCAGGCAGAGCCTGTTCCTTTTCCTGGGTGTACCCAGAGCAGCTGGTGTTAAGATGTCAGCAGTTTATATCCAACACATCCACACTGGTGAGCTGACATGTCATTTTGTTTCAGATTGTCTCCTACCTGCTCGATCTTCCAGAAAAAGATGAAGAGGAGGTGGAGAGAGCACAAATCAACAGCTTTGACAGCCTCTGGGGAGAGACAGGTGATTGCTGGAGCTGCTGTGGCTTCTTCTTGCATGTTTGTGTTTGTATTTCTGGGCTCCCCATCACCTGATGCATCCCTGCTCCTGGCATTGTTCCTCTGGTTGGATCTCAGGTGGTTTGCAGGTGCTTACACTCAGCTTAAGTCAAGCAGAGAAGTTTGAATTTTGCAAATCCGGAACCTCTGGGGCTCCTGGCACTCTCCAGCAGCCTGTTGGTACACAGCATCTCTGACAGCCAGGCTCTAATTTCCCTGAAACATCTCACATTAATTGAGATGGACACAAAATTCTGCTCTTTCTCTCTCATTGGGCATATTTATCCAAAGCATCTCCCTGTTTCTCTCTCCCCTTCCCTGTTACATTCTGACTGTTAAATTATCTGTGGATTTCCAGGAAGCATCTCATTGTTTAGCACCTGGTAATTAAACCATCCTTTTGTGCAATGCTGTATTTTTGTATTGGTGGGTGCAAGACAGAAGCCCTGATTTCCTCATTCCCACCAAAATGAAAGCAGCCACTGACCCCATCCACTCCCCAGACACCCAGTGCATGATCATCTCCATTTCTGGAGAGATTCAGACTTGGAGTTGTTGGGTTTTAGCTCCAGTGACCTCGTCAATATTTTCCACTGTCGTTTGTACTCAACTCACTCATCTACTTGCATCACTGGTAATGTTCCTGTCAAGCTGTTGCACCAAGGAAGGTAATGTTCCTGTCTGGGTAACAGCACTGATTTTGATCCTGTCAGCTCTGTTTAAAAATGACATGATCCAAGGGTACAGACAGTGGCTGGTGCCTGGCTTGGTGCTCTGTCGGGTCCTTTCTGGTTAGGGGGGCAGGGAGGGGGAAGCTGGGTTATTGTTTGAGCTGATTTGGATGCTGTACATCTGAAAATGTAGCCTTATTAGAGCCTTGTGATGAATGGAGTGGAGCAGAAGGTCTTGCCCTGAGCTTTAAAGGTTGGAGATGGAGGGATGAGTGGTGCCAGCAAGGAGCTGGGCGGGTGGCCGGGCTGCTCTGGGCCACTCGTGAGGTGTGAGGGAAGGAGTTGGCTGCTGCACATACCTGAGTAGCAAGGGCACTGTGCCCTTATTAGCAGAAATCAGGGCAACATACCCAAATAAGCAATTTAGAAATGCCTCCAGGGTGTCATGGGAGGAAAAGGAAATTGGAGATGGAATGAGTCAAATGAAGTGACTGCGCCTTGGTGACAGGACAGGGCTTTGCTCCCGCTGAGGACACGGCTCATGGTGGTGACCCCACCAGAGACAGCTCCCCCAGAATGTTCCCTGGTGTTGGGGGCCTGAGGACAACCTCGTAATGGTGATCCAGTTGTCTTCAGAGTTGGATCAAAAGCCACTGAGATGTCTCCCAGTGCTGTGACTGCATGGGAGGTGTCAGATATCACAGATCCACTCCTGAAGTTCAGAGAGTCGCGGGTTGTCCAGGTGAGTCTGGCAAAGGCTGGTGCAAAGCCACGGGCATTTTGGAGCTGGTGGCTGCCTCAGCCTGTCCCACCATCCTGCTTGCTGCTCCTCAGCCCTCCAGTCGGAGAGCTGAGCACCAAACTCTCCTCCCTGGCAAAGTCCAGCTCTTCTCTTCCCTTTTCCTTGAGTCGTGGGCAGCTCTGCTGGTCCCAGCCAGTCTGATGCCTTGAGGACTCTTCCACAGAAGTCTTCTCCATCTCTCTTTTCCACTTCCCATACCTCTCCTTTCGACAGTGCCAAAAGCTGCACCCACACTGACATCTGGGCCTCTCTCCATTTGAGAGGGGTTTCTGAATAACTGGGACAGCTGGGAATGGATATTTGGGATGAGGAACCATCTCAAGGGAACACCCATTTATTCCATTAGAATTGGTGCTAGATAAAATGGGAAAACAAACAAAAACAAGCCAACCACCAAGTTGAGCAGTCTTCTGTCCTGTCCCAGGCAGGACAAACTTCTATGGATCTCAAGATCCCTTTCACGTTGCTTTATTATGTTGGGGTTTTTTTTTCCCAGAAGTAAATAGAAAGTGTAGATAAATTTGAAGAGAAATGCTGGTTTCCACCTAAAAATAGCAACCTGCTCTCCAAATCTGCATCATGCCTTGTCTGGTTTTTTGATACTTGTTGCTCTTGTGTCTAATCTTCTGCAGAGCAGACCTGGCTGCCTGGCTTGGTGACACCAGCCTGATCTCATCCAAATGGCACTGCCAGGTTACATCGTAAGTTCAGGAATTGCTGACAGCAAACCACAGCCAACTCCAGATGGAATATTTCCCCCTGGGACAAGACTAATATCAAAACCCAGCAGAAAAGTATCTGAGTCACTTGTAATAACTCCATCAGAGTTGGAGGTGCAAAGAATGACTCCATCAAACGGCGTTTGTCTTGTTGCCAGGCTGTGGAACAGATACACGTGCTGTAGAGGAGCAATTTAATGATTCCTTCTCCAGATAAAAGTTGTTTTTTCTCTAAGGAAACAACCAGAGGCAGAATGTGCCATTGGAGATCCCTGGTGCTGGAGGCTGAGGCTTGTCTTGATGTCACTCTTTGGTGGAGTCGGGCACGTCCACACCTGAAACTTGTCTCAGGTTTTGTTTGAGTCGTGTTTTGAGAAACACAGCAACTGTTTTAGGGCGTTTGTGCCAAGACCTTGTTATTGCACGGTGAGTTGTTCTCCTGGCACTACCTCCTCATGGAAAAACTGCAGAATGAGCGTTCCTGTTTTTCAGCCCAGGATCCTGGTCACTGCTCCTTGGCTGGGCTTGATGGACTCGCCTTGTTCACGCCGGAGCTCTGGCAGACAGTTGAACTTCAAACAAAACCATTTCCAGTTCTCTCATTTCCCCTTCTCACCTCTCCTAAGCTTTTCCAGTCTCCTGTCAACACGCAGGCACAGCCTTTCAATGTGTCCTGGGTTTTTTGGAGGCTGATGGCTGTTGTGAAGCACGTTGGTAATGTCAGCAACAGGTTGCTAGGTCCATCTAAGGAGCAGCAAAAGGCTTCAATAAGCAGGTACTTCTAGAACTTTTCCTGCAGTTGAGCTTGTGAGCTTGGAAGGTTGGACACAAGCCACAGGAAAGTGCTCTGGGCTTGAGGTGACCAGCAGTGGAGCTGGAACTTGGGGATGACAAAAGCCACTTTGGTTAGAAGGCTGTGGAGACACAGGGTTGAAGCACCTGCATGTAGAGCAGCAGCTGATTGTCCAGCTTGTTGCAGTTGGAGTGACCACAGGGCTTATCTACTCCCAACTTCCTGATCAAAGCACAGGCAGTGATGGGGTCTGGGTGTACCTTGGTGAGTTGGTCTCCTGGCGTCCAGACAATTTGAGCTCCTTTCACCCTCAGAGTTTCTCCATTTCTGCGGATACATGCTTGAGTAGCACCCAAGGATGGGTTTGTCTCAGCAGCAGGCAACAAATCCAGGTCATCAATGTGGAACCTTCCTGAAGCAGCGTGGTCTGACTGCTCAGTATTGCTGAAGCTTTTGAGCTGCTCTTGAGTTGGAGCTGTGAAGGACAGGCTGGAGCTGCATACCCACACCAGTTGCTTTGACCCTGAGGAGCAAAGTAGCTCCTGAAGTAGCACCAGGACATATGTCAGTGCAGGCTGAGTGGGTTGCAGGGTGGAGTGGGGAAGGGTATGGCCATGGATCAGGTCATCCTGTTTCAGTAAAGTCTTTCCCAAAGAACATTTCAGGGTGACCACCAACCACTTCAGTAATTTACAGTATTTTCACTGCTGCAAATCTAAGTCATTTTGACGTGAAATACCTAAAATTAACCTGCAGCATTTGAAGAGCAGGCAGGGTTAGAAATAGAGCCCCAAAGCCCAACATGCTGGTCCCTCTGCTGTGCACATCACACACAGTTCTCCTTCTATATTTGCAACTTACGTTCAAAACCCACATGGATCTGATTATAGATCCTGCAGTATGTTCTGGTGGTGGCAGCGGGATGATTTTTCTTTTAACTCTTGGTGTCTCTCAACCTCAAGAGGAGAGAACTCAACCATAATGTGGAACAGAATAGGAGGATTAATGAAATGCCCCACCATGAACAGTGTTGCAGTTGGAAACCCATCAACACCTCGTAATCAGCCATCCCACAGGAATGTGCTTCAAAGAGAAGGCAAGCAACGTCAGTTAGAAATAGACTCCCACCTTCTGCTCAAACTCCTACTAGAAGCAACAGAGCATCAGCCAGAGGAGCTGTGCTGAAGCACAGGGAACGTTAGGGAGAGGAGGGAGGAACCAAAAAGTCTAAAATTATCACTGAAGATGAGGCAAAGGCAGGTCCTGCACTTGGAACTATTTTCAGATTGAAGTTGTCTTCTAACCCAGCCCTACTTTCTGAGTTAACAAAGCACACATTGTCAGGGAAGGCGCTGTCAGGTGTCACCTCTTCCCACCTGTGAGCATCTCTGATACTGAAAATGAGAGAAAATTTTGGTTTTGCACAAAGACCTTTGCTGGTAGGATCAGCCCTGGCCAGAAGCAAAGCCCTGAGTTATGTTATTTTCTTGGAGAATGATGAACATACTCAAACCTGTCCTGGTTTTTGTTTTCCGGTTGTTTCCTTCATTTCAAAGATCTACAGGCTAAAGTGGGGTATTAAAAATTAAAGTCCTTTGGCTGAATTGTGCTGCTCTGTGCTTGTTCAGACAGAGAAAAGCCACAAATCTGAGAGCTGTGCAGTGGCTGGCAGGGACCTGTTGGTGCCTCCAGCTTGATGCCTCATTGTTCTCATGCAGTCATGGTAGAACAAGTCAAGGACAGGTTGCAGAAGGTCTTTCCAAGACAGCATTTACCCAAAGACCTGAGGTTTCTTGGGACATTGTGCCCCCACTAAGACACACTCCATCTTGTGGCCTGTGGCTTTTGCAGGAGGGGAAGTGCTGAAGGCCTGAGGGAAGTGGTGACAAGTTTCTACACATCTTTGCAGCAGCACCTCAGCACTCAGTCACACGTGCCTGGAGATTATTTGCTTCTCAGTGCAGTTCCCACCTGGTTTCACTGCAACTTGTTGAAATAAAAAAAGCTCATTGTCCCAATCAGCTTCTTTCCATAACATTACAAGATCTTTTCATAGAAGAGTTGACCTTTGAAGGAAACTAAAATGACAAGTAAGAGCTAGAACCGTGCTGGTCCAACCCGTTGGCTCTGTTCGTTTTGCCCGTCGTGAGGAACGTTTGGCATTTCAGGCACCATCGCTTGGGTATCCAGCAGAAGAAAGACCTGTCTGTGGGTAGGAAGAAGCTCCGTGGAGCTTGTGGCTCTTTCCCTTGACTGCTCTTCTCTCCCCTGCAGCTCTGACGGCGGCAGCAGGGCGCGGGAAGCTGGAGGTTTGCCGGCTGCTGCTGGAACAGGGCGCCGCGGTGGCCCAGCCCAACCGCCGCGGGGTCGTGCCGCTCTTCAGCGCCGTCCGACAGGGCCACTGGCAGGTGAGTGGGTTCCTCATGTCCACGGCGGGGGGTGGTGCTCAAGTGTAGGGTCAGGCCATCCCTTCCCTCTTAGTGAAGGATGGGTGGAGAAGACAAACCCCAGCTCTTCTGGGGGAAGATCAGTAGTGATACTGATGCGTCGAGCGCCTCAAGCTCTTGCAGGGGAGGCCTTGCCTGTCTTTGGGAAGCAATTGGATGTTCTTGACTTAAAAGGTCATTTTTCCTGTCCTTACACCTCCATGGCTTCTCCTATGCCCTAGTGTCACAACAGTAATCCCAGAGGGCACCATGCCTTGGAGGATGAGGTTTCAAGACTTGAGGACTGCTCTGGTCTTCTTGGCTCTGGCTGCTTCTCAGTTGAGTCTCTCCATCCATACAACGTGTGGTCCCAGCTGGGTTTCTCTCTCCAACGTGTGTTCCCAGCTGGGTCCCTCCATCCATACAACGTGTGTGCTCTCTTTGTGTCTTGCAGATTGTGGATCTGTTGCTCACACACGGCGCTGATGTGAACATGGCAGACAAGCAGGGCCGGACGCCGCTGATGATGGCTGCATCTGAGGGACACCTGGGCACAGTGGAGTTCCTGCTTGCACAAGGTTAGAGTATGTGCTTGGAAATGTGTTGGAGACCAGCCACGGCAAGTCCCACCACACTGTCCTGCACAGCTGGAGTTTGTAATGCTGGGGTGGGGATTGTAAATCCCACTGTTGGGTCAGGTGGTGGGAGAGGTTCTCAGCACCCTGTGCAGCTTATTGGAGAACAAGGCTGGAATAGTCATAGTGTTAATCTTTGCTGCCCATCTTGGTGTCTGTGTTTGGTGCTTAGCCTCCAAACCACACACTTGAGTTAGAAAATAACATCATGCAGGTGCTTTGAGCCCTGAGTTAAGAATATGCCCTTGAACCATGCTTGGAGCTCTCCCCTTAGACACAAACGATGAACAAGTGATGGGGTTGAACCCTCAGCATCACCATGAGAGTGGCAGGCAAGGTCCATCACAGGGCCAGAGGCTGGGACACATTTTAACTCTTCCGTTTTCAGCACTAGTGGTGTTGTCCACGTTTTGGACACCAGCATTAGCAGGAGGGTAAGGCCCCAACACAGGCAAGAAGCTGGTGTATTGGTTGAAAATAAACCAGAATTGTTTTGAAGATAGTCTGCTCTTCAGCCCTGCTCTCCCAGCTTCACTTTACTCAGTCCTTTCTGTGTCTAATAACTCCCCTTCACTGGAAGTTACTCAGTTGACAGGAACACGTTTGAGTTTTACTCATTTCTGCTTTTCAAGGTGAGTCAGAACAGCTCATTGCCTGCAACCCATGTGAGCAGTTATTGCTTATTTCTGTAGCTCCTTAAATACTTCTCTCTTTTTTTTGACAGCCAATGTTTGCTTGGTTTGGTTGGGTAATTTTCCTTTTTTTTTTTTTCTTTTGCTAGAAATAGCATTTAATTCTTGTATTGTTATTTGATATTTTTATTTCAGGTAAGATCCCTCTCTTTGGGAAGGGATATTTTCTGCATATCGTAAGTGCCTGTGTCTGACCTCAGCCAAAATGTGAGACACTTGAATATTTTTACATAGTAACTGTAAGAGCATTTTTTTTTTTTTTGCACTGTAAAATTGCCAGGCTTCCCAGAACAAGTTTCTCATTATCTGTCTGTCCTGAGCCACAGGCCAGCAGCATCCTTGCTGGAACAAGCACTGGAATCCAGCACTGCAACATCCACAGGGATGTCACAAAGATCCATTTGAGACTTGAGTTTCTTCTGAATTAATTCAATTAATTCTTTTTCTGATGTTCTCTTTTAAAAAAAAATATTCAAATTAACACTCTCCAGGTTGGAGTTGTAGTGGGGCCCTTTTTGCAGCTCAACTGAATCTGTGTAAAAGGCTTAAAATCAATGAATTGAATATTTTTGACAGATGTGAGAGCTGTGCTTGTTGCTTAGGACTGATTCAGTGAGGAATGAAAATACCAGATAATCTGATCTTGGCTGTGGGATCAAATGCACATGATGCTTCCCTGGCTCTTTGGACACTGAGAGTGCAAGAAGCCAAAAATAGGAAAATCTTTTTTCCTTTAAAAGGTCCGTTCTTCTAAATATCTTAATAAACTCCACTAAATATGCCATGACACGTAATCCTGAAAAGTGAGCTCAAGCCTGGGCAGAGTACAGTGATATATGGTATATTTTAATTAAAATGGCTTTGACAATCCTGTTCAAGGTTTCATTAAAATCCAAGGGTGTGAATCATAAGCCATAAGCATTAATTAGTCTGTTGCAAAGCAAATCTCATTTGACTCTACTTGATTAACACAGTCAATGTTTGTAAGCACTTGTTATTAACAGAGGTGCAGTCATTGATCCATTTGAAATCCAGGTTTTTGGAGTTGCCTGCAGCTCTCCCTGACACCCAGGAGTCCCAGACCTGTGAGCAGTGAACTCAACTCCCCTGGGAGCAGCTCTGCCAAAGCTGCTGTTTGCACAGATCTGTGTTGCACAAAAGAAAAGAATTCCTGGTGCTTGTTTCCTTTGGAGAGAGCTCAGTTCAAGATCTTGTTTCCCAGCAAAAATTGATCCCTCAAGGGTTTTGCTTCCTTGGGGCCCACGTGGGTGCTGCTCCTCTCTCTTGGGTGTTGCTCCTCACTCTTGGGTGCTGCTCCTCACATATCATCAGGTCCTGCATTTAGCCAGATAGTTTTGTTTTAGGGAGGGAGCAGCCCAGCCCTTCTCAGAACCAGCCTGGCTTTACCCAGACAGAATTTTTCCTGCTGTAGCAGGGATCAGGCCCATGATGTCACCTGAAGCCACTTGCCCTCAAAACCATCAGTTTGTTTCATCACAGAATCATCACAGTTGAAAAAGACCTGCAGGATGACAGAGTCCAGCCACCAACCCAGAGTAAAAACATAACAAACCACCGTGGCCACTAGAGCATCTCCTGAAGTGCCATGGCTATAAGTTGCTTCAACATGTCCAGGGATGGTGGCTCCACCACCTCCCTGGGCCTGACTACTTTTTGGATAAAGAAATTCTTCCTAATATCCAGTCTCAATTTCCCCTGGTGCAACTTCAGGCCATTTTCTGAAGTTATTTGCTTGGGAGAAGAGGCCAACATGTCTGACTGCCTTAATGCCAGGTAGGCCAGAGATCTGCAAAGGAGCAGAAGATGCCCTCAGAGTCCAGCAGAGGTTCTGCTGGGAGCCAGGACTGCACCAGGAGCTCTGGACGTGGATGGAGGTCATGCCCAACCTCCCTCTGAGCAGCATTTTGGCATTTCTGCTCTCTTGGAACTTCAGTTGTGTTGCTGCAGTGATGCCCTGGAGTCTGGGCCTGTCACCCTGGGGTACAGTGGTTCACCTCCACAGGATTGGGGAAAGAGTGGAAAGACTGAGTTATGGAGCTGCTTTCCAGCCTTCCCTCTGGATGCAGGAGCTTTTTCACCTGCTCCAGGAGAGTCAGAGGGAAAACAGAAGACTGAAGGTTTGATGGCAAGAAGGTCACTGGTACAAGTAACGACGTTTTATCCTGTTTTGCTGAGCAAAGGTTGGTCTAGGGTCAGCTGAGGATCATCTGGAGAGCTTTCACAGAGCTTCAGAAGGGTTCCTGGATGCAGTGTGGGCAATGTGCGAGGAGGCTGGCAAGATGTTGGGAATTGATGGTGTCACCCTTTGGCCTGTACATTGGAGCTGTCCTGCAGGGAGTTTCCCCCCCTCAGCACACTGTCCTAGCCCTTATTTGCCACCCCCTGGCTGGTTCACCACACTGGGGTGAGCAGGTTGCTGCCCCTGGGCTGGGAGCTCTGTGTGGAGGCTTCTGAATATGTCCTGAGAAGGTGTTCATGCATTGTCCTCCTCTACAAACAAGAAGCTGTGCAGGCTGGAAGACCTTTAGTGTGAGGGTGGTGAGACCCTGGCCCAGGCTGCCCAGGGAAGCTGTGGCTGCCCCATCCCTGGCAGTGTTGAAGGGCAGGTTGGATGGGGCTTGGAGCAGCCTGGGCTGGTGGGAGGTGTCCCTGCCCATGCAGGGGGTTGGATCTAGATGATCTTTAAGGTCCTTTCCAACCCAAACCAGTCAGGGATTCAATGACTGGATGACCTGTCAGTGTGCTATCATCAAACCATGTGTGCTGACCAGGGTACATCAGCTGGGATGAACAGGAAGGTTCAGGGAATTCACATCACTCCTCCCCTGGCTGAGCTTTCTGGAGCCCCTGAAGATCTCGTGCTGAGCACTTTTCAATTTACCCACAGGAGAAAAACGCCACAGCAGCAATTGCTCCCAGCCTGCTGGCAGGAGCATCCCACAGGTAGCTGCATTTCCTAGGAGCAGCAGAGCTGGGAGGGATCTTCTGCAGACTCAAGAGCTGGAGCCTGTGCCATGGCAACAGGAGTTGTCCTCGTGCCACCAAGAGGAGCCTTCTCTTGACGCCGCCATTCAGATCTCCTGGGGATCCATATGCTGTGGGAAGCAGTGCTGACCTGTTGCTGTGGCAGCGTGGTTTCTTCATCCAAGAAAGTGTCAAGTCCCTCTCTCCTGGGCTTGGAGTTGTCAGTAGTTTATCCCACAACGTTGTATTTATATTGGGCAGAGTTCAGGGAGAAACACCACTGGAAATTGTGTCGAGTTGGGTAAACGGAGGGGAGCGAAGAGGGGAAAATGTGGGGGTTTTTTAGAAGAACTGAGCTGAATTGAATTACTTCCCCTTGATGCACCATGACCTGCTGAAGCAGCAAAATGGTCTTCATCTCTGACTCACGCAGGCTGGAATGGGTTTTGATTTTAAAAAAACAAACAGTCAAAAACACTTAAAAAGGAAGATTGATGTCTCAGATGAGGAATGTCAAATCCACCCTGCTGCTCAGAAGGTGCTTGCCAGGAAAGCCTACAGAGCTGGGTGTGAAAAAGTTTGCAGCTTGGTGTGAATAAACTCAGTTGCCACAGTTTCTGTCGGTTCGTTTTGAAGCTGCCATGGAGGGTGGGATCCATGGTGGGAGAAATTGTAATACATTAATAACTGTGGACGTAGCTCTCTCAAAATAAGCTGTCGTCACTAAGCAGGTGGTTTGTTGTATCATTGTGCTCAACAACAGGGAGCTCGGAGTGAACTGGTGCTTGTTCTTTCAGGTGCCTCCATTGCCCTGATGGACAAGGAGGGCTTGACAGCCCTCAGCTGGGCTTGTCTGAAGGGACATCTCTCCGTGGTGCGTTCCCTGGTGGAGAACGGAGCTGCCACCGACCACGCCGACAAGAATGGGCGGACTCCTCTGGACCTGGCAGCTTTTTATGGAGATGCAGAGGTGGTGAGTGGCTGTAGCACCTGCAGGGGAAAAGGGCTGTTGGTGTAAAAGCCATAAAGTAGAAACACAGGATGGTGAAAGGTGGAAGGGACCTTAAAGATCACCCAGTCCCAAACTCCCTGCTATGAGCAGAGACACCTCCCACCAGCCCAGGCTGCACAAGCCCCATCCAACCTGGCCTTCAACACCTCCAGGGATGGGGCAGCCACAGCTTCCCTGGGCAACCTGGGCCAGTGCTTTACTGCCCTCATGGTGAAGAATTTCTTCTTGATGCCTCACCTAAATCTCCCCTCTTTCAGTTTTAATCCATTCCCCCTTGTCCTCTCCCTCCCTGCCCTTGTCCCAAGTCCCTCCCCAGCTTTCCTGGAGCCCCTTCAGGCACTGGAAGGTGCTCTCAGGTCTCCCTGGAGCCTTCTCTTCTCCAGGCTGAACACCCCAACTCTCCCAGCCTATCTCCAGAGCAGAGCTGCTCCAGCCCTTTTCATCATCTTTGTGGCCTCCTCTGCACCCTTTCCAACAGCTCCATGTCTTTCCAGTGCTGAGGGCTCCAGAGCTGGACACAGTGCTCCTCCAGGTGCTCAGCAGAGCAGAGGGGCAGGATAGCACAGTTCACCTTGATATACCAATAAACATATGGAGTCCTGACCCTCCATATGTGGAAGTGCTCCCACAAAGGAGACAACACGTGACACTGATGGACCCTCAAACCTTACAGAGGTCGTTTTAGCCCAAGCAGTGGAGCAGAATGAGCTTATTCTGGTTGAATACCACCATCAGCACTCCAAAGGTCTTGCCCAGGAGCAGAACTGACCATTGGGCTTCTCATTGCAGGTTCAGTTTCTGGTGGACCATGGAGCCATGATTGAGCACGTGGACTACAGCGGGATGCGGCCGCTGGACCGGGCGGTGGGCTGCCGCAACACCTCGGTCGTCGTCACTCTCCTGAAGAAAGGAGCCAAGATAGGTAGGGACAGGGGGACAATCTGCCACCAGCTGTGTGCTCAGGCAGGACTCGGGGCAGCGGGGCTGCTTTCCTAGCAAACACACCTCTAATTCCAAGGCAGCCTCAGCCCCAGCAGCTGCTCTCCAAGAGCAGCCGGCGGGTCCCGCCCGACGCTCGCGATTAAAACGGGGGAATTTTCCTTCTGGTTTTGTTTTGGTTTTTTTTTAAATTTTTTTTCCTGTCGTATCACTTAGCCAATTTAATCAATAAACAACTGTTCCTTTGGCAAGGTCTTTCCTCTGGTAATGCTTTTTCTATCTTTACTAGTCCGAGTCGACACACGTACTCTGTCCTGCATTGCTGTGAGCTGCTGCGTTCACTTGCTCTGTGTCCGCTTCCCGACCGCGCCGCGCAGCCGCTCACCTCACGTTTTCCTGTGAAAGGGGATTTTGCTGGTGCATTGGCTTCTTTGCTGCCTGCCTCTCACGGCTGCTTTTTTTTTTTTTTTTTTTTTTTTTTCCCCCCCCTTTCTTTGTTTTGGTTCTGTTTTCTTTTTTTTCACCTTCATCCACATTTTTTTTCCCCCCCTCTCTCCTACAACTTTTTGTTTTCTCCTTTCTTTGAAGGTTGTCAGACGTTACCGAGTCGCCCACGAGGTATATCTCATTGCTGTCAGCATCAGCTTCGATCTGATAGCTTTGTCAGCCTTGCTTTCTCCTGTTTGATTTTAGCCTGCATGCCTCCCCAACACCTCTAATCTTTTTAATTTACCTCACCTTCCAATAAGTTGTTTTTTTTTTTAATGACTGTTGCAGAGAATAACTTGAACTCCAAAACTAACCCGCCCTCCCCCAAAACGTACTGAATCTACTTACAGAATATTGTTGACTGATTTCCTCACACACACTAATGAGTCGTCCCTAGACTTTTTGGGGCTCCCCCTCCCCTTCCTTCCCAGTATTAGACCTTGAGATAAGGGCTGGCTCTGCACGGGTGGTCCCTGTGCAGAGCCACCGTGTCCCCAGCCCGTGGTGGGTGCTTTGCCACCAGCAGCACTTAGACACCACCTTTCCCTTGTATTTTCCACCTTCATGGATTTTCTACTCTCAGGTGGAAGTCACCATCCCCTTAAACACAAAATCCATCGACAGCCCAACTGCAGATTTCCTAGTTCACTTCTAGAGATTTTAATTTAGAAATGCTTTCATGGAACCACTCTCTTGAGTTCTTCCTTTCGAACATGTTTTACTTCCTGACCGTTTCCCCCAGCCCAGCTGGTTCCACAAGCAGCACTGCCCTCTTGTGGGAACGGCTCCCATCACCTCCCAGCCCCTCGTGGAGGTGCTGATTAGCATGAGCCTTAATGACTGCAAAGAAAAAACCATTGCACCATGGACGACGTTAATTTAAGTGCGAGAGGAATTGTCAGCTCAATCATTTGGAGCACTCTGCCCTTTCACCGTGCCAAGTTGTTCTCTCCAGCAGAAATTCCCACCCCAGGATATTTTTTCCACCCAGCTTCCTACCACCCTTGCATTGTATGAGTTTTTTACCCATCATGCATCCTGTACACTGCAGGTCCAGCAACCTGGGCGATGGCAACCTCCAAACCAGACATCATGATCATCCTGTTGAGCAAGCTGATGGAGGAGGGAGACATGTTTTATAAGGTGAGAAGAGTGGGGTTGGAAAATCTGGACAGATGCAGCTTGCAGCATAACTTTGTATGAGGTTTTGAGGGAGCAGGGCTGCTGCCTTCATCCTTGACAAGCAAAAGCTACTGCTCACAGCTTTCCTTGGGTTGTTGGTTTTGGTTAGTGGGGTTGGAGGGGGGGGGGGATTGATTGCCTAGATCTGTAACGAAGCTGAAGCCCAGCCAAGTCTCTCCACATTCTGGATTTGAGCCAGCATTTAATTTCCTCCTTGCAAACACCAGAACCCAAGTGTTTCACAGAGATTCAGAGTGCTGATGTCATTGCATCAGATTTGGCAGCGTCGTCCTTACCTAGTGGAGCAGGGCAACCAGATAGAATATCCCCAAACAACTCCTGGAAGGAACTTTTTGCAGTGAAAACAGCTTGTCAGGACCCAGATGGTCGTGTCCTGTCCTTTAGCCCATGGGAGACATTCCACCCTTGGAATCAGAGACTCTTTTTTGTTGGGTGTTGGTTTTAAGCCGATCTTTAAAACCTGGAGATTTGCACACACAAAACGTGCAAGTACAACAATGATTCACTGTTGGGCTCTATGGGTGAAGCAGAAATTATGCAAAGCTGGCATTGGAACTGGAGTTATCTGCCAGAGATACGTGATACAGTTGAGAAACCTGAGGCTACAAGGTTTTAAAGCTTACTGTTTGTAGCTGCAAAATTTCTGTCTGGGTCAGCATGAATTCCATGTGTCCTAGATCCTGTTTTGCCCTCTTTCTTTGACCCTAGTGTCCATGGCTGCCCCCTCCAGGGCACAGATCATCCTGTCCCAAAAATAGGTGCTCAAATTAAGCAAAAATGAGTCACCCCTTTGAAGGTGACTGTTGTGTCCTAATATCTATAAAAGGAGCCCAGCTGACAGGCTTAGATGGAGACACCTAATTTTTAGACATCGAAAGTCCAGGGAGGTAAATCCCAAACTGTCCAACTTCAGAGCCACGTGGCTGCCATAACGTTTATCTTTGAGCTTCTCTGAGCCCTGGGAGCTCCACCCAGTCTCCCACACTGTATTTTTCACCCTCCCTGGTGCTTATTAAGCTTTGGGTGTAGGGTGTTCTCTAGAAATGGGCTACTGATCACCCAAACAAAAAGACCATCAACCCAGAAAGCAGATGGAGTCGTATCAAGTTATAACACAATTTCTGCTGTTTCCCACTGCAGAGTGACAACTCTGTACCAAGTGGGAGAACTCAGCTTGCACAAGGCATCTGCATTTCCAGATCAAATGTTCTTCTCTTGATCCAATGTTTTGGTTTTCCTTTCTAGAGAAGAACTAAATAGTGAAGTCCTGTTGCGTTCACCACCCCAAACATTCATGGGGCTGGCGAGTGAGTTCTCTGTGGTGAAGTTAACCCAAGGGTGTGTTTTGACGTGTTCTTCTTCTATTAGAAAGGTAAAGTGAAAGAGGCTGCCCAGCGCTACCAGTATGCTCTGAAAAAATTCCCCAGGGAAGGGTTTGGAGAAGACCTGAAAACCTTCCGTGAGCTGAAGGTGTCACTGCTGCTCAACCTCTCTCGGTGTCGAAGGAAAATGAATGTAAGTGTCCCCACTCTTCGTGGTCCTGAGGGCAAACTGCCAGCTCTCTGCCTGTGCACAGACATGTCCACCCTCTAGCTGTGCTTTGGCCTCTGAGATCCCTCCTCTGTGTAACCTGCTTGTCCTTCAAACAGCACTGACATTTTATCATCCCGAAGAAGTAATGATTTAATACGCCTTTCTGATAATTAAAAATTCATTCCCATGTTTATAGCTTTTTGAATTTTTTATTGCTCCCTTTTGATGATGATGTGAATTGGGGGTGGAGGCATTTTCCAGATTTCTAGGGCAGTGGTGAGGGAGGAGCCAGGAGATGTGCTCCTTTGAATACTAATTAATTTCAAATGAAGGAGCATATGCTTAGGAGGCCAACACTTCCCCAGGGCAGTGACTCATCCAGAAACACCCCCACATACTCCCTCTCCTCCCAAAACTGCCAAATCACTGTCACTCTCCCTGCTCCAATCGTGCATGGTCTGCTGCTCTTCCAGCAGAAAAGTGCCACCTCCTCCTTGTTCTGCAGTCAAGGACCTTCACCTCCACCACTCTCCAGAGACTCCAGAGACAAGTGACATCTCCACCAAGGCCACAAGATTACACCAGAGGGGGGGAGCGGGTTTTCTAACACCTTCCTTTCTTTAAGCTGTGAGGGAGACAGGTGAAAAGGAATGGAAGGAAAATCCTCATGCTGGTGAGCAAACAACACAGCTTGTAGAAAAAGTGTGAACCTGCTCTCTAAACAAGCCAACCCCCAGCTAAGCCTGTGCCTTCAGGACACGAGTTTTGGTTTCATGTTAACTGGGGAATCCCAGGTTTTGTGATAGGGAATTTCAGAGCTGTAATTGCTCCTGCAGTTCTTGGACCTAAGAATGAGACCACAGAGGTGCCTTCCTCTTGACTTCTTTCCCAGTTTAGTCCATTAGACAGTATTTCTTCAGTAACTGCTGCTGAAGGTACGAGCAAACATATGAGCTTCCCAGGCAGTTCCAGGGTGGATACCTTAGGGGAGATCAAAGCTCAGCCTGGGTTTTGCTGAGGTCCAACTGGCCTTACCTGCTCCTGTCTGGCTGCTCCGTGCTGTCCAGGGGGCATCGTGTGCTCATCAACTTCATTTCTGGAAGATGGAGGGTTTTTTATTGAGGTTTTGAACAAATCAGGAGTACTTTGGTGCTTTCTCCCTGAACTGCTGAGGGTCACAGCCCAGGTCAGAAAGACAAAGCAGCCTTTGGTTGTGAAATGGAACCCCCTCCACTGGGAAGAGGTCTCATTTGCAGCTGCTGAGCTGATCCTGTGAAGCACTGGGGACAAGGCAGGTGAGGACAGCTGGCAGGGTTTGAACTGCAGCTGAATCGTGGGGCACTGCCACTCCAAAGCCTCCTGAGCAGTCTCCAGCCCATCCTGTCACCCCCTGCCTCCTCACTCCCAAACGAGTCTCCCAGATGAGCTGTAGGCAAGAGGCAGGGAGAAGTGGGATGGGTGGCACTGGTAGGAGCCCTTTGCCAGGCAAGTCCTGGCAGTTTTATTCAGCCCCTCTGAAGTGTGTCAGTGTTGCAGAGTGGGAAGCAGAGGGCGTGGGAAAAGGTTTCCTAGTGCTTTCCACTGTGGAAAAAAAACCCTTCATGAGATTACATTCCAGCCTCTGCGAGACCAGATGTTTCCTCAAGACTGGAGGTTGTTGGAGGGGGATCACATGCACTTGTTGGGGGGACAGTCAATGAGAGCAGAGCCAGGGGCACACTGGCCTCCACGGGTGCTGACAGCATCTGTTATTAAGCCAAGGCTTGGAATCTTCAACCATGCCATCATAGCTATCTGGCTGGGAATTCTGTTGAATCCATGTATTCCAGTTCCATCAAGTTTTCCCTGTTTACATGGGGGGGAAGTTCATATTAAGTTAGTGGTTTTATTTCTGTATCTATTCAGTCACTTACCTGCACACCTATTGTAATGACAGGATTTTGGAATGGCGGAGGAATTTGCCACTAAAGCTCTGGAGCTGAAACCGAAATCGTACGAAGCTTTTTATGCACGAGCAAGAGCCAAACGCAGCAGCAGGTGAGGAGAGAGGGAGCAAAGGGCCAGGGGCTGGGCTGGCCCCACCTGCAGACCCTGCCAGTGACATCAAATCCCAGACTCATTTGGGTTGGAAGGACCTTAAAGATCATCTAGATCCAACCCCCCTGCATGGGCAGGGACACCTCCCACCAGCCCAGGTTGCTCCAAGCCCCATCCAACCTGCCCTTCAACACTGCCAGGGATGGGGCAGCCACAGCTTCCCTGGGCAACCTGGGCCGGGGTCTCACCACCCTCACAGCAGAGGATTTCGTCCTGATGTCTCACCCAAATCTCCCTTCTTCCAGTTTAAAGCCTTTCCTTTAATGGTTTCTCTCTCCATTTTTTCCAAAATGCTTCTAAGGAAGCATAAGAAGGGGTTCCTTTCCAGATGGTATCAGCCTCCCCACATACCAGTGACCTTTTCTCCCTAGGTTTCTCCAGCAGAAACCATCACCACTTTGGCCTTGCTCCTCTATTTCCCAGTTTGTGCCCAGCAGCACCCCTGAGGTCAGGACAGACTGGGAGGCTTTTCCTTCCTCCACCTGTTCCTCACTGGCTTGTGCAAAAGCTTCAGCTGGTGGTGGGAGGTACTGGGGGGTTCTTTGCTGACATCAGCCCCCAGGTGACAACCCTGTTGAAACAGATGGTTTTGCTCAAAAGCAAGCAGTGTCCCTGTAGATGACAACCCCCTTCCCAAACCTCCACCTCCCTTTTGCTCCTCCCAGCCTGGTCTTTCCCTTGCAGAGGCTTCCCAGGCTCCTTCTGCAGCCAAATCCAGTGCAAAATTGGCAAGAGGAGCCTTGCCCACCCGTGCTGACCTTCAGGAGCCTGGAGCTCCAGAGCCAGCCCTGACCTTGGGTGGTCTTGGCATCACCAGAAGTTACCTTTTCACTGGTGTGAGCACTTGTGGCCAGCAGGGGTGAGCTCAGCTGGTCATCCAGGCTCTGTCTTCCCCTTGGCTGACGTGGGGGCAAAGCTCATGGTGGTGCCTGGAGGGTTAATGAATGATCTTGTGAGCTGCAGAGGACGGGCGTCCTTGCTAGTCTGGGTTGTGCCATCTCAGGACTGGGTTCCTCCCTTCCCCAGGGTTTTCCTTCAGTTTGGGTAAAATGGATCCATGGGAGGCACGTGGACAGGGTGGGAGCGAGGCCGGGAATGATCACATCTCCCTCCCTAACACGGACGAGGCGCTTCACCCTCGGGAGCTTCCCGGGATGGCTCCATTCCAATCCAGAGTAATTCCCGTTCTCATTTCTGTCCCTTTGTCAAGCAGGCAGTTTTCGGCAGCCCTGGAGGACCTGAACGAGGCCATCAAGCTGTGTCCCAACAACCGTGAGATCCAGCGGCTGCTGCTGCGGGTGGAGGAGGAGTGCAGGCAGGTGCAGCAGCAGCAGCAGCAGCCGCCCCCGCCGCCGCTCCCGGTGGAGCCTGAGCCTGAAGCCCAACACGAAGAGCTCTACTCTGTGCAGGACATCTTCGAGGAGGAGTTCCTTGAGCAGGACGTGGAGAACGTTTCCATTGGCTTGCAGACAGAGTCCAGGCCAAACCAAGGGCTGCCCATCATCCAGAGCCCACCCCCGTCCCCAGCTCACAGGGACTCAGCCTATATTTCTGGCTCACCTCTTGGCTCTCATCAGGTCTTTGACTTCAGGTCCAACAGCTCCGTGGGTTCACCAACCAGGCAGGGCTACCAGTCCACGTCTCCTGCTCTGTCTCCAACGCACCAAAACTCGCATTACAGGCCCAGTCCTCCACACACGTCCCCTGCTCACCAGGGCTCCTCTTACCGCTTCAGCCCACCTCCTGTTGGAAGCCAAGGGAAGGAATATCAAAGCCCACCACCTTCTCCTCTCCGCAGAGGTCCTCAGTATCGTGCCAGCCCCCCAGCAGAGAGCATGAGCGTTTATAGGTCACAGTCTGGTTCCCCGGTTCGTTACCAGCAAGAACCCAGTGGAGTCAGCCAGCTCCCAGGTAGGCCAAAGTCTCCATTGTCCAAGATGACACAGAGGTCTTTCCAGATGCCCCAGCTGCCCGTGGCTGTGCCACAGCAGGGCCTGAGGCTGCAGCCAGCCAAGGCCCAGATCGTGAGGAGCAACCAGCCCAGCTCTGCCGTCCACTCGAGTACTGTAATCCCAACTGGTGCCTACAGCCAGGTTGCCCACTCCATGGCCAGCAAGTACCAGTCGGCGTCAGGGGAAATGGGGGTCAGCCAGAGCAGGCTGGTCTACCAGGGCTCCATCGGGGGCATCGTTGGTGACAGCAGGCCGGTGCAGCACGTCCAGGCCAGCCTCAGCGCCGGAGCCATCTGTCAGCACGGAGGGCTGGCCAAGGAAGACCTTCCACAGAGACCATCCTCGGCCTACCGGGGGGGAATGCGGTACAGCCAGACCCCTCAGATCGGGAGAAGCCAGTCTGCCTCCTACTATCCCGTGTGCCACTCGAAGCTTGACCTGGAACGTTCCTCCCTCCCCGCCAGCCAGCTGGGCTCTCCGGATGTGTCCCATCTCATCAGAAGACCCATCACAGTTAATCCCAGTGAAATCAAGCCTCACCCACCGACTCCACGGCCCCTGCTCCACTCCCAGAGCGTCGGCCTCCGCTTCTCTCCTTCCAGCAATAGCATTTCCTCCACCTCCAACCTGACTCCCAACTTCCGCCCTTCTGCTTCGATCCAGCAAATGGAGATTCCTCTCAAACCAGCTTATGACAGATCCTGCGATGAACTTTCTCCGGTCTCCCCCACTCAGGGGGGTTATCCCAGCGAGCCAGCCCGTTCCCGGACCACGCCCTTCATGGGAATCATAGATAAAACAGCTCGGACTCAGCAGTATCCCCACCTCCATCAGCAGAACCGGACCTGGGCCGTGTCATCAGTGGACACTGTCATTAGTCCTACATCTCCTGGCAACCTCCCCCAGCCGGAATCCTTCAGCCCGCCTTCGTCAATCAGCAACATTGCCTTTTATAACAAAACCAACAATGCACAGAATGGCCATTTGCTAGAGGAAGACTATTACAGCCCCCATGGGATGCTGGCCAATGGGTCCCGGGGAGACCTCCTGGAGAGAGTCACCCAAGCCTCCTCGTATCCCGACGTCAAGGTGGCAAGGACACTGCCTGTGGCGCAGGCCTACCAGGACAACCTCTACAGGCAGCTCTCCAGGGACTCCAGGCAAGGGCAGACGTCCCCAATCAAACCAAAGAGACCATTTGTGGAGTCTAATGTGTAAAAGACGCTTGTTGGAGTCAGACCCTCATGTTTTCAGCACACACTTCCAAGCTTGATTTCCATGCATATTATTTTTTATTTCTCTTTGGTAGCTACATGGCCAAGTTTCTCTGGTACTTTGTGTGGTGGTCAGACCATGCACGTGCTCCAGCCCTTTCAGTTCCCCAGCTGACCGTGAAGCCAACATCAGCAGAGCCAGTATCTTTTGCCCAATTCCAGCTACCTTCCCAACCAGGATATCTTAGTACATGGTGCGGGGTGGTCCCGGAATGTTCCCTGCGCAGCGGGAGGTAACCAGCTCTTGTTCAAGAGCCAACTGCGCTCGATTTCAATGGGTTTCTTTTGTCTCAATGAGCTCTTACTCAGTTCTGATGGGAATTCCAAGTGGGAGCAGAGCAGGGATCAGAGGAGCCTTTCCCAAGGGTTCATCCACAGGTCCTCGTGCCAACTGGGTCCTTTGGCTCTTTGCCCCAAGGAGCAAATCAAGCGCAGCGAGCAAGGGAATGATGTGTTTTAGTACCAAGTAGCCTATGCACAACAACCACAACAACCCCTGCTTCCTTGGGGTTGGAGCAGCTGAATCCAAATGGGATTCCTTCCATGTTTAATGGCATCCTTGGCCAGGAGGGGTGGGGGTCATGCCCTGCGTTGCCTCTTCACGCGCTGCCCCGGCCCTGATTTGCTCTGGGGCATTTTACAGGCATTGAGAGGTTAAAGTTGACACGTCGTAGGTGTTTGAATCAGCTGAGGGACTTGGCACGAACTGAGATTGCAGCAGCTTCTTCCTCACACCCTTAGCAGACGACTGCACCTCACACACAAGGCGGCGTTCTCACCCGGTCGGTTTCATGTCGGGGGGGGGGTTTCATTTGGGTGGGGTTTTCTTTGCTTGCAAAGTCAAACAAAACATCTGGCTTAGAACACGGGATTCCAGGAGAAAAACTGCAATTTTTTCTTTTCTTTTTGTGATGAGGATGTGTAACCTGGCCCAGTGGTGGTTCCCAAGACAGGAGGGCTCCCTCTGCCAAGCCAGCCCTGCAGCCTCCCCCCTTCACCTTCTCCCACTGAAGCCAGGGCTGTGTTCCTCTAAGATCCATTCCCAAAATCTTGGGAAGCAACTGCCATGTTCTGTACCTGCAAATGGTAGAGACCATGTTTTGCTTTTGATGAACCTGTGGTTGAGAGGTACTTATCATTTATTTATGCAATCTCTTTCAGGACAGGTTTTGGTTTGGTTGTTTTTTCTTGTTTTGTTTTTTTGGGGTTTTTTTAAATCACATCAAGACAGTGTGAAGAGCAGGGGACGCCTCCAAAATCCTTTTTAAAGGATTTTCCATGGGTTTTTTTACCCTTATTCTCTGAAATTTTGTTTGGGGGGGTGGAGGGACTTTCTTTACAGATCCATTTATCACTGGTGGGTTTGTAATCTGCCTTTTCAGTTACTGAGGGCAAAGGGTGGGATGAAGTGGGGGAGGAGAGTGATAACCTTGTAGCTTGTTTCAAAGCAAAATAGTGCCTGTTGCCCAAGGCCCAAACCTCCCTCTTACAACTCTTCAGAGTGGTTTCAGTGCAGAGCAGGAGCAGCTGTACCTCCTGGTGTCTCCAAAGGGCTATGCCAACCTGTTGCAAGACTTCTTGAACCAGTGTACCTTCTTGAAGCTGGTGTAAATGAGCATATCCCCATTGTGATGGCAGTGCAGCTACACCCCTTTGCTCCAGATAAGGATTTGGCCTTTTAGCAAACCCTGGCTTTGATGGAGCTGTTGGGTTGGAGGGGGGGATTCCCCCCTGTGTGTGGATCAGCATATCTTGTTGCTATTTCATGGCTCAGAGCAAGCTGGGAGGTGCACACCTGGGGATGATGGAGGCTGGTGTCTCATAGACATGTTGAAAAGTGTTTGAGGATGTTTCCTCCAAGGGGTTTGGTGTTTTTTATGTTCTCTGGGCTATTTGGTCCTTGTCCAAGCCAGTATTTAGATCAAGGTTGGCATTTCCTTTCTCAAGGTGTAACCCCGTGCTGACTCTTTGCTTTATCCTCTGTCAAGTGGGGGGTGACTGGGGGACCCCTCAGCAGGGTGAGCTCCCCGTGGCCACGGGGACACTCCACTCCATGCACTGTTTCTCTCCTGGCTCAGGGGCTGTCGTGGTTTGGGTTTTTTTTTCCTCTCCTCTTTCAGAAGCAGCATGTTCTGCTTTGTCAGGAGTAACTTGCTTTCTTCTTCTCTTCATACCTAGAGCTAGGACCTGCATATCCGTGGGTCTGGAGCAGCACCACTGGCTTTGCTCAGCACCCCCCAGCTTTCTGATCGAGTGGCTTCCTACCTTTAGTTGCTGCTTGGAAAGGAAAAAGTAACCAAATTCAGCCCCGTCCCTGTTTTGGGAACTGAGATGCCACCAGGGTGGTCCAAGAGCCACGATTTGAGACCTGCCTGTGCTTTGCTTTGCCTTTTCACTGCCACGTGCTCCCAGTTCCACCCTTCCACAGCACCCCTGTGCCCAGCTTTTGGCTTTAGGAAGATGTTTTAAGGGAAAAAAAGAAAAACAGTTCACACTTTGAACACAAACACCAAGCTGAGAGAAGGCTTAAATACTGTAGTGTGGAGGTTTTTGTCACGATATCACGTGTTACATTTTTCACAGGATTCTTGCACTAATGGTTTTCCATCTGTTCTCTCTGTAAATGGGTGCACTTTACTGGTTGAGTTTGCTACTCTGATAAATACTGGATATTTTAAGCGTGAGTAGTGTCTTCATTAGAAAATAGCAAAACAGCTCTTGTCTCTTACTGTATTTTTCAAGAAAAAAAAAAAAGAGAAAAGAAACAAAGCAATGGATCATATCGTTTATAGCACAAGAACTGACTCTTGTACGTAAGCATCGACAGATTGAGTAATTTTTAAACACAAAATCATTTGCAGTGGTTTTTAAAGCGCTTCCCCAGCAATTCTCTTAGGGACAGCTGAGGCAGGATGGCTGCTGTAGTCCCTGGGTGGGTAAGGAGCACACCTCTCCCTGGAAAAACTCTTCTTGACATATTCCCCCCCCCGTGTCCTCACAGTCACAGTTTGGATTTGGCGTGGACAGGAGGCAGAGGCTGTTCCGTGTTGTGCCTCCGTGCGTGGCCCTGCTGGGAAGCACGTGGCTGGGTGAGGCTCAGATCTCACCTGACATCCCTTTGTCCTGTCATCTCGGATCTTGCTCTGACAGCCTGGAGCGTGCACAGAGTGTCAGAGGTGGTGCTGTGTGTCCATGCTGTGTATTTAATTTCTCCTTGAGTAGTTAAGATGCGGGGCGGTGCTGCCAGCCGGCGCCTGCGTCCCCTGCCAGGCTGTGGTGGCCCAATGGTGAGGCCCTGTTTTGTGAGCCAGTAGGATTGTTGGGTGCAGAGAGTGAACCAGGTTCTTGATGACATGGAAACCTCCAGGTTTTGTTCTCAGGGCACGTTGGGTGGGTGGAGCCAAGCCCTCTATTTAGCCACCTTTCCCACCGGGTGTCTCGTCCTCTGCCCGCAGCTGCCCCCAGAGCTGGCTGTGCCCCCACAAAGCTGAAACCTTCTCCCCCAGCTTTGGGTGTGGGTGTCTGCCACATCCTGCCATGAGGATTCACCAGCTCTTGCTTTGTCTCCAGGCTGGGAGGATGCTCTGGGCCCAGGGGAGGGAACCCCTTCCTGATGGGGTAGCATTGGAGGGCTGGGAAAATGGTCACTAGCGGGCATCCCAAGTGCTTGCTTAGGAGAGGGGCTTTACGAAGACATCCCTTGGGATCCATCTCCAAAGGCACAGCCTGAGCTGTGTCCTCTGTGTCGCTGCCTGGGAAGGCTCAGGCTGTATCTGTCCATCCATCTGTCCATCTGGCACCACAGGTGGGTCCATCCAAGCACTGAACTTTTTGCTTTTGTTCCCTTTAACCCGGCTGGAAAGAAAAACCACTTGGCTGGTGTGAACGTTTGTGTGTGTGTGTTTGCCAGATGCCTAAGCCACGCTTGGATTAGGTCAGGAACCAGGGTGGCTACTAAATTAGGAGCGATGGAGCCCCCTCGTACAAGGGTCACTGTGTGTTCAGGGTCACCCAGAAGAAGTCTTGCTAAAACCCAAGTGCCAGCTCTGCCTTATCTAGAGAAAAGCAAGCCGGCGTGCCTGCCCGTCCTCCGCCTTCCTTGCAGAGAGGGTTCTGCAGTGAGCTCTTTGGTGGTTGTCCTTTGCTCTGGTCTGGGGAATTCCAGATAACTCTTCTACCAGGATTAATGGTGTTTAACCAAGGGCTTAGTGGAAGAGCTGTTGTACCCACCAGGACCTCTGTGGATAAATGCCTTCACCCCGTGCCGGTCGCTCTCCGTGCAGTCTGGTGGGGTGTGTGTTGGACACAAAGCACAATGGTTGGAAGTTAAATCTGTGTGTGTTTTTTTCAGATTCGTGTGAATAATTGCTGGATTTTTCATTCAATCAAACTCTTTTTTCTAATATAAACCACTAAGGGCTCAATTCTTTAGCAAGATGCGTTCATGTCCAACTCCTGACTATATATACAGCTGGATCTCACCACAACTGTTACAGCCCTACCCGACGGAAAACACAGCTGGTGTGACCGTCACCAGGAGAGCCAATGGACACCAACCCCTCTGCTGTATCCTTTCCTCCTGCTCATTTTCTAGCTGTCACGGTACTGGGGAGTCAGCAGCCAGGTCCCATCCTACGGGATGACATCCTATAGTTGTGGAAACACCGGGCTGCTTTGCCCAAAGACTTTGTCCCTTTTGGGCGACGCTGCCCAGGGCCGGCGATGGGGCTTGCGGGTCATCGGGGTGGTGCTGGGTGGGTGGGAGAGCCTGGTGCCCGGGGGTGGCTCCCCGTGGGTCTGTGCCCTGAGAAGCCAGACACCAAGAGCAGCTCTGTGTGCTACATCAGGTCCTTTTTTGCTGCTCCACCCGGAGACTCACGTGGACTCTGCCGGCGCTGCCGCTCTCCTCCCCTCCAGCCTTTCCTTTCCCATCCTGTTGCTTTCAGCGTTTCATCTCCCTCCTGTCTCCACATCCAAGAGGATCTGAGCTGGGTACAACCCCGAGCAGTAAACACACCTGTGCTTTGCACAATCCCCTGGTTGCCATCCTTCGAGACACTTGCTGGGAAGATCTTTAAGACACTTAACTTTTCCTTTAGCTTTTCTATAATTCTGATGTAAAGGACTTTCTCTCTGTACAGTATATTATTCAATGCATGTTCTGTTCTCTCTACTGATATATTGAACACCACACAGTTGTGATATTGTGCAGTGGGAAGAGCAGCCCCTGCCAACAGCAGAGGCTTTTGCCTCTCATGGATAAGGAAAGAAGAAAACATATTTTTTCCTTTGCTGTATTTGCTTGAGCAGAGTTTTCTTGTCTGTACATGTGAGCTGTGAGATAGATGTGAAAAGTTCAAAAGAATGCATTCCCCCCCACCCCCCAATGTATACAGATTGTAATCTGTACAATGAAAACTGTATGTATGAAAAAATGTACTTATTTATAAATGGTTAACACTTGGAAGCGGGGTCTGGCCTGGTGTTCTTCCCACCCTGTGGTGAGTGGGAGCATGCTGGGGCTTCTTGGGGTGGGGATGGGGACAGGGATGTGGCACTGCCTGGAGCAGGAGAACATGGAGGCAGTGCTGCTGCTGCCTTAGGAAAAGGGACATGAAAGAAATGGGAACTGGGTCAGGGCAGTTTTCTGGATTAAATTGTGCAGAGCTCGGGGCAGTGGAGCCCTGCAGCTCCTGAGAACCCCAGTGGCTGCTGGTTTCACCCCTGCCTGACCACAAGGCTCCTCTTCACAGCTGAATGTCCCTCGTGGCTGTGAGCATCCCTGTCCCCAGCCCCTGGGGTGATGTGCAGAGCTGGAATAACATGGCACTTGGGAAATGTGGGGAGCAAAAATACCCAGCTTGGGCTTGGGCCTGTGCTGGGGCTGCACCTGCTTTGAAACTGGGGTCTGGAGCTTTGGCTCTCCAGCAGCTTCACCCACGGGGCTGCCTGTGCCCAAACCCCAAAGGAAGAGGGGATGCTGTCAGGAGAGGCACCAGCCCACATCTTGGGGATGCACCTCCTCATGGCAGTGGGACTCCCCACTCCTGTGAGCACAGCCCATGCGTGGCAAGACCAGAGATGTCCCCATGGGATTCCTCAAGCAGCCACCAGTAGTGCTGGTTGCATGGCCCAGGGCCCGTAGAATCCTTGAATCCCAGACTGGTTTGGGTTGGAAAGGACCTTAAAGATCATCTAGATCCAACCCCCTGCATGGGCAGGGACACCTCCCACCAGCCCAGGTTGCTCCAAGCCCCATCCAACCTGCCCTTCAACACTGCCAGGGATGGGGCAGCCACAGCTTCCCTGGGCAACCTGGGCCAGGCTCTCACCACCCTCACAGGGAAGAATTTCCTCCTCATGTCTCACCTCAATCTCCTTCTTCCAGTTGAAAGCCATTCCCCCTTGTCCTGTGGCTACATACCCTTATAAAAAGGGGACAGATGGGTCAATCCTACCCCAAGTGCCCACCCTGCCCTCCCCAGCCCCTCGGGCAGCTGATCCCTTGGCCACCCACAGTGTGTGGGAGCTCAGGGAGACCCCGAAATGATGAGCTGGGGGAGCAGAGACGGGAGGAGGACAGGGTTAGCTGCAAACATTTATTAGATCAGGAGCATCCACTGAGCAGACGACACATCACACAAGAGGGGAGAACATTTCAGACATGAAGATGCTGAGCCTGCACAGAGGCCAGGTCCCTCCGAGTCCCCAGGGAGCCCTCGGGGGGGGGGGAGCAGCCCCACACACAGCCGTGCTGGAGGGCAAGGGGCTGCCAGTGAGTGGAAACCTCAGCGATGGCAAAGGTCCCCTCTGCCCCTGGCGCTGAGACCAGGATTTGGGAATCGGCAGAGAAATCTGGGCTCCCATTCCCTGGTCCCCAAAGCAGAGCCCGGGGACCTCCCCGTCCTTTGTGTCCCAGCACCACTGCCAGCCTCTGCCCTGTGGCACTGCTGTCCCCACGGGGCTGAGGCAGGCTCGGGGGGGGTGGGGAGGGTCTCCAGGGGCTGTGCAGGGCAGAGCTGAGGAGGGGTGAGGCCAAGCAAGGCTGAGCCCAACAGGCAGCGTCACACCAAGTGTGTCCTTCCCCAGCTGTCCTCGTCACCCTGAGCTGAGCCCCAAGACACCGGGGATGGGGCACATAGGAACATCCCACAGACAGCACGAGGAGCCCATGCCAGGGACAGGGGACCTGGGGACATCACTGGCTGCCACCCCCGGGGCTCTCACCCTCCGTCAGGGTCTTGAAGTCCATGGAGAGGGCCAGCTCCTCGGCCAGCGGCGGGCGCTTCCAGTCGTCCCGCGTCAGGACGTAGCCCACCACCAGCCCAAAGGCCACCAGCAGCACCCCCAGGGTGTTGGCCAGGACACCCTCAGGCACAAAGTGGCTGTATGAATCCCTGTGGGAGTGGAGAGGGATGATCAAGCCTCCAGGTTCTGGTGGCCTGTCCATTCCGTGGCTGGGACCTTCTCCTCATCCTCTGGGCACACACCCTGGGAAAAGTCCCTTTTCCCCAAAAAAACAGAGCAAGAGGGGAGTGCCCAGGTCCTGCTCAGTTTTCTGGTGACAGCAGAGAAAACAGGGCACAGCTCTTCACTGGGGCTGTAGGCAGCTGAGCAGCTCCCCTGCCAGATGTGCTACCCAAGCACAGGGAGGTGGCTCCTGGGTTGCCCAATTGCCATGTCCCCACAGTGCTGGTGCTGGGGGAACTCGATGTGCAGCTGGGGCCACCACCATGTCCTCCAGCTGTGAGGACAGAGGTCTTGGGGACAGAAGTGTCCCAGGGAGTTCTGAAAACGCCTGGCTGTGGAGGGGTCCGGACCCCAGAGCAAACTGTCACAGGATCTGGCTCTTGTTAAACATCCTCTGGGAAGTGACTCAGCAGCAGCAGAACTAAAGGCCTTAGAGGGACATTTAATGGCCTCGGGGGTGACACACACACACATTTAATAGCCATGGAAGCACAGCCTGAGCAGGGACCAGGCTCTGCCCCACGGGGCTGGATCAGCCCTTTGCTGGGGGACCGGGGGGGGGGGGGGGGCGGGGATCTCACCTGATGTTGAAGAGGAGCATCTCGGTGATGCCCAGCAAGCAAACAGCGATGGACAAGGTGAAGAGGGCAATGCCAAAGAAGATGTGGTGGGGCTTGTACCGGCTGCGCAGCAAGAAGGAGGCACCAGGGAGCAGGAAGAAACCGCAGCCCAGGAGCCACTGCGGGGACATGGGGTGGTAAGGGGGTGCTGTGGGGTCCCCTTCCCCCGCCCCCATCCCCGCGGGGCTCCCCAGCCCTCACCTGCAGGAGGTAGAGCACGAAGGCAGCCATCCCACACCAGCTGTGCAGGCTGTACATGTCGGGGATGCCCTTGGTCCGGTGGGACTCGAAGACGGCGACGATACCTGGAGAGAGGAGCCCGTGACCCCCCGGGGCTGGATCCAACCCCCCCTGCCCCCCCGGCCCCGGCCTCACCCAGGAGGGCGATGAGCAGCGCCAGCCCGTGGAGCAGGGCGTGCAGGGCTTTGGTGGAGCGCTTGGCTTCGTGCCTGAAGACCCGGTAGACCAGGAGAGCTGCCGGAGAGAGGCTGGATCAGCACCCCCGGGTGTCCCCCCCCCCCATCCCCCCCGGCACCCTGCGTCTCCCAGGGGTACTGCACGAAGCCGGGGGTGGGGAGGATGTGGAACCTGGAGCATCTTTCCCCATCCCACTGATCATCACTTTTGCCTGGGGGTGGGTGGGTGGGGGGTGGGGAGGATTGAAAGCCTGCAGCGGGGCCAGGGCGCTTGTCCTGCTGTCCTGCTCACCGTCACCTTGGAGGAAAACCATGCCCAGCACCATGCAGAGGGGGTGGACATTGAACTGGAGGCTGCTGTGCCAGGACACCCCGCCCCGGTAGCGGCCCAGCCAGGCGCCGGTGGCGGCCAGAAGCGTCAGGCCCAGCAGCTGAGACACGGCCACGTACGCCGAGAGCCCCGCGGGGCTGGTGGGCGGCCGAGCCCCCTCCATGCCGGCCTGCGGGGACAGAGAGGAGGGGGCAGCCGAGCCACGGGGAGGGGGCCCCGCGGTGCTGCGGGGGGTCCCGGCCGGTCCCCGCTGTCCCCTCCGGGCAGAGTCTGGCGCTGCCGCCTCCGCCCTCACCTGCCACGAAGCCGGACGCTTCCTGGTGCTGCCGGGGCGGCTGCGTCACCCGCACCTGGAGGTGGATCCCGGACACCGCGGCGCGCCCGGCCCTGCGCTCCTGCCCCTGCATCCCGCTCCTGCCCCGGCACCCCGCCCCTGCATCCCGCCCCTGCCCCTGCATCCTGCCCCTGCATCCCGCTCCTGCCCCTGCCCCCCGCTCCTGCATCCCGCCCCTGCCCCTGCATCCCGCTCCTGCCCCTGCCCCCCGCTCCTGCATCCCGCCCCTGCCCCTGCATCCCGCCCCTGCCCCTGCATCCCGCCCCTGCATCCCGCTCCTGCCCCTGCATCCCGCTCCTGCCCCTGCATCCCGCTCCCGCCCCTGCATCCCGCTCCTGCCCCTGCTTCCCGCTCCCGCCCCTGCTTCCCGCTCCTGCCCCTGCATCGCGCTCCTGCCCCTGCCTGGCCCATTCCTCCCACCCCAGCCCTCCTAACACACCATCCCTCCAGCCTTGTCCCTCCATCCCTGTCCCTGCACCCCCGTCCCTCCATCCCCATCCCTCCCACTCCATCCCCATGCCATCTCCCACCCTCTCCCCAGCTCACCCACCCCCCAGACCCTGCTAGAGAAAGGCAACACAGGGACAAGGGACTCAGGACACCCCCCATGACAAAACCAATGGCTCTTGGGGACATGGGACTGATCAAACCCCAGGGCTGGGTGGGGAGGAGGAGGGATGAGGACAGACACACCGTGTTACCCAGCCCCACCACAGCTGCCCCACGGCCCCCACGACCCACCTGCACCTGTGTCACACTTCGTGCTGAGCTGTCCCCCGATGCTCCCCACTGGCCTGGGGATCAGAGCCACCTCCAGCAGCACCACCAGCACGGCCACCTCTTTCCCTGTCAGCCAGGACCAGCAAGTCCCAGCCACAACGTCCCACCTCTGCCCTGGCCCCACTGCAGCTGCCTCTGGGGAGGAGCACCCAGCCAGCTGCAGCAGACAGACCCAGGCCTGGGGGGATGCAGGGGGGGGGCCGGGGGGTGCATTAAGACCAAGCACACACTTTATTCCCAGCCACCTTTATTGGATCAGCCGGATAAGTGGGTTAAGGGAATTGGCTTATTCCATTAGGACACACTGCAAAGGCCTCGGTGCCCCGGGGCCGTGGTGTGGTCTGAGGGACAGACAGGGGGACCAGGCCAGGGGAGGGGGCAGCGAGAGGCCCCAGCTCCTTCCTGCATCACAACAGTCCCCCCCGCCCCACAAACCTTCCCTGGTGCCGTGGGGCTGCTGGCTCCAATGGTTGGGGGGCACACACCGAATGGGTGCCCACGTGGCCCCATCCAGCCCCACACATCCCTCCAGCAGGTGCAAACACCTGCACAAGGAGCCGACCATGTCCCCAGGCAGACTGAGGACAGAGGGACTGGGACCAGCCCTTCCCACCCACAAGCCCCGGCAGAGGGACACGAGGAGCTGCCTGGGCTCTGCCACTTGCCCAGTAGCCCCCAAACCAGCCCGGCTGCTGCTCCCAGACACCCCCGAGCACTGGGAGAGCCAGAGGTGGCCAAGCCCCTTCTCCCAGCCGTCCCATGGTGGGGACCCGCCTGTCCCCCCTCCCCCCGTGTCTCTGCCCCCCTGCACCTCCCCAGTCCCTCCCTCCCAGGGCAAAGCCAGTGCCCCCCTCTTTTGTCAGGAAGTTTTTCTGGTTAAACCCCCCCTCATTGGCCTGTCCAGGGGGGTGGTGTGTGCACCTTGCAGCCCCTCCCCATGGCTGAGATCCCCCAAAATCCCCGGGGGAGTTTTTGAGGGGGTGGGGGTGTCCCTGCACTGGATGGGGGCTGCAGGCTCCTGCCGGCAAGGGGGGTCCCTCCAGCTCAGGGCAGGGGGATAAGTGGTGGACTGGGGGGGGCAGGGGTTGGGGACAGACACCCACGCAGCCCCCCCACACCTGATGTGTGTGTCCCCCCACTCCAGCCCTACCTGCGGGTGCCGGTGGTGCCGCCAGGCCCGGCGGTGACAGCGTCTGAGCGAGGGACCGGGACACAGCGTTGTCATGGCAACCGAGCGATGGCAAAGCCCAAGAGGGGGGCGGGGAGCGGGGGGGGGGGGGGTTGGAGGGGGCTGCACCCCCCCAGCATCGCTGCAGGGGGTGTCACTGCGGGCTGGGGAGGGGGACCGAGGGCTGCGAAATTGCGGGGGGGGGGGAGTGGGGGGGGATTAGCATGAAGGGGTCTGTGTAATTTGGGGACTGTCCCCGAGGGACGCTGACAGGTTGTGTGCCCCCCTCCCATCCCCCCACCCCCAATCTGTGCCTGCACCCTGGGGCACTGCACCCCCAAACCAGGCTGGGAACCCCAAACCTGGGTGGATGAGCCCCCCGGACAGGGGTGCAGGACACATTAATTTGGGCAGCGCTAATGAGGGGCTGGCTAAATTGAGTCCCCTGCTCCCCATCAGCACCGGGGTGACACCCTGCAAGGCCCCGGGCTGGGCCTGTGGGTCAGGGGATGGCAGGGGGGGCGACATGTCCCCAAGGACCCCCCCTGCTTCCACCCACTCCCCCCTCTATAAACCCCTCCAGCACCTCGGGCTGCATCCTGTGCTCCCCGCGGGATGTCCCAGAGGGAGAAAAGCAGGGATATGAAGGGAGATGGGGCGATATGAGGGGACATGGGGGTATAACGGGAGATGGGGGAACACAGGGGGGGTCCCCCTTCCCTGTTCCTCCCGGCCCGGCTGCAGGCGGGGTCTCCGGAGGGGCAGCTGGGGGTGCAGAGCTGGGCAGCGGGGCCAGCAGCACCCCCGGACCGACACCCCCCGCCGTGTCTGGGTGTCGGGGTGTCGGTGTGTGTCACACGGTGCCAGGGGGTGTGTCGGGGTGTCGGTGTGTGTCACACGGTGCCACTAGATGTCACCAGGACCTCGCCGTGCGCTGCGCCCGGGGGAAGGACCGAGCGGCCGGGAGGACCCGGAGCATCCTGAGCCTCCAGGATCCCCCGTGGGATCCGGAGGGTGAGGCCCGGGTGGGCTCGGAAGCCCCCGTGGGTCTGGAGCCCTAAAGAGACCAGCAGCAGCCCCCCGAGACAGGTCACCCGTGGGAGCCGGGGCACTCTGGTACCTGGAGTGGTTGGTGGGATCTGCACCCTCAGCCTTGGGCCACGGGTGGGAGCAGGAGCAGCTGGAGGGACCCTCCCTCCCCTGGGGCAGAGGATCAGGTGTAACCACCCCTGCCTGGGCGCAGGGTTGTTCCCCCCCTTTCAGCCCTTCCCTTGGGCACTTGCTCTCATCTGCTCAGACCCTCCTGAGCAAAGGCAGGCTAAGGACCCTCCTGAGGTCCCCCCAATCTCCTCCATCACCTCCTGCCCTCACTGGGGACCTGTGCCACGGGGTACAAACCCCAGGGGCTGGACAACCCCCACCACGGCGTGATTCAGCAGATCCCAGCTCAGCCCTGGGGCCTGATGGAGACCTGTCACATCAAGAGTGAAGTCTGGGCCCTGCTGCAGCCCAGGACAGAGTCCCAGGGCCATCACCCCCCAGCCTTGACCCACGGGGGGACAACCCCACGGCAGTGGGAGGCTGAGGACAGTGCTGCTCTAGGACCTGCTGCCACCTCCATGCCTGGAGTTGGGTTTATCACCCTGGAGGTTGTTGGGAAATGGTTTCCTGGAGGGAACCAGCTGAGCCATAAAAACCACCATAAACTGCAAACCTTGAGCCGTGGGGCTGTGCCCCAGCTGGGAAGGGCTGGGTGGGTGTCCAGGGAGGACGTCCTCCCCTCCCCACCATGGTCCAACTGAGACCCTTGGAAAAGCTTCAAAAGGGGATGAGATTTGGGGGGGGTCCACCCTCTAGGATACTTGGCAGAACAAAAAGCTTGGCCATCTGCTGAGAGCAGCTCTGTTGTAATACAATCCTGAGCAGATTTATAAATGTTTATAACCTCCTCCAGCTGAACTCCCTCGACTTTCAGCAGCCAAAAAGATGCAGCAGCCTCCAGCCTGACATGATTAAATGGAGGTGGTGGCTTGTCCCAACCTCACAGAGGGGACAAATCCAAGGGTGGCCCATGGCAGCTTTTGCTGAGGGGTCCCTGCACCCATTGCCATGTGCAAGGGGACTCGGTGGCAGCTGACTGGGGACAAACAAGCTCCTTCAACAGTGGCCAGTGCCCTCCTCTTCCCGGGGAACAGGGAGCCATTTGTAACCAGCTCTTTAATTAAAGACACTGCCAGGGGCATAATGGCTTTATTAAATCTGCCTGAGCCTTCCCCGAGCTGGCAGGAATGAAATCCTCCCTGCACTGCCAGGAGGGAACGTGTGGGTTGGGTGTCAGTCACACTGCAGGATGCCCCAGCACGGGCTGTAGGGCTTGGAGATGCTCAGGGGTGCTCAGGGATGCTTGGGGGTGCTCAGGGATGCTTGGAGCTGCTCAGGGGTGTTCAGAGGTTCTCAGGGATGCTCAGAGGTGCTCAGGGGTGTTCTGGGGTTCTCATGGATGTTCAGGGTTGCTCAGGGGTTCTCAAGGGTGCTCAGGGATGCTTGGGGCTCCTCAGGGATGTTCAGGGGTTCTGAGGGATGCTTGGGGCTGCTCAGGGGTTCTCAGGGATGTTCAGGGGTGCTCAGGGCTGCTCAAGGATGTTCAGGGATGCTCAGGGGTGCTTGGAGTTGCACAGGGCTGATCAGGGGTTCTCAGGAATGTTCAGGGGTGTTCCAGGACACTCAGGGGTGTTTAGGGGTGCTCAGAGCTGCTCAGGCATGCTCAGGGTTTCCCAGGGATGCTGCCACAGCTTCCTGCAGATCAGCGGGTGGGAGCAGCTCAGCAGATCCTGCTCCAGCTTCCCGGCTACCAGCCAAGCCCGGCACCCGCTCCAGGTTTGTCCCGGGTTGCTGAGCACCCGCGGATCGATAGGAATGTTATCAACTGATAATTCATGGTAGAACCAGCAGTTCCTGCCCTTCCCCTGCTGCTCACCCTGGCCCTGGTGCTGGCAGCTCCCCCTCCTGCCGCCAGAGGTTATCAAATTACCATTTTGCTGATATCACCTCTTTTGGTTTGGCGTTTGTGGGGTTTTTTTCCCTTCTAAATCGAGTTTTTATCACTAAGAAATGTTAATTTGTGAGATGACTCCCTCGAGGATTGTGATTCAAGAGCCCAGGTGCCTCAGAGGAGCTGAGCTGCAGCCTGAAACAACCCCAGCCTCTGTGGTTCCTTACAGAACCCCAAATCTGGGACAAAATGAACAGATTTTTCACTAGAGGCAGGGGTGGGGGGGGGGAAGTCATGTTGGAAGAGTCTGTGGCTGCCAAGGGAGCATATGTGGGGTAGCCCAGAATTAAGCACAAATTGTCCCACTGGGTCACATCATACAATCATGGAATGGCTGGGGTCGGAAGGGACCTTCAAGATCATCTACATCCAACCCCCTGCATGGACAGGGACACCTCCCACCAGCCCAGGCTGCTCCAAGCCCCATCCAACCTGCCCTTCAACACTGCCAGGGATGGGGCAGCCACAGCTTCCCTGGGCAACCTGGGCCAGGCTCTCACCACCCTCACAGGGAAGAATTTCCTCCTCATGTCTCATCTAAATCTCCCTCTTCCAGTTTCAATCCATTCCCCCTTGTACTATCACTATCCTCTCTGGAGATAAGAGTTTCTCCTCATCTGGAGATGGAGTTTCTCCCCAGCTTTCCTGGAGCCCCTTCAGGCCCTGGAAGGTGCTCTGAGGTTGTCCCCAAAGCCTTCTCTTCTCCAGCCTGAACTGGTGGGAGGGATTGGTCCCAAACTCCCTGTGGTCCCGTGAAGGCTGAAAAACAGGGAATTCCCAGCTGGGACTAAGCTCCCCAGGGAACACAGCTCCTTCCCCAGCTGGGATGGGAGCAGCCTGGCTGGAAAAAACTCTAGTTCTCCTCCTGGCAGGAATTACCCACCCTCTCCTCTTTCTCCTCCTCACAGGGAACAGAACTTTGCTGAGCCGGGCGGGTGATAGGATCAGAGCAGCCAGTGCAAACACTTCATCTCTTTCAGAAGAGGCTGAAGGAGCATTTATGGCAATTTTTTAATAGCAGCTGGGATAAACAGCCACGATAACCCGCGCTGGGCTCCCGGGGGATGATTAATGCTCCCAGGGCAGTCACGCTCGCTCGCCTCAGGGCTGGGATTGTTTGCAGTTATTAAAGAAGGAGGGAGGGGGAAAAAAAAAAAAGGAAATAATGGACTTTGTCACGTTTTATTGGGCTGATGGGTGCAGAGGGAATGTGTTGGATTCTTGGCTCAGCCCGTATCGGTGCCCAGATCTGGCTGGTTGGTGAGGAGGCGGGGGATGGAGGGATGAAGGATGAGGGAAGAAGGATGAATGATGAAGGAAGAGGGATGAGGGATGAAGGAGGAGGGATGAGGGATGAATGATGAAGGAGGAGGGATGAGGGATGATGGAGGAGGGATGAAGGACGAAGGATGGGGGTTGAAGGAGGAGGGATGATTTCTGGCCAGGCTTTTACTTCTTGCCCTGTGATGTTCCTGGCTGTGTGCACTGGGCACATCTCCAATCCTGGGGCTCCCCAGGGGCTGACCAGCAGGGTTTTGCATTTATTTATGACCCTCCCAAAATATGGGCATCATTTTGGAGCCCTAGGCCCATGGCTGCCTCCAGCAAGGCTGCAGTTTCAGGGCTTTGAAATGTCCCAACCTCAGGCTGTAGTATCCTCCCAACCTGCAGGATGGAGCTGGAGGAGATCCTGTGGTTGAAACCACATCTCCATCCCCTTCCCATCCACCTTTGGCCACACTGAGTCATGAGGGAAACCCATGGCCAGGCAGGGCTGCACTGTGCAACCAGCCCAGCTCACATGTGTCCCCACACCTGCCCCAGGACCAGCCTCCCTGGGGCCATAAACCCTCATCCTAGGAGAGGCACGTGCTTGGAAGCACTTTTTTTGTGGGGGTTGGGGTGGAAATCGTGCTGATAAGGGGCATTTCTGCTGGTTCAGCCCCTGGCAAGAGCTGAGTGTGCATTTCTGGTGATAAAGCAGCAATCAGTGCCCTGGGGCCCAGGGTGAGCTTCCCATGGCCCAGTGCAGCCTGTCCCCGTACAGAGGGCACATGCCAGGCTTTAAATACACCTTTTATGCAGGGAAAAGGTGGGAAAAAAAACCCCACCCAGTCTTGACAAAACCCCTCAGCAGAGACACTTTGCCATCAGGCAGCAGGGCCAAGGATTGAGGACTCCTGGATCCCTCCTGCCAGCCCAGTCCCCAAGCCCAGGTGACATTGAGGGGCTGCACTGGCCACAGCACTTACTCATAATTATTTTAGCAATCACAGCTCTGAAATCAATGGAAAAAGCACAACCAAACAAACAAAAAATACAACCCCAGCTGCTTGGGTGTGTTTCTTCCTTTTTTCTAAAAGGATCAGAAAAAAAGCCTGCTTTGTTTACATGAAAAATTTGGACTGGAGAGGTGGGTTTTTTTCCCCCCCTCTCCCTCACAGCAGCCTCTCCACATCTGGGAAAGCAGCTTAACGAATTATACACGATGATAATTGATTGAATGAATCAGTAAATCAAGCAGGAGCTTTTAAACTCGGGGTCTGGACAGGGAGGGAAAAAAAACCTCCCCACACAGTGTTTTGTACCAACTGGTGCAGGAGTTGTTGTGCCCAGGAAGCCAGAGTCATGAGGAAAAGTAGCACACGAGGCTGCACACGGGATGAAAAAAAGCTCTTTTTGAGGTTTAAATCAGGAGAGAATAATTTCTCTCCCATCCAGAAGCTCCTCAAGGAGAGATCTCAGCGAGATGGATCAGACAGGGGTTTTGAAGCACCCTTGAATGCTTGGAGAAATGGGATGGGGAAGCCAAAAATGTGGTTTAAAGGAAATTAAGGGGGAAATGGGCTTGAGCATCTTCAGCCAGAGGCCGTAGTGCTGAGATAGACCCAGAAAAAACAGCAGATCTTCCCATCCAGCACAGGGACCATCCCCAAACCCCTGCTCCTTCACACAACCACCCCTGCTCACCCTTTCCTATCGCAGCTGGTACCTTAGAGCTGCCCTAAGAAGCATTCACTGTCAAACTCCTTATTTCCTTATTTTGGGGAGCCTGGGGCTGAGGGCTGCACCAGCAGGGAGATTTTGCATGCCTGGCAAGATCAGGAGCTTATCAAAACTGCTGAGAGGGAGCAGTGCCCTGTGAGAAGTGCGGCAGGGCGGTGGTGGCACCCCTGGCCCACAGCAGTGACAGCCTGGCCATCACACACGTGGCCACACACACACTCTCTGGAGAGAGGGAGGGCAGCAGCTCCACGCAGCTGGTGATGGTGACACAAGTTGATGGGACACATCCTCCCTGCCTGGGGACACCACATCTCCCCCAGGACCCCCCAAGCCCACAGCCCCACGAGCGGTTCAGCATCCGTCTCCGTGGCAACACAGTTTTTCCCATCCTTCCCCTCCTGTCCCCTGGTACCCTCCATGCTGGGAGCAGATGGGCATCCATCACCCACCCCAGAACCTCTGAAAGGTGTGGGGAGGGCACGTACTGGCCCCCTGCTCTGCAGGGTGCCCCATGGGTGTCTCTGAGCCCATGCTTGGTGGGTGCTGGGGGCAGCAGAGAGGAACCAACAGGCATCTCCGGGCTTGCAGGCATCTCACCTGCCTTCCTGGGCCAACAGCCTCTTCACCTGCCAGCAGTCTCCTGCACGTAGGATGTTTTTCTGCCTGATCCCAGCTGGAGGTTGATAAGAAGGGGAACCACAGAACTACAGGCATCCTTGGCAATGCAGCTGTCACGAGGACCTCCCACTCCAGGCAAAGTCCTTCAGCACCAGCCTTGGAAGACGCTCACATGCAAAACGATGGAGAGCTGCTCTTCCAACAGGGTCACCCATGGCCTCCCTGGCTGGGATTTCTGGACACCAGCACCACGCTGAGGTTGTGGAACCCAAGAACCCCACCCGGGGGTGTCGGAGGCTGCGCCGCACGGCCCCAGAGGCGGGAAAACCCCTCCCCGGAGGAGCTGGGAACACAGGCTGGGGGGAGCAGGAAATCTCCACTCATTGACCCTTGGTCACCAGCCAAATTGGAGCCAAACCAACCTTTTTTATTTTTATTTTTTTTTCTCCAACTTCCCAGTAAACTGGAGCTCCCAGAGCCCTGTGGCTGGTGGGGAAAGGGGTCAGCAAGGGGGGCTGTGGGAGGATGGATCTCAGGTCCATGATGTCCAGGCTCACGGGAGGTCCTGGTGTTGTTGCACACCCACGTGGGCTCGGGGATGAAGGTTTTTTGGGTGTCCACATCAGTGGTGGGTGGTAGGACAGGGTGGGAAGCTGGGACTTTTTGGAGAAGGGTTTCCCAGATATCAGAAAGTTGCAAAGGCCTACATCCCTTTCTTCTCTATTTTGGAAATGGCTCTGCAAAGCCCAGCCCTGGTGGGAAGACTCATCCCTTGTCAAGGGGTGATCCTATCCCCACGGGCTCACACCAAGGGGCTGTGGTGGTGCCCACCACCACCCAGTGGGGGCCAACAGGTCAAAGGGTTTTCCTCTGTCCCCCCTGAAAAAAACCTCTCCCCTCCATGGCAGGTGTCTGCTGTGTCCCCATGGGGTGGTGGCCTCAACAAGGGATGATGGGCTCAGCCAACAAAGGGCCTCAGCTCAGCCCAGGCACAGCTCCAAGGGCTGGGGCCAGGCCCTGGGGGAAAGGGATTTAGTTAATGGAATAGAAAAAAAAAAAACACAACAAAAAACAAACCCCAACCCAGAAAGGAGCTATCAAGCCCACAGACACGTGTCTGGTTTTCATTTCAAAGCAACTTTCTGTTACTCATTTATCAACAGCCTGATTCTTCGAAGTGCAAAACACTTGGTGTGATGAGATGGGATTTCCTTCAAAGCCATTGGAAATACTCATTTCTCCAAAAAAACGAGGTTATGCTGGGAAAGGGGGGTCACTTTGGCAAGAAGCAGGAGGATCTGGACCTTGGCTGCCCCCCAGGCAAGTGTTTTCCCTTCTCCTCAGGCCCTCCTGCCCCACAGAGGGTGCCCAGGGCACAACCAAGGAACCTTCACCCGGTGGTGCTGAGGTGGGGCAGGGATGTCCTGCCAGGCTGGACCCCAGGGTCCAGCTGAGCTGCACCCATCCAGGAGGGGACCGGGACCCTGCAGGGCTGGACCTGCCCTCCACCCACCCTGGCCTTTCTCCTCCTTTCTCTTTCTTTTTTTTTTTTTTTTTTTATTTTCCCCCTTCTTTTCCGCCTTTCCTGCAATTCTCCTCCATCCCCTTCCCTCCCGTCCCAACCCCTTCCCCTTCCCTCCCAGCTCTGCCGGGCTCCGGAGGGACTTTGCACCCCTCGAGCAGCCTCACCCCCCCCACCCCCCTCACCCCCCCCCCTGCTCCCCACTTCTCTCCTTCCCGCAAGCCCGGGAGCTGCCGAAAGGGAAGGAAAAAAAAATGCTCCGCTCTTATCTCGGAGGGGAGGCAGGCTCGGTGGGCAGGGTTTGTGGGGAAGCTGCTGGTTTATAAGCAACCAGCGGAGGCAAAACGATCTCAGCAGGCACCGACCGGGCTCTCCCCCCCCCAACACCCACCCCCCCCCAACCCAACCCAACCCAACCCAACCCACCTCTCCATCACTTCCCTGCCCCGCTCCCGGCGCGATGCCCGCGGTGCTGGGGCTGCTGGTGGTGGGGCTGAGCTTGGTGGGTGCCCTTCGGCCCAGCCTGGAACCCCCCCAGCATCAACCCACCGAGGAAGGGGCCGCCCTCTTCGCCAGCGCCTACAACAGCACAGCCGAGCTCGTCCTCTCCGACAGCGTCTCGGCCAGCTGGGATTACAACACCAACCTGACGGCGGAGAACGCGGCGCTGCAGGTGGGGCTGGGGGAGGCGGGGGGGGGGGGGCACGGGGGAGATGCCACCCCCGGGGTCGGGGGGGGGAGGTAAGGTAAGGTAACCCCTGGGGACTTTGGGGCAGGGGTCGGGGGGAGATGCTGCTGCACGGCGGGGACACCCGGCGCCGTCCCTTCCCACCCCACGGGCTCCTCTCTCAGCCCCCCGAAATGCCCAAGCAAGGCTTGGGGTTGTGCCCCGAAGTGTCCTGGGAGAGGGGCTTTCCCAGGGGGACAGCCCTGAGCCCGGAGGAGTCCAGGGTCTCTTTATTTTTATTTTTTTTTAGAGGTGATTCCCAGCACCTTCCACTTCTCCTTCCCTGCCTGGGGTCAGAAGTGTCCCTGTCCCTGCCCGCTGCCACCACGGCCCCCCAGCACTGGGTTTTTTTTCTCTGGGGCAGACACCAGGCACCCGACGTGTGCACAGGCGGGGGGGGTGGCACTGGGACTGAGACTGCCACCCCCTGTCCCTGTGTCCCCAGCCCACAGGGGACAAAGCTGGCCTTGAGGGAAGCCCTCCAGGCTGTGGGAATTAGACACCAGCCCGGCTAGATGCAGGCAGAGCCTCCACGTGCATCCCATAGACGTGTGTGTGTGGTTGGGGGGGGGGTTGGATGGGTTTGGGCTGGATTTAGTGGGACAGGGAGCTGGAGGTGGGGTGAGCTGAGCTGGAAGTGGGGTGAGCTGAGCTGGAAGTGGGGTGAGCTGCTGCACAGCCCCTGGAATCAGGGCAGGCTGCAGGGATTCCCCAGCTCTTGCTGTGCCCGGGGTGCTGCTCCAGCCCGGGGGGCACAGCCAGGGATGTCCCTGTCACCCCATGGGGTTGGTGACTCACAGGGACTGATGCAGCTTCTACATGACCAACATAGACCCCACCATCACCCCCGGGGCTGCCACACAGCCCCAAACCCAACCCCAGGTCCCACAAGGAACTGGGGGCACAGCCTCAGCAGGAAGGAAACGTGTCTTCCTGCATGGGGGGGGAAGATCCCCGCCAGGACCAGCTGCTGCCAACTTGGCAGGACACCCAAGAGCACCCAAGTGCCCTTTTTTTGGAGAGCTGACGCCATGTCTGGGCAGGCTCCCAGCGTCTGCTGCAGATGTTGCTGTGCAGGCAGGGACCCTGGGGCAGAGCAGGAGCATCTCAGCCACACCGAGCCCAGGGTTAGGACCAGGAAAGCAACTTGCATGGACTTTTCTCAGAAGGCTTTTCCCTCCCCTGTTTCAATAAATGTCCACGGATCATGGCCAGGTTCTCCCTGCCATGTCAAAGCTCTCCAGACAGATCAGGAAGAGAAGGGGATTAAACATCTGAGGCTCCTGAGCTCACCCCATCAGAGGTGGGATGAGAACAAGCTGAGTACTAAAGGGTTAAGAGTTGCCCAGAACACCCAAAAAGCTGAATTTGGGGGATCCAGGGAACCTTTGGGCCAGGCAAACCCCACATCTATAATGCCTGGGTCAGGCCACCATGGTGAGGGCTCCTCCAGCCATGAAAAGTGACCCCAGGACCAAGTGACAGGGGAGGAGGAGGCTGAAGGGCTGGCAGCAGCCCCCAGCCAGGCAGGGACAGACAGAGGGATGCTGGAATGACAGACAGGGAGCTCAGCCATGGGAGAGGGAGACATGCCATCTCCTGCAAGCTGGGGGTCTGGTCAAGAGCCTGGAGATGGGGTTTGGGGTTCAGGGGCTGTTCCTGGCTGTGGATCTTCTCAAGGTTCCCAGGACAGAGCAATCCCAGTGTTCTGGGCCTCATCCTGCACTGCTGGATCCTGTGCAGCCAGGAACAGAGGGGAACCAGGGTGGGGGGCTTTGGTAGGGAGAGCTGGAGGGTGTCCAGGGGCCTCTGAGCTCCCCCCAAGGGGCACCCACAGAGAGAGAAATCCCAGCTGTGGAGGTGAAGAACCAGGGCTGGTGGGCATGGCTGTGGTGAGGGGGTCTCAGGCAGCACCAGCAGGCTCAGCTCACTCCACCAGAGCTGTCAGGAGAGCTTAGGGTTCAGTTCCCCTGACCAAACACAGGTGCCTGCTCAAGGAGGAGATGAAACACAGCTGGACTTTGCTTCCTACAGCTCCCCCAGCTCCAGGGTCTGTCAAGGGCTGAAGAAATCCTCCATTTAGTGGGGTGCTGCAAGAGCACCTTGCTCCGGCAGAGGGGCTGGTGCATCCCAGTGGGCCAGGGGTCTGGTTAGTATCCAGAGAGATGATGTGGGTGCTGGGATGTCTGAGGGAGGTGATGGGTGCCCGGGCAGCCAGGGGCACCTGGCACTTTTGGCATCCCCACTCCCATGTCCCCTGGCTGCCTGGGAGCCTCTCCCAGGCACCAGAACTCCCTTCCCTCCCCACTGCCAGCTGAGGGAATGTGATGATTAAAATAAAACAAACCAGGCTTGTTGGAGTCAGGCTAAAAATGTCACAAATAACAGCTAATGAGCTCCATAAATCACACTGGCACAGCCCATGGGCAGTGAACTCCCTTTCTGCACCTTCTCCCTCCATCCTCTCCATAGGCCAGGCTGGGACCCTCACAAAAAATAAAAATTTCCAGAAAATACAGCAGGCATCCACAACACACCCTGTCCCAAAATTGTGGCTGTCAGCTGTGGCTCCAGCTGCCTAAATAGCCCCCCCATGGAGCAGGCAGCTCCTGGTCATCCCACAGCCCTGGGAAGGAACACTGGGGCTGGCAGGAGGTGGGTGACAGTGAGAGACCCAAAAGAGGGGGCTCAGTGCAAATGGGTGCCCCCCTGCCAGGTGAAACCCAGCTGTGACACTTGGCACTGGCTGCAGATAGCCCAGGGAGACAGGTCTAGATCCAGCAAGGAGGTAAAGGAAGGAGAAAAGTGAATGTGACATCTTTGGAGTTTTCCTTTGGGCTTCTGCAGAGGTGGGAAATGTCAGGAAGAGGAATAAATCAAAGCCAGAGCTCAGAGCTCCTTCTGCAGCTGGGGCCTGGCAGCTGCCAGAGGCGGCCCAGGAGCACCCGGACACCCCGCCCTGGTGGTGTGGACACCCCCATCCCAGCATCCCCACCCCATCCAGGCCACAACAAGCAGGAGCTGCCTCCAAAAGGTCCTCAAAGGCCACCTTGGCAGGGCTCACCAGCAGCGCCGGGGGCCAGGGGGCTGCAGACATCGCCACGTCACCTGGACGCGGCTGTCGCTGCCTGTGAATGTCACAGCCCGGGGACAGCCCTGCCTGCCACCTCACGTCCCATCCCCTCTGGCTCCTACAAATCCTCATGGCTCTGAAAAAGCCCCCCAAACCATCGCCGGGGTGGGGACACGTCCCCTGAGTCCCTACGTCCCCTCTCGCCGCGCAGGTCAAGGCGTCGCTGGAGGAGCAGAATTTCACGGAGCTGTGGGGGGCGAAAGCCAAGCAGCTCTATGGCAGCATCTGGAGCAACTTCACTGACCCCCAGCTGAGGAAAATCATCGGCTCCATCCAGACCCTGGGACCTTCCAACCTGCCTCTGGCGGACAGAGAGAGGGTAAGCCAGGAGCCCTGGGCATGGCTGGGTGCTGGGATGTCTCGTTGCTCCTCCGTTGCGTTTCTGGAGGGTCTCCCTGGGCTCTGCACGGGGAAGGCAGGGATGGAGGAGATAGGGTGCTGCCTCTGGGGGTTGTGGGGTACCTGCTGGCCCCATTATCCAGCCCTAACCTCGTCTTGGAGCTATCCCAGTGGGAACTGGAGATTTCCTGCTTACACAGAACAGCCTTGGGCGTCACCCGGAGAACAGCCAGGCTGTGCCCATGGCTGGGGGCCAACTGGTTTGACCCCTCCTGCTCTGCCTCAGGGCTCCTCAGGGATGCAGCCCATGGAAAAGGAGGACTGCTACAGCTACCCAGCTCCTGAGCTGTCCCTGTGAGCTCTGCCTTGGAATAATGTCCAGTTCTGGGGCCTTCAGTTCCAGAAGGACAGGGAACTGCTTGAGAGAGCCCAGCACAGAGCCCCAGAGATGCTGGAGGGAGTGGAACATCTCCCTGATGAGGAAAGGCTGAGGGAGCTGGGTCTCTTGAGCTTGGAGAAGAGGAGACTGAGGGGCAACCTCATCTATGTTCACAGACACGTTCAGGGCAGTGTCAGGAGGGCAGAGCCAGGCTTTGTTCAGTGATGTCCAGTGACAGGACAAGGGGCAGTGGGTGCAAACTGGAGCACAGGAGGTTCCATGTGAATATCAGGAAGAACTTCTTTCCTGTGAGGGTGACAGAGCCCTGGGACAGGCTGCCCAGAGAGGCTGTGGAGTCTCCTTCTCTGGACACATTCCAAACCCACCTGGACACATTCGTGCGTGATGTGCTCTGGGTGCCCCTGCTCTGGCAGGGGGGTTGGGCTGGGTGATCTTTTGAGGTCCCTTCCAACCCCTAAGGTTCTGTGATTCTGTGACACAGCTCCTCACCAGGGACATCAGGACACCCTGAGCCTTCCCTGTCATCATCCTGAGCTTTCAGCATCGTTTCCTCGGTTCAATGTGTTTTCCATGGTCGTGCATTAAAATCTCCGCCAGGCTGAGGCTGGCAGCTGCTTGCCTCTGCCCAAGGGCAGGGACACTGCTGTCCCCTCCAGCCAGGCCCATGGCTCCCAGACAGTCCATCCCACTGAAGCCCCTCTTGGCTGGCAAGCTCAGTGATACAATCCTTTCCGGAGAAGCGTCAGCCCCGGTTCCTTCCAGGAAACCCATCCCTGCCCTCTCCCAAATAACAAGCAGCATCACATCTCCTCCCTGCACACCAGCCAAGTTTCCCTTGTCCCCAGGCAGCTCCATCCCACCTTCCCCCTCCACCCAGCCAGAGCACAGGGATGGGAGCAGAGAGAGGGATGGAGCAGAGGAATTTCCTTCCCTGGGAATGGGCTCCCCGGGGCAGGTTCCAGGAAACCTCCCGTTGCTATTGTTTGCTGTTCTTGAGGTTCACAGAAATAAATCCCCCTCCTCCTCCTGCTTTTTTGGACTTGATTTTTTTTTTTTTTTTTAACCCACTTAGATAAACAAGCCCCGTTGACAAAGAGCTTTATAAATAGCCCCACTCCAGGACACCGCGGGGGCTCCAGGGGCTTCGACGAGTGGCTGAGCTCAGCTCGTCTGGCCCAAAGAGCCTCCCTGCTCCCACCACCCCAAGGGTGTAAAACTCTGGGTGATAACATGCTTATCTCACCAAAACCACGCCGTGTAAACACACAAATCCTCCTCCACAAGCCTCTGGACACACACTGCGGAGCTGGGAAGTCTGTAGATGCGCCCTGAAGGGCTGTTCCCACCCCCTTCCAGCTCCGACAGCTTTTTCCTCCCCGCAGTACAACACCATCCTGAGTGACATGGACAAAATCTACTCCACAGCCAAGGTGTGCCTTCCCAATGGAACCTGCTGGGACCTGGAGCCAGGTATGGTCCTTGTCCCTCTGCCCCTGTGAAGTGCTGAGCACCCCGTGGCCATGAGTTCGTCCTGGTCCCCACACCTCCAGCAGGCTGGGCTTGGCAGATCCCACCCGTGCTCATCAAGCTTGCCCAGGAGGGGCTGGCGCAGCGGTGGTGGCACCTCTGCAGATCTGGTGTAGGATGTGACCCTCTCTCCTGCCCCTTCTCTCATGTCCTACTTGTCCCCTCTTTCCCAGACCTCTCGGACATCATGGCCACCTCCCGCAGCTACAAGCAGCTGCTCTATGCCTGGGAGGGGTGGCACAACGCCGCGGGGAACCCGCTGCGCCCCAAGTATCAGGAGTTTGTGGAGCTGAGCAACCAGGCCTACAAGGAGGATGGTAGGAGCAGGGCAGGGGGTGGCCACGGACCAGGGGTGGGAATTGGGGCTGGGGTCATGGGGTGCCCTTCTGCTCTCCCCATCCCACGTGCAGCCAGGCACCCAACGTCTGCTTCCTTGGTGCCGACACTTTGGGGAAGGGGCAAGAAATCCTCCTGCTGTCCCAGCTCTTGGGGCTGGGTTGGGGGGACAGGACCTGGGGGGGCAGAGCCAGGGGCTGATCACGGCCTCCCCGGCAGGATTTGAGGACACGGGCAGCTACTGGCGCTCCTGGTATGACACGGCCTCCTTCGAGGACGACCTGGAGCACCTCTACAACCAGCTGGAGCCCCTCTACCTCAACCTGCACGCCTTCGTCCGGAGGAAGCTCTACGACCGTTACGGCCCCAAATACATCAACCTGAAGGGTCCCATCCCTGCTCACCTCCTGGGTAAGAGGAAGGAACCCCCCCAGCCTGTGCCCACAGGTGCTGGTGGGGCCAGAGAGGCACATGCAGGGCTGTAGTGGGACAGGGAGGTCCCAGTTATCACTGTGTTTCTCTTCCTCCCAACCCACCACAGCTCTGCTCCAGCTGTTTTCTCTTCTCAGGCAACATGTGGGCCCAGCAGTGGAACAACATCTATGACCTGCTGGTTCCCTACCCCGAGAAGCCCAACCTTGATGTCACAAGCACCATGGTGCAGAAGGTGATGGGCTGATTGACTCACTGATGGCACCGGGGGGACAAAACCAGGGGGTGCTGGCCAAGGCTTGCCCATAACAGTGACCCAGTGGGAGTGGTTTCTCATACCTGCCTAGGGGACAGCAGAAAAGCCATGTCTGGGAGGGGAAGGGACAAAGACATTATCCCACTCCCTCTCCAGCAATGACCAAAGAGGCAGGGGGTGGGCAAAGAGGAAGGACAGTGTGGTGGGACTGGCTGGGGGCTATACCATGACCCGGATCTGAGTGCTCCTGGGCCATCATCTCTACTTGCTTCTCTGGTCCACACTGGGAACCAGCACCATGGCTCCTTAGAGAAGCTCACACCAACTCTGGGGCCAGGGCTTCCCATCAGGGTGGGAGGGGCAGGACCCCAGTCCCTTGGAGGGACCCACCTCACCCCCATGGTCCTGGGAGAGCCCACCCAGGGCACAGGCAGCCCCTTCCTCAGCAGTAACCCACTGCCTGCTGCCCACCAGGGCTGGAATGCCACCCACATGTTCCGGGTCTCGGAGGAGTTCTTCACCTCCCTGGGGCTGCTGGAGATGCCTCCTGAATTCTGGGAGAAGTCCATGCTGGAGAAGCCAACAGATGGGAGGGAGGTGGTGTGTCATGCCTCGGCCTGGGACTTCTACAACCGCAAGGACTTCAGGTGTGTGGGGGTGTGCAAGGGCTGCAGGGTAGGACCCTCCTCCATCCCCCCTCGGTGGGCACCGGTTTGTGTCACCCCAGCCTGGCCCATCCCGTCACCTTCTGGGGTAAGGCTTTGGGGCACCACGCTGCCCCACCTTCCCCTCTGCTGGCTCTTTCCTCCACCCCACGGGGTGCTGCCACCCTCTCGGGGACTGTGGAGGGTCCTTCCCACGGAGGGGGTGCCCAGCTCGGGCTGTTCTCACCCGACAGGATCAAGCAGTGCACGGCGGTGACCATGGAGCACCTGTTCACCGTGCACCACGAGATGGGCCACATCCAGTACTACCTGCAGTACAAGGACCAGCCCGTGTCCTTCCGCAGTGGGGCCAACCCTGGCTTCCACGAGGCCATTGGAGATGTCATGTCCCTGTCTGTCTCCACCCCTGGCCACCTCAAGAAAATTGGTCTCCTCACCAACGCTACCGAGGACGCAGGTATGGCAGCCACCCTGAGGACATGGGTGGCCTGGAGGGCTCAGGCACTGCCCGTGACACCAGGAGGGGTTTGGGACTTTCCACAGTGGGCTGAGGTCTGGCAATGCCACCCAGACCAGGCGAGGCCCCCTGGCTGATGTGTGCTTTTCATCCAGCCTTAGTTCCATGCACAACCCCTTCTTGTCTCCACAGGCCCATATAGGAATAACAGCCTTTTCTCCATGGGTCCTTGCACAATCCCTTCTTGTTTCCATGGGTCCATGTAGGGCCCTTCACGACTCCCATCCTCTTCACCCCAAGGGATGGAGATGTGTAGTCCAGATCTTGTCTGTCCCCATTGGGTCCATGCAGGGTCCTCCACAACTCCATCCTCTTCAGCCCCAAGGGTTGGAGGGGTGTACTCCAGGTCTTGTCTGTCCCCTTCCCTTCTCCATCAGAGCTCCAAACCTGAAAGCAACATCCCGTGCTTGATCAGCTTTGACATTTCCAGCCTTTCCCTCCCCCTTGCCAAGAAACATCCAGCCCAGGAGCTCCTGGTGTGTCTCTGTGGAGGTGACACCAAGCCTCACATGCAGCGGGGGAGGTTTCTGGCTGCCAGCAGAGGAGGACTTGTCCCCACTGGGCACTGCCCAGCTTGGCAAGAGTCCCTTCCCCTTCCCAACATCTCTCAGCCCACATGTCAGAGCAGACAGTGGCAGAGGGGACCAGGTGTGCACCGAGTCCTGCTGCAGGTGGCTCTTTGCTGAGGAGGGACCATCCCAGGTCCTCCTGCCTGGTCATTAAACACATTTCATGGCAGGAAACCCAGCTCTGCAGCCAAGAGCTTTGGGCTGATGGTGCATAAACACCACAGAGCAGATGGTCCCTGCCTGAAGGCATCGTGGCCAGCCCTTGGCAGCAGTGCCACCACAGCCATGGCAGCCAACAGCCCCTCAGGACAGTGCTGCCAACCCTTCTCTAACCACACAGCTTCAGCTGGGTCTCCAACATATCCATCTCCAGCCTTCCTTCCCTGGGTTTCCTCAAGGCAATGGGGAAAGCAGATGTCATGGGTCTCTGTGCTCCTGATGACGTGGTGATGACTGTCCCAGAGCTGATGCCAAGTGTGGGTCTAACCCATCAGAGCCTTTGTGACACCCCTGCAGACTGAAGCCCCTTCACCCCGAGGCCCTGGAGTGAATGTGTGGAGAGGGACCCATAAGAGTTACCTTCACCAAAGACCTTCTCACTCTGAGAGCCAGGCTGAGGGCAAAGGGACACCACCCTTGCAACTCCCATTGTCCCCACTCAGTAGAGAGACACAGATTGCCTCACACAGGACCTGTATCCAGAGAAAGCTCCTGGGTCCTACCCAACCTTCTACTAGGGAGCAACAAGACGTGTGGAAACCCTGCCCACGTTTCTCACCCGGAGCTGCTCCTCACCCTCTAAGCCAACAAAAAGTCTGGTGGCCAGAAGTGCTGCCCGGGCAGCCTCCTGCCCCACCTGCTTCAGGCTCTGTTTCATGCAGAGAGCAACATCAACTACCTGCTGAAGATGGCCCTGGAGAAGATTGCCTTCCTGCCCTTCGGCTACCTCATCGACCAGTGGCGCTGGAACGTCTTCAGCGGGCGCACCCCCCCCCGCCGCTACAACCAGGACTGGTGGGACCTGAGGTGGGGGCAGCAGGGGTGGCCAGGGGGTGTGGGGAGGGAGGGAGACAGGGAGACAAGGGAGGGAGGGAGATGGGGAGACAGGAGGAGACAATGGAAGGGAAGGGGATGAGGGGAAGGGGAAGGGGAAGGGGAAGGGGAAGGGGAAGGGAAGGGAAGGGAAGGGAAGGGAAGGGAAGGGAAGGGAAGGGAAGGGAAGGGAAGGAAGGGAAGGGAAGGGAAGGGAAGGGAAGGGAAGGGAAGGGAAGGGAAGGGAAGGGAAGGGAAGGGAAGGGAGGGAAGGGAAGGGAAGGGAAGGGAAGGGAAGGGAAGGGAAGGGAAGGGAAGGGAAGGGAAGGGAAGGGAAGGGAAGGGAAGGGAAGGGAAGGGAAGGGAAGGGAAGGGAAAGGGATGAGGGAAGGAAAGGGGATGAGGGAAGGGAATGAGGAAAGGGAAAGGGAAGGGGAAAGGGAAAGGGAAAGGGAAAGGGAAAGGGAAAGGGAAAGGGAAAGGGAAAGGGAAAGGGAAGGAGCCATGGACATGGCTGGAGAATGATGGATAGATGGGTGGGATGGATGGGGAGATGAGTGGGTGGACGGATGGAAATACACCCTGTGTAGATTCCTTAAGCTTTCCCTTCCCACTTCCTGCCTTGGTTCATCTGCCTCCCTCTTTCCAGCTCATGCTCTTGTTCTCTGTCTTCTACAGAACCAAGTACCAGGGTATCTGTGCTCCGGTCCCGAGAAATGAAAGCAACTTTGACCCTGGAGCCAAGTACCACATCCCTGGGAACACCCCTTACATCAGGTAGAGGAGGTGCTGGTGAGGGGCTGCAGGCTGGGGAGCAGGGGACAGCTCAGCTCTGTGGGCAGGGACCTGTGTTGCTCCTGCTCAAGACAGAGAGCACCCAATGCTTGGGAGCACAAGTGGTGGGGAGCTGACGGGTGGCCTGGTGCCTCCTTCTGCACCCTAGGACTTGTCTGCTGCCCTTCGTCCCCAGCTCTCACCTTCATGGACTTCCTTGGCAGGTACTTTGTGAGCTTCATCCTCCAGTTCCAGTTTCACAAGGCGCTGTGCCAGGCAGCCAACCACAAGGGCCCTCTGCACACCTGTGACATCTACCAGTCCAAAGAAGCTGGAGCCAAACTCAGGTGGGGACAGAGGAGGGTCAGGACAATCACCATGGGCAGATGTGTGTGTGGAAGCTGATGTTGTGGGAAGGAAGGAAGGAAGGAAGGAAGGAAGGAAGGAAGGAAGGAAGGAAGGAAGGAAGGAAGGAAGGAAGGAAGGAAGGAAGGAAGGAAGGAAGGAAGGAAGGAAGGAAGGAAGGAAGGAAGGAAGGAAGGAAGGAAGGAAGGAAGGAAGGAAGGAAGGAAGGAAGGAAGGAAGGAAGGAAGGAAGGAAGGAAGGAAGGAAGGAAGGAAGGAAGGAAGGAAGGAAGGAAGGAAGGAAGGGAAGGAAGGAAGGAAAAGTGGCTGTGGAGATGGCTGGAGAAATAGCTTGGCAGATGGTTGGATGGATGGATGGAATACATGGAAGCACTGGGGTGGGGTGAGTGGTCCTCACCAGAGTACTGCTATTGACCCTCTCATAAGCTCCCACCCAGACAAGAGGTCACTAAAGCACATTTGGCTCCTATGGACTCCCTGGGGATTGAGAAATGCATGAGATGTGCTGGGGGGGCTCCCTTGTGCAGGACACCTGGGGGCTTCAGATGCAGCTCCCAGGCTCATGTCACCCTTAGGAAGAGCATCTTCCACCCTTGCAATGCTGAGATACCATCACTGGTCTTCTTCCATCCACCCCCTGGCCTCATGCTGGCTCTTGCTGTCCTGCTTCTCTGCAGGGAAGTGTTGAAAGCTGGGTCTTCCAAGTCATGGCAGGACATCCTGTTGAACCTCACTGGCACAGATAAAATGGATGCTGGGCCCCTCCTGGAGTACTTCAGCCCTGTCACCAAGTGGCTTCAGGAGCAGAACAACAAGACCAATGAGGTTCTAGGCTGGCCTGAATTTGACTGGCGACCCCCTGTCCCTGAAGGATACCCTGAGGGCATTGGTAAGGCTGGAGCTCCATCCTGGCTCTGGGGAGGGGCAGGAAGAGGTCTCCCTTCACTAGGATGTACCAGGCAGGACAGTGCAGAAGGAGATCTCAGGAAAGAGAAAGAACTATCTCCACAAGGAGTCCCACAGGGTGTTGCTTCCCAGGAAGCAGGTGCCATGAGCCAATCTCTTGACCTACCATTGCCTGAATCTGTGGCCCAGCCACTGCAGCAATCCATCAGTCATGGGGTGATGGGTCAGCTGCATCTTTGCTGCCCAAGTGAGAGGGTGTAGGGCTTACAGCATGTCCTGCTCTCCTGTCCTGCCCAAAGGAACACCCCCAGCAGGACCCCTCTTGGCTCAACATGCTCCCAAGTTGTAGCATCCTCCACTGGACCTGAAGTTTTGGGTAGAGCTCAACTATGGCTTCTCCACGGGGTGGTGCTCTTGCAGAGAGAGGAACTCTCCTGACTCCCCTTTCCCATCTCTCTCCTCCTCTAGACAAAATAACAGATGAAGCACAAGCCAAAGCTTTCCTGTCCGAGTACAACAGCACGGCCGAGGTGGTGTGGAACGCCTACACTGAGGCCTCCTGGGTCTACAACACCAACATCACCGACCACAACAAGCAGATCATGGTATGGGAACCACCCTGGGGATCTGTGCAGGGAGAGACAACAGCCAAGGCAGGCAGCTGGTCCCCCAGGCATGTTTCAGATGAGCTCTGGAAACTGGAGCAGCCTCTGCCCCTCACCAAGGGGAACGTTCTCACCCAGGAGGTGCCTTTTCCATGAAAACCCTCATCATGCCATGGGACACCTGCAAGGGCAGCCACGGGGAGGTTGCCCCTCATGACATGCCAGGTGGTGTTTCTAGTGATGGTCTGTGTCTCCGGGATGTCCTCAAAGTAACTCCCGTCCTCTCCTGCCCTTGTAGCTGGACAAGAACTTGGCCATGTCCAAGCACACCCTTGAGTATGGCATGAAGGCCAGGCAGTTCGACCCCTCTGACTTCCAGGACCAAAGTGTCACACGCATCCTCAAGAAGCTGAGTGTCATTGAGAGGGCAGCCCTGCCTGAGCATGAGCTGAAGGAGGTGAGCTGCAAGGGGACAGGGCAGGACGGGGTGTCCCTTGCCACCACCTCGTGTGGAGACACAGGCTTCTCCCAGCTTCTAGGAAATGCCACCAGGCAGTCACCCCTTGCCCTTGAGCAAGGTGATAGTTTGGGACCTCCTACACAAAGGTGTGATCCTTGTCTCCAGAATTTCCCACCCAAAGGTTGCCCATCCCAGGCTGCAGCAGGGCCTGGCTGCTCGGGTGGCTGTGGCACATTGCTTGGTGGCTTTAGTCCCTCCTGTATTGACACTTCACTCCCATTTGAGGTCACACTTGGCCTTGGAAGGGACCCCAGGAAAACACGGGGCTGTGACACTGTCCAAGAGCAGAAGCAGGGACAACCAGCTCACAGGATGTGATTTTCTCTGCAGTACAACACCCTCCTCTCTGATATGGAGACCACGTACAGCGTAGCCAAGGTCTGCAGAGAGAACAATATCTGTCTCCCCCTGGATCCTGGTAAGATCTGGTTCACTGAGTCACCTCCAACAGGCCCAGAAAGAGGGTTTTTTAACAGAGACACGGAGAAAGGTCATGGAGGGGTCCTCCCTCTGTGAGGGGTTCTGAGCAGCACGTTGGGTCTAGCACCGTTGTGTCAGTCCAGCTTATCCAACAGCATCACTTTGGTTTCACTCTTCTCTCTTCAGACCTCACAGACATCATGGCCACCTCCCAGGACTATGATGAGCTCCTCTTTGCCTGGAAGGGCTGGCGAGATGCTTCTGGGAAGAAGATCAAGAACAACTACAAGAGATACGTGGAACTGAGCAACAAGGCAGCCGTGCTCAATGGTCAGTGTCCTGCTCCCTTAGAGATCCACCTTGGTCTTAGCACCCTGTGAGCAGAGGATTGGGCTGATTGTCCAACACATGGCCAAAATCTTGAGGCTGTGGAGGTCCCACCAGCTCCCATGAGATCCATTGTCTCATAGATCTGGAGGGACCTGGGGTGCCTAAGCAGCAAGACAGACTCTTGCCCAACAGGGACAGTGTCAATAGCTTCTTCTCTTTCCCCACCACAGGCTACAAGGACAACGGGGACTACTGGAGATCCCTGTATGAGACACCCACCTTCGAGGAAGATCTGGAGAGGTTGTACCAGCAGCTGCAACCCCTGTACCTCAACCTGCACGCTTACGTGCGCCGGGCCCTCTACAGAAAGTATGGTGCAGAGCACATCAACCTGAAGGGTCCCATCCCTGCTCACCTGCTAGGTAAGGGCTTTGCTAGGCCCTTGAAGGACTGTGACTCCCACCAGGCACAAGTCCTGCCAAGAGTTGGGGCTGGTCCCTATCCAGCTCTGGCTGAAGGGCTGAGGCCCAGGGAAGGGCAACACACTCAGCGTGACTTGACGTCTCCTGCATGGATGGGCTCCTGCTGGTGTCACCCAGGGGCCAGGCAGGGTGACCCACTCTGTGCAGAAGTCAGGAGTAACTGGTTGCCTTTGCTCTTCTCTCCCTGTCTCCCTCCTGCCACACGTTGTCCTCCTGTGCTTCTCAGGCAACATGTGGGCACAGTCGTGGTCCAATATTTTCGACCTGGTGATACCTTTCCCAGATGCCACCAAGGTGGATGCCACCCCAGCCATGAAGCAGCAGGTCAGTGCTATCCCAGGCTGCTCTGGGCAAGTCCTTTGGAACCCAGCACCCTTTGGCCACTGCCACCACCCACCTTACCAAATGCTCTGGGTGCTGCCCAAAACCTCCTTGGCTCATCCATCTTCTCTCCCCACCTGGATGTGCCAAGGGCTGGATCCACCTCTAGCTGTCCCCAGAAGATGTCTCTTGCCAGAGGAACAGAGCTCTCCCTGGCCTTCCATCCTCCCCAGCCCCTGCTGCCCCTCACCAGCTCCTCTGTCTGTTCTCTCCCCAGGGCTGGACACCCAGGAGGATGTTTGAAGAGTCAAACCGGTTCTTCACCTCTCTGGGCCTCATCCCCATGCCGCAGGAGTTCTGGGAGAAGTCCATGCTGGAGAAGCCAACAGATGGGAGGGAGGTGGTGTGTCATGCCTCAGCCTGGGACTTCTACAACCGCAAGGACTTCAGGTGCCCATGGGGAGCAAGTGGTGGTCTCAGCTTAGGTTGTGCTGGGGCAGATAGCAACGTCTTGGTTGAGTAAGGACGAGTGGCCAGGTGCCACCACAGTGTCTGTTGTCCTCTGGCTGTGGCAGCCCCACTCTGGCATTGCCACTGGTACCCAGGATCGCTGGCAGGAGCCCCCATGGAGGATGGAGGGCAGCCAATGGCTTCCCTGCCCTGCCATGGAGAGTGGAAATGCCAATGAGCAAGGAGAGGGAACAGGCAGGGGCAGCAGGAGATGCAGGAGAAAAGACAGAGACCAACCTAATGCAGTAGGACCTGCCCAGCCTGGCATCAGATGTGGAGAGGGCACGTGGAAAGGCAGACCAAAGGGAAAAATAGCTTAAAGGGATGTGATAATTCCTGGAGATTTTCACCCCAGCACTGTCCTCCCTTCTCCCCCATCCCACCCATCCTGGTGCAGGATCAAGCAGTGCACCGTGGTGAACATGGATGACCTGATCACAGTGCACCACGAGATGGGCCATGTCCAGTACTTCCTGCAGTACATGAACCAGCCCATCTCATTCCGTGATGGAGCCAATCCTGGCTTCCATGAGGCCATTGGGGATGTCATGGCCTTGTCTGTCTCCACCCCCAAGCACCTGCACAGCATCAATCTGCTGGACCAAGTCACCGAGAACAAAGGTGAGATGGCAGGGGAGCACCAGGACAAAGATGGGGCTGGTGGGGACAGCTGGGAACACAGAGGGTCAGGATGGGTTGGCCAGGGTGGCAGGGGCCAGGGACATGGCTTTGTGTGCGTGGAGGGGACAGGACCTGGTGGGGACACCCTGCTCTTGGGCAGAAAGACCCACGTGGGGTGGAGAGGTGGGTACAGAACTGCCTTGCTGACACCTTCCCACCCTGGGCAGAAAGTGACATTAATTACCTGATGAGCATCGCCCTGGACAAAATCGCCTTCCTGCCCTTCGGTTACCTCATGGACCAGTGGCGCTGGAAGGTGTTTGATGAAAGGATCAAGGAGGATGAGTACAACCAGCAGTGGTGGAATCTCAGGTGTGCTTGAATTCAGACCCCTCTTTGGTGCAAGGGCCTTGGCCATCATCCCACTGGGTGTTTTCTGGTTGCAATGGGACACAATGGGATGCACGGCCCATCACCCTGTCCCCTCACCCTGTCCCCTCACCCAGCTTTCCTCACCTTCTCCTCCCTCTGCTGGGCCAACTCTCCCTCTCCTGCCCAGGATGAAGTACCAGGGCTTGTGCCCACCAGTACCAAGGTCTGAAGATGACTTCGACCCCGGGGCAAAGTTTCACATCCCTGCCAATGTCCCCTACATCAGGTGAGTAAGCTGGGCAGGGGCAGAAGGGACACCACTTGGACACAGAAACAGGATCTCCACTTCAGATGCCAGTGATGGCACCTTGTTTCATGGCTGGTGGGATACTTGGTGGTACCAGCCTGAGGGTGCTGGGAAATTCCAAAGACCCTGACAGAGCTACAGAGGAGAAGGCTGGATTTGAGGGCATTTCTCCTTGTCTGAGAAGGTTGGGCTTGTCCACCCAGGCAGCCACAAGACACTTGTTAGAGGAGAAACAGCATCAGCAGGTTGGACTGAGTTGACAGAGGTGGAGCTCCAAAGCCAGTGAGGCTCCTGCAGGTTGGGAGGGTGCAACCAGGGCATGAGGGGGACCACATCCTCCAATGCACAGCCACTCCATGTCCTCACCCCTCTCCACCTCCTCCAGGTACTTTGTCAGCTTCGTGATCCAGTTCCAGTTCCACCAGGCACTCTGTGACAAAGCCGGGCACAAGGGTCCCCTGCACACGTGTGACATCTACCAGTCCAAGGAGGCTGGGAAGGTCTTGGGGTAGGTGTGTGGGCAGGGCAGAGCCAAGACATTGATGTCCCCAAATACCTTAAAGCCAATCCAGCAAGACAGGAGGCAGGAGTCACCCATCCCCTCCTGTCCCTGCATGGGATGCTCTGGTTCCCAGCCCTGGGTTGGGGGCAGAGGGGACCCCGGGCAGAGGGGACCCCGAACAGGGGCAGCTTGGGCTGGGTGCTGGGGCTGTGATTGCACAAACAGCCACTAGATGGTAGCTGGGACCCTGGCAGGTGGGAGGCTCTCTCCCTCCTCTCCCTTCTCCTCAGTTCCTTCGGGAAAACACTCCCTCGCTTCAAGAAATGCACTTGCAAAATGAAGCCTTTCACCCAGGAACTGCTCCCGCATCCAGCTGGATTCACTGGAGGGCTTGAATCCATCTAAATTCCCTCTTTCCCCCAAGCCAAACCTCTTTCCCTGTGTTCTGGGAAGCCCTTTGGTGTTGGGGACACAGACTGTACCCCCAAGCCCTGGGGAAAAGGGAAGGGCTGGTGGCCAAGAGGGTGACAGAACCCACTGGAGCTGCTTTCTCCTGCCACAGGGATGCCCTCAAGTTGGGTTTCAGCAAACCATGGCCCAAAGCCATGGAGCTCATCACGGGGCAGCCCAACATGTCAGCTGATGCCCTGATGAGCTACTTTGAGCCACTCATGACATGGCTGGAGAAGGAGAATGAGAAGAATGGGGAGGTCCTGGGCTGGCCTGAGTACAGCTGGACTCCTTACACAGGTACGTGCGGCCCAGCCAAGCACAGCAGGTCCATGATGGGGCAGAGCACTGCCCTCACCAGGGCCAGGATGGGGCACGTGGGAGAGATGGAGTTGTCTTGGTGCCCCTTGACCACCTGAAAAACCACAGGGTGTTTGGATGCTTCTCCTTGATTTCGCATGGAACTGAGTCTAAAGGGGACACAGCATCCAAAAGCCCAGCAAAGAGAGAGCTGGTAACCCAAGACACCCCAGCCCAGAGCCACCAGCACCAACCATGTCCCTCATTTCTCCATTTTCCAGCCACTCCAGCCCAAGCTGACTCGGACCAGGCTGATTTCCTGGGCATGTCCCTTGCCAGAGATCAAGCCACCGCAGGCGCCTGGGTCCTTCTCGCCTTGGCACTCGTCTTCCTCCTCACTGCCATCATCCTGGGAGTCAAGCTCTCCTCAGCCAGGAGAAAGGCCATCAAATCCAGCTCAGAAATGGAACTGAAATAAGGTGGCCACCAGCAGGACAGCACAGACAGGGTGCAAGCGTGGGCATTTGGCCATGGGCACACTTGCCAGGGAAGCCATGGGTTTCCACAGCCCAGGACTCCTCTCTCCAATCAGGTCAGACGTTTTTTTCCACTATGCAAGAGCCAAAGCAGAAAAGAGCTATTTATTTGTCAACGTCTGCATCAGGGGAAGAGAAATTCAGGCACTGGAGGGCACGGAACTATCGTGAGCTGCCCCTGCACCCAGAGCTGGGAGCTGGTCCAGCTTGGACACCCACCAGCCATCTCCAGCCTGTGGGCAAAGCCACAGGGACTTCAAGTGACAGAGGGCAGTTTGGGGAGGGACAGAGCACCTTCCCAGCCCCCGTTTGCCTACTGCCAGGCTGTTCACTTGCATGGATGAAAAATAAACTCCTGTCTTGTCACCCTCAGAGCAGCAGCTCAGCTCCTTCTTGCAAGGTGGGCTGGGGGTCTCAGTGGGACAGGGCTCTCAAGCAGGAGACATGCCACCCTCAGCCAGTGCAAATGCAAAGCCCTGGGGACCAGACTGGCTTTACAACAGCACATCTGCAGCACCCAAACTCTGCCAGGCCCATCAGGAAAGCTCAGCACCCCTTTGCAGCTTCTCCCCTGAAGCGTGGCTCCCATCGGGCTGAGTCTGGGGGCTCAGCCTAAGGAAAGGGCTGAAGCAGGGACAGAAATCCCCAAAAGTCCAGACCTGGACTGCTTGAAGGGTTGGGGGGGTCACCAAGCCCAAACTGGAATGGGGCTGGAGCTGTGGCTCCAGCTCCAGCATGACTTGTGTTTACGTAAGAGCTGGGGGGGCTCCAAGGTCCGTGATCCCTGACCATCCAGCTCCCGATTATCTTGGCATCAGACGTGCTTGAGGCTTTTTTTTCTTCCTCTCCCCCCCGCCCCCAGCTTCCCTCCCCATCTTTCTTCTCCTTCTGTAAATAAAACTTCGTATTTGTTCTGCAGTGATTAGGTGCAAAACTAATCCCAGGCTGGGGATTATTGCAGCCTTTAAGAGCCGGGACCTGCTGCCGCCCGGAGCAGCAGGGGAAATGAAGGGATCTGGGATGATCCAGCCCGTGGCCTCTGCCCTCTGTCGTGGCTCACGGGGGGAAACTGAGGCCTGGGAGAGGCTCCTGGCTCCCAGGAGAGGAGCAGAAGGCAGGAGAGGAGCAGAAGGCAGGTGTCTCTGCCCGCCCACGCTCGGGTTTTTGTTTGCTCTCTGCTCCTCCTCCGAGCACAACGCGCTCCCGGGGAGCTGAGATCCCGGCCCCGCGGCTTCCCACCGCAATTCCCGGAGCCGGGAGCAGCCGCCCCAGCTCGCCCCCCCGCTCCGCTCTTCCCATGGTCGTATCCTGATGAGTCTGCTTTCTATCCCGGCACACCAGGCACCCTCCTCTCCCCCTTCCCGGCAGCGCGATGCTGGCAGAGCCGAGACCCGGCCCGGGGAGCGCCGGGTTTGGAGCCAAGAGTATTTTCAGGCTGGGAAAGCAGGAGGGTGCAGGTGATCTCCAGCCAGCTCTGCTCCTCCCAGCTGATTTTGAGCCCCACAACTAATCTCTGCCTTGTTACTGGAGGAGCAGAGGTCTCCAAGATCATCAAGACCTTACAAGTTTCATGAAAATTGCTCTCCGGAGGTGAAAATACAAAGCCACACTGAGAACTCACTCAGGGACTGCAACACAAGCTCAGCCCTAATTAGCCATCAGAGAATCCATGTGGGTACTGCCTCTGTCCTGAAATGAACACTGCAGACAGCTACAAGGGGGCACTGAGCTGTGGCCTCCTGACCAGAGCCAGACAAGCTAAGCCCACAGTCCATCAAGAAGACAGGGCTGGAGACCAAGTTACCTTCAACACAGGTTCAAAGTCCACGTAGCAGATGGGGATGGACACCAGGTTACCTCCAACATCAGTCCAAAGTCCATGTAGCAGATGTGGCTGGAGACCAGGTTTACCTCCAACACAAGCTCAAAGTCCACACAGCAGATGGGATGAAGCTGGAGACCAGGTTCCCTTCAACACAGGTCCAAGGTTTCCACCCAGGAGATGGGGCTGGACACAAGGTTATGCCGAGCCCAGCTCAGAAGGAGGTTGATGGTCCCACCTTGACCTTAAATAGAGCTGCTGGGCGGTGGTGGGGAGGAGCAGGTGAAGCTGATTAGGGTGGGACAGACCTGCTGGTGCCCTGAGGGTTCTACCAAGATGGCAGCAAGGCTTTACGAGATGCCTTTAGCCCGAGGATGATTTCCCTTCCTCGTTGTGATAACATCTGGAGAGATTTTGCTGCCTTCTGGCTCCTGCTTCGTGCTTTCTGCTGAAATTAGGAGGCTTAGTGAAATTGTTCCCTGAGGAAGGGGGGAAAAATAAATAAGGGGGGGGGGGGCGGGGGAAGGAGAAGAGAAGACATTCCTCCTTAATTCCCATACCTCCTCGATGGGGAACTCGGGAAGCAGTAGGTACCCCAGGCTTGGGGTGGGGGGGTGGGGAGGGTGGGGGGGCTGCCCTGCCCCACCCTGCCTGTGCACGAGGCTCCCGCAGAGAATTTGCCTTGAAATCCCAGAAATTCCAAGCAAAAAGCACCCCGGCTTCCCCTCTGCCTGCTCGGGGATCCCTTTGGACACGGCACGGAAAGCCGCGCTGGCTTTTTAAAACGTTCATGATCTGTCGCGGGAAGGTGGCCGGGGTTGGGGAGGGGGGGGGGGTGCTCCCACCCCCAGCAGCCCCCCGGCGCTGGCCCAGCAGAGCCAGGTCTATTCTTAGCGGCGAGTGGCCGGGCAGGAGCAGGCAGGGTGCACGGGGCCGCGTGCCTCGCATTCCCTTTCCCCGGGGACAAGGAGAGCCTGGAAATAAGCAGCCACAGCTTGGGGCCATCAGCGGGGGCCACCCTGGGCGGGGGAGATGGAGGGAGGCAGCCTGGGGGGGGTCCCAGGGGACAGCAGAAGTGTCACAGTGAGGCACGATAGGGAGCGGGGAGTTCCCATCCCTGCCAGCTCTCTGCCCGAGGTTTCAGCCCCTGCCAGCCCTGGTTGGCACCATCCTTCCCTCCCTGCTGCTTGAGGAGGCCTGAGGGAGAATAGGTGGATTTAGGGGTGAAGGACAAGTGGGGAAACCCAAAGCCTCCCCCTCCAAGTCCATTCTCCCCACCCCAAGCACTGTAGGTGAGGTCCAAGCCTGCCCCCGTGCCTCAGTTTCCCTGCTGTGCAGTGAGGATGCTGGTGTGTCTCATTCCAGAGCCAAGTCCCTGCAGCTTTCCCTGCCGTTTCCAAGTGGGAAGTGCTTCTTGTTGGGAAAAAAACTCGTCTGTGACTGGCTTTAATGTCACCGAGTCCTTCCCAGGTTTGCAGCCTCCCCAGGGGTGGGGTGGTGGAGAGCCCAGGCTGAGGAGGGTTAATTTTGGCTGTACATTTACCTGTTGTTTGTTTTCGGTGTTTTTTTGCTTGTGTTTTGGTTTTCATACTTAGCAAACAAACAGCGCAGAGGTGAAAGCCTGGAAAAACACACCAGGATTTGAAGTGGTTGGATAGAGGAGGGAGCCAGGACAAGGATCATCCTTCCCCCTGCAAAATCCATTGACAGCCCCAATTCCTCTGTCACATCCCCGGGAGCTTCTTTCTAAAAGCGAAGGGCAAAGCAGGGGCACGAACCGAGGCAGCGGGGACACAGGAGCCTGCACGGGGACAGCCCTGGGGGCTGCTGCAGGTTTGGGGACCGCCCAAGCCCGGTCCCTCCCCAGCCGGCTGTGTTTGCCGGGCGGCTCTGATGACAGGCATGTGCAGAAATTCTGCCTCTCCTTGGCAAACATCGTTCCCGGCAAGTGTCAGCCGGCAGCTTCCATACTGGGATGGGAATGGGCACCAGTCCCCTCCATCCCATACCTCCCACCCCAAATCCACAGCCCGTTTCACTGCTGAACCCCCTCACCCCAGGCACCTGCCCCGTGCAGCCCCTCGCTGGGTGGGTGATAATTCCCTGCACAGATTATAATTCCCTGCACAGATTATCATTCTCTGCACAGATTATCATTCCCTGCACTCCCAGGAGGCTCGTGAGGAGCCCTTGGGCTGTGGGAGCAGGGAGGAGGAGGAGGAGGACACCCTTGGGAAGCACCCAGACCTCCTTTACCATGGAAATAGGGTGGTTTCCCACTGATTCCACGGGGTGTGGGAGGGAAGGAAAGAAGGGGAAAGGAGCAAAACCTCGAAAACACTCGAGGAGGAGGAGGAGGAGAAGAAAGAACTGAGTGAGGGAGGAGGAGGAGGAAGAGGAGGAGGAGAGCAGGGCAGGGAGAGAGAGGATTATTGCTCGGTTGAATTAGAGGGAGCGCTTCAGCTGCTTTGAACAGCAGGAGAATTTGCCCAAAGACCCCAATTCTTCCTATTTGGAATAATTTGTAAGCACAGGATTAACTGCAAACATATGCTTTAAAACCCAGGGAATTGAAAGTCTGGGCAGAAAGTGCTCCAAAGAGGGCAGGAAGGCAGGGCACGGACCAGCAGCCTCGTGGATGGTCTGGCTCTGCAGGGATGAGCTGGGGGGACCGGGAGAGTTGTGGGGGGCTTGGAAGAGTCGTGGGGGCACTGGGAGGCTCCTGGAGCTTACTCAATAATAATCTAAAAGGGAAGGACATGGCTCAACTCCATTCTCAAGGGCTGTATGGGGAAGAGGGTCAAAAAGAGAGGTTCTTCCACCATCCCCACGATGGGATGGGACACCCTGACCAGGGAAAGGGGGATGAAAGTGGCCCCACTGCCATGGCCAGAGCAGGACAAACCTCCCTGGGGTCACCCCATGGACCCAGCTTAGGCTGTGCCCTGCCCCGTGCCCAAAGCCCCCCTGGTGCCCCTGTGCTCCTCTCTGCAGACCCCACTCCCCACCAGGGAGGGCTGCGAGGTGGCACGTGCCCTCATCCTCAGACACATCCGTGTCCACGTGCTGTGCCCATGAACATCCCAGACTGATTTATGGGATGAGAGGAGGGCAGGAGGCCAACCTTAAATCCTGACTGCCTGGTGATTAATAATCATAATTATGATCATATTAGCTGTAGTAATAATAGTTTGCTTTCCCTTGCAGAACTGGTCATCCAGGAATCTCAAAGCGCTCTCACAAGGCCAAGTGACCAACGTCCCTATTTTCCAGTGAGGAAATTGCAGCACGGAGCTGTCTCCCTCGAGTCACCCGGTATATCAACAAGAAAACAGAGAAGGCAGGAGCCTGGACTCCGTGTCCCTCTCCCTCCCCCATGCTATTAAGCTGCATCTGTGTAATATAGAGCAAAACATCCTCCACGACTCACAGTAAATCACGGCAGAGGCAGCGTGCAGAGTGGATGGGGGGAGATAATGGGTTTTTCACCCTCTTCAACAATAGAACAAGTTTTTCTCCGCTGGGGAAGGCTGACTTCTGTGAGAGACAGAGATAAAAGCAGCACCAGAAATGGGCTTGGAAAGGCACCTACCTTTGCTTACCCACTTGCATTCCTGGCCTAAGGGACAGGAGGCAACTCTGGCAGGCAATGAGTGCCCCATGGGCATGGCCTGGTCCCCATGGACATCGCTGAGGTGCACTGGAATATTAATTGAAAACCCCAGCAAAACACTCTTACTGATGATAATGGACCTTAATCCTCTTAGACCAATTTCATGCCTGAAAAATCATGCGTAACAAAATAATAATAGCAAGCCCCTCAGTGGACACTGTCCTTAGGAGTGGGTCTGGGCTGACCAGAGGGGATTGCTCGGGAAGGAAAGGGAGCTGGTCCCCCTGGCCTTCCCCTCAGAGAGGTGGGCAGGTGAAGAGCTGAACTTGGGGCCAGGTCTGAACATCTGCTCTAGCACTGCAGCATCGCCCTGTGCCCCACAGAGACCTGAATACCCATCGGGACCCCTGTGCCCCACAGAGACCTGAGTACCCATCGGGACCCCTGTGCCCCACGGAGCCCATGCGATCATCTGTGGTCCTAGAATCCCGTGACCCCCTGGACCCTCCGTGTTCCCCAGAACCCGGGAACTCCCTGGACCCTCCGTGTCCCCCAGGGACCCTCCATGCCCGCAGAGCCCTGTGCCAGGGCAGGCTCTTCCCCCATGCTAAGCCCCCCTCCCCAATACAAGCATCCAGCCCCCCCAGCCCGCCCCTCCCGGTCCTTCAGCACCACCCGAGTGGACAGCTCCTGGCGCGGGGCCCCGCCCGGCCCGCCGCACCCGCCACCCCCGGGACCCCCCGAGAACACCCGGGACCCCCCGGCACCCCCCGAGACCCCCCAAGAACACCCGGGACCCCCCCGGGACCCCCTGGGCACCTCCGGGAACACCCGACACCCCCCGCGACCCTTGGGATCCCCAGAAATACTTGGCACCCCCGGGAGCACCCGGGAACACCCAGATCTCCTCCCTGGCACTCCCCGACACCTCCGGAACCCCCAGAAACCCCCAGTACCCAGGTCCTGCACCCCTTCTTCCGTCTCTTTGCACCCCATCTCCCTCCCCCTGCACTCCCTACTCTGCCACCCACCCACCCCCCTCCCGCGCCTACCAGCACCCTCTCCCCTGCTGCTGCACCCCTGCACCCCATCCTCCGCACCCCTCAGCACCCTCTTCTCTGCTTCTACACCCACAGACATCCCCCCAAAACATCTGCACCCATCGGCACCCCCTCCTCTGCCTCTGCATCTCCTCCTCCCCCGCACCACCCCCTGCAACACCTGCAAGCTCCTCCTCCACCCCTTGGACCCCATCACCACCCCCCATGTGCATCCCAGCACCTGCGCTTCCCCCCCAAGCCCAGCACATCCTCCTGGCCCAACACCCCAATCCTCCAGCACCCCCTATCCCAGCCCCCCAAGGACTCACCCCCAACCCCCGCAGCACTCCTTGCCCCAGCACCCCAAAGCCCCGGCTCCCATCCCCCCAATAGCTCCTTACCCCAGCCCCCAAGGACCGCAACTCCACCCCACCCCTTGCCCCAGCCCCCCAAGGACACCACCTCCACCCCCTCATCACTCCCTGTCCCAACCCCCCGAGGACGGCACATCCACCCCCCATCACCCCCTGTCCCAGCCCCCCCAAGGATCCCACATCCAGCCCCCCCAGACCCACCTGCTCCCTCCCCCCCCACCGCTCTCCACCACGGAACACCCCCAGCCTGCGGGGCAGGTGCCGCGGGATGCCGGGGGGCAGCGGGGAGCCCCGGGGGGGCCCAAGGGGGGTACCAGCTCCCCGGGCGGCAGCAGTTGCTGCTGACATCTCCCCCGGGAGCCTCCGGCGGGCCGGGACAGCGGTGACTAAGCACTTTGGGGATTTCTACTCTTCTTATTTCATTCTATTCTTTTCTCCCCCTTCCAAGCTGGTCCTCCCCCCACCTCGCCCCCCACTCCCCCTTTATCCCCCTCCCCTCCACATCCCCCACCCCTCCCCCTTTATCCCCAGCCTCCCCCTGCCGGGGCCGGGCGCGGCGGGGCGGGCAGAGGGGTTCCCCCTTCCGGCCACCGGGAGCACGGGAGCCCCGGCCCGGCTCAGCTCCAGAGCTCGGCCAACCCCGGGGTGAGGCGGAGCGGAACGGGGGCCGCTCCGTGCCGGGCCCCACCGAGGTTTCCCCCGCCTCCCCCGCCGCAAGTTCCGCCGCTCCCGGGGAGCGCAGGGCGGCGGAGCGATGCCGGTCCGCCGGGGCCATGTGGCCCCCCAAAACACCTACCTGGACACCATCATCCGCAAATTTGAAGGGCAAAGTGAGTATCCCCCCACCCCACCAACCAACCCCGGCCCCGCTCCCCCTGCCGCTGCGGGTGGCCCCCCCCAACTTCGGGGCATAAACGGGGAGCAAAGTGGGGGGGGGGGGGGACGACGACACGACACAGGCGGGAGGGCAGAGAGGAGCCACCCGTGGGGTGTCCCCGGGGAAATGGAGGCACCCCTGTGACCTCCCGGGGTGGGGGGAGAGGGGTGGGCGACAGCCAGGCAGTGTCCCCGAGGGTATTTATAGACAGGGCGACACAAAGGGGACGAGCGGTCCCAGCCCGCTTGTTTCCCCGGGGACTGGAGACGCCGCAGCCCCCCGCAATCCTCGGGCTGGGAGGGGGTCCCGGGGGTGGCGGGGAGGGGGTCCCGGCTGGCAAGGCTGGGCGGAGGGGTGGCAGAGGGGTGCACGGCAGCGCAGACGGGGCTCGCAGCCTGTTTGCCTTCAACTCCGCGCTGCCGGAGCCAGCCGTCCCTGCTGAAATGTTGCCATTTGCTGGTGCTCCGAGTAATCCCTTCGCATGAATTTTTGGGGGCTGGTTTTCGTGGCAAAAATCTAGCGAAGAGTTTGTGTGCATCGGGGAGTGCCGGGTGGGGGTCGTGGGGAGGGGGCGGCGGGGGCTCCACTGTCTGGGTACCCCGATGGGGCTGGAACCCCCCGAGGCAGGCGGGGAGGGGAGAGGGGGACTGGGGGACTGGGGTCCCCTCCAAAGCTGTGCTCGGGCTCTGCCGCGGGGTGCTGGGGCTGCGCACCCCCCCCGCCAGGGTTTTTTCCTCGGTGTCTGAGTTTGCCGGGTGGGCAAACGTCCCTGGCTCTGCCACCCCTGCCAGAGCTGCGCTGCCTGCTCTGGCCCTGAGTGACGTGACCCTGGGGACGGAAAGCGAGAAAAACTGTCCCTGGTTCCTATCAGTCCCCGCTGGGAAGCGGCGGCTGGGGAGCAGCAGGGGCAGGCGGCGAGTCGTGCCAGCGGGGGAGCAGCCAGGGCCCCTTGTCCCTGCCCCTCTCCCTGCCCCTGCGCTGCCAGACATGTCGGGCACCAGCTGGGTCCTGCCAAAACATCGCCCCGGGCTCCCCCGCGGCAGCTTCGTGGTGTGACGGGTGTTAGGAGACACCAAACCAGCCCTGCCCCCAATCTCCATCACCCCTGTCACCGCGCTGTCACTGGCAGCACATCCTCCCCTGCCCGTGGGTGCCTTCACCCCCTCCTGCAGCTCCCATGGGTGCAGCTGCACCCGGTGAATCCCTCCTGGAGCTGGAGAGGCCCAAGGCTTCCCTCCCAGCACCCCGGTACCCTGGGGGCGTGGGCCAATCTGCAGGTGAGGGCAGAGCAGAAAGCAAATCTGGGGTGAAAAATCCCCCCATGGAGACAGGGCTCTGCAGCTCCTTCCCACCCCAGCCTTGGTCACATCCCCTGCGCTCAGAGCAGCTTGTGCCGGCGTCCTGCCAGCCCCCTAAATCCTGTCCTGCGTCACCCCCGCCTGGATCCTGCCTGGATCCTGCCTGGATCCTGCCTGGATCTGGCCCATGAGGCTGGCAGTGGATGGGGAAACATTCCTTGCAGGTGGGGAGCACAGCCCAGGAGCTGGGGCTTCAGGGGAATGTCCCGTCCTTGTGCCACCTTCCAGCTGGCAGAGAGATTTGGATAGAGAAGGACTGGGAAGAAGGGATGGAGAAACATTTGGCTGTGGTGGCTTGTGCTGTTTGCAGGACCAGCGACAGGGAGAGGGAAGGTGCTGGGGTGGGAGCCCCCCCGAAAGGGTCTCCACGGGCTGTCACAGGGTGGGATGAAGCAGGAGACCTCAGTGCATCATTCCTGGGGGTCACTGATTTTACCGGGAGGCATCCTTCAGAGCTGGGGCTCTGCAGGTGACATGAGGGAGAGCCCTGATGTGCTGGGGAGGGGTCTCCCCACCCCAGTGGGTCCCAGCACCAGGTGCTGCAGCCATGAGGAGGTTTCTCCTGCGTTTGGGTGAAATTCCCGGCGAGGCCGGAGCGCAGCGGGGCTCTGGAACATGCAGGCTGCAGATGCCATTCCTGGGTAATCCAGGAGATTAATTGGGGTCTGGGCTGGGAGGCAGCCTCCAAATGGACCCTCTGCTCTGACTTGCCTCTGGTTCCAGCCTGGAGCTGATGCCAAACGCTGAGGGAGATGCTGCAGCGGGGGGAGGAGATGGCATCTGTCACATCAGCATCCGCATCCCCTGTCACATCCCAGCAAATGTGTCCCAGAGAGGGTCCTCCTCAGCCCAGCACCCCCTGATCTCCTTGGAAAAAAATACAAAAATCAAGACTCTAGGCTGGGTTTCCCCCAGGATAAGGACAGAAGCGGCTCTGTGTCCTGGTCTGGTTGTCCGTCTAGGCTGGATGAGGTGGGCTGGGCAGTGCTGACCACACTGCAGCCTGGGAGCGAGTCCAGCCCCAGCTCAGCCTGGGTGGCTGCAGCACCAGGAGGGGATGGGGCACACCACTCCCTGCCTCAGTTTCCCCTTTCATCCACCTGAGCCCTTTCCTTCCTGAGCATAAGGGCCACGCAGCCCAGCAGGCGCAATTATCCTATAAACCATCAGGAGAATCATTAGTGTGACAGGTTTCACCCAGCTTCCCATGAGCCAAGCCTCACACTCACCCTCCCCTCACCCCTTGCCTGACTTCAGTCAAATCTGAGCAAGGGTGGGAAGTCTCTGAGATAACTCAGGTCCCTGATAAGCTCCTGGGAAAGGCCAGATGCTGAAGCTCTTCCCTCTGCCTGCAGTGCTGGGCTGGGACACTTTGTCCATGTGTGACACAGCAGTGAGTCCCCACATGCCAGTGGTGGGACATAGTGGCTGTGTGAGTTGGCCCAGCCCAGCAAAAACTGCCTCTGGGTCTCCCTGTCCCCACGGTCACCACATCACATGAAATTTGGAGGATTCTCTCCCTCTGAAGAGCATGGCAGCACCCAGGGTAGCACCAGCCATTCTCCCCCCAAACCTCTCACCGGTGTCCCCAGGGAGCCCATCCCTGCTCAAGCCCCACAGTGGAGAGCATCAAAAAACCCAAGCACCCCCCACCTGCCCAGGCTGCCCCCCTGTCCCTGCAGGTCCCCACCACCCTCCCTCCTAAGCCTGGTGCCCTCCTGCCTCCCTGCAGACCGCAAGTTCCTCATCGCCAACGCGCAGATGGAGAACTGCGCCATCATCTACTGCAACGACGGCTTCTGTGAGATGTTTGGCTACTCCCGCATGGAGGTGATGCAGAGACCCTGCACCTGTGACTTCCTCACTGGCCCCGACACCACCAAGAGCTCCATTGCCCAGCTCACCCAGGCCCTGCTGGGCACTGAAGAGTGCAAGCTGGAGATCCTCTACTACCGCAAAGACAGTAAGAACAGCTTTTGGGGGTGATCCGGGGGTGGGAGGAGTCACCTGCCTGGGATTTGGGTTGTCTGAAGTGGGTGGTGGCAGATGAAGGGGATCTGATGCTACCAGGGCATTGGGATTGCACCCAGACCTGGGGTTTTGCCAAGGGTGAGTCCATGGTGGCTCCTGGCAGGATGAAGCCATCTCTGCTGTGATGGGGCACTGGAAGTGTTGGGACCTTGAGCAATGGAAGTTGCTGCTGCAGAAAGTTTAGGTTGTTCAGCCTGGAGAAGAGAAGGCTCTGGGGAGACCTTAGAGTGGCCTTTCAGTACTTGAAGGGTCTCCAGGAAAGCTGGGGAGGGACTTTCTATAAAGGCAAGGAGTGATAGGATGAGGGGGAAAGGCTTCAAACTGGAAGAGGGAGATTTAGGTGAGACTTTAGGAAGAAATTCTTTAGCATGAGGGTGATGAGACATTGGAACAGGGTGCCCAGGTTGCCTTCAAGGGCAGGTTGGATGGGGCTTGGAGCAACCTGGTCCGGTGGGAGGTGTCCCTGCCCACGCAGGGGGTGGGACTGGATGATCTTTAAGGTCCTTTCCATCCCAAATCAGCCTGGAATGGTATGATTATTTGGGAACTGGACCCTTGGTGATGGCTCAGAGCTCCGGCACCAAGCAGTGGCATCGTTCACAGGGTCCCTACATCAGGAATGAGGATCCCATGTGAAGCCCATGGAGAAGCTGGCTTGAGATACAGGTTTCCCAGTCTGTGCTCCAAGATGGGGCTGAGACAGATCCCCCCTGGCTCTGCCAAAAGCGGGTGCAGGCAGCAGCCTTGGAGCTGCCTTTCCAGCGAGCAGGATGCGGCTGGAGATGCACAGATGGAATTACGTTAAGATGAAAATGAAGCTTTGATGGAAAATACTGGTGATTAGTTCTAATACTGCAGGAAGTTAAATAAATATTTAGCCCTTGATGCTGCAAACCAGCAGCAGCCAAGGCTGCAGAGGTGGGGGGGGAAAGCCGAGCTGGTGCTTGCTAGAGGTTACAAATATGAAGTGTTTCCTTTTTACAACCTGTGGGGCTTTTTGAGATGATATTGACAGGGCTGGGCCTGAGCACGGGGCTCTACCCTGAGCACGGGGCTCTACCCTGATGCCAGCAGCAGGAGGGAGGAGAAACAACTGGAAGCAAAGGGAAGGAGAAGGCAGGAGTCCTGGCTGCCAGCCCAGCACCCTATCTCCAGGGCTGGGACCTGGGTGTCCTGGCCTCCCTCCCAGACCCTATCTCCTGGGCTGGCATCCCAGTGCCAGCGTGTTGCCCCCAGGAATTATCCACTGGCAGCACCACTGGGTGTTAACTGCACAGTTAACCCGGCAGGACCAGGCCCTGCCTGCTGGCAGGATTGGACCACTCACCAAACATATTTCCAGTGATTTTCCTCCTGATGGGCACAATCGGGGCTTTTTCCCCCTGGGGCTGGTCCTGGGTGCAGCAGGGCTGGGCAGTGGGGCTGGGAGAGCCCCCTTTGGCTGCAGAGCCCTGGCTGGAGCCCAGCACAGCCCGGGAGACACGAGGGGAAGCAGGCACAGGCTGTCCTGCTGTCCCCTGCTCCCATCCCACCGCCAACGCGTGGCCGTGGCAAGGACAGCCTGTGCAGCCCTGTTCCCCTCCCCTGGGAGAATTTCCCCATGTCCATCCCTGGGGGGAACTGCTCAGCTGGGAACCCCAGCCAGCACCACCTTCCCTGCTTCGAAGCGTTCCCGCCAGGCTCACGGGATCCCTGCTCTTCCTCCAGGCCATGGGAAACCCTCAGCACAGCTCTGAGATGCTTTCTTCTCTCTTTTTTTTTATTAAAAATATTTTTTTTAAAAAAAAGGAAGAAAAAGAAAAAAAGAAAAGCCCAGACACAAGCCCTTCATGTCTATTTTTAAAACCCAGCCCCACCAACAATATGCTTTCCAATTGTTTCCCCCCAGCACTCAGCCTGTGACTGCTCAGCCCATTATAAATGGGTCTTATCGGCAAAGAAAAGGCCTTTGCATTATAGGGAGCTGCTGCTTAATTAGCCAGTGGAGGCTCCAAACCTGCCTGTCCTCCTTTTCATACCAGCAGCACCAACTCCAGCCTCAAGCTGCTGTTTATGACTGCGGTACTCCCGGCTCTGCGGCTCGTGGGGTCGTTTCCTCTCTTTCCTGGTTGCCAGAGACAAGATTATAGCCCCAAAATCTGCCTGTCGGAGCCTCCCCGCAACAGGGCCAGGATGGGATGGATGGAGGTGGGGGGATGGATGGAGTTATGTGGGGAGGGGGCACCCATGGGTATCCAGGCAGGGTGCTGTAGGATGGGGTGTGTGTCCCTGGGGACAGCCTGGCTGCTCAGTCCTTACCCAACACCCACCCTGTCACTATTTCATTATAAATTGAGAAGTGGGTGCCAGCAACCAGCCCAGCTCCAGGCAGCCAAAACAGAGCCAAGAACCTGATCCCAGTGGGGAAAATGGGACCAGCCCAGCAAGGGCAGTTGTTCCTCCTGGCCACGGTAGCCCCAAAAAGACCTTGGGAAAAGGGGAGAGCCCGGTCACGGTGTGTGTGGGCTCTAATCTCCTGCTCAAAGCCTGGAGATCAGTGAAAAGTTCATTCCCTCACAAGATGCTGCCCAGCTGGGGCTGCCCCGACCAGGGGGGTCACCACAGGATCAGCTCCACAGCCACCAACCCCGCTGTCCGGGCGTGTGCCAGGTCCCCTCCAGCCTGGAATCCCCTGGGGATGGCGCTGAGGGGCTGGTGGGGCTGAGCTGCATCCAGGATTGGGGCTGTTCCTCCCCGGGGGTGATGTGCTTGGTGGTGAATCCAGCAGCAGGAGCCCCAGGGGGGCTGGCAAGGGGCCGGTGGCCGCGGGTGCCCGGGGCTGGCACAGCCCGGGCAGCAGCAGCAGCAGCAGCAGCAGCAGCAGCAGCAGCAGCAGCAGCAGCAGCTGGCAGAGCCCTCTCCATCCACAGGAACGTGATGCTGGTGAATAGGAAGGGGGGGACACAGAGCCAAGACAGCCAGAGCTACTGGAGGGGCAGCCCCAACACCCTCTGCCCCTGTCCCCTCCCCGGGCAGAGCCCCCAGCTGGGCCCTTCCAGCAGGACCAGTTTGTGCCAGTCCCCTGAGGCCAGGGATTGGGGATTAGGGACCAGGATCGGTCCAGCAAATTGGTTACACTGGTGCCATAAACTGGGATTTTCCCCTGGGGGCTCTGGGATGAGAGGGGGGGATCACAGAGTGATTGGGGCACCCGGTGTCACCCAGGATGTCCCCTGGCAGTTCCCCATGGGGTGGCTGAGCAGGCAGCTGCCTGGAGGGCTGGTGGCCAGGCAAGCATGACTTGTGGGGTGTCACTGCTCCTGGTGGGGCAGGGGGGCTCATGTGACATGTCCCCTCTGTCCCTAGGCTGGGTCACACCCATGGCACAGCCATCACCTCTCCAGAGGCTGCTGTCAGGAAGCCCTGGCTAAGGCAGGTGAGGATGGATCCAGCCAAGGTTCCTCTGAAGGGCTTTATAAGCAGCAACGTGTGACGTGCCCGATGGACTCACTGGAAGCAGGAGGGCAAATCCTGTTGAGGGTGCTGGATCCTGGACCCACTGGGGCTGGGGGCCAGTGCTGGCAGCCCCTGGAATCCTGTGCCACTGTCCTGAAGGATGGACAAGGCAGGACGGAGGGGACCTCCTGGGTGCTGGAGGAGCAGGAGGCACAGCCAGCTGACAAAACCCCAACCCCAGCTTGAGCCATTTGTTTTTACAAAAACATGGGATTTAAGCCAAACCAGGGCTTTGAGCTCCTTTAAGGGTTGGACTTGGCAGAGCCAGGCTGTGACCTCGGGAAGGGGACAGAGACCATGGCCTGACTTCAGATGGGGACTTCTAAACATGCCACCTCGCAATGACAAATGCTTTGGTCACAGAGCTCCTACACCTCAGGGCTTATTCTGCCATCCCAGCCTGGCTGCACTGCAGCTCCAGCCACCCCTGCCCTGGCTCTGCCCCAGGGACTGTGCCATCAGGATACAAACCTGGAATAGACACCTTTTCCATCATCTGCTGCTCCTTAGATCCTTTGTGCTCGGACGAGATGACCCACGAATGAAGGGCCAGGCCCAGAGCATCCACAGCACCCTCATGGATCCTTCCCAGGAGCCCTTTTCCTTAAATCCCTGCCCTGGCAGAACCCCCCAATTCCCACCCCAAACCCTCCATCCCCATTCTCACCAGCTGCTGCATCCCCAGTGGGATGTGCTATAGGGACAGGGCCTTTGGGGTGACCAGACAGCCCCAGGAAACACCACCAGCCCCGGGCTAAACTGGATTAATTCCTGTGGCCAACAGGAATTTAGTGAGAGAAAGATCCTGGGCCTGGATGTGGCCACTTGCTTCCCTTGCTGCAGGTTAAGCTGCATTTTGCCAACCCCTTGTGCTCCTTTTGGCTCCTGGGGATCAGGGAATCCTTCCACCTACCCCCCAAAGCATCCTGCTGGGCTCACAGGCATCCTTCCTGCAGCCACATTGTTCGTGGGTTCCCTCAGCTGCCTGAGGCTCCTGGATTCCCCCCCTCTGCAGCTGCTTCCCACTGGAGAGCTCCCCGGGAGGGGCAGGAATCCCTATCCCTGCTCTTCATCACCCCGTCCCCTCCGTCCCGCTGCCGTTACTTAATAAGGTCATTTCAGCAGTTCAGGGGGTGCTGCAAGGAGGGGTTTTGGCAATCTGGTGTCACAGCAAGTCTCTTTCCCCCCGATGCCCAGCTCAGGGCTGATGCAGACCCCTCAGCACCATCCCCTCCCCGTGTAAGGGGATGCAGACCCAGGTGTGGGGGCTCCCCAGCCCCCACCTCTCACCCCAGACCCCAAGGGGGACCCCATCTCCCACCACCTCAGCCCCCACCTCTCACCCCAGACCCCAAGGGGGACCCCATCTCCCACCACCTCAGCCCCCACCTCCATCATTTTCCATCCAGCCTCAAGGATCTGCTGTGGGGCCTCCCAGCAATCTGCGTTTCCCTTTGAAGTTCCTGCCACACCCTGACACTGATTTATCCCTGGACAGGAACAGGGCTCAGCTCTCCCAAGCATCTCCCCAGCAGGGCCAGGCAGCCCCAGAACACAGCTCCATCTCCATCCCTGTCCCCCCTGTGCCCTTCCCAGCCCCTCTGCTCTTCTCCGTTATATAAAACCACCATAGATTTTAGCCACTCTGCCATGAGACCCTGCAGATTAAATCTCCCTGCTGGGGGGGAGGGAGGGGCTCCATAAGAGCTCGGAGGGGAGATTAATAGCTTGATTTTTTTAATATTCATAGCAATACTGGTTTGTGTCCATCTCTCAGAAACCCCCGTGTCCTGTTGATTAGTTTAATACTGATAATAGCAACAAGTGCATTAACCACCAGCAGCCACGGAGGATAAGAGGGCTGGGGGGGAAGGGCCCCCAACGATGACATTTTTTAATGTTTTTAAGTGCTGGCTTTTATCAAGGTCAGAAAACAAGATGAGTTGGAAAGCACAAACCTCCCAGCCTGGGGGAGGTGGGCTGGGTGCTGGGAAGATCAATCCCAGCCCAGGGTTTTGGGGAACAAGGTGGTTTTCCCAACCCACCCACATCCATCACGTTGGGACCCTCCAGAACAGTCTCCATGTCCCATCCCTCCTGCTGAGCCTTCCTATAGCCCCCCCAGGCTGGGGGGGTCACCCAGCAGGTTGTGAATGTCCCCAGGGCTCCTCCAGGAGATCATTTGGTGGCTGGATAAAATTAGATGGATGGAGACAGATTAGCTGAACAGCTGAAGGGAAGAGACAGGCAGATGGATGGGGACAGTCGATCAGGGAAGGAGGGTGGGAGCACAGGGCTGGGGTCCCTCCTGAGGCCAGCTCAGCCCACCAGCACTGGAACAGGTCTGGAGTGCCTGGTTTTTTTGGGGGGTGACATTTAGGAGGTTCAGCAGTTGCAGAGTCCAGGCTGGTTTGCTACAGGGAAAGGGAGTCAGGGCACAAGGTACCAGGGCTCTCCCAGCTGCAGCCTCTGCACAGAGCTGGGGGTACCCCAAAACACAGCTGACACCCCACAGTACAGCTGCCCAGAGACCCCAAACCCTGGGGGGATGCTCTGTCTTTGGGTCAGGCTGAGGGGAACCCACTGCTCCTACCCAGCTCCATCCTGGGTGCTCCATCATCCTCTTGACACCAGCCATGCCATGGGGCACGGGCTCCAAGCTCTCAGCACAGGACTGTGCCTGGCAGGGCCACTTGATTTTTTGGGGGGGGCTTCCCCTGGGATCAGCATCAGGGCTCACAGCAGCCCCAGCCCCAGCCCCGGCTGCTCAGGCTCAGCACCTCCCAGAGTTGCAGCATCAAACCAGACACCAGCTGCCTCCCAAACCCAGCCCCAGTCTCCTTCCAGCTGCTCCTTATATCTCTCCAACTGGATGTAACTGGGCCCAGTTTTCAGCTGTTCAGCATCAGCCTGGGATTAACCCTGTCCATGCCACACCAGGCCTGCTAGGAACGGCCCCCATGGGGAGAAGAGCCCAGAGGCCACCCTCTCCCACCACCCCCCAGAGCTTAGGAAGGAAAAGGGAAGGGATTCAGCAGGGCAGGGCACATGCACCAGGATCAGGACATCTGGATCAGAATTCCCAGTCCAGGGAAGGAAGCATGGAGTTGCTGGCTGCCCATGGCAATGAACCCTGCTAGGCTGCAGGACCTCGGGAAGTTGGTCATGCTTCAAAATCACCTGTGAGGGGGGGCGGGGGTAGGGAAAACAACCCTCATTTTATAACACACCAAAGGAGAAAGCACCTGGTGCTGCCAGCTGAGAAGGCACAGCCCCTGCACACACCATCAGCACCCACAGAGCTGCAGCATCCCAGGGGTGGCACCGGATCATCCTGCCAGGCACGTGCCTCCTGAGGACTCCTGCCTCACTTGGCATCACCCCAAGGACACCTCTTGCCTCTCAGATCCCATAAGATCCTGCCAAAGGGAGGGAAAAGGAGCTCACTTCTCCCCGTCCCCTCTGCCTCCACGCACAAGCAGCCCACAACGTGCCCGTGCATCCCTTCAAAGCCTCCTTGTCCACTGAAAATCCCTCCCCTGCCTCCTCCCCAGCTCATGAGTTTAAGTGGATTTCCTCTCCCTGTGGTGAACAACAATGAAATAAAGACAGAAAGAAGGGAATAATCCCCGGCTGCCGGGCCCTTTAAATGGATTTCACCGTATCCATTTCTCCCCCGTTCCTGTGCGTGTGTGTGTCTGTGTGTGTGCACATCCCTGACGTCAGGGCAGATTTTGAAGTTGCCCGATGCTGGCCATCTGCTCCTGATTATGGGAGGCCCTGAGCTCCTTAAAATTACATGTGGAAAGGCTGACATCCCCTTCCCGGCCGTGGGGAGAGCGGGAGAGCGTCGGATCGCGTTGGCAGCAGCACATCCCTGCCAGACCCACTAAGCCCTGGTCATCAGAGCCTGGGGGAATGGGGAGGTCAGGGATCCACACCTGGCAGAAGCCACCATGGAAGGAGCTTGGTCCATTCTGTCTGGCCAGAAAGTGGTATCCATGGTTGCTCCATCATTTCTGGGAGTTTTGGAGTAGGAGTCCAGGGAGGGTCCAAGGTTGTGGCTTGGGGGGGGGTGTCTTCTCCCACCTATGCCAAAGCAACAGGAGACAGGTCAAGGAAGGGCCAAGCAGTGGTTGTACCTTGGGGTAGGGTTTTTTAAGGATTTTAGGAGGAATGAAGCCAGCAAGGGAGGTGGGAACCCCCTCTATCCTCCATTGGCTGCTTTGGGAAAGGTCTGTAGGTAGTTTTGGGAGCCCTGAATTGCAAACAGCCAGCACATGGGGTCAAGCTGGCATCAAACAGGCAAATCCACACAGCCTCATGCCCTGTGGTCATGCCTGGGATCCTCCCCACAGCCCCCCTTGCTCCCAGGACACAGAGCCAGTCCTTGTTCCCCCCGTGCCTCAGTTTCCCCATGACAGGAGTAAGATGAGCCTGCTTCTGAGCACTCCATGCCAGACCCTGTAAGAGATGTCCCTGGGGACCATCACACCAAATCCACCATGTCCTGGGACTAGGAGGAACACGTGGTCAGACTCACCCCTATTGTCCCCATCCAGGACACGAGGTGGCTGGAGTCAGTCCCCAAAACCTGCCTGGCAATTGCAAGCCAATTAGCTATGACATGATTACAAGCAGCATGCTTAATGAGGTTAAACCACTACCTGGGCATTCTGAGTTCTTAATCACCTACTCTTTAATTGCTGCTCTGAAGCACATTAGTATAAGTGACTGTGACAAAAGAGGCAAGATGCAACCGGTGTGAGCTGGGACACTGCAGAGATACAGCCCTTCCCCAGGGCTTGGATCAGCTTCCAAATCCTGCAGTTCCCCATCAGCAGGCCTTAAAAAAATCCTTTCATGCCAAAAATGTTTTGTGCTGGGGGGTGGGAAGGGTGGGGAGGTGTGTGTGTGTCCCCCCTCAGCCTGTCTCTGCTCGCAGCCTCGTGTTTCCGGTGCCTGGTGGACGTGGTGCCGGTGAAGAATGAGGATGGAGTTGTCATCATGTTCATCCTCAACTTCGAGGACCTGGCCCAGCTGATGGCCAAGAGGGGCAGCCGGAGCCTGCACCGGCGGCTGTCGCAGAGCTGGCGTGGAGGTGAGTGTCCCCAGGGCTGGTGGGGATGGATGGGAAGGCAACCAGCACCCTCGGGGCTGTCCCCGTCCCGTGGTTTTCTGCCGGGGAGGTTGTGGAGGCTGAAGGTGGCAGCAGGGCAGGATTCTGCGCCCTGGGGCTGAGCCCCACAGGGTGCCCAGGAGCAGAGGTTTGTGCTCCTGCACACCCGCAGCTCTGCTGGCTTGGGGACTGATCTGGCCAAGCACCATCCAGGTGGGAAAAGGGCTCGTGTCCAGACCTGCCTGCACATCCCTCCTGAACCCCCAGCGTCCAGGGGACAGGGATGGGGACTGACCCCCCTGGGATGGGACATTCTTAAGGTGAGGGCATCTCGAGGCCAGTGGAGCCATCAAGCCCCTCCACACCTCCCAGATTTAATGCTGGGAGGTTTTTCCAACAGCACTTTTGGCCCCTCCTGCCTGGCTGCACCACCATCTTGGCCGGGGCAGGAGGTGCTGGTAGGGGGCAGGACCCATTTGTGGGGTCACCAGGAGGACCAGGGGATAACCAGTGTCACCACCAGCAGGGCTGTGCTATGGGGACATCACCTCAGGAGAATGTCACAAGGAGGGTTGTGCTGGGGTGGCTCTGAGCCTGCCCCAGCTTTGGGCTGATCCCCACTGTCCTGGGCTCATCCCGGGGTTTTGTGGGGCTTTGGGAAGCAGTGGGAAATTCAAACTCCCTTTTTTGGGAAGGTTGGATCAAAGGGGAGCCATGCTGAGGCTCTCAAGGGGATGTGGATCCCCAGGGATGCAGATGTTAGTCCTGCCCTCGGTTTGAAGAGTTGTAGCTCCTGAATATCCTCCTGTTACACACTCCTTGGTGCCACTCACCTGTATTTGAGGCAGGGAGATAATCCTACATCTGTCTCCATGGAAACACTCCCTGGGGATGTGGGTCACTCTAAGGAACCTTTGGGCAAGGCTCACAGTAAAGCTGTGGGAGCAGCCCTGGGTCTGTCCCGATGTGGGGTGGGACAGCAGGACCGGGACCAGCTCCAGGGACAGGGCCACATCAGGGACCAACAGGGACTCTTAATGACCAATGGGGACCCTTAGGGACCAATGGGGGCCCTTAGGGACCGACGGGGACCCTCAGAGGGACTGACAGGGCCCCTTCACACGGCATTGCTGTGGTGACGTGAGTTTGGATTTGTTCACACTGGGTGCATCAACAGATCCCGGAGCCGTTGAGGTGTTTGTGTGTGTAGCAGCAGGTCCCAGGGGAGATGCTGTTTGTGGTGCTGGGGTTTGTGTCTCCTCAGGGCAGAGGAACACACAGGGGACCCAGGGACATATGTGTGGGACATATACACACCCTGTGCCTGTGTTCCTGTGGCTGTGAACAGTGAGACATATTTCTGATGTATTGCTGTAGTACCAGTTAACCTCCAGGCACAGGTTGCCCAGGACACCCCAAACACAGACCCCTCCACTCTCAGGATGTCCCAACACATGACACATCCCTACCCCATCCCTCCTCACCACAAGGTGCACGTTCAGCTGTGAAAGGCACCCAAATACCAAGGGGACCTGATGACTCTCTTGTACGCAAGAGAAACAAGCCCAAACTCAGGAACTGAAACTAAATTGACAACTTTTCTCTTTCTGATGAAAAAAAAAAAAGAAAGATGCGTCTTTATGAGCAGTTCTGGACTATAAAGAAATCTGAACTTTGCTTCTGGACCCCCCAGACAGGAAGGCCATGGAGCTGTTGGAGTGAGTCCAGAGTAGGCCACGGAGATGATCCAAGGGCTGGAGCAGCTCTGCTCTGGAGCCAGGCTGGGGGAGTTGGGGTGTTCAGCCTGGAGAAGAGAAGGCTCCAGGGAGACCTTAGAGCAGCTTCCAGTGCCTGAAGGGGCTCCAGGAAAGCTGGGGAGGGACTTGGGACAAGGGCAGGGAGGGATGGGATGAGGGGGATGGATGAAAACTGGAAGAGGGAGATTGAGGTGAGACATGAGGAGGGAATTCTTGAGTGTGAGGGTGGTGAGACCCTGGCCCAGGTTGCTCAGGGAAGCTGTGGCTGCCCCATCCCTGGCAGTGTTGAAGGGCAGGTTGGATGGGGCTTGGAGCAACCTGGGCTGGTGGGAGGTGTCCCTGCCCATGCAGGGGGTTGGAACTGGTTGGAATCTTTAAGGTCCCTTCCAACTCAAACCATTCCATGATTCTATGGTTTCCTGCCTGGTGGATACTGTGCATCCCAAGGAGCATTGCTCGATGTTCCCACTCCAGCGCCGGGGAGCGTGGAGCAGCTGGAGCTGCTGGCACCAGCCCAGGTCTCGTGCGTGTTTTCTGTCTCAATCTTTAACTCCACGGCCGTGGGCAGCTGCAGGGCCTGGTCCTTGGCTCACTGGTGTGCAGAGGAAGGCAACTGCTTTTCTTCTTCCAGCACTAGAAGAGGACGAGTGACTTTGTACAGGGTGTCACGACCAGGGGCAGTGGGTCCCGCTGTGGGCACTGCTGGTTCCTCCCCACCTCTGGCCCCTTCCTCTCCTCAACCCCTTCCCAGCTCCTTGCAGCCCCAGCTGCCCTTGCCTCAGTCCCAGGCTCTGTCAAGGTGGTTTCCTGGTCCCTTGGGATGACAGCAAGGGATCCCCCTCTTCAATCCAGTGCCCCCCACCTAAAATCCAGAAGAGCTCCAGGGACAAAATTGCCACAACCACTTTTTTTCATGCTTTGCTAACTTGCCATCTCTTGAGTGGTTTGGTTTTTTTTTCCCCCCTGAGTCCCACCAAGGAGATTTAGAGGCTCGATTTCCTCCAGCTCCCAATCCCTTAAGTGGCTTGAAGTTCTTTAACCAGCTTGGGGATGCTCTGCACCTTGCCTGTCTTGCATCCATGGTCATCAGGGACTCTCCTCCCTTCCCAGTGGTGCCTTCTGCCCAGGTCAGGGTTTGCCTTGAGCCGCGATGGCGCGGGAGCAGCCAGCGTGTTGGAGGAGGAAGAGCCACACAGCAGCCACGTCCCCCAGAGCCACCAAAAATTCTCTGTAGCCTCTTCCCCTGCCACCGCCCCCCTCGCCCCAGCCGTCACGTGCAGCTAGGTTACATCTGTCTCTCTTGTGTTTTGTTTTGTCTTTTTTTTTGTTTGTTTGTTTTTTTTAACAAGGTGAAGGTAGGAGTTTGAAGTTTAGTCTCCCGTCCCTGCGGCGACTCAAAACCCAGCGGAAATCTCTGCCCACCAGTGAGTTTGATGGAGTAGCCATTGACTATGGAAAGGTAACCGCAGCCTTTGTCTGATGTCAGCCCGTGCCTCAGGCCAGGTCCTGGTGCTCTTCCTCTGCTCTTCCCATCCCGCTCCCCCTCGGCTGCTGTGGCTTGGGCCGTATCCGGCGGGAAAGGCTCCGGCGCTGGGTCCGCGCTGGGCACTGGCCCCGGCGAGGGCTGGTGGTGAGCGGTGGTGCTTTGGTGGCATGGGACAGAGCTAGATGGTGCTGCTCCACAGGGACCTCCCAGGGCTGGCCAGGGGAGCGGGAGATGCGCCGGAGCTGGGAGGAAGGTCTGGCTCCGTAGCGCAAGTTGTCTGGATGGTGGAGCTCCAGGGAGTTGTCTCCGTGAAGGGGACTTGCTGGTGACTGCAGGATGCTGAAGCAGGTCTGGTCTGAGCAGGGACTGGCAGGGAGTTGCAGGCAGACCTCGAATGGGCACGTTCCCCACGTTATCCTGGCAAGGGACGGGCAGTGCAGGCAGCTCTGGCTCGGTCCTTCCGCCAAGCTCTGCTGTCCATGGTGGAGGGCGAGGCGGTCATTGCTGACACAGCAAGATTGTAAAGGTGTTGGTGGGACCTCTTTAGAGACTGCTTGGTCTTGGTGGCTTCTTGACTCTCAAAAGTGCTCAAGGTACCTCCGGGCAAAGACGTGTTGGTTTCTGAAAGGCTGCAGCTTGAGGCACGGGGCTGTGGGCCCGAGGCTTTTGCTCTGCTAACGCATCCCCAGGCGCCAGGTTCTCGCTCTGCCGCGTGTGTCCGCACAGCCTGGGTGAAGCTGCTCCCCAAAATTACAGATACCATGAGGTGAAAGGTGCCTGTCTTCTCAGAGGTTGTGCTTATGGCAAGTGGAAGACATCTGTAGCATTATCAGATGTCTGGGGCTGTCCCTCGCACAGACACCAGCGCTGCTGAAGGCTCTGGGTACCCCCAGGTGCAGCTGCATGGGGCACTGCAGTGTTGCAGTTGTACACACGTGGAGGGTGTGCATTGAGGACAACCTGATGACCCACCACTTTGGTGGAGCCTGGTCCAAGTCAGGGCAGCTCAGCAGATGGCAACCCCATCCTAAAACCTGCAATAAGATCCTTAGGGATGGTGAGAAGTATCACAACGTGCCTTGGACACAGACACAGAAGCCCAATCCCTCCCATAGGTGTGACTGGTCTGGGTATAGACCCATAGGTTCCTGCCCCCCATTGCAGAAGCCGTTAAAGGCTGAAAACTCTATAGGTCTCCAGGGAAAAATGTTTAGCAACAGCCAAGGGGTGATGTAGGAGAGGGAGGATCACACATAGCCCAGCAGCTCCTCCAGTTCTTCCTAGTGCAGAGCACATCATCTCCCAGAGACACCAGCACAGGGTCCCTGGTCACCGACCCTTGGTGGTGGCCTGAGCTCTTGCAGTGGGTGAGGGAAGGGCAGGTCCAGCAGTGGGACACAGGGACACCCTGGAGAAGAGCAAGGCAGGTACTCCAAGGAAGCCAATCCCCAGGCTCTCCTCTTCTCCTCTTGCTCTGGCTTGCTTCCCAGCTGCTCAGCATCGCCTTGCAAACCACCCCGCAGCCCCCCAGCCTGCAGCAGGAGCTGGCAGGAGGTAGGAGCTGCCAAGTCCTCCAGGTCCAGGTCCCAGCCGGAGGTGACCTCAGGAACCGCAGCGCTTCCCAGCCCCTCTGCCCCTCCTCTAACCTCCCCCGGCTCCCTCTCCTTCCCCCCCAGCCCGCGAGGGCTCCTTCTAATAAAACGCTTTCTCCCGGCTGTCTTAAAGCCTGGTGGTGACTCCCTGATTTTGAGGGACTTGAAGACATCGTCCAAGGAGAACTGTGTGCAGTCAGAGATCGAATCCCTCCTGGAAAAGGAGCGGAGGCCGAGCCTGGAGGCCGACCCCACCCTACAACACTCGTCCCCGAAACAAGAGCCTCCCTCGCTGGGCCCACGAGGGTCGTTCTCTGCCTGGGGTTTCTTTCGGTCTCGCCCCGGGGGCAGCTTCCACAGCCTCCGCAGGGTCTCCTCCTTGGACAACTTTGAGGCTGCGAGGTCTGAGTTCCAGAGAAAATTCAGGGAAAGGAGGGCAAACTCAGGTAGGGGAATAACCCCGGAGGTGTCGGTCCTACTGCGGGAGCCACGGTCCTGGGCGACGGCCCCGGCGTGGCTCGGGGGGGAGGTCTCTTACCCTGCACTGCTTTTCCCTTTGCAAAGTGGAGATAAGCTGAGGTCTTCTCCCCAAAACTTGCTGGTCTCCATGCGATTCCCTGTGTCGGCAGGTCCTGCTCTTTGGGTGGAGCCATCCGTGGTGTTGTGCACGAGGTGTGAGGTGGCGTGAGGTTGTGTTTGGCTGCCCCACATTGAGGGGTATCCTGATGCTGTCCCACCTCCCCAGGAGGGAGGGAAGGGGTCTGCAGGCGTGTGCGATATGAGCTGAGTCCATGTGTTGGAGGTGGATGAGGTATTGGCCAGGCCACTCTGTAGGGCTGGAGGAACCATATCTCCACCCTGGTGTTCGTGTCCAGACCTCTTGTTCTTGTGAGAGAGATGATGACAAATAAGACGGAGGTCAGGCAAGAGAAGCCTCAGGAACTGGGGATGGAGAGAGATCAGTCCGTGGTGTCTGGACAAAATGGGGTGAGGAATCCTGATCCTCAAAAAGTCACAGGTTATGGACCCTCATGGGGAGGACACAACGTTGGAGGAGGGAAGGGGAATGAGCAGGGAGGAGAAGGGTGGCAGCAGGATGGTTGGTGCTAACTTGGCGCCTTCACAATGTCTTCAGACACCTCCTGCTCGTGACACCTTTTGGGTCAATGTCAGAGTCCAAAGGACAGAAGGGGTAAAAACCTGAAAATACAACCCTGCCCTGCCTGCAGGAGGTAGAGAGGTCGGGACACACTGGTTATGGAGCTTGGGGATGTTCCTGAAGCCCTGGGTGTGGGTACATGCTCTCTTCCCTGACTGCACATTATCACAAGCCTGACCATGGAACTGACCACCTCTGGGGCTTCCTCCATGGTCCTGCACTGAGGTGACCCAGAGAGGCAGGTTCCCAAGTCCTCAGAGAAAACTGCTGGGATCCAGCCCCACTACAGCTCTTCTTCAAGAGAAAGCTCTGAGCTCCCTACATGGAGCCTGGGGATGCAGGATGCTTCCAAGTAGGGACATCATCCAGCTCCTGGCTGAGTTTGGTGGCCAAAAAACAAGACAGCAACTCAGGAGCTATGTGGGTCAGGCTGAAGCATGTAAGGGTGGAGAAGACCCACCTCCTCCTTCACCTGTTTTTACACCAGTTTTGGTATCTCTCCCTGGTGGGTCTCACTGGGGCTGGTCCCCAAACTGCCACAACCTTCAGGGGTATGAAAGAATATTGGGTCCCTCTGTATTTTAACAGCTGGTCTGAGCCCCCAGGGGAAGTTTAATGGTGAAAAGATGGGTGACATGCCTGAAAAGCAGCCCCCTCTCAGGCATATCAGGTTGGGCATCCCATGTCTGAGCCACCCCAAAGAAACCAAGGCAGATATTGGTACCTTCTGGTGGCACTTTGTGGAGGTCCCAAGGTCCTGAATATCCTACAGCAAGGTCAGGGCTCTGCAGATCGACTCATGCTCCCACTGCCCTTCTCAACGCTCCTCTCCATCCTCTTTCAGAGGCTTCCCACGTCAAACTCAACCCTCCAAACTCCACCTCGGACTCAGACCTCATGAAGTACAGGACCATCAGCCAGATCCCTCAGTTCACGCTCAACTTTGTGGAGTTCAACCTTGAGAAGCACCGCCCGGGCTCCACCACCGAGATCGAGATCATCGCACCCCACAAGGTGGTGGAGCGCACCCAGAACGTCACCGAGAAGGTCACACAGGTATGTGGGCAGTGGGAGGCCACCAAGGCAGGGGCAGGGTGGTGGTGCTGCCACCAGGATATGGCCACAGCCATTCCTGTGGCTTTTGAAGGAGAGGAGGAGAGAAGACAGTGACACCTGGAGTTTCCATCCAAGGGAATGCCAGCATCCCTGGGTTTGATTTTTACCTCTTCCTCTGAATGGTTGAAATGCTCTTCTCCCCCCAAAAAATGGTATTTCTGGTAATTTGTGGCTGGGGAACATCAGCATGAACTGCTCGTAGTGTCACAGTGGCCTTGAAGGGGACACAGACGTGAGCAGGTTTGTGTGTGCGTGTGGCTGCATTTGGGGGGGAGGCTCTGGCCACAGTTCCCTGCCCCCCCGATGCCAGGGATGGAGCCCCCAGGGATGGGATCCCCAGGCCCAGAGCATGGGTGGCCACCCCGAGGCCCACAGGATCTCCTGGGAGACAGCAGGTGGCACTGCACTGTCACCAACACGTGTGGCACTGCCCTGTCACACACACGTGTGTGCGCTGTCACCGTGAGGGACACACGGATGTCAGTGTGTGTGAGAGGTGCTGCTGTGTCCTTCAATCCCGAGCAAGGAGCTCTTGCCAGGGGGAAACTGAGGCACGGGAGGGGCAGGATGTACAAAATACAGCTAAGGGCACCTCCCACCACTGCCAGCAGCAGCTGAGGGTCAATTTAATGAAAACGCAGCCAACTGAGCCCAGAAAAACCTCTGGGCTTGTCAGTTTGTTCCATAAGAGAGGAATGCTTGGTGGGGTTTTCCTCCTGGATAGCAAGCAGCCCCTCTCCTCATCACAGGGGACACCCAAGGGACACCCACACCCTGGGGAGCACTGCTGTGTGCTGGGGTGACACTGGCACTGGCCACTCGATGCAGGGTCATTAGGTGGTGGTGGGGTGATGGGGTTGGAACTGATGGGTGGTGGCTGCAGGGCCCCGGGGTGCAGCTCTGGGACACCCACAGAGGTCAAGCTTCCCTTCACCTTAAATCTCCAGGCAGGATGGGGTGGGATAGGATGGACCAGGAAGGGACACAATAGGATGGACCTCTCCTCCCCACTACATCTCCCCGTGGCCTCAAGGGACCCAGGTGTCCTGCCTGTCCTCACCCTGATATCCCCTGTGCCTCCTGCCAAGCCCCAGCTCCCTGCTCCCGGCTGCTGAACAATCCCTGGGGGAGACAGAGGCAGCAGGAAGATGCCACTAACAGCTCTTAAAGTACCGGCTGGTGGGCACAGAGAGGCAGAGCCAGGCTGGTCAGGGTGGTCTGGCCCCTCAGCGAGCAGGCAGGGAGGGCAGGTCACAAGTGTAATGAATGTGCCAGGCTCAGCTGCAGCTCCAGGGCATGGCTGGAGGCACACAGGGATGCTGGGGGTCGGTGCCACCAGGCTGGGGTATCATCACATAAGTGGCACCTCTCCCAACCCCCCCAAACCACCCCGCGGGCAGCGGGTGGTGGTGAAGCCTGGCAGGATGGTGCTGGGGACAGGGCTGGGGGCTGAGCTGTGTCAGGACACGTGCTGGGATGGACAGTGGGTCAGTGCCTGCTTGCAGCCAGCACCGTGGGCCTGATCCTGCCCAGTCCCTTGTGCCTGAGGGTCTCCTGGTGGCTCTGGTGTGACCCCCCCTTGCCAGCACAGGGCAAGGGAGGAGGGAGGCGTGTGGCTGCTGGGCCCCGCAGGGCATGAGCCACAGCCTGGGGGAGCCAGGGCCATGGGAGCCTCCCCCAGTCACCCACAGCCTGCACACACCCTGCTCCCTGCTCCTCCTCCTCATTCTCCTTCTCCTTTCCGTGGCTTCCTTGCTGCCGACCACCCAGCACCCACAGCATGAGCCTGCACCATGAGCTGTAAGCCAGTAAGTGCAGGGGGAAGGGGCACCCAGCAGGGTCCCCACGGGGGGCACCCAGCACTGCCACCCACAGAGACTTCTGGGGCCACCCAAGGGTGCCACCTGCACCTGAAGGGCAGAGGGGGACAAGGCTGCAGCTGCTCCCTGGCTCTGCGTTGGTCTGGATGTGCTTTTGGGGGGTTGTTTCTTTTCCTTTTTCTGCCTCAAATCTTTGGGGTTGTGGGTTGTTATCAGTTCCTGCCTGGAGAGCAAGAGGGCTCGACCTGCTCTGGCTTCAGCTGCAATAACTGGGCACCAGGAGCAGGGACAAGGGGACAGGGCAGGTGTCCCAGTGAGGGGAGCAGCATTTGGGGGCTTAAATCCAGGACTGACCCCGTGGAGCTGCCCCCAGCCAGGCTGGCTAGGAGGGCAGCTGGGGAAACTGAGGCCCGGGAGAGGCAGGATGTACAAAATACATCTAAGGGCACCTGCCACCATTGCCAACAGGGTGGCAGCCTTGCTGGGTTTCCCAGACATAAGGTGTAGGAGCTTGGGGTCTTGCTGGACACGTCTGGGCTTTGGGCTCAAGCGTTTTACCGGCGTCACCTCGTCCCCTTCCCCGGGCTCCGGTCCCCGGGCCCAGCCGGTGCCTCGTTCCCCTTCCACAACGATCGCCCTCGGGTCACTTTTTCCAACCCCTCCCCTCTCCATCCACCCGCCACGTCGGTGCCTCCCGCTGCCCCATTGGTGGCTCCCGTCCCTACGGGGGGGGGGGACCAGCAGCATCGATCGGGTTTGATTAACCCGGGCCAGGCTCCCGAACGCCCTTGGCAGCCGCATGTCCCGTGCCCGCCCGGCCGAGAGCGCGCGTGGCTGCGCGGGCGATGCCCCGACCCCCGAGCTGTGCCCGCCGCGCCGCTCGCTGCTGCCTGGGCGCGAGGGGCTGGGGACCCCCATGGTGGACACCCGGACTTCGAGGGTCAGCTGCCGCCTGGGGCGCCGGGCGAGCTGCAGGCAGGTAGGATCCCCGGGGTGGGGGGGTGGGGGGGGGGAGGAGCGAGGGGGGCACCCCCCAGGGTGAGGGACACACAGCGATGTCCCCAAGGGTCAGTGGGATGTGGGAGCAGCCGCTCGTGGTGGGGACCTGTGGGTTGCAGGACCAAGGAGCCCCTGGGGAGCTCTTGGGCAGGAAGGATCAGGCCCTCCTCCTCCAGACTCTGTTGCCAGAATCGTGGTGGTGCCCATCACCGTGGGGGTGCCCACCACCGTGGCCTGGGGGCGTGTGGAGCCTCCTCTTCTCTCCCTCCCAGCCAGGCAAAAAACACCCTTCTAGCTGGGGGCTCAGTGCTGCAAGAGGGCACTGAGGTGGCCCTCACCCTCCTCTGCAGGTGGCATTGGTGGCCAGCACCTTGGGGTCACCCCTGGGACAACAGAGCGGCAGGGGCAGGCAGGGAGGATCCATCTGCCCCCAGCTCCAAATAAGCCCCTCGATGCCACCATCTCTCAGCACCCAGAGCAGGACAGCCCCAGCCCTCCTGGTCCCCGGCGCCTTGCATTGTGTCCCCAGGGTGGCTGCAGAGCCCACCAGGAGCTGGCATTGGTCCTGGAGGGGGAAACTGGGACATGTGGGGACCCACTGGTGCCGTGGGAGCGTGCATCCATGAGGGCAGACAGACTGAGGGACACATGACAGTGTGGGAGGTTGCCTGCACGCATGAGATGGTGTTTGCACGTTGGTGGCCACAGGTCACCTCTCCCTGGGGATGCTCCGATGGGAAGTGGGAATTGCCCGAAGCCAAGCTTAGCTGAGGGTGGCCTAAGCTGTCCCCTCTGCTTGGAGGATGACATCAAGGGGAAGGTCCCTGCTGGGGTCAAGAAAGGCACCGTGCAAGGCTTGTGAGATGCTTAACATGCCATCACCTTCGGGGCCAGGCCATGGTACAGCCAGGCTTGCTGTCCCCAGGGCCCTGCGCCAGGGACATCCAGCAGCTCCTGGGCTGGTGGCACAGAGCTGAAGGCACAAGGAGGCATGGAAGGCACTTTCCTCCTGGCCAGCATGGTAGGATCTGAAAGGCATAAGGTGATTAAGCACTTGCTCCAAGGGTGCTGTGGCCATTAGAGATGGACAGGAAGCTGAGCAGACCTTGTTGTCAGCCAGGGTGTGCAACTCACCTTGCGGCCTCCTGGACAAACACATTAAGGTGAAAAGGGTGTAGGAAACCCACTGAGTGCTCCTCACTGCCCTACCTTGCTCCTGGTCTCCCCTCCTCCTCACACCCATCTCCTGGCAGGTGCTGTCCCTGGGTGCTGATGTCCTTCCTGAGTACAAGCTGCAGGCACCACGCATCCACCGATGGACCATCCTGCACTACAGTCCCTTCAAGGCCGTGTGGGACTGGCTCATCCTTCTGCTGGTCATCTACACAGCCGTCTTCACCCCTTACTCAGCCGCCTTCTTGCTCAACGAGGAGCAGGTGGAGGAGAAGCACTGGGACTGCAGCTACACCTGCGACCCGCTCAACATCATCGACCTCATCGTGGATATCATGTTCATTGTGGACATTGTCATCAATTTCCGCACCACCTACGTCAACATCAACGACGAGGTGGTGAGCCACCCTGGCAAGATTGCCATCCACTACTTCAAGGGATGGTTCCTCATTGACATGGTCGCCGCCATCCCCTTTGACCTGCTCATCTTCCGCTCTGGCTCTGATGAGGTACAGGCACCACCTGGAGGTTCATCAGGACAGGAGGGAGGGGACGCATGGATGGGTGGGGATGCTTGGGAGAGGGAGAGAGGGAGAGGGATGGCTTGATGGAAGCAGTGGATGGCCAGATCTGCAAGGAGGAGGGTGGTTAGTCAGAGGGATGGGCAAGGACATTATTACTCATTTTTATTAAGCAGCTGAGACCTGGAATGTTATTTAGTAGGTCAGACAGACCCTCCTGCATGTGCTGAGATAGTGTCTAACTGCACCTGCTCCCCTCACCAGGGCTGACCCAGCAGACAAGGCTGGGAGCTCAGTTTGGGGGCTGGCCCCACATGCCGTTGAGGCTAAATTTGGGGTCGTATCGCCAGCCAGCCTCAAAATGTTGGCAGTGGGATGGCCCTGGGATAACTGGGCTACCTGGAGGCCCCACCTCAGCCGAGAGCCTGTGGGGTGGGGTGAAAGGCAGCTGGTTTGGGAGCAACAGTTGGCAAGGTGAGGACCCATCAAGAACCACGGTGTTGGCCTTGGCTCTTCTCACTTGGTCACCTGTAATCTCAGGGCTTGTTCCCTTTCTGGTCAGCAGAGAGGGAAACTGCCCTTTCTGTGGCACGTTTCATGTAACCTGTTTCCGAGCTCACCTCCGGGACAAGTTGATTCATGCCCTGGAAATGCTTTTTCATCCTTCAAAGGGAGCACTGTCAGGCTGGAGACATTCCTTTGGCCAGATTTATCCCTTGCTTGTCTCTAAGATTTTTCACCTGTCCCCTGCAGACCACCACCCTGATCGGCCTCCTGAAGACCGCCCGGCTGCTGCGCCTGGTCCGGGTGGCCCGGAAGCTGGATCGCTATTCCGAGTATGGAGCAGCTGTGCTCTTCCTGCTCATGTGCACCTTCGCCCTGATCGCCCACTGGCTGGCCTGCATCTGGTACGCCATCGGCAACGTGGAGAGGCCCTACATGGAGCACAAGATTGGCTGGCTGGACAACCTGGGCGACCAGATCGGCAAGCGCTACAACGACAGCGACCTCTCCTCCGGGCCATCCATCAAGGATAAATACGTCACTGCCCTCTACTTCACCTTCAGCAGCCTCACCAGCGTGGGCTTCGGCAACGTCTCACCCAACACCAACTCTGAGAAGATCTTCTCCATCTGTGTGATGCTTATTGGCTGTGAGTGCCCTTGCGTGTCCCGCTGTCCCCATCCCTGCCTTGGGGGTTGAGGGGGCTGCTCTGGGGAGAAACAGGGATAGACCTGCCAGCTGTACCATGTGGGGTTTTAAGAGAGCATCTCCCTCTGCCTGTGCCTCTTCTGCACAGACAAATGGACGGGGAGGCAGATAGAAATGGGGATTTCAGAAAGCCACTGGTTTGAGGGCCGTGGTAGATAGGGGGTTTGGCGATCTGCTGGTTCCAGGTCTGAGGTAGCTGGGTGTCCTGCTGAGTCCTCCCCTCTCGTTGCAGCTCTGATGTACGCCAGCATCTTCGGCAACGTCTCGGCCATCATCCAGCGCCTGTACTCGGGCACCGCGCGCTACCACACGCAGATGCTGCGGGTGAAGGAGTTCATCCGCTTCCACCAGATCCCCAACCCCCTGCGCCAGCGCCTGGAGGAGTATTTCCAGCACGCCTGGTCCTACACCAACGGCATCGACATGAACGCGGTGAGCACGGGAGGGAGGCCCCGTGTCCTCGTGGCACCTTGTCCTGAACGACCCCCGCTCCAGCTCTTGGTCCACCCAAACACTCCCATCCTTTTGACCAGCGTGGAGGGGAGGCAGGAGAAGACTTGGGAGGCCGAAGACAGAGCCTGTCTGCCTGTCCACCCTTGGCAAGCCCCTTTCTCCTTCTCCCCCTCTGTCTGTCCATCTCTCCATATCTACCTAGGGTATTTTTGGGGGCCATAACAGCATTTTTTGGCCAAGAGAGCAGGTTTGGTGCTGGTGAGGAGCTGAGAGCCCCACCGGCGCCGAGCGCTGTCGGGCCGGTGTCTGCTGGTGTCGCGGAGCCGCGGAGCCGGTATCGATCCAGCTCCTCTCCACACGCCGGTTGCTAAGCAAAGTGCATCCCGCTCTCGGCGGCAGGGAAAGGAGGGCATTTAAATAAACCTCAATCCATTTTAATTAGAGCCTGGAGAGGCGGGTGCTTGTTAGCAAAAGGGGGGATCAATGGTGGAGCCGCGTCGGGGAGGCGCTGGGCTCCGAGCACCGCGGGGAGGCTTGTGCTGATGGCACCGGGACGCTGCGGGGTGAGGAGGGGGCCAAGCCAGGGAGGCCCGGGCTGGGAACTCGGCTGAGGGGTCCAGGTCCCGGTTGTGCTGGCTTGGCCAGCTGCAAGGCAGAGAGAGGAATGAGAAAGGATGAGGTGAGGAGAGAGATGGGACCTGGTATTCCCCGTCTCTCAGCGCTGGGCAGGCCCTCAGCCTGCTCATTCCCAGCTCATGTTCCTTTTTTTTCCTAAGGCTTGATCCTTCTCCATCCCTGGGCACTACTGGGACATGGATTTGCATGAATTCAACCTCTCAGCCTTCAGCTGCTGCTGCCTTGTTAAACATCTGGGCAGCATTTGGGGATTTGCTGCTGGGAGAGCCTTGGGTGAAACCTCTCCCATGGAGGAAACCCCCTGGGCTGGCCATGGGTGGCAAAGCCGTGGCACCCTACCAAGCACAGGTTCTCCTGGCTTACTGCAAACCCAGGTCACAAATCCCCTGTAATGAGCTGAGCTTGCAGCCTGGACGTGCCACCACTCACACTGATTCCTGCTGCTGAGACACAACACCATGGAATCAATCACCCCACGGCCCGATCAATTCGTCCACCCCTCGGTTCCCAGTAGGGAAGTTAAGGCACAGCTGCCAGCTGTGAGATCATGACAGAGCTGGGAATGAGCCACCCCAGCCCAGCTATCCCAGATTTGGCCACCAGTGGGATGTGAGAGGAGAGCAAGGGGGGCCAAAGAGCAATTTGCTGCTCTCCAAAAGAAGATGATGGGACGGCTGGAGCAGCTCTCGAGACAGGCTGGGAGAGTTGGGGTGTTCAGCCTGGAGAGGAGAAGGCTCCAGGGAGACCTTAGAGCACCTTCCATTGCCTGAAGGGGCTCCAGGAAGGCTGGTGAGGGGCTTGGGACAAGGGCAGAGAGGGATGGGATGAGGGGTAATGGATGAAAACTGGAAGAGGGAGATTGAGGTGAGACATGAGGAGGAAATTCTTCCCTGTGAGGGTGGTGAGAGCCTGGCCCAGGTTGCCCAGGGAAGCTGTGGCTGCCCCATCCCTGGCAGTGTTGAAGGGCAGGTTGGATGGGGCTTGGAGCAGCCTGGGCTGGTGGGAGGTGTCCCTGCCCATGCAGGGGGTTGGATCTAGATGATCTTTAAGGTCCTTTCAAACCAAACCATTTCATGACTCTTTAAAAAAAAAAAACCAAATCCAGGTGGATTTTGCCTTGGCACGATGAGCCAGCAGTGGCAGCAGCTTTCCCAGGACTGGGAGGTTTACCTTTGGTTTCACCTTCAGATTTAGCTTTTGCTGGATGTGAGGTGTTTGCCATGGGTATATTTAGCTGTTGCTGCACCCAGCCAGCTCATGCTGCAACTTGGCATTCAGGCAGGTACTGTTTAATTAGGACAGCACCTCGTTACCAGTTCATGCTCTCATCCAGCCAAGATGAGTGGGCATCAAGATAAAAAGGGGGAAATACCACCAGTGGGTATAAATAGATTGATCTGGTTATTATTATTAATTGCTTGGGAGTGCTCTCATCCCCAGCTGCATGTGGTACAAGCCAGGGACAGGCAGGCAGGTGTCCACCAAGGGAAGATCAGAAGATCACAGAATCACAGAATCTCAGGGGCTGGAAGGGACCTCGAAAAATCATCTAATCTAACCCCCCTGCCAGGATCACCCAGAGCACATCACACAGGAACGTGTCCAGGCAGGTTCTGAATGTCTCCAGAGAAGGAGACTCCACAGCCTCTCTGGGCAGCCTGTCCCAGGGCGCTGTCACCCTCACAGCAAAGAAGTTGTTTCTGATGTTTACATGGAACCTCATGTGTTCCAGTTTGCACCCATTGCCCTTTGTCCTGTCACTGGACATCACTGAACAAAGCCTGGCTCTGTCCTCCTGACACTGCCCTGAACGTGTCTGTGAACATGGATGAGGTCACCCCTCAGTCCAGCTCCCTCAGCCTTTCCTCATCAGGGAGATGTTCCACTCCCTCCATCATCTCTGTGGCTCTGCCCTGGGCTCTCTCAAGCAGTTCCCTGTCCTTCTGGAACTGAGGGGCCCAGAACTGGACACAATATTCCAGATGTGGCCTCACCAGGGCAGGACAGAGAGGGAGGAGAACCTCCCTTGACCTACCAACCACCCCCTTTCTAAGATGTCCCCAGCTTTGGCTTGCTGGGCTCGTGTGGCACAGCCTCCCGGGGCTGCCCCTTCCTGGGGACAGCGTTGGCAGCTCTCCCTCACTCTTCCCAGGTGCTGAAGGGTTTCCCTGACTGCCTGCAGGCAGACATCTGCCTCCACCTCAACCGCACGCTGCTCCAGAACTGCAAGGCCTTCCGAGGAGCCAGCAAAGGCTGCCTGCGCGCCCTGGCCATGAAGTTCAAGACCACCCACGCGCCTCCCGGAGACACCCTGGTGCACTATGGAGATGTCCTCACCACCCTCTACTTCATCTCCCGGGGCTCCATCGAGATTCTCCGGGAAGACATTGTGGTGGCCATCTTAGGTGGAAAACTCCTTCCTTCTGGGAGGGCCAGGGGTGATGGGCAAGTTGGGAAGGGTGATGGGTGAGTGGTGATGGGTGATGGGCAGTGGGCAAAGGGTGATAGGGGAAGGGTGAAGGACTTCTCCATGTCCTGAGAAGGGAAGGCTGTTCCTCAACCTCTAGCTGGTCACTCACACCAGTGGACAGGGAATCTGGTCGATGCCAGGGTGAGGAGAGCAGGACATGGCTCAGCAGCCTCCAGCCATCACTGATGACCCACTGCCCTGGCTCAGTCTCCCATCAGTGATGGCTTTCATGGTGTAATCCCCAGTGTCTGCAGTCAGGGCCAGGGTTGCTGGGCATCCCCTCGTCCAAAAACCCCAAAGTGAGGTCTGCTGGCCATCTGGAACTGGGCTGGGTGCCCACCTCTCCCTAACGAACTGTCTGTTGGCACAGGGAAGAACGACATCTTTGGGGAGCCCATCAGCCTCTATGCCCGCCCAGGGAAGTCCAACGCCGACGTGAGGGCCCTGACCTACTGTGACTTGCACAAGATCCAGAGGGAGGACCTGCTGGAAGTCTTGGATATGTATCCAGCCTTCTCTGACAACTTCTGGAGCAACTTAGAGATCACCTTCAACCTGCGAGATGTGAGTGGCAGGGCTGTCCCAGGGAGGGATGTGGTCAGTGCCTTAAATTTGGCAAGTGGGAGGGCTGAAGGAAGGACACCAACAGGTGCTCCTCACTCAGTTTGGTGGTGGATTGGCCAGCAGCCATGTTTCCCCAGGCACTCTCCATGTCCCTTCTATGTCTTGTCCCACCCCAGGATGTCCTGCCCCAACTCAGGGTGCTCTTTCCCTCCCCATGGCCCTGACACCCTCAACTCAGCCTCAGAGCACTGAGGCCAACATCTAGGATGCTCTGAGCTGTGCCACCAGTGCAGGAGCCAGTGGGTGGAACGGGGCATTGATGGAAGTAGCTGGAGACCAGCCCTAGAAGGATGCTGAATGGGCTGTAGGCCCCATGGCACCCATGGATGTGACGTGTCACCAATGTATGGGACATGACATCCATGCATGTGCCTTGGTGACCATAGGTGGAACATGACATCCATGGCTGGGACACGGCATCCATGGCTGGTCTTGGTGGCCATGGCTGGGCCTCGGACATGGCATCCATGGCTGGGACATGGCATCCATGGCTGGGACATGGCACCCATGGCTGGTCTTGGTGGCCATAGCTGGGACATGGCACCCATGGCTGGGACATGGCATCCATGGCTGGTCTTGGTGGCCATGGCTGGGCCTCGGATGTGGCATCCATGGCTGGGACATGGCATCCATGGCTGGGACATGGCACCCATGGCTGGTCTTGGTGGCCATAGCTGGGACATGGCACCCATGGCTGGGACATGGCATCCATGGCTGGTCTTGGTGGCCATGGCTGGGCCTCGGATGTGGCATCCATGGCTGGGACATGGCACCCACGGCTGGGACATGGCACTCATGGCTGGGACATGGCACCCGTGGCTGGGACATGGCATCCATGGCTGGTCTTGGTGGCCATAGCTGGGACATGGCACCCATGGCTGGTCTTAGTGGCCATGGCTGGGCCTCGGACATGGCACCCATGGCTGGGACATGGCACCCACGGCTGGGACATGGCAGCCATGGCTGGGACATGGCAGCCATGGCTGGGACATGGCACCCATGGCTGGCAGGCCCTCCTGCTGAGCAGCCCCTCTCCCCCCAGGCAGAGAGCGTTCCCCGCACGCCGCTCAGCGAGGAGTACGACTGCGGCTACCGGCGGGCGCGCCGGCGCAAGCACTCCCTGTGCCAGCCCAGCAAGCCCGGTGAGTCCCTCAGCCTGCAGGGCTGGGGAGCAGGATCAGCTCTTCATCACTGCCCCCAGGCAGGGGAGGCTACCAGTGCCTCTGTCCCTGCAGAGCGTGTCCCCGCCCTGGGGGCACCCACGCTGCCTTCCCTCCCTCTCCTCGGGATGCCCCAACCCTACACACACCCTCGAGGGGATGGGGGCTGATCCTGCCATGTGTGGTCCTCCCCAATTAACCTGTTGTGCCGCCCCACAGACCCAGACACGGGCATCTCTGCTGCAGAGCAGTATCACACCTACTCAGAGCTCACCAACCCGCAGGACCCGCTGAGGAAGGACCAGTGGGACGACCTGGGCAGCAGCACCACTCCCTGCTCCCAGGCCAGTGACGACGAGGCCAAGACTGGCAGCCCTACAAAAGCTCAGCCCTTCCCCACGGCCACAAAGGATGACTTTGCTCTGCCCACGCTCAGCCTGGTCAGCGCCGGCGCGGAGGTCGGCAAGCAGGAGGCAGAGAGCAGCCAGTCCTACACAGGTAGCACAGCCACAGCTGTGGTGAGGGGTGCTCAGGCTTTGTCCTGAGGCACAGCCAAGCAGCTCCTGTGGATTCGAGGGGAGCCACCCCAGGATGTCCTGCCCCAACTCAGGGTGCTCTTTCCCTCCCCATGGCCCTGACACCCTCAACTCAGCCTCAGAGCACTGAGGCTGTGCCACCAGTGCAGGAGCCAGTGGGTGGAACGGGGCATTGATGGAAGTAGCTGGAGACCAGCCCTAGAAGGATGCTGAATGGGCTGTAGGCCCCATGGCACCCATGGATGCGACGTGTCACCTGGCCTTGGTGTCCATGGCTGGGACGTGGCAGTGGTCTTTGCTGCCTTTTGTCCTCTGTAGTATCTGCTCTGTCCCTCCTGTGCCCTGCAGTTTCTCCTGGCACCCAGGGATCCCTGGGGCTGCCCCAAGGGGGGAAATGCTGTGTGCCTTCTGTAAGAATGTTGAGTGTCCACGAGCACCTTGGGTGCCAGGGTGATGGATCTCCATGGGCACCTCAGGTGCTAGGGTGATGAACTCTCCCTGAGCACCATGTATGTCTGGGTGATGGCTTTCCATGGACGTGTTTGGTGATGGACTCTGGAGCACCTCCATGCCATTGGGGCTGGGGGAGGCAAGTCAGAAGTGCTGAGATGTGTTCTCCTCTTCCAGCCACCCCCGTGGACATTCCCAACATGTTCACCTTCTGGGAGGACCGAAGGCCAAACACCCAGCTGGAACCTTTGCAACAAATGTCCTTGGTACACAGCTCAGAGGACATCCCCCTGCAAAGCAACTACAGACCAGGGCAGATTGAGTCCAGGCTGGAGCTCCTGCAGGCCCAACTAAGCAGGTGAGAAGGTCCCCCAGGACATAGGGTTGGAGAGCACCCAGGGGGGCTCTGGGCCATCACCTTCTCCTGCTCTCTAAGGGTGGCTGCATTGGGCTCTGTGTGCAGCAGATGCCAGCTCCTGACACCCTGGGACACTATGTTCCTTGGGGAGATGGTGGGAGCCCTTTGCAAATGCAGCAGCTTCTCAAACTGCAGGTCCTGGCCCTGGTTGCAGCCCAGCCCCTCGTCTGCCACTGTCCCACCCCCCCGGGGATCTGCCACTTTGCCACTGCCTCCAAACTCATGAAACACAGACATGAAACCACCCAGGAGCTCACGACCTGAGCCTTTTGAGGGCCTCCTCTTCCTGTTGCAAAGAGCTGCAAACATCCCCTTACTCGAGCAAAGGAGCCTGGTGCACAGGGTTGCCCTCCAAATAAGAAAAAAAAACCCACATTACTTGTGAATGAGAAGGAAGAGCCCCCACCAGAAATGCAGGTTTCAAGGCCCCAGGCAGCACCCAAGCCAGTGGCTGCTTGTCCAACCCACTTCATGTCACTTCACCCCAGAGCCCACACAAGAATTCCAGTGTCCCCCCAACGTGCCATCCCCAGCAGCACGGCCTGGATCTCTCTGCACCTGCTGCCAGGACCATTGCCTGAGGCTGAGGGGTCTGTGCCTGCTCCTGGAGCTGCTCATTTCAGCCCAGGACGAGGCAGAAGGAAGGGATTTATTCTACTCTTCCATTTCCTTCTACTCCTCAGTTAAAAACGGTTGGCACCAACCTGCCTCGCTCCCATCTGCCAGCCCAGGCAGCTGGCCTGGAGAATTGATCCAGATTAAAACTAACCATTGCAATTTTTATCCCCCTCGGGGTAGTTTTAGCTCCGTTCCCTTCCCCGCTCCAGATCCCAGTTTGGCTCCACGCATAACTGGGCAGGGGACGGATTGAGCGCGGCAGGAGAGAGAAGGGGGCAGGTTTGATCCCTCTGCTTTGAAGCTCTGCTAAAAAAAAAAAAAAGAAAACAAAACCCAAACCTCGCCAAGCAGCCCTGGGCAAAAACCATCATCCCCTCCAGGGGCAGCTGAGCTGGCAGCTCCTCCCGGCCCAGCCCGGCGGGTCTGGCTCCCGTGGGATGCAGCGGGACGGGCGGTGCTAACGCCGGGCTGCTCTGTCCCCAGGCTGGAGTCCAGGATGTCGTCAGACATTAATATAATCCTGCAGCTCCTGCAGCGCCAGCTGTCCCAAGTGCCACCCGCCTACAGCCCCATCTCCCCCTCCTCCCACAACCTGGCCATGTACGGGATCCTCCCGCGGAGCCTGGAGCCGCTCGCGCCCTGCGCAGCCCTGGAGGACGAGGAGATGACAGCCCTGGAGCAGGTAAGGACACCCCTCCTGGCTCAGCGCTGGCCGAGCTGCCTACTGGCCTGAGCAGATGGGTCCTGGAGAGCCAGAAGTTCCCTCCAGCCTCCCTGCAAGTGTGTGGGTCCAGGTTAAGCCCAGGGGTCTTGGAATAGGAGCAGATCTACCTAGAGATGCTTCTGCCGCAGGTGTTGCTCATTTTGGAGCACAGCCTGCCATCTCCAGAGCTACCAGGTCGTCACAGAATCACCGAATGGTAGGGGTTGGAAGGGTCCTCTGGAGATCATCAAGTCCAGCCTCAGAATCACCAGAGCAGAATCTAGAGCAGGTCACACAGGAGCACCTCCAGATGGGTCTTGAAAGTCTCCAGAGAAGGAGGCTCCACAGTCTCTCTGGACAGCCTGTCCCAGGGCTCTGTCACCCTCACAGTAAAGTAGTTTTTCCTCATGTTGAGGTGGAACTTCCCTGTGTTCCAGTTTGCATCCATTGCCCCTTGTCGTACCACTGGGCACCACTGAAAAGGGACTGGCCCCCTCTTCTTGACACCCACCCTGCAGATATTTATAGACATTAACAAGATCCCCTCTCAGTCTTCTCCTCTCTAGACTAAACAGCCCCAGGTCCCTCAGCCTTTCCTCGTCAGACACGTGTTCCCATCCCTTAATCATCCTTGTAGCCTCAGTTTGACTCTCCCAGGTAAATCCCTGTCCCTCTTCAACTGGAGAGCCCAGAACTGGACACAGCACTCCAGGTGGGGTCTCATTGATCCATCAGGAGGGAGCAGAGTTCCTCTCCTCTGAGGCTGCCTTAGGCAAAAGACAACATTTTGGGGTTTGGAGCCTGATGGGGTGAGGAGAAAGGGTGGCTACTTTGTTTTGCTTTTGCCATAACCCACCTGGTTCCTCCTTTCCCACCAGAGCCCCAGCTACACGGAGATGGAAAAGTTCCACTTGAAATCCAGGGATTCCTCGTCGAGCGGGATGCACCACGCTGTGGCATCTGATGAAACCATGACAGTCTACTCTGAGCAGGAGCACCATTCCCCACTTCTCCTGAACCCAGAGCCTCCCCACCAAACGGCACCAAATCCCCAGGGACTCTTCCGGGGCTCTCGTTTCCCTTCCCTCCCTGAGCACTTGGAGGCATCTTCCGAGCACCAGGACATTCAGAGACACCTCTCTGACCCACTGCTTCCTGGAAGTTAGAGACGTGGGGACTGAGAAGCAAGTCAAGAGGAACCTCAACTGCAAGCCTGGTCAGTTGATGTTGATTTTGACTGCAAGGGTAAAACAAGAGGACAGTGCCACTGGCTCAGGGGTATAATTTGTAGCTGTCTTCTGCCGCCGTGAAAGGAAGCATAGAGTGACTGGCTTCCAAGGTCAACGTTTTCCAGCCGTTCCCATAGAGTAGATTCCATTTGCACATTATAGTCAACCCAGAGCAATTCTTTCTTGTGGCCACCAACAAGCTGGCACAGGCAAACAGGACCCACCTCCTCTTCCTTGCCAAGGCTTCCTCTCGGGAACGGCACAAGCCACAGGGACCGGAGGAGAACAAATCCACAGCTCTTCGCTGCGAGGCCACTTTGTTGCCAGCTCTTTGGAGCAGGGACCATTGTGTTGGTACTGGGCTTAGCACAGAGGAGCATTTCAGAAAGGGGTGTCACCAAAGGAGCAGGAGATCTCCACAGTGCAGCACCAGGGTTGGGGGGAGCTGCAGGTGGGAAGCCCAGCACAAGGACAGAGGACAGAAGTTATCCTTGTCCTACTTGACTGCCACTGAGAAACTAAGGGCCAACAGTTCCTGCCACTTCAGCATGCTTCAGCACGAGTCCTAGGGCACTGACTTCTCCAGCAAGGCTGATGGCACCCTGCAAACCCCAGCACACATCCCACCACTCCCCTGAGAAACCCAACTGGTCACCGGCCTGGGCATAAAGCACAAAACTCAAAAGCACAATCCCAGAAAGCTGAAAAGCCCCAGACACCTCATCTCCAGCCCTTCCTCCCAGCTTCTCTCTTTTGATAAAAGGTTTGATAGATGCTTCCTCCTCCCCAGCCCTTTCCCTGGCAGGCTCCCCCAGCACCCCCATAGGAGAAGCCCACTTAGCACTGCCACCTGCCACTGAGTTAGATGCTGTGACAGTCCTAGGCCACCTGCTCAAGTAATGTATCGAGCCCCCTTTGAGAGTAGTAAAACTGTGAGCATCTCTTTCTCTGGAGTTTTAGTGCACACTTTGCTAATAAAGATGTTTTTGGCACCTAACGTGGATTACAGCTGTGTTTGTTGGGAGCACCACAAGTTCATCCCTGGCAGTACAAAGGTTGCAAAGACCCCTGAAAAGCCTCTGGTCAAAGCCCCGCTGCTTCAGGCAGGGAGTGTGTGGCTAGCAGAGCCCACATGCAGGTCTTACAGGTCAAGGATGAGGCTTGGGGGGCCTTTATGGAGCAATTCCTTCCAAAAAAGGATGCAGTTCAGGGTCAGGAGCAATTTGAAGAAGCTTTTCCACAAGCTCAGCCTGCTGCTGCTCCCCTGCGTCTAAGAAATGGCCTCTCAGACACCTCAGGCAAAGATTACACCAAGATTCCTTGCAGCAAGCAGGACTTCAGGGGAGCACAGCGATACCTAAAGCCCATCCTGCATCTCTTGCTGAAGGAGACATGGATCCTGTCCAAATGGGACTGATCCTTCGGGAGGGATGGACCCCGGATCACCCATCACCGATCCCATACGGCTCGTGAGAGGTGAGGACAGACCCTCTGCCCCTCTTCAGGAGGTGAAACCTGCCTCTCCCCAGCCAGTCTCACTCCATGGGGCAGCACAGGGGCCAAAACCAGCCCCACAAAGTGACTGCTTACACCTCGAACGAGCTCAGCAGCAGCCAGGACAACACTTGCACATCCTATACCTCAGCCTGCCCTGCTCCATGCAGGAGCTCCCAGGGAAGCCGGTGCCCGCCCAGGCTCCTTCCTGGGATAAAGCACCGGGCACTCCCCAGTGCTGCCGCGTGCTACCAAAAATAAAACCCCATAATTAAGCTTCCCCTAATTATAGACACGCCGGCCCCACCGGCCACTGAGCGGAGGCGGGACTCGAACCCGGGGTTTCGGAGAGAGCCCCAAGAGCCCCCGCCCGCCTCGGGGTGACGTGACTGACACCGCTCCCAGCCAATGGCTTGCCAGGAAGGGCTGAAGATCCCGCCCCCAGCCACTGCGACCCCCAGGAGCCAATGAGATGTCGAGAAGCAGCGCGGCCGCCCTCCGGGGCGGGGCCAACCGCAAGGTAGGTTCTCCCAGCGTCCGTTCGGAATGAAGGGCAAAGCCACCAATAGGAGCCCGGACAGCGCCAGACGGACGGGTCAACCACCCAATGGGTGCCCGAGGCTCTGAAGCGACAGGCCGCTTAGCCAATCAGCACGCAGCGGGCGGGGCTCCCCGCGTGCCTTCCGTTCCCGTTGTGTGAGGGCCCGAAGCCCCCTCGGCCTCCGCGCTGCTCCCGGTGCCGCTGGGCTCCGCGCCCGGCTCCCGCGGCCTCCCCCGCGCACCGCCGCCTCCCCGGCCTCGCTGCTTGCCTCTCCCGGCCCTCTCCGCCGTCCCGCTCCCTCCGGCCAGGCCCATCGCCCCCCTCCGCCGCCAGCCCGGGCCCCCTCCGGGCCGCCCCCCTCCGCCCCGCCGCTGCCCGCGGCCCTCTCGGCCGAGCCATGTCGCTGCATGGGAAGCGGAAGGAGATCTACAAATATGAGGCGCCTTGGACCGTGTACGCCATGAACTGGAGCGTCCGGCCAGACAAGCGGTTCCGCCTGGCGCTGGGCAGCTTCGTGGAGGAGTATAACAACAAGGTGGGAGCGGCGGGGCCGGGGCAGAGCCGAGGGGAGGAGGGAGCCCGGCCTCTTCACCCCCGCTGGTTCCTGCGGCTCCCCAGCAGCGGACACAGCCCCCGCGGTCGGTGGGGCTGGAGGGAACCTTCCAGCCGTGGCACTGGGAGCTCTGCGGAGCCTGCAGGTGTTCCCCTCCAGTGCAGGATGCCGGCCTGGACTCTGGTGTCCTCCCTCAGCTGCTGGCAGGCTGGGGGGTTGGAGGAGGGAAGAGCCGTGGGTGCTGCTGGCTGCTCCTCAGCCAGGAAGGGGCTGTGGCTTCGGCATACCTGGCCTTTTCTCAGCAAGAGGGAAGTGTTACGGTCAGGGCTAAAGCTTGTGTGTGTACAGGCTGTTGGAGATTGTTAGAAATGTGTCATTCGTATCAGACTTTCTTGCTGGGGAGAACTTGTGTAATAACTTCTTTCGTAAGTCTAGAAACCACTGTCAGTGATTTCTCAGTACCTTTCCTTTTCACTGAGAACAAGGGTGTAACAAGGCCTGAAAATGTATCTTCAGTGCTTCCCTGCCAGGTGTGAGCAGAGAACTTCACACTGGTGCTGGAGACCATGTGTTCACCTCTCCAAACTCTTGTGCAGTCAGTTCAGAGCAGACTTTAACGTGTTTGTCTGATACAGTGAACTCATGTAATTGGAAGAGAGAGAAGGAAATGGGTGTAGCTACAGAGCATCCTGAATTCCGTGTGAAGCTAAGGGTTTGCAGACACAGCTTTGTGTGTTTATAGTGTGTGTGCCTGGCAGCTTTGTCAGGCTGTTTAAAAGGGATTGTGGAAAAGAATGTCAGAAAGGTGGTGTTGGAATTGGGCTTTGTGCAAGGATGTGATGAGGGGGAGTGCTGGTAAGGCAGGGGTGGCATCTCTTGCAGTGGTTAAGCTCCTGCACTTGCAGCAGTCCTGGAGATGACGCTTCTCCTGAGCACTTTGTAGTTCAGCAGGTGTGAGTTGGCTCTGTGTGAGTCGTTTCCCAGGCTGGTGAGCATTGCTGTGGTTCTGGGAGTGCAGCTGGGGAAGGGCAGGTCCCCGAGCTTGAAAGCTTTTCATGTGTTTAAAAAACAACTTGGAAATGTTTCTGTAATCTGTACTCTGAGAAGCTAAAATAACAAATGTGTTAGAGGTGGCAGAGTTGGTTAATAAGGGGATGTGCATTTAAGTTACTTTACTTCCTTCAAAGTCTGGACCATTCCCTGGGGTTGCTCTCAATTACAGTGTGATCAGTTCAGGTTTTAAGTGTAAAGCAGTTGAGTCAACCCCTCTCTTCTCTACCCTTTACACTCACCGTTGTTGCAGACAGAAATCATGTAGGACTGTGTGAGTTAACTGCTGTCTGTAAATATTCCCCAGGGCATCTCCTGACCTGAGCTTCAGGAATAACTATTCTCTTGACTTCAGCCCGTATAAGCACCACATGCTGTGAGATCTCTGTGGTGCAAAGAGCTGGAAACTAATTGTAGGAGCATGAGATACCAGTCTGGGTGCTGCTGCTATAGAAATAAAGACGTTGTATAATTAAAAATTCAACTTGTACAACAAATGCAGTGAAACAAAAAGACTTTGCTGAGTGGTTTTGCTGTGTCTCTGGTATTTCCAAGAGTGGTGGTGGAGGGGAGTTGTGGTTTTCTTGTTGGGTGCTTTTTGTGGTGCTTCCAGGACAGCCTTCCTCTGTAGGAAAGCAGTTTCCAGAGAGCCGTCTGGGGTAGCTGCAAGTGTTGTTATGGCTCAGAGTGTTTAGGATGGTTTGGGTTGGAAGGAACCTGGAAGATCATCTAGTTCCAAACCCCTGCTATGAGCAGGGACACCTCCCACCAGACCAGGCTGCACAAAGCCCTGTCCAGCCTGGCCTTGAGCACCTCCAGGGAGGGGGCATCCACAGCCTCTCTGGGCAACCTGTTCCTCATCACCCTAACAGTGCTGTCTCCTTTACTTTGGGCACCAGGACAAGGTTGGGAGTGGAGTTTCATCTGCACTGTCTTTATGGCATCTTACTGGGGCTCTCACAGCTTTGCTGAGTGTTTTAGAGGGTACTGAAACACTCTGGGAATAGCTTCATGCTCCAGATTGGGAATTCTTGGACAGAGGTGTGCTAGGGGCACACTAGTTCAGCTCCAGCTTCTGTCCATTCAAGTAATATAACTAGAGGAACAAAGGGAAAGAACTGAAGTTGTCCTGTTTAAGTATCCCAAACCATTGTGCTCAAAAGGGTCTGGAGCAGTTGGTTTTATAGCCTGACTTGTGGGGCAAGCAGAAATTCAAGATTTTGACAGGGCATGTGTGAAAGTTTTGTCCTCCTCCATAACTTGCCCTTCACAGATGAGATATTCTCTGTTGCCAGCTTCTGACATCAAAATACACTTACAGGTATAGTTGGTACTAATTAAAAGGATAATGAAAACACATTTTCATTTCAACTTCCTCTCTGCACTCATAATCTTCAGAGATTTCTGACAAACTCCAAACATTTCTGTTCCTGATGTTGCAACTGTTTGTTCCCAATAACTGGCTTTCTTCCTTACCCTTAACATATTTAAAAAAAAAAAAAATAAAGTTGGTGGATGGCAATTCTAGCTTTTTTAAATTCTAACCAAATAGCTGAATAAACCTTTTCCTTATTACTCTTCTGATTTAGAGTTGCTTTTAAAAAGGTGCTTTTAAAAAGACTGACTGCACCAAGTGCTGGTTGCAGCAGAACAAATTACAGTGAGAGAAAGGGAGAGATTCTTGTCTGATTTGTCTCTGTGATATTTTTTTTTGTCTGTAGTAGTTACCAGAGCTTGAAGTACTGATGAGTTACATATATCAAATGGCTGCTTGCACCTCAGTTTTGTGGGGAACTCAAATCTATTGACTGCCAGGCCCTAATTTACTGCCATCCCCAGTTCCCAGGCTCTCCTCACCTCTCAGCCCCCACGTTAACCAGCTGTGTAACACACCAGGAAGCTCATTGCCAACAACTGTTGGAAGCCCAAAGGAGTTTTGTTTCAGCACCTTTGCAGATCAAATAATTGCTCCAAGAGAGATGGTGGAATGTCTTTGGTTGGAAGGGACCTGTACAGGTCACCTAGTCCAACCCCCCTACAATAAGCAGGGACATCTCCCAGCTAGACCAGGTTGCTCAGAGCCCCATCAAGCCTGACCTTGAATGTCTTCAGGGATGGGGTCCCCACCAATGACTTACTACAGTTGTTTGGGGTAATGTTTCCTGAACTTCTTGGGTCAGGAAACTGCTGCCAGCCTCGATACAGTCTTGCTGATCACTGGTGTAATGGGAGGGAATGGAGGTGTTCATTAGTCTCACTGTTCTGCAGGCTCCTGACTGGCTTCATGGATCAGAAATGATCTGTGGAGAACATCAGGAAAGGCTGAATTTGGGATCTATCTGCAAGACACACCTGGTGTCCAGTTTTAGAGAGTGATGCTGTGCACTGCTCCCATCTCTGGGACAGCCTGACAGGTTCTGGCCACGTGCTTCCCAGGCTGCCACCTTCTCCTGAACAGAGCCTCAACTCAGAGAACATTCAGGGGGGTTGTTCTACCAGAGGGTCAATTTACTGTGAGGTTTAGAGTTGCAAAGGAAAATGGATTGCTTGTTGAAGATAAGTGGTGCAGTGAGATCTTTCTGATTGTGTGTGACCTGAAAATAATGGTGAAATGTTGTTCTTAGGAGTTGTTAATTAAAGGGATATAGTGTTTTTTTAAAAAAAAAGTACTGTGAACTTATTTCACTTTTCCTTAAGCCATGCAAGAAAAAGAAGGAAGCTGTTCCCAAATTCTGCATCATTTAATTCTATGTCTAATTCTTTTGGATCGTATGGGAGAGCTGAATTTTTTTTAGGAGTTAAGGAATGCTAATTAAAGGCACCACTTTATTCAGCTGTATTGTTGCAATTAATTACTTTGATAAAAGCTTGGATTGTGATAGGAAAATCCACATCCAATTTTAGCCTATCTTGATCTATTGGAGAAACAAATAATTATTTAGCATTCCTCCCTACTGATGTAACATAATTGCAAAACTAATGGAGATGGAACACACTGGTCCTTCATTTGCCCACTGGAATGAGTTAGAAGTAGATGTAGAATGGTTCAGTTTGTGTCCTGACTGACATTACTCCCCTGCTGGCATCACCTCAGTCTTACCTGGGCTGCTGGACTTGAAATCATAGAATGGTTTGAGTTGGAAGGGACCTTAAAGATCATCAGGATCCAAACACCCTGCATGGGCAGGGACACCTCCCACCAGCCCAGGTTGCTCCAAGCCCCATCCAACCTGCCCTTCAACACTGCCAGGGATGGGGCAGCCACAGCTTCCCTGGGCAACCTGTTCAGGCACCCCTTGGTGCTGTAGCTGATGGCAGCAAATCCTGCCTCACTTGCTGGAAGGAGGGACAGGGCTCAAATATAATCAGCACCCTGAAAATAATTCTGTCTTCCATCTCCTTGTGCTCAGCCTGCACATAGAGAGATGCTGTAATCCCCGTATGTGAGCAAGTCAGAAGAGTCACACCGTGGGATATGCTGAGCTAGGAAAGAACAGAGCTTCTCAAGCAGTATTTGCTGCTCCTGCTGGTGTCTCCGGGCAGACCAGTGTCCCCTACTCAGTTCCCAGAGGCTGCTGCCAGCTCTGACTGTCAGTGTCACACACCTGATCTTCAGCAGTCACCAGGATCTCTGGGTTTGCTGCTGCAGTTCTTGTTCTCTGACCTGCCCTGCACCTAAAAATGGCAAAGATCACAAACATATTAGGCTGCTACACCATCCTTGCTTTTTCTTCAGCCCTGAGGAGGGTTAAACATGAATATGCAGTGCAGGAATATGTCAGTCAGGCTTCTTTGCTGTTGGAGATTTGCTTCTGGTTGTGATTGTGTTGATTGCTTTGTGTAGGCTTAATTCACTGAAAACAGCATTAGCAAAGGAGGAGAAATGATTAGAGGTCATTTGTCTTCTGATCCTGACCTTGCCACAAGATTTTCTGTCACCAAGGACAATTTGCTCTCTTTGTAAAATCCGCTTAGTATTTCTGATCCCTAAAGGAGTTAGAAGCTGTTTGTCAATCACTTCAGAAGACTGAGAGATAGATGCTTGACTGATTCATGCTGGAGTGTGAAGTGGAATGAGTGGCTGGAATAAAGAGTGCAAGGCAGACAAATACACAGTATTTAAACCCATACTTGGATGTGCCTTGTAGGGTTTGTTGGTGGAAAGGATGGATCTTTTGTGGCAGTGGGCAAGGTCTGCATTTGTTAGGAGCATCTCTTAATGGACTCTTTAACTGTTCATGTTACAGTTTAAGATCCAGTGAAGCATGTGTTGTTTTTCTGTTATGTGGGAAAAATATACAGTAGGTTTCTGATCTAGTTTAAATGTGTAGTTTATTAACCAAATTGCTTATCCCAGAATATTTAGGATTTTTCTAGATGAACATCTTAGAAAAAGTCCATTAAGCCACTGTTTCCAGGAGGAGAGGGAGCTGCTGTATGGAAAGTACTAGGAAGTTCCTGCTGGGAGCAGTTTACAAATGAATTACACTGAGTTGTCCCCACTGAGGTTTGTGTTTGAACAGCATTTAACACAGTGGGGCTTTCATCCTGTTTAGGTCCTGCAGTCACTGCTCAGTTAAACACCTCCTCCCAGCACCATATTGTTCACTGAGCACTTTCTGACATGTCAATATTTTTGTAATAACATCATGTCTGGAACTTGAAGCATTATTGAGGTGTTGTCATGAGCAAGCTATGTGGAGATAGTTTCTTGTTTGCTCTGTCTTGCATCATGCTCACAACTGAGTGAGTTAGCCCTTCCCACTGTTACATTAGTGGCCAAAAAAACCCCTAATTTGGAATTCACTTACCCAGAATCTTTCAGCAGACCTGCTTTCTTGGTCCTTTCACACAAAATATTTGAATATATGTAAATATTTTAGCTTCCTAATTCTTTTTTTTAAAAAAAATAAGTTTGAATTCTGTTTTACTTTCCCTGGGATGTGGTTAATCTGCATCTCAATTCCATCCAGTCATCATGGAATGTTTCAGTCTGTGCTGCTGGGAACAGTTTGATGGCTGGCCAGCATGGTCTGTCACAATCTGCAGGGCCAAGAACCCCATGATAGGGGCATTCGTTGTGGGTGGTTGTGGTGCAAACCACAGCTTGTCCTGCTCTCTGAAGATTACATGGTCAGCATCAGTGCAGTTAGAGATGAGTTGGAAAAGTGTTTGTGCAGTTCAAGTCTGCGATTTTTAAACCAGGCTGTGCAGTGTGGAGAAGAAGACAAGGGTCAATCCTTTAGCATTGGATTTTGATTCATTTGAGGCCATCTTTTAAAGTGCAGCACTGTGGTGATTGTGTATCCTTCGCTTTGCTCACATGGCCCAGCTAGAGAGCAAAGCTTTGGTGGTTTCTCATTCTATTGACGTGATGGTCAACTGTCCTTGAGGCTGTGGGAGGTGACCTTCTGAAACACACCCAGTCTTAATGTTGTCATTATAAATTAGTATTCTGATAACATGCTCTCGTTTCAATATGGCTTCTTACAGGTACAGCTTGTTGGTTTGGATGAGGAGAGTTCAGAGTTCATTTGCAGGAACACCTTTGATCACCCCTACCCTACCACAAAGCTTATGTGGATCCCAGACACCAAGGGAGTGTATCCAGACCTGCTGGCAACCAGTGGGGACTACCTGCGAGTCTGGAGGGTGAGTTAATCCTCCCTAGAACAAGAGAAACCATCATACTAACTGTGCTGCATATTGATCAGACTTTTTTGAAGTGAGTTCTTTTGCTTTCTGGGTGTCTTGCCCTTCCTCCAGCGTGGAGGTTAAGGCATCACATCTAGTCAGAGCACTTGATAATTTGTTTTCTTTACTGCAATGGCATGTCTGGACATGGTGGCTGTAGGAGGAGCAGTGGTGGTTGCTGTTTTAATCACCTTGTTGAAGCTAGAGATGGTGATTGTGTTTTCCAGAGATTTAGGATGTAAAACTGAGAGGAAAGCAGCTCAGGATTAACACCTTTTGTTGTGGAACAAGTTGTGTGATGTTGCTTTTTAAGTCAGATGTTTCACTTTTTTCAAGGTGGGTGAAACAGAGACCAGGCTGGAGTGTTTGCTGAACAATAACAAGAACTCTGATTTCTGTGCTCCACTAACATCCTTTGACTGGAATGAAGTGGATCCTTACCTTCTAGGTGAGACTGACAAAATGCTACATGTTTTTGGCATGGAAAAGACTTTTGAATTTAGTCTGAAATCTGGACTCTCACTGCCTGTCCACTGGTTCATCAGATAACAAAGCAGTGGAGAAGCTTCTACATCACAAGCTGCCATTTTAGGTTGCAAATAAAAAAAAATTGGAGCAGCTTATGGAGACTTTGTTGCATGGAAAGGTGCCCTGACCAGTACAGAATGGGTCTTTCCAGTTGCACTGGGGATGTTCCTGATTTGCAGACAGGGAGTCTGAGTCTTTAGGGCTGCTGAGCTGCTGTGTAGTGCTGAGCAATGATCTGCATCAACTCCTGTGACTGACTTCAGCTTGTTGTGGTGTGGATAGAGGACCATGTATCAAGCTTTTTTTCTAGTGAAGCCATTTCAGCAGCTTTAATTCAGCTGGAGGAGGGGGCTGGATGCTTAAGGTTTAATTACAGCCTTTGGGACAAATTGTGAATCCAAGATGGGTGATCCAGCAGGCTTGTTTCCCAGGAGAGTACAGCCATTGGTGTCAGGGGGATTTGCCCGGAGATTAACAGTGATAATGTCTTAGTCATTATTTACTACATGATTTATTTTTTGTGTGTTGCATCTCTCATCTCTTAAGAGCTTTATTGCTAGCCCCACAGAAACAATTGGTTAATAATAATGATAATAATAATAATGTACTATTGCAACACTATGATTGAATTTGGGTTTTGACATGCACAGGAGACTTACAGGATGGGAAAGTTCATCTCAGCATTGCATCAGGCTGCTGAATAAATTGAAGTAGACATGAGCTATTTACACTTGATTCCTGTGTGGAAGACTATTTCTGCAGCTAAAAGGTTTGGGTCATTGAAATGCATGGTAGGTTGTTGGCTGTTTGACATTCTTGATTTAAATTGTGTGCTGTTCTTGGAGCTATTTTGATCTGTAGATGTTGGAGATTACATCATTCCAGTGAGTGATTAAATAATTTGTGAGAATATTAATCTTGGTAACAGAGGTTGTTTTTGTTTCAGGTACCTCAAGTATTGACACAACCTGCACTATTTGGGGTCTGGAGACAGGACAGGTTCTGGGAAGAGTCAATCTGGTCTCTGGTCACGTGAAGACACAGCTTATTGCACATGACAAAGAGGTGATGGCTTTTTTTGATTGTTTACTTTTTTATATTTTTAAGAGGTAGGAAAAGAACAGAACTTCCCTGGTTTTCCCCCTTTTTCTTGAATAATCTGATGGTCCAAAAAGATAATTTATCCAAGATGAAGATACGCAGCTCTGAGGACCAAACTAAAGCTGTACTAGTTTAGAATGCCAGGTTGGAAGTGAGTGATCTCAAGGATCATCTGGTCCAGCCTTTCTAGGTAATATATTGTCTAAATAAGATGGCCCAGCACCCTGTCAAGCTGAGTCTTCAAACTATCCAATGGAGGAGAATCTACCATTTCCCCTGGGAGACTGTTCCAGTGTCTGACTGAAACTGCTATTGGCTCCAGAAAGTGCTCTGTTTACTCATCATAGAATCTGGACTTGAAAAGAAGTTTGTTTCACTAGGTTATGCTCTGGTGAGAGCCTGGAACAGGTTGCCCAGGGAAGCTGTGGCTGCCCCATCCCTGGCAGTGTTGAAGGGCAGGTTGGATGGGGCTTGGAGCAACCTGGGCTGGTGGGAGGTGTCCCTGCCCATGTAGGGGGTTGGATCAAGATGATCTTTAAGGTCCCTTCCAACCCAAACCAGTCTGGGATTCATAAATATTTTAGAAAAATGAGGTAAAACATCAAAATGGAATTGAAATCAACTGCATATGAGAGGCAATAAACAACTCAGAGGATTCTTTCATTTTAACATTAAATTACTCCTCAGCAATTAACATTAAAAAAATCTGAGCCTGGGTAATTGATATGTTGAATTTTGGTGAATGACCCTATAATGACACAACTCTTCCAAGTCTTTTCCCTTCCTTTTGTCAAGTGTGATCACTAAAAACTTGTCAGGAACATTAAATATTTGCCAGAACGTGTCCCACATAGCTCTGCTGTGCCCGTGGGAAATCCTTGTTGCTGCTAATTAGGAGGCAGTGTGTTCTCCCTGAGTTAAGGTGCTGTTTTCCTGCCCTCTTGCTGAGCAGGTGTACGACATCGCCTTCAGCCGTGCAGGTGGGGGCAGAGACATGTTTGCTTCAGTTGGAGCAGATGGCTCAGTGAGGATGTTTGATCTTCGGCACCTGGAGCACAGCACCATCATTTATGAGGACCCCCAGCACCACCCCCTGCTCCGTCTCTGCTGGAATAAGCAGGATCCCAACTATCTTGCTACAATGGCCATGGATGGCATGGAGGTGAGGGTGGTGGCTCCTCTCCTGAAGGTGCTAGTGGGTCTGATTTTTCTGGGAGGTGTTTTGGTAGTAATTAGGAAGCAGTCCTTTAAAGTAAAGGGCAGTGTCAGTACCTGGGGTATCATTCAGAACCAATTCTTAGTGCATCAATTTCAGCAGGAGTTAAAGTAATAACTTTGACATTGTAAACTTGAAGATCCTCATGGCTTGTATGTATTTCATCTGGTTTTTAAGAGGGGTCTGTGAGCCAGCAGAGCAGTAGTTTTCACATCAACTGAGCTGCAAGTGTTTTGCTCACTTTGTTCTTTCTCAGCCCAGCAGCAGCCAAGGCAGCACATCTTCATTTGTCACCTGTGCTGCTTCAGGGAAGCATAATTCATTTGCTCTTCTGCATAACTCCCAGGCCCTCCCTGTGAGGTCTGACTCCTCTTGAGACACACTAACAAGCTGGAAGCTCTTCTCTGAGAGCAGTGCTTGCTTGCCAACCCCATCCTTCAGGAAAGGGCTGTTTTTATAGCCCTGGCTAAAAAGTCTTGGTTTTCTGAAGAAACAAAAAAATGCCAGCTGTTAATATAGTTGTTTTTTTGTTTCTGAAGGTTGTTATTCTAGATGTCAGGGTTCCCTGCACTCCTGTTGCCAGGTTAAACAACCACAGAGCATGTGTAAATGGAATTGCTTGGGCACCTCATTCTTCCTGCCACATTTGTACAGCAGGTAAGTGTGATCCCTTGGTGAATCCCTGGGAGTCTTTCACTGCATCTGCAAAATCCTCTCCCTCCAGTAGTTTATGCAGTTCTCTGCCTGCCTTTTGCTAAAGAATCCCTGCAGCTTAGAAGCCCTTTATTAATTACTTCCCTACATTTCTAATGGAAGTAGACACCTGCTAAAGGTTCTTATGTGGAATTAGTGAGCTCAGTGCTCCTTAGTTTTTTGCAGTCTACTTTTAAAATGTTTTCAATTGATACGAGTTCCAGTGATCATTTGGTTTTCAGCTCTGAACTGGATAATGTATAATGATCCAAGCTTATTTTGTTGGAGCACAGTTGTATCATTCTATCTCTGGCTTGAATACTCATGGGGACTGCAGCAGCCACATCCTAATGAGCTGCTTGGGCTGCATGCTTGTTAGTAGCCATGTATGGAGATGTTGTCAGGCTTTGATTCTACCTCTGCTTTTCTCTTCCACGTGCAGCTGATGACCATCAGGCTCTCATCTGGGATATTCAGCAGATGCCTCGTGCCATTGAGGACCCTATCTTGGCCTACACAGCAGAGGGAGAAATCAACAATGTACAGTGGGCATCGACTCAGCCAGACTGGATAGCTATCTGCTACAACAACTGCCTGGAGATCTTGAGAGTGTAACATTCCTGCTTTGTGCCACCTTGAGGCAGGGCTGTGTCATTTCCCTTCCCCTCTAAAGTAAGAACAACACAAGTGGCCAGTATCTGTTGTTGCTTTGCATCTACTGTTACAAGAAACTGTTAGAAGAATCAATGGCAGGTGTCTCCTGTCTCTCCAAGACTCTCAAATGCAGAGACATGCTGAGCCTCTTGGACCTTCTGGGTTCTGGTTTTCTTCTTTTTTTTTTTTTTTCCTCAGTTAAAGTTCTGTATATTTGTTTGTTGACTGTATGAATAAGCTTGCAAGCTTTTAAGTTGCTGAATATGTCCATGTGTTTGTCAGCCAGCTGAGGCAGCACATCCAGCTAGTTTAATAGATGCAGGTACAAAGCAAGGTGGGCAAAAAGACATTGATGTAAACAGCCACCTTGGCAGGAATATTTCTCATTCCTGTTGTTGCTGCCTCCAAACTGTTGAAACATTTGTATGGTTTTTATATATTGGGCTAACTTTCTATTGAGTAAGGTTTTTTCTCCCTAAATTCTTACTTTTGATATGTGATCCACTTCCATATGCCCTAAAGCAGAATCTCTTTGTTGATAGACATCACAAGAACACTTCAGGCTCCCTGGCAGTAAAGGCCTGCCAGAATTAACTGTTGCCTTGGCTCTCAATACCTGGTTACCTGGGCAGAATTTTCTGGTGCTGTGAAGTACAAATACTTGTTGCACAATTTCTTTACACTTTTCTGATGCTAGAGGCAGTGGTTATTATGGTAGGCCTTTTACTTTTCAATTCTAACTGAATTTGTGTGTCTCCTGCAGTTCTGGTAGCAGAATAGTCATAGTATAGGAGGTAAATAACTCCTAAAAAATGTGGTTTGTAATGGACTTGGGATTGACACTTCCAATCAAACCATTTCCCCTGGGAAGACTTACTGTCTAAAGCAAAATAAAATGGTTTCACACTTTGGAGCTTGCTTGATTGGCAAATAATATAAGCAAGAGATTTTGTGGTTAGCCTGTATCTTGGAGCTTCCTTGTGTTTGGCCTGTGCTCCTGGGAGTTGTTGAAAGGAGTGCAAAGCAATTTTCTTTCCAAAGTGTATTTGCTTTGCACTGTCAGGTCTTGTTGAAGGAGCAAGATGAGGTCCAGTATCCCAGTGAAAGCTGTTTCTCTGAAAGAAGAGGTTCCCTAATAAAACACAGAGCCCTGGGTTTCAAGGGGAAGAAGCTGTGCCAAAGAGGCTAAGGTTTAGCACTTGTCATCTTCACATCTTTTGGGGATGTTTCCAAGGGCTTCTGTTCCTGTTTGGAATGGTGGATCACTCTACAGGAATACTTTTCCATCAGAGCTGAGTGGTTAGGCAAGATAAAACTCTTGGTTGATGAGAGATCTGCTGGGCTGAATGCTCCACAGGGCTCTCCCAATGAAGACATGACAACCAGAGCTGGGTTTTGATGGAATTGTCAAACTATCAAGTTGTGTTTCCACCTAATGAGCATTCACCTGCAACTGGAGGCAGCCTTATAAATCACAGGACATGGGCAGACTTGGATCTTGTCAGTTTATGCAGGAAAGGCAAGTTGGGAACAGTGATTGCTGTGGAACAGTGAAGCTGACACTGAAAGTGCTGTCAAATACAGAACAGAATCTGACAGGCTTTGTCATTCTGGACATACACAGATATTCTACAGGCTGCTTCTCAACGTGGAGCTCAGCAAAGCACTGCCTTGTGAGTTTGATAGGAATTCATAAGGGACAGGTTTATTCCATCACTCCTTTTAATATTGGAGAGCTGAGAGAATCTAAGATAGTTCAAGCTCATGTTCTGTCAGTGAAATTCTGTGTTCAGTTGTGGGATTTGTGACAGAAAGCTTGATTTGGCTTCAAGGTCAGTTTTTCTTCTGAGAAGCAGTACTGAGAGTAGAGTGTTCACAGACATTTGATCTACATGTCAGAGCAGTGTTAGCCAAGGAATTTAGGTAAGCCCTTTTTACACTTCATCATAAACTGGAAAATACTTAGAATGAAGTGAAAATTGGGAATTTTTTAGCATATAATGGCCTTCACTGCTTCAGATACTCAAAAATATCTACTCAGGCTTGTCATGTTTTGTTGAGTTACAAAAGGTGTTGCTAAGGGGGGTACTACCTGTTCTGTCAGTACTTCTGTGGTCCCTTTTATGCTCTGAAGTCTCATTCTTGTGTAGATGGCAGGAGTAAAGATGAATGCATTGGTTGTTTAGCTTAAAAATGCATCTTTGGCAACTGCAGAATTGGGCTTTAAAAAAAGCCATAAGCTCATTTAATTCAACATGAAGGCATTAAAAGACTCCCTAGTCTGTAATAAATGGGAAATGTAGTTTATTCCTAAAGGAATACAATCTGTTTCTCTTCAGATGATGAGAAGAGAGCTTGTATGAAGGGGCTAATAGGCTGAATAACCAGGTAGCTTTTGGTACTGTTGGAAAACAATCCTGTTAAAACCTGGAGAGGGTCTAATGTCAGTCCTTCCATCCATAAAGCTGCTTGAAGTTTGTTTGTGGAATTGGGTGCTCATTCCAAACTCATCAAAGGCAGGTGAGAAGGAATTTTGTAGGCTCCAGTGGATTCTAAATAAAGCCTGTACCCTGTTTGTTTAGCCAGTGGGGTACCTTTTGGATCCCCAGCAGATTTCTTTGGGCATAACCCGTTGTCATTCTTCACATGAAATTACATTTGGAATCACTAGAGGCTATTTTGGAAAAGGGAAATGCTACTTAAAATAGCTTCTTGTCAAAGAAGTCACTTGAAAGGTTAATGACTGACAAGACATGAAAATCCTCCCGGGTGAGATGTTCTGTAGTGCAAATGGCACTTCCATCTAGAGAAGGAAGTGAAAGACTTTGCTGCCCTTTTGCCAGCACCTGCTGGCACAGTGGCAGGGAACTAACTGTCTGCTTGCTGCTTTCATTTTCTTTGCAAGATGAAATAAAACCCTGAGACTCCTCACTGCAGCCTGGGAATCCAAAGATGCAGTTTTATCATCTCTCACCAGCCTAATGTTCAATTATGTTGGGTGTAAAGCCCTGAGAAGAGTCGTGGGTTTTTTTCCCAAAGTTTATGGAAATAAACACTTTGACCTCCATTATTTTGTGCTTGCTGCACAGACAGAGAATGCAGAGCAGCTGCTTTCAAATGCTTCATGTTCCTTGAGTATGAAGTGATATTGAGGGAGAGTTCTGATCATCAGGGAGGACAGCAAAGCAGCAAATCACATGCTATTGTTTGTCCAGGCAAGGCTGGTTTCTGGGACAGAACTCTTGACTACTTGAGTAGTTGTGTGTTAGCTCTCCAGTGGATGAATTCAAGATGCTAGGCTATTGTTTGGCTGTTGTGTTTAAACCCAGCCTTGCCTAGATCCCTACTATTCTGTGGATAACCTGTTGCTAATACCTTGGGTCTCAAAGAGGAGACCTTGATGGTGTCAAACTCACTAGGGAGGTGAAAACCTACAGAGAACAAGTTGGGTGTCAAATGAGTGTGTAGCCAACTCTTCATTGTGTAAATCAAATGGGCTCTGGTAGGTTGCATCTCTGGGACTTGCACTTCTGTGTGCAGGGATATAAAAGGCAAGGACTTGAGTGCTTTGACAATCTATTTAGAAGGAAAACACAGTGGTTTCAAATAATGATACGAGAGGAGACTGATAATACAGGTTGTTCCTTATGGAACCTTGAAATGTACTTAACAGGGGAGGCATTGCCTCTCATAAGTCAAAGTTAATGATCCTTTCAAATCTTCACTGTAATTACTCTCCTGAATGTTCTGGATAATAGTGAAAAGATCTATTTTTGCCTGGTGTTGCAATGAGAAAGCTGCATCAGTCTTAACTGTAGATCACTGCCTGCCAGAGACTAGGTGAGGGGAGGAGTCCAGTGTCTTGGAATTCACAGATGCTCTTGTGCTTGTTTGAAATATAAATGAAGAAAGCTGAGTGTGTCTGTTTTGCTCTCTTGCAGATGGCACTTTAACAAGTATATTTTTGGTAAGATTAGAGGGAGAGTCATCTTTTCCTCAGCCCTTTTATGGCAGGCATTTGTCTGTGTTTTGTATAAAATGTTAAATACAACAGTCACTGAAATCCTCAACTGGCCACAGTTGTCAGGATTAGTGCCCCCTCCTCTGTTTCTGCTGAGCACCAGGAACATGAGCACTTGGCAGTGCTGTGACTGTGAAACTGAAGTTGTATTCTGACACTGACACAAACTTGTGAGGCCAACCCAAGTGCTGTAGGGCTGCTTGTCACCCAGAGAGTCCCTTCTGCTTTGCTCAGCAACCTGACAGTGTTTGGGAATCCTTTTCTGCTCTCTGCAGGTGGTAGTGGCAGGTTGGCTGTGCAAAAATACAGCTGGATTCTTTGGATAACTTAGTTTTGTGATAGAGGGGGGTAAAAATTGCAGCTGCTGGCTGTAAAATCACAGGACTTAAATACTTGGACTTGTCAGTTCCTTGGGTTAGTGGTGTTCTAACTCTTTCAGGACATACTGGAAAGGAGGGACAGCAGCTCTTGGCTCAATGGATTGCACAGTTAGTTCCATCAAAGTACTGAGGGGTTTAGTCTTCCCACTGCAGCTTAGTGACATGGTCCAGCCACCTCAAACCCACACTGCCTCACCTGCCAGTTAACACAAGTTCTCTCTGCTAAATCCTGTCCTGCTTTCTCCTGTCAGACCAGTTTTCCAGAGCAGGCCTGTATTTACTGTACAGTGGACATTAAAAGGAGGTGTCCAAAACCAGTCCTAGAGTGAGCAAGGTACTATCAACCATGTCCCTTTTTCTCTTGATCTTTGCAGAGAAGTCAGGGAATTAATTGTACATGGCACTTAGAGAGCACTTTCTGATGGTTACTTAGAGATGCAGCTGCATTTCCCCCTGCTTACCTGGGAAGAGTCAGAATTGTCTCATCCTTGAGGATACTGGGAGGAGTTTAGCCCCTGACTCCTTTGTTTTAAGAAGAGATCTCCAGAACTTCCCATCAGCACCTTTCACCAGCACTAAAAGTCAGTAGTTAAAGTTGCAACAAAAGGCCAGTGACTGAAATGCTCATCTAGCAATTTGTGGCAGACCCCAGAGGCAAAGGCACTAGTGGGGCTTGGTTGCTGCTGCTGCCTGACTCCAGATGGTGACTTTGTCTGCCAGGTATCTCAGTGGCCTTTTGGGCAACCTCTGGTACCTCAGCATCAAGCTTGAACTTCCATCATCATCATAAAAATAACAACAAAAAAAATCATTGGTGTGGCTTTCATTGAGTTTATTTCTTTTCAGAAAACTTAACAAAAGGAAGAAATAAGCTATTTCCTGAAACATTAGTGTAGCCATGAGCAGCTCGTGTTCCAGCTCTCATCCCTTGGAGTTTGCTTTCCTGTTTTGCAAGGTGTGTGTGACTCTCAGGTCTCCTCTCTTTGGGATGAAGATCTGTTCAGGTTTGACAGACCAAGGCAGAGATGCAAGAACCAGTCAGTGAAAGAGCCCTAGTCCAGCTGGGAAGTGCTGTGTTGCTTTGACAACCTGGTAAATATGAAATCTACTATTTAAAAGAACCTTTTTTTATTATTATTATTTGAAGACTTGGGTTGCTAGCAGTGTAAAATGTAATTTAAATCTGTTGCATTTTTGTTCCCAATAGTCAAGTAGATGTTTACTTTTATGTGTGTTTTCCCTTCTGCTCTTCCCATCCACAGTCCCCTTGTGGTAATTTCCTGAAGGTGTAATCTTTGTAGCATGATTGTACAAACATCCATACGAGATTCCTGACTTCTTGTCCTCACTAAAATACGTTAAAGCAATAGTAGTTTTCCTTCTGTCCTTCTTTTCTCCACCTTCTCTATTAAGATTTGCAACTTCTATCCTGTCCTAGAGGAATCCTAGTCCCCTGCTATTCAACACACATATGTTGTTGACATGGATAACTGCAGTGTCCCCACATTCCTTTTATTTTTTATGGAGAAAACACAAAAGGTTTTGTTACAATGGATTTTAACACCTGAGTCATGGAACCATATTGTTGAAACTGTAAATTTTAAGGCAATTTTCTGAACAAAAAAAATTGCTTGAAAGTGGAACGTTGCATCCTTTTATGCTATTTCCTGCTTCCTATGTAGTTTGATTCCAATTTTTTAACCTTCTTTCTAAGTTTCAGCCTCCTGTGTATTAGGTACAGTATTTTCTGCCTTTCATACTTTGTAATAAAAATGGAACATTTGTAGATTGATTGCAGTTCACTGTGTGGTGAGTTAAAACCTGGCACCTGGGGAGGTTGAGCAGGGAGCTGCTTCAAAATAGGCTTCCTGAATCCTGGGGGATGTTTATGGCTGTAAAAGGGAGGAAGATTATTTCCTCTTCTCTCTACAAAACTGGTGAAGTGTATTCATCTCTCATCCTACTGATACCCAAAGTTGATCATTTTAGCAGCTCTCAAGTTATTAATATTAATAATAATGATATTGTTAGGAAGCCAGTCACCACAGAACTTGGTGAATATTTCAAGTGCACCCACATTTGTTTTCTTCAAGCAAACCTACTGCATGGTCCCTGTGTTAATTGTGGTGCTAGTGCTTGGTTTCCAACTTTTTGTCCTGTTCTGGAGCCCCCAAAGCAAGAAGGACATGGAGCTATTGGAGAGTCCAGAGGAGGCCATGGAGATGCTCCAAGGGGCTGGAGAAGCTCTGGAGCCAGGCTGGGAGAGTTGGGGTGTTCAGCCTGGAGAGGAGAAGGCTCCAGGGAGACCTTAGAGCACCTTCCAGTGCCTGAAGGGGCTCCAGGAAAGCTGGGGAGGGGCTTGGGACAAGGGCAGGGAGGGAGAGGACAAGGGGGATGGATGAAAACTGGAAGAGGGAGATTGAGGTGAGACATGAGGAGGAAATTCTTTGCTGTGAAGGTGGTGAGAGCCTGGCCCAGGTTGCCCAGGGAAGCTGTGGCTGCCCCATCCCTGGCAGTGTTGAAGGGCAGGTTGGATGGGGCTTGGAGCAACCTGGGCTGGTGGGAGGTGTCCCTGCCCATGCAGGGGGGTTGGATCTAGATCATCTTTAAGGTCCCTCCCAAACCATTCCATGATCCTATGATATGATTGTGCTTGTTCCCTACATCACAAATGGTAATTATCTGCCTGCATGTTTTTGGTTGTTAAGATTAAGGAAAGAGGGATTTTTTTATTATTATTCAAGTAATTGGTCTCTAAGGCTTTCTGAATACAGGCAAATTGAAGACAAAGTAATTAGGCATTTATTTAGCTTCTAAGTCCCTCCTGTGTCTGGTTGACCTTTCTTAGAGGGTGTTATCTTCGGTCTCTAGTGGTGCTGAACCAGGACCTAGAGAGGCACAGGGTGGCAGAACTTGGACATTTGTTTTTACCTCTGACCTTGGTGAGCAGAACTGATGACTTCAGTATTTAGATGAACTCCAGTTCCACTGACCTCTTGCCTGAAAACACTGGATTCCTCTCTTAATTCTTTGTGTACTGGCTTTGAAATAAAAGTTTATTAAGCTTTGTGACCACATTGGAAAGAGTTGCCTGTAAAGATGCTACAGTGTTTTTAAGCTATATATGGACTTTGTTCTACTGATCCCTATTTGGAAAAGATGCTTTCCTTCTAAGAATTGTTTCTTTTACCCTAGAATTATATTTACATCCTCCTAGATTATTTTCTTTCCTTGCATCTGTGCTTTGGAATTCTCCAAAGAAACTTGGAAGAAAGTAACTTCTGCAAGTTGGAGCTGCTGGGGCACAAGGTCAGGAACTGGCAGGTGATAGGAGGGATGGATTGTTAGGGTGGCAAAACAAGTGTCATAAAATCCTGCTGAGGAATATGGGTAGGAAAAGAGTCAAGGAAAGGATCTCCACCTTTTGTAAATATTAAGGAACAGCTGACATCTGGCAGGGCTGACTTCTTGTGCTCTGGCCCTGGGAAAGTCACTTCTCTGATACCAGTTGCAATTGAAAAAAAAAAAAAACCACCTAATTAATCACTGATCAGCAAGTGCCTTGAAAATACTGGAAAATGAAAGAAATCCCCCATGGTAACAGAATAAAATACCCATGGGTGTAGAGATAAAGTGATCTCTGAGATGATTTGAAGCCCTGACACTGTAACGAGCAGTTAATCTTCTGCTTTTTCATTAGTGTTGCTCTATAAACAGCCCGGGCTGCCAGCTCCAAGGCAAGTAATGATCTAAAAGCATGCAATATTTTTAACATCCTTCCTCCTCCTCTTCAGTCCAGAAGCAGAATGGCTCCTATTTTTCCAGCAGACAGCTTCAGAGCCCCCTCTGCTGGAGCGCTGGCAGCAGGAGGACAGAGACCGGCTGAGCTGCAGGGAGGCCAGGGAGGCAGCTGCGCCTGGGGCTGGGGAGGGAGCTCCGGGAATTCCTGTAGAGCAGTTCCAGGTGGCTCATGTGTTCTGCTGGAGGGGAGGAGAGGTTTGGCCAGTCCATCACAGGATCATCACAGAATCATGGAATGGTTTGGGTTTGTCCTTAAAGATCATCCAGTTCCAACCCCCCTGCATGGGCAGGGACACCTCCCACCAGCCCAGGTTGCTCCAAGCCCCATCCAACCTGCCCTTCAACACTGCCAGGGATGGGGCAGCCACAGCTTCCCTGGGCAACCTGGGCCAGGCTCTCACCACCCTCACAGCAAAGAATTTCCTCCTCATGTCTCACCTCAATCTCCCTCTTCCAGTTTTCATCCATCCCCCTCATCCCATCCCTCCCTGCCCTTGTCCCAAGCCCCTCCCCAGCTTTCCTGGAGCCCCTTCAGGCACTGGAAGGTGCTCTAAGGTCTCCCTGGAGCCTTCTCTTCTCCAGGCTGAACACCCCAACTCTCCCAGCCTGTCTCCAGAGCAGAGCTGCTCCAGCCCTCACATCATTTCTATGGCCTCTTCTGGACTCTCTCCAGGAGCTCCATGTCCTTCTTATGTTGGGAGCTCCAGAATGTTCTGCCATGCTGCCCTGACGTTGGATAATGATGTTAGTTTTCCATCACCTTTCAAAGCTGAGAACACAACAGGAAAGCATTTGCAGAATCAAAACTGCCCAGAATTGGTGAGATGATTCTCTCAGGTCTGCAGAAGAGATTGTGGGACACTTTCATGCAGCCTTTGAAGATTTACAGGATTTCTCCTCCTCTGCCCCTTCAATTTTTATTTCCTTTCACTGCTCCTCTTCACTCTCTCTGGCTGTGGAGTCTCAGATGCAGAGTAAGAAAGTTGTGGCATGGCCCAAAGCTCAGCCTGGAGACTGCTCAGCTCCCCAGGAAGGATGTGTCTACCTAAACAAGAAGGGAAGCAGGAAGGAAAGAAGAAATAATCCATCTGATGGCAAGGAGAAGAGGCTCTTTGAGTCAGGCAGGTACGTTGCAGAAAATGGAAGTGCTACCACAATAGGAAGTAAGAGGATGGCATCATTTAGAGCCTGGGAAATGATGCCAGGAGCTAAATCCCAAAGGGCTACTCCAGACTTCCTGTGTAACTTTTAACAAGTCACTGGCTCTCTGTGCAATGCCTTTTCATCCCTAAAATAGGGATTGCATTTCCTGTTCTTGATTCATGGTGCATGACAGCATCAAACTATTAGGTCCCTATAAAGTTCCTTTAAAACAAGCAGGCTCCCTATAAACCCAGTAGCTCCTGGAGGGTTTTGGTCAATATCTCCACTGATGATTTTTACATGAAATGGCCTCAAACAATCTGAACAGCTTTAAGTTGAAGAAGAAAATACGTTTTGTGGTTGGTGTTTACAGGTATGAAGCTTCTGGAAAGCTGCAGCTTTGAAAGGATGTGGGTAATCTGGGTGGAAAACCACAAAATATCAGCTTGTGCCACAGTGTTCTTGGTAAAAGAGAGCACAAAACCAGTGTAGCATTAAATAGTGAAGGTGAAAAAGGAAGTATTAATTAATTTTCTTCTCAAGTTATACAAAATAGTGGTGCATTGTTGGGTGTAAAGTGTGGTTCCAGTTCAGGAAGAGTCTACCAGCTTGTTCAGGGGATTAAGAAAAAGGAGAAAGGGGTCTGGAGTGGTCAAAAAAAGGACCTAATGGCACTTGCACATAGATGGTGTGGTGATAATGTCTGTAAAATTGGAATGACACCAGAAATTGGCACATACACGTTGCTGATTTAGGCATTAGGTTTGATAGGTGGGTGAAGTGCTGAACTGTTAAGGACAAATCATCCCATCCCCACTTTGATAAAAGAGGGGGAAAAAAAGCTGCAGTGAAATCCAGCCACGCTGGGCAGCTGGAGGTGGAATGAGTGAGATTTACCAGGGTGGTTTTGTCCTACCATCTGCTGGGGGCTCCTGGCTCCCTGTCACAAGCTGGGCCTGGCTGCTCTAATGTCTTTTGGACTGAAGCAAACCAGGTTTCTACACAAAGGAGCTGCCATCAAGTCTCATGTCACAGAACCTCAGCTGACAATTTTGTGTGCAAACATGTGAGAACTGGAAAATAGACCCAAAAAACCCAAATGGTGAGGTGAGGATGGAGTGTTTGGACATCAGGGCTGGTGCAGTGGGGAATTGATACTGAATTTCTTCAGTTCTGATCTCAAGAGTAATCTCACTCTGAAGCCTTTTTGTAATGACCTTGGCACAAAAAGCCAGGGTGATAATTAAATTGGGTGATGAACAAAAGTGGGAGGCTTCAGTAATACCAGGAAACTGGAATATCTCAGAGAATCGATGGCTTTGGAGAAGGAGAAATAGAGATGAGATGGAATGGAGCAGCAGAAGGTGCCAGGCTGTGAATTTAGGGGCAAGGAGACATTTGTGGAGGGTGCTGAGAGTGTTTCACTTCTTGGAAATGAGTGAGGGAAGGAAGCTGGGATTTAGGAGCTGATAAAGGACAGTGAGGAGCCACCAGGAAGCTGAAAAGCCTGGAGCAAAGCTGATCCAAGAGCAGTAATGATGCTGTTGAGCAAGAAAGAGGAATTAAAATTGGAACATGGAGTAAAAAAGGCTACCAGGAAGATAGCACAGATCCAAAGCTTGTCTCAGGGAAGACAGAGTGGCTTCCTTGTCTGCTACAATGAAGCCTGAAAGGAGATATTATCTTCTTGATGTATTTAGAGAGAAAACACCAGGGAAGAGGAAAGGATTATTGAAGTAAAAGGGATAATCTTGACACGAAAGTAAGTGGCTGCAAGCTGGGGTAGCACAGGCAGGAAACCTAGAAACACTTTTCTGGCATCAGAGGAGTAGGACAGGGGGGAGTAAAGAAAAAAAGTCTAAACAAACAGCCTCAGTCTGGCTTTAAGAGAGGAACTTCAAGGTGGGATCTATGGAGGTCATCTAGTCCCACCTTCTGCTCCAAGCAGGCCAGCTTCCAAGGTTGTTGGCTTTGTTCACAGCTTCTTGCTCTGGAGAGGCTGGATCTGCTGATCTAAACATTCATTCACAGATCTGTGTGTCTACCTGGTAGGACACTGAGATCTTTTGGTTATCCCAGCTAGACAGCTACAAAATAATCAGTGATACGACAGGTATTGTCATCCTGCTTTGGCTGAGTCCTAAATTCCTCCTGGTAGGTGGGATTTAGCCTCCTGCTCTTGCCCTCCCTTTTGAGAAACTACCCTCTCCAAGTTAGGTGTCTTCTCTGGGTAGCTCATCCAGTTGGTAGGACCTCTTTGACATTGTTGCTCTGCTGCTTGGGAGCAAAGCCCCTCACAGAGCAAGGCACATTTGCCAGACTGAGAAGCAGCTGCTGAAACCATCTGCTGGAGGTGGGTTTCCCAGCAGCAGGGTGGCTGCTGCAGAGCCAAGGGAAGAGACTTGGTTTCTAAAAACAAAACCAAAAACCCCCTCTGCTGTCCCTTTGGTGGAAAAGACACTGGAAAAATAGCATCCTGCAGATGGGATGGAAGCAGAAGCTGGGAAAGAGCAGCTGAAGCCTGGATGTCACTTTAAAAGGTAGAATTTGATGTAAACAGAATTTAAGAACTTTGGGGTAGAATTCCTGCAGTAGAATGGACCAAAAAATGACCCTAAAATCTATGAAAATCTGGTATGTGGGATGTTTGGTTTGGTTTAGGGTTTTTTTTCCCCCCCCTCAAAGTTGTTCTGTAGTTAGTGTCAGAGCAAGAACGGGTTCTGCTTATGGTCTGGGTGTTCCAGGTGGCCTGAGAAACCAAGTGCTAAAGCTGAGGGAAACCTGCCATGAAGTGTCGTGCAGCCAGGGAGGGAATGCAGCAGGTCAGCAGCTGCACGTCTCACTCCAAAGACACTTTCTCATTAGGGGAAACTCCTACATGACAGGGGAGGAAACGCTGAACTTCAACACACCAGGCTGGAGTTCCCTCCTGCAGGCTGGGCCCAGAACTTGACTTCCATGCTCTAACACCTTCAGTGTTCAGGTAGATTGTGAAGAGAAAATGAAATAGTGGTTCTGAAGGCTCAAACAGCAGAAGAGCTGCTGATTTTGTTTGACATTTGGCACTTGCTGCAACCTGTGGTGGCCTGGGGACACAGGCAGGGGACAGAACAGCTACTGGGATGTGACTAGATCTCTTGTCCCAGGTGGCCTGGGTGGGATGATGGTCTTAAACTTTTATTTTAAGCCAAAAGACACTTCCCAGAAGCCCAGGCTGCTCCAAGCCCCATCCAACCTGCCCTTCAACACTGCCAGGGATGGGGCAGCCACAGCTTCCCTGGGCAACCTGGGCCAGGCTCTCACCACCCTCACAGCAAAGAATTCCCTCCTCATGTCCAACCTCAACCCCCCTCACCCCCTTTACCCCATCTCCCTCCCCCCCCCCAGCTGCTCTCGGGTCCCCCCGGCTCTAGACCCGGACCCAGGGGGCGGGGCCTCCCGCTGACGTCACTGTGATTGGCAGCACCTTGTGGGCGTGGCCTGAGCTGCCTCCCCCCTCCTCCCCACCAGGGGGGCGGGGCTAACCCGCCAGCCAACCGGGCCCCCCGTGATTGGCAGCCGGCTCAGCGGAGGGCGGGGCGGCCCGCGCGGCTCCTCGCGCGCCGATTGGCTAACCCCGCCGTCGGGTGGGTGCCTGGGCGGCGCGGATTGGCTGGCGGCGGCGGGCCGGCCCCTGTGATTGGCTGGCGGCGGCGGGCCGGCCCCTGTGATTGGCAGGCGGCGGCGGCGGCGGGTGCGCGGCGGCCGCCGAGCGGTTTGTTTTGCGGGCGGCCCCGGCGGCGGCGGCGGGAGCGACCGGGCCCGCCCGCCTCCCCCGCACCCCCCGCCGCTCCGCCGGCACCCGCAGCGCCCCCCGCCGGGAGGAGGAGGCGGTGGCGGCGGCGGCGGCGGCCGCGCGGGGCCTGGGAATGTGGCGGCGGCTGTGAGCCCTCCCCCTCGGCCCCGCCGCCATGGAGCCGCGCCGCTGACAGCCCCGCGCCCCCGCGCGCCGCCGCCCGCCGGCCCGACGCCCGCCGAGATGGGTGAGGAGCGCGGCGGGACCGGGGGGGGGGGGGGTAGGGCCTGACGGGCCTGCGGCGGAGGGGGCGGGCCGCGACGGGGGCTCCCGCCGCACCGGGAAAGGGGGCGGGGAGCAGCGGGGCCCGGAGACACCCCCCCCCCTCCCGGGGCTTCCGGGGGCTGCAGCCGGAGGGGCTCGAAGCGCCAGCGCGGCCCTGGGCCCGGCCCGTGGGCTGGGGAGGGGGGTCCGGCCTGCGGGCCCGCTCCGCGCGCGGCCTCCGGGGGTGGGCGCCGGGGGGGGGGGGGGTGTCTGTGTAGGGGTGTCTGTGTGGGGGTGTCTGTGTGGGGGTGTGTTTGGGGGGGGGATTCCTGTGAAACCCTCCCGTCAACGTCGAGCCCCGCGGTCCCGGCTTCAGGGCTTTGCCTCAAACTGGCCAGAGAGGGAGAAGCCGAGGGTCAGGCTGGGCAGCTGAGGGGGTTTTTGCAGCCTCGAAGAATCAGGTTGTTACTTTGGAGACGGGGTTTGATGTGCTCCGGCTTCACTGGGAACACTTATGTATTTATTTTTTTTTTGACTGTGGTAATAATTGCGCCTCGGGAATCTTGTCAAAATAATTTCTTCTCTGTGAAGTTTCCGCTGAATTCTCACTTGCTGAACTTAATCCATGAAATGCATGAAAACAGGGAGTTCGAGGAGCTCGTTTTCAAGAATAAAATGTTGCTGTCAGAAGCTGCCATGATTGAATTGGAATGATTGATTCTTTTGGACTGTGTGTCCTGTATAAAAAAAAAACAACAAACCTGCTTGTGGAGGTTTTCTGTGTTACTGAGTTTGTTTTCCAGTTTAAAGAGGAGTCTGATGGACTAGAATGAAACAAATAATTTTCCTAACCCAAAACTTCCTCCTATCTGCATGTTGATGAGGGAATTGCTCCTCTTGTAAGTGCAGAGTTGCATTGCTTGGTGGGCCACCACTTACTTGCCTCTTTCTTCCCTGTAATAGTTTAGTTTCCTAAGGCTGCCCTTTGTTATTTAGTCTGTATGAATAATTAGTTCTTCTATTCAGATTGTAAAGGCATAAATCATTGCAAATGTTGCTCGGAGCAAAAGGTAGAACAGCTTCATTTCCTTTGCACTCTGCTTTGGTATAGGAAAGGCAGCAAATAAATGCAGAGCCATCAGTAGATCTCTCTCTTACAAAGAGAGGTGTAGTATTGTTTGATCTGTGCCTTCTCTGAAGGAACCAGCCAAGATGGTGCAGAAACTTAAAATAGTTGTGGAGGAAGAAGCTGGACTTCCATGCAAGTGTTTTCCAGTGGCCACGGGATGCCTGTTTGGCAGTGCAGGGTGAAAAAGTACAAGTTCATGGATGGCTCCACCAGAGCCTTGTTCTTCTAGGCTGGAGTAACCATGGTTAAGCTGCAAGCAGATGGCTTGTGGTAGGAAAGGTCTACATTCATTAGGTAGTTTTGATCAAATAATCTAAGTGATAATGGATAACAGGCTGTATCACACTCTGCTTTTCTTCCATCTGTTCTTCATGAGCTACTCTCCAGGATAAATTCTTGAGTGGGAGGCTGGTGAGAGCCTGGTCCAGGTTGCCCAGGGAAGCTGTGGCTGCCCCATCCCTGGCAGTGTTGAAGGGCAGGTTGGATGGGGCTTGGAGCAGCTGGGCTGGTGGGAGGTGTCCCTGCCCATGCAGGGGGTTGGATCTAGATGATCTTGAAGGTCCCTTCTCACCCATTCCATGATGTGAAGATGTTTGGGGTGGTTAATGCGAAGAGCTCGGTACTCCAGCTGAAGCTCCCCAAGTGTGATTCCCTGTCTCTCACAGAAGGGACTGTGGTTTATTTCTTTACAGAGGCCTATTCAGCAGCATTTAAAATCCAGATACCTGCTTTTAATGCCAAGGAGCTGGTCTGTATCTGGGGAAGGAGGACAGGGCAGTGTTGGGCTGGAGTGTGGCAGCCCGGCCGGGCGCTCGCGGCAGGCGCAGCTGCAGCAGAGTCTGTCCCTCGATCTGCTCTTTTTTCCTGCCTGTGTCACTTCCTTCCCTTGGCTCACTCTGCACCCAGAGCCCAGCTCCAGCCACACGGACACCCCAGGGGGAGGGCAGCAGGGCTGAGCCCACAGCTTAGGACCAGCTGAAATCACAGCCCTGGGGTTTTTTAATTTGGGGGAGAAAAGAGGTGCCCCAAATACCACGTGGGTCAGGTTCCTGGAGGAGCTCTGGTTTTCCTACAAAGCAGGTCATTTGTGTTTCCCTAAAAAACTGGGAGATCAGCATTTTGTTACCACTCAGACTGCCTGCAGTGAGGGACTCAAAGTTAAACTTTGTCAAATACTCTGTTTTTTTTTTCTCAGAGCTTTAGCACAGACCCAGCTTGTCTGCTCACTTGTGAGATTTCCTCCCTGCCCTGGATCTGCTGATCACTTGCACACACAGGCAGCTTTGCTGTTGTGCTGGTAGATAACAAACACACACTTTTATTTGTTCACTTCTTCCTCTTTTAAACAAGTGTGGCATCATGTCTTCTATTATCATGCTATATAAAATAGCATCCTGGTTTTATAGGGGTTTACAGACTTCCTGTTTTTACCAATCTGCAGATGCTTTTACTCTGTTTGAACTTGGTGATTTATTTTTTTTTTCAAAGCTGTTTCCATTTCTGCCCCAGCAAATACACTGACTTGCTCAGACCTGTGTAATAAAACATATATTAGTTGAAATAAATGCTTTATGCAGAGGAATAGGTTTCTCTGTGAGTAGCAGTTCCCTTTTATCGATGTTATAAAAATCCTTGAGTGTAGTTTTTAAAACATGAAAAGCATTTCCTGGACAACATCTTTCCCTCACAAAGCAGAGCTGTGTTTCCCAGACCTACTGGAGTCCTTGCAAAACAGGGTCTCTCAGTGAGCTTCAAAAATGGCCTCGTTTTCATTTGTAGTAACTTTTTCATTGTGTGATTGATGTGATGCTGCTGCATGTGCTTCTCTAAGGTCAACTTATGGAAATCCTCTATTTTGATGGAAATAAAGAAGTATTCATGCTTTTCAGCATTAAATCCAGCACAATGTTATCCTAAACGGAAATATTCTTTCCATACACAACTTGAGATCAATATTTAGCATTCAGTTTATGTTAGAAAAAGATAAATACTCCTTTGTTTCCTACATACCAACACAGGAATTAATGACAGAGTGCATGTTTTGGTGCTAGGGAACCAGTAGCTTAGGGTGAAGACATTAAAAATGGATAATATCATAGAATCATGGAATGGTTTGAGTTGGAAGGGATCATAAAGATCATCTAGATCCAAGCCTGCATGGGCAGGGACACCTCCCACTAGATTATTGGAAGTTTGTGTTGGAAGGGACCTTTAAAGGTCATCTAGTCCAACATCCTCCCCTCCCCAGTGATCAGGAACATCAGCCCCATCGAACCTGACCTGGAATTTTTCCAGGGATTGGGCTTGTACCACCTCTCTGGGCAACCTGGGCCAGCATTTCACCCCCTCAGCGTAGAGTGTTTCCTTATATCCAGACTAAATCGCCCCCCTTTAGTTTAAAATCGTCATCCCTTGTCCTGTCGCTTCAGGCCCTACTATGGAGTTTGTCCCTGTCTTTCTTCTACATCCCCTTCAGGCACTGGCAGGTGCTCTAAGGTCTCCCTGGAGCCTTCTCTTCTCCAGGCTGAACACCCCAACTCTCCCAGCCTGTCTCCAGAGCAGAGCTGCTCCAGCCCTTGGAGCATTTTTGGGCCTCTTCTGGACCAGCTCAAACAGGCCCATGACTTCCCTCTGTAAGATTCAAATATGTAAGACTCAAATTCACCTGGAGTTGTTCCATCAGCCTTTGATATTGCATTAAGTGTTCATTTTTGTGTGGATGCAGAGAAGATTCCAGCCTTAGCACTTGTCTGAAACTGACTTAGCAGAGAGGGAGATGGGCACCTTGCAGAGCACCAGCTGGGCTTTAGCTGCTTGCCAGGTGCTGCCCTTAACGATTTAATGTCTTAGTGTGTTGTAAGTTCACAAGTTGCCTCACTTTATGAATAAATTCACTATGCAGGTGAGCTACTGTCTTTATTAAGAGACAATCTGAGAGCTGGAGCAGCTCTGCTCTGGGGACAGGCTGGGAGAGTTGGGGTGTTCAGCCTGGAGAAGAGAAGGCTCCAGGGAGACCTTAGAGCACCTTCCAGTGCCTGAAGGGGCTCCAGGAAAGCTGGGGAGGGGCTTGGGACAAGGGCAGGGAGGGATGGGGTGAGGGGGAATGGATGAAAACTGGAAGAGGGAGATAGAAGTGAGACATGAGGAGGAAATTCTTTGGTGTGAGGGTGGTGAGAGCCTGGCCCAGGTTGCCCAGGGAAGCTGTGGCTGCCCCATCCCTGGCAGTGTTGAAGGGCAGGTTGGATGGGGCTTGGAGCAGCCTGGGCTGGTGGGAGGTGTCCCTGCCCATGCAGGGGGTTGGAACTAATTAGAATCTTTAAGGTCCCTTCCAACTCAAACCATTCCATGATTCCAATACATAATGGGTTTGGTGTGTGTCCTCTTTGCCCACTTCCTCATACAAATGGGACACTGTGAACCCACTGACTCTAAACACAGCTTGGGCTTTGGGGTCAGACACCTGTGGCCAATGCTGGCATTGGAACCATTGAGCCTTATTTCCAAGTGATGTGCCTCACTGTTCAGATGGCAATTCTTTTTCACAGACGTATTCTTTGATTGACTTGATTTCTTCTCGTGAGTGCTTAGTCTAAACTGCTTTCGTAGCTGTTTTGCTTCTTGCCCAAAGGAGCCCTGACTGTCTGCCAAGACAAGCTCTTCTTCATCCTCCTGGTATCTGGCCAAACCCAAACTGCACTGTAGTGGAAAACTTGCATCCCAGCTCTGCAGAGCATGTTTGGGGTAGTAGGCACTGCAGGGCCATGCCAGTCCATCACTGGTAAGATTTTATTGTGCAAAGCTCCAGCCTTTGGCTGCCAGGTGACTCAAAAAGGCAATGCTGAATATGAAATGAGATTAAAGAGTAAATTGGAGACACTCCAGTAAGGTAAAAGGTTAAACATTCACATGTAACATTGGAAACAATTTAAACAAGAAGAAAGTTGTGCTGCTTGCTACCTGGATCCTTGACTTCAGTCACAACGGGGATTGCACATTTTCTTTCCACAAGGGGTTACTGAGATAGATCCTAGCAGTTATTTCCTTTGGCTGATGTGCTTTTCAAAAAGCAACCTCTTGCTTTGGTTGTGTTACTTACACCCCTCTCTCCTGCATGCAGCTGGAATGTCCAGGAGTGCTCTCCCTTCTCCACTACCACAATGTAGTTATTGTCTCGTTTGGCTTGTCTTGGACAGCAGAGATTTGGTGGGTTTTGATTTGGGTCTGTTGTGTTGGGTTTTTTCAAATAACTGTATTTTCACTGCTCTGCTCTCCTTTTTTTTCGAGATTTTTACTCTAATTAACACCTTCTGCTAATGCATTGGGAGATTTGGTTCCATTCCCCTCTATAGTCTGGCCTGTGCTTGTTGTTTCTGTGTGAAACAACAGTGAAGTCTATTGTGGAACTACCTCTGTTCTGGTGTTTGGTGCTCTCAGAAAGCTAAAGCAGACCTGGGCAGAAACTACTGGTTGTACCAATCATGTTATTGTGACTTTTGTTCTGACTGGGAGCTCTTTAGGTGTTGCCCCTTTAGAATAGGCATCTTTTCCCTCTTTTTTCCTTCAGAATGTTGGTAGCATTCCCTCCCTGCGTGCTTGAGGAGCTGTATGTGTTCCACATCTGTCATCTTTGAGCATTGCGAAAATCTAGCTTGTTATTCAGACATTGATTAATTATGAACCCAGGCTTCTGCATAAAACATAAGCTGGCTTCTTTGAGAGACACTCAGGAACAAATGCATAACATGAAATTGAAGAAACAAATAGTCCCAATGAGTCCCTTGTACAGAGAAATGCAGATGGTGAGACAGTCCATCATGTAATGTACAGCAGCTGTTCTTGGACAGCCCTTCCAAATGGGAGCCATTACCCATCCAACCCAGTGCCATGAGTGAAGAACAAGTGTGTAGCCATTCTGGATTTTTAAAATGAAGTTCCAGTTATTTGAAAGTCAGCTTCAGAAGTGCTCTTTTCAATTCAAACACAGAGTGTGAAGATGATCCAGGGGCTGGAGCAGCTCTGCTCTGGAGACAGGCTGGGAGAGTTGGGGTGTTCAGCCTGGAGAAGAGAAGGCTCCAGGGAGACCTTAGAGCAGCTTCCAGTGCCTGAAGGGGCTCCAGGAAAGCTGGGGAGGGACTTGGGACAAGAGCAGGGAGGGATGGGATGAGGGGGAATGAATTAAAACTGGAAGAGGGAGATTGAGGTGAGACATGAGGAGGAAATTCTTTGGTGTGAGGGTGGTGAGAGCCTGGCCCAGGTTGCCCAGGGAAGCTGTGGCTGCCCCATCCCTGGCAGTGTTGAAGGGCAGGTTGGATGGGGCTTGGAGCAACCTGGGCTGGTGGGAGGTGTCCCTGCCCATGCAGGGGGGTTGGAACCTGATTATTTTTAAGGTCTCCTCCAACCCAAACCATTCTAAAAACCCTTGAGCCGTGCCATGTGAGGCAGCAGCTCAGCCATCCAGGAGGCAGGACTGGCAGTAGCAGCAGCTCTGCCTGGCAGCATCTGGTGCTGCTTTGCTGTGTGGTGGCACAGTGCCCAGGAGCAGAGTGGCCAGGCAGTCCTGTTTGGAACCAAACTTCACGGGTCCCTTTTGCAGTACCTGGGAATGTAGGATTGTTATGTTTGAAAAAGCAAAGGATTATTTTCAGCAGCACTTTCTTACTTCCTGTAGGCCCAGCTACTCTGCATCCCCCTCCTTGTTTCATGTGTTTTCTAGGCTTCACACAAAGTTCTGCTCAAGTTCTTCTGTCCTCAAAACTAACACGCAAAGGAGGAGCACTTTAAATTGGTGACGCTGGGAATCTTAGCCTCAGAAAGTAATTTTCAAGTCACTAGGCTGTGTAAGAAATACTTCAATGTGTGTTTTTTATTTCCCTGCATTTGCAAGTAGCCTTGGACTGAATGTGCTGCAGGATGCCAGCAGGCACTGTTCTTCAGCTGTGTGATTTGATTCTGTTCAGTAGATCTTGAAGTCTCCTGAAATGGTTTGAACTTTCTTCCATTAGCTTGTTTTTGGGGGAGAGAGGAATATCTTGGGGAAATCAGGGGGATTTGTATTCCCAGATACTCAAAGATGACTCTTTGTCTGGATTTTAATTTTTCTTTCTACTGGCTGTGGCTTGTTCCACTAGCAAGCAAGAATTTTAAGTTAACAGGATATAAAATTGGAAAGAACAGATTCTTACCAGGTTTTCCTTGGCAGAAGCACATCAATTTGCCCTTCCTACATGACCTGTGATGATTTAGCAAATCTGTCCAAGTTGCACTGTTTGTTGGCAAGTGGTTTCAGCAACACCAGGGGCTGGGGATAATTATTCTGAAGTTGATCCTTTTGTTACTTTGTACAAGTGACTTAAAATGTATCTTGTCTTCTCCCTGCTTCATGAGGCAAGGTTGACTGAGGGCTTTTTGTGACTAAAAGAAATGGCAGTGCATTTGTAAAGATCTTAAGCAGGATTGTCTTTCTGTGAGGCAGTGGGAAACAAGGGCAGAAGTGTTATGGTTGATACTAAAATTCTTGTGCATCACAGATGAACAAGAGGCCTTGAAATCCATCATGAAGGACCTGGTAGCACTCCAGATGGGCCGGCGTCACAGACTGACTGGGTATGATACCATGAAGAATAAAGACACTGCTCACTCCAACAAACAGGTAAGAGGCCATTTAGTGAGGACTTGAAATCTTTTAGTCTGAAGAAAAGGAGGCTGAGGGGAGACCTCATTGCCCTCTACAACTACCCAAAAGGAGGTTGTAGGGAGGTGGGTGTTGCCTTCTTCTCCCAAGTGAATAACAACAGGACCAGAGGGAATGGGCTGAAGTTGGGCCAGGGGAGGTTTAAATTGGATATTAGGAAGAATTTCTCTAGTGGCCAAGGTTGGGGTTTTGGTTTTTGGGGTTTTTTTGTTGTGTGTGTCTTTTTTTATTTGATGGGTGATTTTTGGTGGGGTATGTGTCTGTGGTGGCGTTTGTTTGTGTTGATGGTTGGACTCTGTGATCTCAGAGGTCCTTTCCAACCACGACAATTCTGTGAAATCATTACCTGGAGGCAGAAGGGACAGAGTAACATGGCTGCTTTGTTATTTCCTTGCCTTTATGGACTAGGGAGGATGCAGTTTTGATAATTTGCAACATCTCAGTATCCTGCCTTCCTCCCACACATGTTTTTGGTGGGGTTTGATCTGTGTAGATTAGCTAAAGAGTTTGCTGAGTGGTTGGGTTTTTTTTTGGTTTCACAGTCCTATTACCATTTTTTATTTTATTTTTTTAAATTACTTTATTATTTTTAAAGAAGAAACACAATGCCAGCAGTCCACCCCTCTTGGGCAGCCCTGCAATAACAAACCAGTGTGCCTCTGCCGTGGAAGAGAAGAAAATCCCGGTAAGAAACTGGCTTCAATATTCAATATTAGGCATGAAAAATCAGGAGCATGTTTTCAAGTTGTGTGCAGTGACCTTTCTAGAATTCATTTAAGCAGGTGTGAGAGGCCAGGAAAGCTTTTCTTTCCTGACTCTGTATGATGCACTTTTCATTGTAGTGGAAATAATGCTTTAAATGCAAAGCAGGGAACTGAGAAGCATGAGGATGAAAAGGAAACAAGTATTTCCATTTCTGGTGCAAACAGAGGCCACTGCAGGTTAAAGCTGCATAAGGCAGTCTGCTGGGGGATGAACTGGTGCTGGCCTCATCTTCACATGATTCAGGTTGCATGTGAAAGAGGATCCTGATTTAAAAGTAGTCAAACTGAAGTTGATCCAAGAAGAACAGTGGAGAGCATTGTCTGAAAGGGGTGGATTTGGTGCAGCTGATAAACTTGCTTCAGTCAAAAAGGCAAAGTCTGTTGGAGGTGTCTGAGCAGGGGCAGTGACCTTCTAGTGTGAGAGTGGTGAGACCCTGGCCCAGGTTGCCCAGGGAAGCTGTGGCTGTCCCATCCCTGGCAGTGTTGAAGGGCAGGTTGGATGGGGCTTGGAGCAACCTGGGCTGGTGGGAGGTGTCCCTGCCCATGCAGGAGGTTGGATCTAGATGATCTTTAAGGTCCCTTCCAACCCAAAGCAGTCTGGGATTCTGTGATTTGGATAAAATTCTTGAATGTAAGAGCAGCTATTTCAGTTAAGAACTCTTTGTCTGTTATTGTCTTTAAAAATTAAATCAAGTTACTCACAGTCAGACTAACGTTAACAGAAGTTGCCTGAATCAGTAAAATAACTCTTTCCAGTTCTATCCTTATTACAGGCTTAGGCTTTTTGGGGCAGGCTTTAAAGTTCATGTATGTCTCTTCCTTATGCTTTGTCTGCTCATAATCTCCTTGTTCAGCTGGATTCTGGGATTTCCTCAGAGGTGCTGGAGGAATCTGTAGATGGAGTGATACCAAATCCTTTCCAAATCACTCTGAAATGCAGATTCAGAGATGTCTGAACCCAAAATCTCTAATTGTTATTTATGGTACCACATCATAGAGCTGCCACACTAAAGCACCAAACTTGGATATGATTTCTTACTCATCTCTTAGGACAGTTTATGTGGGTTGCTTTGAAAATTGCTTTATATAGGCAATAGGTTCACTGCTTTCAAAGGAAACACCAGTAGATGTTGAAGTCCTTTAGGTTCTTTCTGAAATGCAGACACGAAGATCTCTTTGAGTAGCTTTTCTTAGATCTTTGAAAAATAGACACAAATGGTCAGTGACAGATCCTTTTGGAAAAATCATCTGGAGACAAATGACAAATCCCACCCTCCCCCTTCCCTTTGTTACAAATTCCATGTTTTCAAGTGTGCAGGGCCATTGAGGGAGGCAGTTTAGTTGCCTTAGGTATCAGCAAGTTGAAGAAAGGTTTCCAGAGGGCCCTGAAGATCTTTTAGTATCACCTAATTTCAGCTGGTGAGAGCTTTGTCACTTAGGTGTTTCATGGCCTGGAGCACATCTTGAAGTCAAACTGAATCTGAAAAATTCCTTTCATTCCATTTAACCCCACCAGTCCTGTTTAGTTCCCTTAGACTGAGCTACTTAGGACAGCCTTCCTTCCCTGAAGATCCCTGATATAAAGGATCATGCCTCCACCAATTATCCCTAAGAAACAACTGTTCCATCAGTAGTTTGCTGCTGGACACCTTATTCCTAGGCTGGCTGTTGCATTTTTCCTTTACCATTCAATTAAAATAAATTCTCTGGAATTTGCTTCATTTTGGTGTCATTCCAGAGTAAATTCTTGCTCTTCTTACATCTGAGAAAACATCTTTGGTGAAGTTAGGTGTAAATGTCCCACCTGCAGACAACTGGGAAGCTCATTTGTCATGATCCATTCTGGCCCTGCAGTTACTGGAGCAGGAATTCTGTGTCCAAGCAGCAATTGCCTGGGTCCCTTTGAACTGCATTCTTGACCACTGGGCCTGCCAGATACTTCCTCCAGCTAAAGAGCATTTCCTGGCCCCATTTTTTTGAAGTTCCTAGATGTATGATTGCCTATTGTCTGAGGCTTTCACAGATGGCTTAATCTATTCCAATCACAGAAATTGTGGAGCAGAAATGATGCAGTCTTATCAGAGCAGATTTATTTTTTTTCCCCTTTTATTTTTATCGTTGTGACCTAAATTGGGATTTGAACTTTGATCTCCAGAGTTGAAAGTTCAGCATGTTGACTCTTCTGTGCCAGAGAGCATCTTCTGAGTTCCCAGTGCACAGGTTGTGCAGCCAGTGCTTTCCACCATCTGCCACATGTGGATGATGACCCCTCTGCACTTTCAGAGATGACACACAGTTAACCTGTTTGGAACATCACAGTTTGAGTTTCAGGGGCTGCATTTGTGCAAAAGCAGAGATGTAGGCTGTGTCTGAAGGATAAAGAGTGTAGCACATTCCCTGTATCTCTCTTTTAATGCCATGGAGGAAGACATGCTGGCTTTGAGAAAGCAGGACTCTAGTTCAGGTGGATATGCAGTTGGCCTCAGTTCCAGATTTCTGCCATGCCTGGTTAAAATGGATTCATTTTCCTTATAGAAACATAGGATGTGTAGGGTTGGAAGAGACCTTTAAAGATCATTTAGTCCAACCCCCTTGCAGTGAGCAGGGACCTTTTTAACTAGACCAGGTTGCTTAGAGTCTCATCAAGCCTGCCCTTGAATGCTTCCAGGGGTGGAGCTGCCACAGCTTCCCTGGGCAACCTGTTCCAGGGTCTCACCACCCTCATAGTAAAGAACTTCTTCCTAATGTTTAATCTCAATCTCTCCTCTTCCAGTTTTAATCCATCCCCCTCATCCCATCCCTCCCTGCCCTTGTCCCAAGTCCCAAGTCCCTCCCCAGCTTTCCTGGAGCCCCTTCAGGCACTGGAAGGTGCTCTAAGGTCTTCCTGGAGCCTTCTCTTCTCCAGGCTGAACACCCCAACTCTCCCAGCCTGTCTCCAGAGCAGAGCTGCTCCAGCCCTTGGATCATCTCCGTGGCCTCCTCTGGACTTGTTCTAATATGTCCATGTCCCTCTTGTGTTGAGGACTCCAGAGCTGGACACTTTATAGTTAAAATGTATTTCAGTGTCCTCTGTTTACCTGACAAGTAATAAAAATCACAACTTAGTTTTCACCCCTTTCCTTCTCTTTCTTCTTCAGGACTTTCTCCATTCCTCATGGTGCTGTGTTCACTTGTCAGCCACATGTTTCCCTCAGTTTGCTTCAGCTTCTGTGGAGAAAGTTACCAGATTTATTCTCTTCTGGTTAGCCTTGGGAGGAATTGATGCCTGGGGCAATCACAAATTGACCTGCTTTGTGTTTGGGCCTTAAAAATAATAATCTGATCCATTTCTCTGCTATGATGTGTTATTGTGAACTAACCTTTTGTCCTTTCTGCTGCAGAATGATGTAAGGATCAAGTTTGAACATAATGGGGAAAGAAGGTAAGTCTGTCTTCACTGCTTTTATTTTTGCTTAGGAGAATAACTTAGTCACCAGTCACTTAGGTGAAATATTTTGTTGGCTTCACTCTCCTTGTTCCAGAATGAAAAGTAAAACCAACAGCCAACGGGTCATACACAATGTGCCTATTTTTAAAAATCATTGTGTCATAAATTTGATTTGTTTCTATAATATCTCTTTGAAAGTGACTGGCAGGAATATTTAAAAAGCTGTCCAAGCTGGAAAAAATGCAGCCTGATAGTCTTACTTGATCTATCTTCTCTATTTGTTTTGAAACTGATGAAATTAGTGTCATTCTTTTCTGACTTCTTTCTTTGTCACTGTCTTGTTGTGACTGAGCAGCAGATACAGCAAGGGAAGATAATTTTTTTAATTGGTCTAAAAGTTTCCTCTGATACTTGGGTTTGAGACACTTTCATTTAAAAAGTAACTAATTAAATTTGCATTTAGTTCAGTGTTTGCAGGGTTGTTTCCAACCTGAACCTAATGCCTAAACATTTCACAGTTGGTCACTTACCTGCCATCTAATTGAGAAGGACTTTGGGTCATTTTATAGCTGTTCAGTGAACATACAGGAAGGCTCCAAGTTCTTGAGTTCTCACTGAGGGGAAAAAGGGATCTTGATGTTATGATCCAGTTTCTTTTCGGAAGAAATTAATTGGTTTGTAAGCATGAATTGATATGCTGTTTTTCACAGCCATCCTGTGAGAATCCTTTGGTTTCTCCCATCTCAGAACTTTCAACATGTTCATGGGTTCCTGATAAAAATGCACATTTAATGTTAGTTGTACAATAGTGAAAGTTGTAGGTAGTGGTGCTAACAGCCTGTTACTAGCAGAGGTTACTGGCTGAGCTGCTTAAGCTCCTCAAGCCTCCTCTTTTACCAGATTTAGGGATTTTTTTTTTTTGTAAAATGGAAGAGCATTCTTGGTTGGTGAAGCAGGCAGTAGAGAATAATTTGAAAAGTCTCCCTCAGCAGTTCAATGGTTTCATTCACCAATAGTGAATTCTGGCACTAAAAAAACCCAACAAAACACCTTGGCTTTTGGTGCTCAAAGAGAAATTTGACAAGCAATCATCAGTGGGACCTGCTGCTGCCTTTGTCAGCCAGATCTCCTCAGCACCCTGTTGTGTCCCAGGCATCGTGTGGGCTACAACAGAGCCCCTGTGTGACATGTCACCATGTCTTGTGACACTGTGTTAGGACAAGGTAACTCAGAATCCAGATCTTGTCACCACAGCCCTGTCATCTTCTGTTTTGAGCACATCTCAGACGACACAGCTCTGAGGGGAGAAGAGAGGTGGTTGTTTGTTGTGTGGGGTTGGTTTTCTTTTTCCTGAAGTAAAATTAAAATGAAAAGGTCGATTGTGTGTTAGTCTAATTATGCAGTTACACTCTCCTGAATTCCCTGCTCCCCAAGTGGTGTGCAGTTACAGACAGCAAGCTTGCTCTGAGAATGTAAGCGTGTGTGCTGGGTTTCAGAGGAGCTGCCAGATCTAACCACAAATATTCAAGGTGGTCAGGCAGGAATGGGCTCCTTAAACCCTGCAGTCCCTGATTTTGGGTTAGGAGAGTGCACAGAGTTTTTAAACTAATAGAATTGGTGGCACCTGAGAACAGCTCTGCTTTTTAAGGCATGGAGTGGAGAATGGAAGCTTTTATAAGGGACTTCAGCTCAAGTGAGAGCTAAATTACATTTGCCTGGTGCCAAGGTCCTGTAACTTCATGGATGAGTTTCTTAGGAATACGTAGAAAATGTTCCTGTGGGCTGCTTTTTAACAAGGACAATTATTTCTAACTAGCTGAATGTTGTAGGTCTGGTGGCAAGATGAACCCTTCCTGGGAAGGGGCTGGGTTGGCCAACTAACAGTAGAGCTGTTTGAAACAAAGGCTGTGCAGCATGGAAGGAAAACAAGTGCTGGTGAAGCAGCCTGGATGGACATTTTGGAAATGAAGCCTTCTGTCCAAAGCATGGGGTCAGCACAAACTCCCTGTGAGCTTCCCCAGAGGTGTTTTGGGGTTCCACTGAGCTCAGAGAGTTGCCCCATGAGCAAGATGGGTCTGGATTTGCTGTGGTCCCTTCAGGTCTTCCTAATTCTGCCTGATGGCAAAATGGTGAAGTGGTGCTAATAATCATGGGCAGCATTTCAGCTGTGCCCAAGCAGAGTTCTTTCAAAGTGCAGCGGTGGGGTGAGCAGCTATCCAGGTGGTCTGAAGGCTTTCAGAAGGATGGTGGCTGTCAGCTGTGTCCCTGAGCTGTCTGTTCCACTTGCTGGTGGTGTGGTCTCCTGGTCTGTGGAAGCAGATGGTGGGAAGTCTGGTTGCAGGAGCCCCAAGGCAGGAACAACCAACCATCTGGGCCTTGTGTAGCAGGGAGATGGAAAGTGTCCTTGTGTCCACCTTCTGGTGCCTTCCTGCAGGAGTTCAGGACTAACTGTGCTGTGGGAATGTTTGTTGAAGCCTTTCAAGTGGAGTAGGTTTTGGAAATTTTGAAGGAGTTGTGGGTTCAGACACTGGGATACTTAAAACAAATTATTTTTTTGTTCTTTGGGGCTTCTGCAGCTTTTAAATCAGCTCTCACTGGATGTGTTTGTTTCTGGTTTGTGCCTGAAGCAGTACTCTTTAAAGTGCAGATGAGATTTGTATCCTGTTATGTAAAAGAAGTTTATTCAGTAAAGGATACTTTTCTATCCAGGGGCTTGGAACCTTCAGGTGAAGATTGCATTTGGAAACGGATCAGAGATCAAGAATCCTTGCTAAAATAATTAACATCAAATCAGAAAGGTTCACTACCTGCTTGAGGATGAAAGGAGAGCCTTCAAATGTGGTTTTAATGGCTCAGCCATCTAATTTGATTGCATTGCCCAGAGTATCTCTGAGTTCAATCAATGACTGTTTCATTCCAGAATTATCCCGTTCGTCCGTCCCGTGCGCTATGAAGATGTTCAGCAGAAAGTGAAAACAGCCTTTGGTCAGCCCTTGGATCTCCACTACATGAACAATGAGGTACAGAGCATCCTTATCAGTGCTCAGAACATGGAACATCTCCCTTTCACATCCCAAATTCTGTGCTCTTAAATATCATTTCCAGTTCTTCCCTCCGAGTCAAGCTGTAGTTGAATCACTCTGCTCCGGAGGAAAAGGTGCTGATGCTGACACAGCACCCACTGCTGTGGGTGGTGTACAAACATCAGCACCTTGCTCCCTTCTGCTGGTGTTGTTTGGGAGACTCAGACTCTCTTGGGGAAGTAAAAAAACGTGTTTGAAGTATTTTGACTGTTGAAAGCAACTATTGCAGGCCAATGTCTAGACAGCCTGAGGCCTGCAGGTAGTCCCAGAGCCATGTTTTTGGCTGCCCAATAGCAAAGTCAGAATGGTTTGTGGTGTTTTTATTGCTGACCAGCAGGAGCCACCCATCCATTAATACATTTATCTCCTGCTGGCTGCAACACTTTCTGCTCATTGCCCAGCTCTTGGGTGACCAAGGGGAGCTGGAAAAGAGGGAAACCCTGTGTGAGGTGCTGTAGGGGGGCTGTGGGCACTACCAGTTCTACAAGGAAATGACATGGAGAACAGAAGTTTTCTCTGAGGAACTGGGTAGTCTATGGTAATAATCTGCAGTATTCTGTTGGCTCTCTCACTCTGGGCACTCTTGCTTTTCCTTCATTTGTTTCTTGTGGTGTTGCCCTCCACCAGGCCACATCCCTAACAAAAGAGATGCAGAACCCCATTTACGAGGAGAAGAGGGACAAAAACGAGAGGGGTTCCTCACTGTTAATAACATTCACGTTTTGGGATGTGATCAGGCTGTAGAATAGAGGGTTTCTGAGCATAATTTCATGGAGTCTTAGTAGCAAGTTTGAAATAGTCCTTTGATTCCCTCTTCTAAAGTCTTAATCTTCTTTGTATTAATCTCCAAATGAAGTCAAATTTTCAGATGGTCATTAAATCTGAATTCAGAAATTCTGTGAGACAATGTTCTCATCAGGGACTCAGGGGCCTCACTCTGACTTGTTCCTTGCAAGCAGCAAATTCAGGTAGTGATTAATAGGTTTGTGGATGGTGCTATAGAGAAATTCAGCCATTCCTCTGGTGGTGTGGGAGGAAAACCTTGTTAAAAAGGACAGCAAGACAATATTGTAATGAAATATGGGCAATAATTGAGCAACCAGAATTCTATCTTATCTCCTTATTTATTTTCCTTTTTCTAAAGCTTGTTTCAGTACCTCTTTGGGAAGCAGACTTAGGTTTTCTGGCTTTTCTAATGATTTTTTTTCCCCTGTTCTTTATTTTGCAGCTCTCTATTCCTTTGAAAAACCAAGATGACCTGGATAAAGCAGTAGATCTCTTAGACCGAAGCTCTAATGTGAAAAGCCTTAGAATATTATTGCTGTCTCAGGACAGAAACCATGTAGGTAACAACTTCTGGAACTGCATCAAAATGATTATTTTTTTTCCTTTAAATCTTTGACACGTGATGGTAGACTTGTCTGAGAGTACCAGAAATTGGTAAAATCACTCTTCACAGACACAAATGCTTATGTTTATCTTCTTTGCTTTGGCTTAGCTATAGGTAGCTCTTTTTCTTTCTTTTTTTTTTGCCCCCCCTTGGCTTCTGCAGCTGTTCAGGGACTAAAAGATTGCAGCTTTCTGAGCTGTAATGTGAAGGCCATTTTATATCAAGCACCCAATGACTGTATTCAGAAAACACTTAATAACTTTGGTTCAGAGAGCTTTTTTTACCTTTGATTAATAGCACAGTGCTGAAAGTGTGTGTAATTAACTTGCCTTTAGGGAAGCACAGGTTGTCCTTGAAGACAAGCTATTAGCACTTTATTTCCTGGATGAGAAGCCTAAGGACAGCTCCTGATGATTTTTCAGTTCTGTAGCTTAATGCATCACAGCCTTGCTCTGTAGAAACCAAGTTGCTTTTAGCTGATCATGGTGTATTCACACCTAAGATGAATTTGATTGTGTCTTGGTTCACTTTCCCATACCATGAGTGGCTGTGGCAGTGGTTGTTTTTGCAGTTTGCAGCAGAAAAGATCATAACAAGAGAAGAATTCTTGAGGTTAAGCTCCCAAAACTGCCTGTTTTGGGCAGAGGGGGGAACTGTGAGCTGAAGAGGGCAAAAAGAGTCAAAGTTTTCCTTATTCCTGATCTGTCACTGGAGAACTTTGCTCACTCAACCAATGTCTTTTTTTCAGAATTAATGTCATGTAGCTTTTCAAGCCAAGTACCTTGATATCTTAGGTATATGACTTGCAAATTACCAAGAGTGTGACACAAAAAGCTGCTCTGTCCTGACTGCTCTGTGTCAATCTTGGATGTTCATCCCTCTTCCAGTTCTGCAGGCTGGGAGCTCAAACTCTTGAAATAATCACACCTATAATTCTTGGAATTGTCAGGAGGACTTAAAGGTACTTTTTGCAATTTTTTAAAGTTGACAATCCATGTTAATAGAAATACAGAAACCTTCAGGATTGTTAACAGCCCTTTCCCAAATGACTGGATGCCAAAAACTGGGAAGGTGTAGGAGGGGATGATGCTGTTCCTTGTCGCGTCCCTTTCCCTGAGCATTTGTTCCTGGCTGTTCCAAAGACAATACTTGGCACGAAGGCCTTGGGGCTGACCTGGCCTAGGCAGACTTTGTTCTGTGTTGTCAGGAAGTAATCTGTAAAAGGTAGCCTCAACTTTTGGTGTAAGACAGTCAAACAGTCCCCTTTTACAGCCTTCTACTCATTTCAGTGTCTTCAGACTGCAAATCAGATGGTCAATGATCCTATCTAAGCTTTACATGAGCCAGACACTCAGTAACTCTCCTCCCTGCCCCAACCAGCAGCCTGTGCTGTGCTGGTGTCCTTTTATTAGCTGTTTTTTCCTCTTTTGCTCAAAGCAGAAACAAACAGCAAAGTCTTCAGTAAGTGCCACCGTTTCCCCCCTCTCCTCCAACTTCCTCTCCAGCTCAAAGGTGCCTGACAGGAGGGAGAGCCCTTCATGTGATAAAGCAGAAGCCCACAAGTCTGAAGGAGGTTTCTTGGCTGCATGATCTCATCCCACTGAGGGAAGCATGATTTTTCCTGAAGTACAGGATGCAGATATTGTTTTGGTTGTGCTCTTTTTTTTTTTTTTTCTGGGGATGGAAAAGGTAATGCCATGACTTTGGCACCAAAATGTAGATAAAACAAATTAACTTTACAGTTAACCACGTGCCTAATGCTGAGAGCCTGTGTTTGTGAATAGCCTTGATGTTGATTTTCTTGTGCATCTTCCTGTGCCTCGTTTGGGCTTCTTGGATCAAACAACTCACTTGTGTTATCAGTCATTTCTTTGTGTTGAGAAACTAATGGGAAGAGCTGGTTAAGTTGAACACCTGGGGTAGTAAAGCCAGAAATGTCCACAGAAATGGTGTGACCTCTGCACCCTTCACTCAGCTCCCATGAATATATTCATGCTAGACTTCGTCATTTTAATCAGGCTCCCTCCTTACTCTGTGCAAGGGTAAGTGCTTATTAAATGAGCAGCTATTCTTTACTTGTTTGATTGCCTAACACCTTATTTGCCAGTCATATTCAAAGGATTTTATGAAGACAGAGTTAATTTCCTCAGGGTCTCTTTAGTTGTGCTCATCTCAATAAAATAAATGCTTTACAAGCAGTAGTTAAATTCTGTAGCACACAAGATAAAGGGGCTGTTAAATACCCTTGTAAAACGAGGTACTTTGGGACAAGGAGCTTAAAATTGAAAGTGTCACTAGTACTGAGCATCTGCTTTGGCATGAATAGGTTCTCATTTGCATGGGGGAGTTCAGAAGTCACATTATTTCATATGTTCAGGCTTTAGTGCCCCATCCTCAGAGTGCTGGTGTCCTGCTCAGTCCTGTGTTAAGAACCCATGTTCCTGAGGAGATCCTTGGAAAGCACAGAGGGTTCAGCTGCCTGGAGCTGCAGTGCAGGTCTTTCCAAGTGAGCACCCTCTGAAGTGGCCTTGCAGGTTCTCGTGGCAGAGCTGTGTGTAGCTGCACGAGGAGGGCAGTGGTTCTCCCCCATCATGTCTGTGGAAGTTCAGGGAATAAAAGCAGCACAGGCATCTCCAAACTCTTTGTCCTCTTAAACTGTCTACAGCTTATTTTCTAAATTGTCAGGTAACTTTTTAAAGATTGTGGGGAGTCTACTTGCTATTTGACTGCTTCTGGTAGAGTGAAAGATTTGTAATTTATCTCTGCTGGCCATGATGGGTGAGAAAAAAGCTGTAGGTTCTTCCATGGGCTGGTCTCAGTGAGTGGTTGGTTGGCTTCAGAGGTGGCTGCTGGTGGAAGACAAACATTGAGACTCATAAATCCTGCCTTCAGTCTGGGGCAGGAGGGCAACATGCTCTAGCTGCTTGACTCCTGGTGTACACCATGATTACAAAGCTTGCTTTTTCACTTCTTTGTGCTCTGTAAGATTGGAGGCTCTAGAGCTGTTTCTCAGCTACTTTCTTGCTACTAAACATCATCCTTTTGAAACTGTGGCCAGACTGCTTGAGCTCCTCAGTCTCATTTTCTCTCATTTTTTCATTTTACCCAACAGACCAGTTCTTCACCCCATTCTGGACTGCCCAAACAAGTCAGGATTAAAACTTCCCAGTCTGTGGGGGATGTGAACACACCCTATCAGCAGCCAGAACCCAGAAGTAGGCACCTGTCTGTCAGTGAGTATTTTTGCTATTTCTGCTTGTCTTTGCTTTGGGAAACATATCTTCTGGTCACTATTGTTTATGGTATAGCATTTATAAAAGCCTTGAGAAATTGAAAGGTAATTCCAGGACAAGGCAGTTCATTTTCAAAAGCTTTTAATATGTTTATAATAGACTGTTTCTAAGTTCCTTGCTAAGTTGTTGAACAGCTGAGGGCCTGCCTAAGGGGATGTCCTAAAGCCAGATTCATTAGGTTAGAAATTTGGAAAGCTTACATGTCCATTAAGCTTTTTATTTAGATTGGCAATTTCAGTTCATGAAACCTAGTTGTGACTTCTTTTTTTTATTATTCTTATTATTTTAACGTTGGCTTTTGGAATCTCCTCACTCCTGTAATCAAGCATATCAAGCACAGGAATTGCCACTGCACATCTAGCCAGTGCTCTGCATACTGAGTTCCCTAACCTTTCTGCTAGCTTAGTGAGCTCGTGTTTAGTGAAAAGATCCTGTAATTTGTTTCATTACTTGTATCTCTGGTGGATTTGCCTGAGTCATCCCAGGTTCTGTGTTGTAACCCCCTGTCTGACTCTGCAATACTGTTCAAGTCTGTGGTCAAAGAATGCTCAAAGCTGTCAACTTTTTATATGAAAAACTAAAACATCTGAAACTGCTTCCAAGACTTTTGGGTCCAAAAAAAAGAAAAGAAAAGAAAAGAAAAAAAGCAAACCCAAAACTGTGGTTTAGAATCTGGTTCCTTTGTGTGAAGTTCAGCGAGCAATGGAAGAGCAGGAGGAAGGGGAACAACAACCAAGTTCTGCAGCATGAGGGCTGGAGCCTGGGATGGTGTTTTGTATAAATGTCTTTTGCTTGAGAAGTGAGAAGAGCTAAATGTTGCTGGAAACAGAAGCAGAGGATGGTTGTGTCTGTTACAACAGCTATTTTAGGGCTTGTCAGCCCTAATGCTTCAGATGGCAGGTGCTGCAAATCATGAGGGCACGACAAAGAGCTGGGAATGTCAGTTGTTTTGTTTCCAAGTTCTAAACCAGCCCCTTCTGTGGAAGGGGAGTGCTTTGGTTTCATTACCTGTGTAAACTTGAGACATGATCATTACAGGGTTTTAGATCAGTCTTTGCAGTGCAATCTTAGTGTCAAATAATAAATTTGATTAAACTAGAACAGCCAGTCTCCTTACTGGGAGGGTCTGAACCAGAGTCAGATCCCACACTGTTCTGACCACAGGTAATAAGGAGAGTTAAGCTCAGTAGAGAAGAACTTGGGGACTAAACTAGTAGTTGTCCATACTAGACTTGTCTAGCAAATCTGTTTGTACCCTGTCTAGTGTCTGCTGATCCTCTTTTGTACAGTTTGCTTTTCTGAAGTAGCAAACAAACAAAGAAGTACTGAAAGCTCATGAAGTACGTGAGGGAAACTGGGACAAAAAATGTTCCCATACATTCTAACTTAAACTTAATATGCATTAAAAGAGCAACATTCCTTGGTCCTATGAAGAAGGCAGCAGTATCCATGCATGCCTGAACACCACATTTCTTTTTTCACAGAAAAATTCAATGCCAACACTATTTTATGTGCAAAAAAAAAAGGAAATAAATCTCCTTTATTGGCACTCTGAGATATCCAAATGATGATGCCAAAGCTAACAGGCTGTGCTGAGTGTCTGTTGTGGGGAAACTGTGTAGTAATAGGGGGCCTCTTCTGTATCCCAGTTGTACAGACTCTTTCCTCCTATCCCAGCTTGTGGATGCTTCCTGATTAGCCTGTCATTCATCCTTCAAGAGAGCACTGGTTTTATTTTTCTGAACGTGTTCAAAGTACCAGACTGCTACATTATCAGGAGGTCCAGAAGAGTTCCAGTTCTGGCAGGAGTTTGGCAAAAGCTCAAGTCTTGAATCAATTTCTTCTTCCTTCTCTTTTCCTCTCTTTGATTTGGAAAAGGAACGTTTCCTAGTGTTTCAGGCACAGAGACTTCCCTGCTCACACCACGTCAGGCAGTCCTGCAGTGTCCAGCACAACTTCTTTGCATGCAGGAGGTACATCTGGGCAGTTCCTGTCTTCTGAAGTGGACAACCCTCAGGCCTGTTGTCACCAGCTCAGAAGTTTGGAAGTAAAGATAACTATTCTTTTTTTTTAAAAAAAAAAAAAAAAAGAAGAAGAAGAAAAAAAAAAAAGTTGCTCAGCATTCTGGCAGCACTTGTGTTTTTTCCACTCACTTCCTTTGATATCCATTGATTTAGTGCTGACTTCCTTTTCCTGCCAGTCCTGGTGGCCCTTCCACAATAGGAGCTGGGCTGGTGCCAGCAGGACTTGGGCTCCCTCCGGCCGCCGTGGCATCGTGTCGGAAAGAGTGAAAGTGCTCCCGGGGCTCAGGGGCAGCCCCTGAGCACACTGGCTTGTTTATCTCCACGTGTTTATCTCACGTAAAGTCACACGAGCCCCGTGGAGCTACTTGGGAAAATCATAGAATCATTCAGGTTGGAGAAGACCTCTGAGGTGATCGGGTCCACCCGTCAGCCCCGCAGCACCCTGGCCACTAAACCGCCGCCTGAAGTGCTACGTGCACATGTTTTTTGAACACCTCCAGAGATGGTGTCCCAGCCACTGCCCTGAGAAGCCTGTTCCAGTGCCTGACCCCTCTTTCAGTAAAGAAATTGTTCCCAAGATCCAATCTAAACCTCCCCTGGCACAACTTGAGGCTGTTACCTCTTGTTCCATCACATGTTCCCTGGGAGAAGAGACCGACCTCCCTGGCTCCAACCTCCTCAGGTCATCAGGTCTCCTCAGCTTCCTTGTCTCCAGGCTGGACAACCCCAGCTCCCTTTAGCTGCCCCTCCTCAGACCCTTCCCCAGCTCTGTTGCCCTTCCCTGGACACGGTCCAGCCCCTCAATGTCTTTCTTGTGCTGAGGGGCCCAGAATTGACCCCAGGATTCGAGCTATGGCCTCACCAAGTACCTCTCAGCAGCAGATGATTTTTTCACCCCCCATGTGCTCTAAGCCAAGCCAGCACTGGGTTTTTTTTCCTCCTGCAGTCCTCTGAAAGGTGTGTGCTCTGGTTCTCAGCTTCTGCTGATGTTTCCCTTCACTCTTTATTACAGTCACTTCTGCAGAAAATATTTTCCTTGGGACAGTATCTGCTGATCTTTACCCATCTTTCATAGCACCTGAGTACACACAGTTAATTAAAGACAGCATCATGGAGAGCAGAGCGTGAGAGCTGATCTTCAAACACTGTCCCTGACTTCATGGGTGACCTTGAGGAGATTGGCTGGACCACAGCATTTCTTGGAGCTCCCAGTGTGAGTTAGTGGGAGCTGCAGGTGGACAGGTCACTGGAAAAAGGGGTTGTGTGTCTGCCTGTTTCTCAAGTATCATCTTCTTTGAGATCTGCAAGGAAAAAATAAAGCCTAGGGGTGAAGTTTCTCTCAGTAGAGACTACAACAGGAACTCCTTAGGTAGTGCTCCTAACAGATAAGTAAGATATTTTCCTCATCCTTTGGCCCCTGAACATTCTCTGGCCATCTCCTGATCTCATCTAATTAACTGCAGAGTTGACCTTCATGTGTGTTTGCCTGAACTGGTCCTACAGTTTCATTTTTTCACCCAGCAAAACAGAATTTTGGGGGTTATTTACAAAGGTAACAGTGCTCCTGGGTAAGGTTGAAATTGCTTAGTGTGAATATAATTAGTTCAGCTGATGATGATTTCAGGAGTGGTGCTGTCACTCAAGGTAGATGATACCAGTTGAGGCAAACTTATTAATCAAGACAGAAGTTTGGTTGCCCTGACAAGTGTTTTGTTTAGTGGAAATGAGCAGTGAAGTTCATGGCCAAATCCAGGGATTGCTGGAGACTCTGCCTTCCCTGAGATACTGAAATTATGCTCAGAAAGTTGAGTAGAAGAGGTTAGAAGAAGGTGACTGCTCTGCTAGGAGCTTCTCCAAGAATCTTGTCATGCCCAAAATGGCAGCACAGCTGCTCACTGGATGGTTTGGGTTTTGACCTGGTCTGGCATTAGAGGTGGACATTTGGATTTTGTGTACATCTGTGTGCAGTCTCATTTCAAGAAGCATAACAAAAATATCCTTCTTTCTGGCCCAGGTTCCCAGAACACAGGCCGAAGTTCCCCCCCTCCTGGGTATGTTCCAGAGAGGCAGCAGCGCATTGCCCGGCAGGGCTCCTACACCAGCATCAATAGTGAAGGGGAATTCATCCCAGAAACCCATGAGCAGTGTGTAAGTATGAGCATTAGGGTGGAAAAAGAAGTTCAAAGGAACTTTCTGCTGCTCTCTGGACCCTCTTGGGAAATCTTAGAGCACCTTCCAGTGCCTGAAGGGGCTCCAGGAAAGCTGGGGAGGGACTTGGGACAAGGGCAGGGAGGGAGAGGACAAGGGGGGATGGATGAAAACTGGAAGAGGGGAGATTGAGGTGAGACCTGAGGAGGAAATTCTTGGCTGTGAGGGTGGTGAGAGCCTGGGCCAGGTTACCCAGGGAAGCTGTGGCTGCCCCATCCCTGGCAGTGTTGAAGGGCAGGTTGGATGGGGCTTGGAGCAACCTGGGCTGGTGGGAGGTGTCCCTGCCCATGCAGGGGGTGGGATCTAGATGATCTTTAAGGTCCTTTCAAACCAAACCATTTTATGATTCTCCCTCTCAGAATATTCACTAACTGTAGTTACATCACAACCTACTGCTACTGCTCTTTTCATTTAAACTATGCTTCAAACTTGTTAGTAGCTGTGCAAGTGGAAAGCCTTTGTTGGGCTGCCAGAAGCAGTTACCATGCATGTTGGGCATTGTCTTTCCACCTCTGAATGAGCAGGTTTGGTTTGCAGGACACATGTAGGCTCAGGTTTCCTATTCCAAGGTCTGTGTGACCCTCCTGCATTTGAACCTGGTCTCTCCATTCAAAAAAGGAGGAAATAAGGCCAAAGAGCAACATGCAGGTGGAGGCAGCAAAGCAGGAGCACCAGCAGAGACTCTGTTCCTGATCCCAAGTCAGTTGAGATCAAAACACAGCACAAGGCTGACTTAAACTTTCCTTTTTCACAGCAGAGTCCTTTGACACTTAAAGTAATGTCTCAATATTGGTGTGTCCTTAACAATTTCTGTGAGAGAGAAAGGAAAAATGTTCATTCTAAATAGCTTTAGACACCCTTCCTCACCTGGACATCCTCCAGGGAAGCAGTAGTGCACTCTGATCCTCTTGCAGAGCCTCTTTTAGGCATTAGACTGAACTGATGTTGCCATGGGATTTCTTTTGTGTTGCAGATGCTGGACCCCTTAAGCAGTGCTGAGAACTCTGTGTCAGGAAGCTGTCAGTCCTTGGACAGGTCAGCAGACAGGTACAAATGTACAAGCTGGTAGAAGCTGTGCTGAAATCAAAATGCCAGTTGTACTTATCCAAAAGTCTGGTTTCCATCTCATACATTTCCTTGGAGAGAAATAGGAACTGATACCCCACCTATATCCCAGTACATTTTTTAGAAAGAATTAACTCCATCTTCAGGCTGTTTTCTTCTCTGGCAAAACCATGCACCAACAGAATGGTGCTGTGTTAGAAATACTGAGTTCTAGTGGAGCCTGGACTCTGAGAACATCTGCCTGCAGGGTATTTAAATCTCTTTTAGACAAGGCTCTGCTTGGTCATTAACAAAAAACCAAAAACCAACCTATGATAAGGTTACAGAAATGTATCATTACATGAGATTCCTGTACCTTGCAAAATCTAGCATAAATTCCAAAGGTACACAGAGGGGCTCTTCCTTTGATGAAGAGTTTGTCATAGTTAGATGCTCTAGATCTTTTCCTTTCCTTTCTTTGCTGTTGGTGTTGCTTGAGGTGTTGGTGGGCAGCCCTGGGTTCTACTGAATAGCAACAAGGGCTTCCCAGCACCTGCTGTGTTTGGTTTCAGCAGGTTTTTAAGGTTCCTCCAAGCTGATTTCTGGAGGTAGTGTGTGCTTTTATGTCAAGCACTTGAGGTTTGGTTTTGAAGCCATTCACTTCCTCCAGTTTATGGAGTTACAAGGGAGCACTTGCAGTTAACCTGTGTGTTCCTTATTTGGGGGTGAGGATGCTGCTGATTTGTTACCTGTCCTCCCCCCTTTCCCTGCCCTAAGTGGAGGACAGGAGTTGAAAAGCCTTCCTGCTTTTTCCTGATAGGAGTGGGCATCATCTGGGGAAGCTGGTGTGCTTTGTGAGGTAGGAAGGAGGCTCTCTGGGGACTCTGGAACCTGTGTCAGGCTCACTGCATTTACACTGGTTAACAAGAAAAAACACCAGGGCAAATAACATGGCTTTGGCATAGATGGAGTTTGTGTAACCTCTCCAGACATGTTAAAGGTCTTCTGCCAAACAAGGGGCTTGCCTGAGGAGTCCTGCTTGTTGGGGAGAAGTGCAGGAGTTCAGTGTTAGAAGCAGTGCTTGTGTTTATGTTCATCTGCTGCTCATAGAGGGGAAAACGTGTGGAAGTTTTCATGACAGGAACTCTTACCCCTCAGGATAAAGCACCTGGGACAGTGATCCCAATTCTCTGCTGCCCTCTCAGCACTGTGCTCAAGCAGAACCCTGTTCTGCTCTTCCTCTTTGCCTTGATTTTACCCTCCCACTTGACGTGGCTGAATGTGGCACTGGATCTCAAACCAGAGGCTGGAGAACTGCTGAATTAATGGCACAAACTGGACAGAAAGGACGACTGCCCATGTTGGAAACCACTTTGGTTTGCTGGGGCTTAGCCTGACTTCAGCTTTGCAGAAGTAGCATGAAGTGATTGCAGGGACATGGGTTGGAGAATCACCATGACTGATGTGCAAATATATTGGCTTGTATTTGAAGTCCTTGTAGGTTTCTCTCTCCTAGACAGCAACACTTACTCTTGCCTTCTCTCTTTAATAGTCCTTCTTTTCGGAAGTCACGGATGTCAAGGGCACAAAGCTTTCCTGACAATAGACAGGAATTCTCAGGTATGTCAGTGTCCAGTATAAAGATCATTTGATCCAGACATTTCCTGCTCTTTGGCTCCCCTCCATTCTTGCTGGGGTTGTATAAAGTCCACGTTGGTAGCAAAGCTGTGGAGTTATTTATTACTCACCTCTTCCTACAAAAAAACCTCTGTCCTTGGAATGTGTACTCTTGGAAGGAGCCTCACTTCTTTCTTTCCATCTCCTTCTAGACCGGGAGAACCAGATCTATGACAAAGCTGGGAAGGGTGGGACCTACCCTCGGCGCTACAACGTCTCCATGCAACACAAAGACTACAACGATGGTAAGTTGTCCTCAGACCTTCCATCCCAGCCTTGAAGAGGAAGGTGAGGCAATAGTAACCTCCAGGGGCGAGTCCTTGCACTTAGTGCTGGAGTGAATGCTACCCTGAAGGAGGAAATTCTTCCCTGTGAGGGTGGTGAGACCCTGGAACAGGTTGCCCAGAGAAGCTGTGGCTGCCCCATCCCTGGAAGTGCCTGGGTTCTGTCAAAGCTTCTGCACTAGTACTTACCTGCTTATCACACAGTGAGGATCAACGTGAAGCACTGGTCATGTTGGCCCTTCCTGAGCTGGCGCAGCTCTGCTCTGGAGACAGGCTGGGAGAGTTGGAGTGTTCAGCCTGGAGAAGAGAAGGCTCCAGGGAGACCTTAGAGCAGCTTCCAGTGCCTGAAGGGGCTCCAGGAAAGCTGGGGAGGGGCTTGGGACAAGGGCAGGGAGGGAGAGGACAAGGGGGAATGGATTTAAACTGGAAGAGGGGAGATTTAGGGGAGACATGAGCAGGAAATTCTTGAGTGTGAGGGTGGTGAGACCCTGGCCCAGGTTGCCCAGGGAAGCTGTGGCTGCCCCATCCCTGGCAGTGTTGAAGGGCAGGTTGAATGGGGCTTGGAGCAACCTGGGCTGGTGGGAGGTGTCCCTGCCCATGCAGGGGGTTGGATCTAGATGAGCTTTAAGGTCTCTTCCAACTTAAACCAGTCTGGGATTCTTTGATTTTCATAGCACCCCACAAGAGCTGTTGGTAATTCCTGGTTTACTTTGTCCTTTCTGGGAATATCCAGGCTGAGCAGTGGACATTGTCACTAGCCTTGGTCATATACAATTCCTCCCTCAGGGATTTATTATGCTTTGCTAACTCACAATGCAAACTTGCTTCTAGATCTTTTTCATATACCAGTGACTTAAAGAATAATGTCTCAGCTCATCAGGTAGCTTTATGCAGATTAATTTGTCAAAGTGACTTAAGAGCTGCAAGTAGTCACCATCTTTGTTTATGGCTTTTATTTGCAAGTCCAGACACATTATCTAGAAAGTCATTCTGTCTAGAAAGTCATTCTGGAGCTCCTGGGGCAGCCTGTGAAACAGATTTTTGCTTTGGAAGGCAAGTTGAGATCTTTCAGCACTGAAATGAGGCCATTACAAAGTGTTCTCTCCCATCTTCTTTGGGAACGATCCAAAGCTGCACTGAACTCAAGCAGCATCAGCCCTGAACTGTTACATTTTTGCACTTGGTTGGGCAGAAGATTCTGCTCCCTGGGATCAGCCCAGACCATGTTTTGTTCTCTCCCTTCTCTTCCTTGCTCGGTCTCCAGCCGTCGCTTTCTGCTTGTAAGCAGGTCGTTGATCAATTTTCCCTTTTTATTCCCTGCAGGCAGGAGGACATTTCCCAGGATACGGCGTCACCAAGGGAATCTTTTCACCTTGGTCCCTTCCAGTCGTTCCTTAAGCACCAACGGGGAGAACCTGGGCCTGGCCTTGCAGTACCTGGACCCCCGGGGGCGCCTGCGGAGCGCGGACAGCGAGAATGCCCTCGGGGTGCAGGAGAGGAACATTCCCACCAAATGTGAGCCTGGTGATCACCTGGGAAAGGCCTGCTGGGGTTAGGGGCAAGAAAGGCTTCTAGGAATGAGCTCCAGACCCAATATTTTAGCGGAGCTTGAGTATAATAAGCTGTTCAAAAGGATGTCATTCCATGTGTTGAGACCGGTCCCAGCGATGTGACAGGTCCTCTTCTAAGAATCTGGCCTTTCCTTTAGCAAGCATTCCTACAGGAAAGCTGGAGAGGGACTTTTTACAAGGGCTTGTAGTGAGGAGACAAGGGGGAACCATTTTAAGCTGAAAGAGGGGAGATTGAGGTGAGACCTGAGGAGGAAATCCTCTGCTGTGAGGGTGGCGAGACCCTGGCCCAGGTTGCCCAGGGAAGCTGTGGCTGCCCCATCCCTGGCAGTGTTGAAGGGCAGGTTGGATGGGGCTTGGAGCAACCTGGGCTGGTGGGAGGTGTCCCTGCCCATGCAGGATGTTGGATCTAGATGATCTTGAAGGTCCCTTCCAACCCAAACCTGTCTGGGATTCCTGGATTCACTGGAAATTGAGCAAAGAAGTAAAAAACCCTGTAAGTTGATTTGATCTAAATGATCTGCAGATTCTTAAAAGAGTCAGACAAGCTTGTTTGTTTTCTTCATACATTAACATTTGTAGTCAGACATGTGGAGTACAGTTATTTTGGTAGTTAAGGGCTGTATTTATTTCAGTTGCTTATTAGCAGAAAGATTTACTTCTATATTAATAGCATTCCTGAGTTGTTTTTTAGGGAACTTTGTAATAAAAAAAAAAAAAAAGAAATGGAATATAAATCATTACTGATGCAGTTGAGATGCCCCACACAGTAATTTAAGGATCAAAATGAAGACATTAATGCAGCAAAGTAAGCAACACACTAAAACACCAACTGGCAGTAAATCTGATTAAATTAGATGTGGCAAAGCTAATCTCTCAGCTCTTTTGTATTTTCACACTGTCCAGATGGCTGGTTCCTGTCTTTGTTTTTAGAGTTTCTTGTTAGATATAAGATAATTGGATGCATTGCACTGCATGAGTCTGGTTGTGTCCTTTTCCAAGTCAGAGCTAAAGCACTTTAGAAGAAGCCACTGGAGGTGGCTGCTTGACCTGGTTCTCGTGTATATTTTTATTAGAGGCTGATGGTTCAGTAGATAAAGTTACCCACACTGTGCTCACATTCTGGCTCCTGCCCTGTCAGTGTCTAGTAGGGAATTATGACTCCTCTTTTTCCTGCTGTTGAGATAACCTTGCAGTGAAATGCTTCCTGGAGGAGAATGAACCCCAAACTAATCAAGGGTTGACAGAGAACTTGGAAATAATGTTCTTCAAGTTGTTCCAGAAACTTTCCACTCATGCCCAGTTGGATGCAATTGATTTAGAAAGGGTATTTCAGCTCTTCCTCTGATGCTTGTAGTAACTGCAGATCAAGGGTTGGAAGAAGCTGTTTAATTGCTGCCCAATCTCTTGAGATGGTGATGTTGTAGAATCCACTCTGCTGGTGGAATGAAATTTCATCAACTTGATTGAATAATTTGTAGTGTATCTTTTGCCAAGATACATTTTGTATCTTGGCAAAATGTTTCACCATTTCATGAGAATAGGACACCAGTTAGCAGGTTCTGAGAGTCTGAAGAGTTGGATTCTGTCCAGGGTTCTGCCACTAACTCCCTTGCCCTGGAAGAGTTCTTTGTGTCTGCTTCTTCCACTGCAAAACCCCTGTTTCAGTCCAGTGGGATAGAGATGAGTCTTCAAAAAGATCAGCATCACCTGAAGGGACTCCAGGAAAGCTGGGGAGGGACTTGGGACAAGGGCAGGGAGGGATGGGATGAGGGGGATGGATGAAAACTGGAAGAGGGAGATTGAGGTGAGACATGAAGAGGAAATTCTTCCCTGTGAGGGTGGTGAGAGCCTGGCCCAGGTTGCCCAGGGAAGCTGTGGCTGCCCCATCCCTGGCAGTGTTGAAGGGCAGGTTGGATGGGGCTTGGAGCAGCCTGGGCTGGTGGGAGGTGTCCCTGCCCATGCAGGGGATTGCGACTAGATGATCTTTAAGGTCCCTTCCAACCCAAGTCATTTTGTGATCTTTAAAAAGTACCATGAGAAGTGACATGATCTCTGCTCGTTTTTTAGCTCCGAGTGCTCCAATAAACTGGCGCCGGGGGAAGCTGCTGGGCCAGGGTGCCTTTGGTCGTGTGTACCTGTGCTATGATGTGGACACGGGCAGAGAGCTTGCAGCAAAGCAGGTCCAGTTTGACCCAGAGAGTCCTGAAACGAGCAAGGTAATTTTCCTCACAACTTCTAAAATCCATGATGTGGGTTTTGAGATCCTGTAAAGTGCCTGTATCTGTCCTCGAAAGTTGGCATCATATTCAGGTTGTACTAGGGTTTCAAGCCATGTGGAGAGGAGTAGGAGTCATTTAAAAATTACTTTTCCATATTACTAACTTCAGCTGAAACTGAAATCCATTTTCTGGCTTCATTTTTGGCTTTCCCTTCTCAGCTTTTTGGTTAGTTGCCAGGTTACTTGAGGAACACTAGACTGCCCTGTGTTCCTGGTGAGACATGGATGTGAATGAAACTAAACCCAGAAGGAGTAAGACCTTTTTCTTTTTTAAACAAAAAAGCTGCCTGCACTTGCAAAACCCACTGTCTGGGCTTAGATGGTGGTTAAACATATTGATATCAAGCGTATTAATTACTGGTTTCCACTTCTGAATTCTCCTTGTCCTCAAAAACCAGCTGAACTGTGGTGTGTAAATCAATCAAGAGCAGTGATGGGACAACTCAGTAGAAACAGTGGGAAGAGGATGGGAAGGGGCACCTTGAAATGCTGGGACAGCACATGACTCCCTGCACAGTGGCAGCAGCTGGAATGGCTCTTGGGTTCTTTGCTCGTGTTTTAACATTGTACTAGTTTCTCAATAATGAACAAACTCACTTTGAGCTGGATTAACTGATCCATGAAGATTTAATTATTCTGATTTTATCTGGGATATTGGTGCCAAGGTAAGTCCTAAGTTGGTAAGGTTTGAGTTCTACCATGTCTCTGTTGTAAATCAGGCAGTAACTCTGAGCCAAGGAACAAGCTGGATTGTGTTTTCAAGGCACTGAAGCTCCAAACCTGAAACTGTTGGCCCAATTAAGCAACTTCCTCTGATTCCATGAATTTCTGCAGCAGCCAGGTCCTTGCTCCTGAAGAGCTGCATCCTCTCCCAAAGTGAGAGCAGTGAACCTGGCACCTTCCCAGGCAAGAGTGGGGAGAGTTAAGTGGGAAAACCATAATTCTTATATCCATAAATCCTCGTGCTCTGGTACCTTTGATGTTCATCCTGTTCATTCCCTGGATTCAGCAAGAACCTGATCCTTTTCCTGGGCAACAAACACCTATGATTCAGTGTGAAATTGTTGGATAACATTGAGCCTTTCACTGTGATGTCCTGTTGTCTGTGGCAGGAACAAAGCAGAGAATCAGTTTCATGTGCACAGCTGCAAGTTGTTTGAAGTAAGAGAGGAAACTCCTTCTGAGGTTGATTCAAGTAAAATCATCAGTGGGAATGAGAACTGGGTGACTGAAGAAGTTGGGATCTCTTAGCACCTGTAGTCTTGCTGTCTCATGGGTGGACTTGCCTACAGGAAGATACCTTGTAATTCTGTGACTGTTCAGAGCTTTGTCGTAATTAACACTCTGCCCTCAGCTGGGTGATCAGTGGGCTTATGTCTGGGTTGTGTGAGAAAAATGGTTCCAACCAGCTTGGCCAAAGACATTCAGCTGGCAGAATCAAGACAAGAAACAAAGTGTTTCTGGTCCAAAATCCATATATGATACTGCCTGGGTTCTGTCAAAGCTTCTGCACTAGTACTTACCTGCTTATCACACAGTGAGGATCAACGTAGAGCACTGGTAATGTTGGCCCTTCCTGAGCTGGAGCAGCTCTGCTCTGGAGACAGGCTGGGAGAGTTGGGGTGTTCAGCCTGGAGAAGAGAAGGCTCCAGGGAGACCTTAGAGCAGCTTCCAGTGCCTGAAGGGGCTCCAGGAAAGCTGGGGAGGGACTTGGGACAAGGGCAGGGAGGGAGAGGACGAGGGGTAATGGTTGAAAACTGGAAGAGGGGAGATTGAGGTGAGACATGAAGAGGAAATTCTTCCCTGTGAGGGTGGTGAGAGCCTGGCCCAGGTTGCCCAGGGAAGCTGTGGCTGCCCCATCCCTGGCAGTGTTGAAGGGCAGGTTGGATGGGGCTTGGAGCAGCCTGGGCTGGTGGGAGGTGTCCCTGCCCATGCAGGGGGTTGGAACCTGATGATCTTTAAGGTCCCTTCCAAACCATTCTGTGATTGTATGATTATACTTCTTCAGTGTAGTAGTGGCCTCATCCTTCCTGTGGCATGGACAGATTTATTAGGATGGAATATTTCCTGGGGTCAGAACCTTATTTTCTCCTTCAACATCCATAGGAAGTGAGTGCCTTGGAGTGTGAAATTCAGCTGCTGAAGAACCTCCAGCACGAACGGATTGTTCAGTATTACGGCTGCTTACGGGATCGAGCAGAGAAGACCTTGACCATCTTCATGGAGTACATGCCAGGGGTAAGAGCTGCCAGGAGCAGCCCAGTCACAGATCATAAAGGGAGATGGATGCTTTTATCAGTTGGTTTATTAGTTGCTGTGATTACCTTCACTGTGGCTTTATAATATCACCACTTTCTTTTTATTTATGCCCAAGTCACATCTTTGTTTAGTGTCTTGTGCTTGAAATACATTCTATTCATTAGTCACTAACACCAGCTCTTTTCTGCAGCCTTAATTTGTTCTAACAAAGTACTTCAGAGGACTTGAGCCAACTTGTAAATCAGGCTAACTGAATTAGCAGAGTTGTCTAGTACAGCAAATTAGGCTAAAACTGACCCTGAAAAACAGGAGACTTTTGACCCAGGGCAGTCTGCTGCACTATTTTATTGCTTGTCTTCACAAAGAGTTGTACCAGCACAGCTCAATGATGGAGGAAGCAGACAGATTTGACTGTAAAATGTGTCCTTGCTTTTTCTTCAAGGGGGCTCCACAGGGCAGAGATGCTCTGAGAGCCTCACAAAAGGGCTTTAGAAGCGGCCAGAATTCATCACTGTGCTGGATGGGTGTGTAACACAGCTCGTGGGAATTGAATGGAGCCTGCAAGATTTGTGGTTTGTCATCTCTTTGCCAATCCTTTCTGTTTGCTTTTGGTGCAGGGGTCAGTGAAGGACCAGCTGAAGGCCTATGGTGCTCTCACAGAAAACGTGACGCGGAAATACACCCGCCAGATCCTCGAGGGAGTCTCCTACCTTCACAGCAACATGATTGTGCACAGGGACATAAAGGGTGAGATCAGCTGGTGATTTATGTGTGTGCCACGTGCTGGAGGAACTCTGCCAAGTGTTAAGAATTCAGGATCCTGGCTGAGGCTTCTGAACGTGGCTTTGCTCAGTTACCCCTTTTTGGTCTTGTATCCACGTGCAGGGTTTAGGGAAGGTTGTGTTCTGGGCTGAGGGAGGGAAATTAGGCTGTTCTCTCTACATGACCTGAGAGTGTGGCAGTTGGATATAGCAAGGAAGACTGGAAGCTTCTAATAGTTAGGAATACTCCTCTCTAATTCCTCACCTTTCTCTCAGACCCCATCAAGATGAGGCTGAGTTGCTACCTGACTTGCACTGCCCCCATAAGGTGGCACGCTCTGGTCCCTGTGAATTCCCTTTGATGTCCTCTCTGTTTGGCCAAAGTACCATTTCAGCTGGTAGGCACACCAGTTGCCATAAGAGCTTCATGCCTGCTCTTGACAATCCTGCTTACCTCAAGATCTTGTGACTGTCCTGCCTCTTCTGTGTAAGAAACCTCTAAAATCTTCCATGTAGAGACCCTGTGATTAGTCCTTCATCTTCCTCTTCCAGTGTAACCCCGTGGAGCCAGCCAGTCTCCCTAAGAGTTGCTATCACAGATGTGCCAGACAGCACTCAGAGTTTTCTGTGCTGTAGAGGGACCAGGAGGGTTGCTCACTGCAGGAAAAATATCCTCTTGTTCCTGCCTGTAAATCTTCCTTGCCTCCCCTCCAGGCTGGCAAAGGGAAATGAGCTCCTGATTCTTGAACAATACCTCGTGTACTGCTCATGTGATGTTCTTTATCAAATTTTCTCCTACCTGGTGGGTTATTCACTAGTTTGCACCCATCTTCTAAGCCAAACTGTTAACTTGCCCTCAGGGTGCTGGGTGGACAGACTCATCACTCTGAATTTAGCTCTTCCAGTGGGGAAGTGAAGGGATAGATCTCTCTCCCAGCACAAGGAGAAGGAGCTCACTGCCCAGATAATGGCAACACGGGCTTCTTGATCTCATTGTGGCTTTGGAGGAAGAATTGTTTTTTGTGTGAGGCTCAGTTTGTGTCCAGATACAAGCTAAGCTCTTGAGTTTGCTTTTTACCCCTGGTGCTTCACGTTCAGGACCTCTGGCCAAGTGAAGTGGAGACTGACTTGTTTATTGTAGGAGTTCAAAGCAGTTTAATTAGCTACATCTGTTCTGCAGCTGACCAGAAAGCAATGGTTATTCTTCCCAAAGCAGCATCCCAAGAAAATCCTTCTCCATGTAGTATCCAAGCCCTTGGCCAGGGGGCCCTGCATAGGCTGGCTGAGCTGTTTACAGCCAATGTAACAATGATGGTGCTGACTCAGCTCTCATTTCCCTTCCCCCTTCACTTCCTTGTGTTTTTCCCCTGAAGTTTTTCCCATTTGCAGCCATTAGCAGTTGGCTTCTCTGCAGCCTGAAATAAAGAGATGATGTTTAGCAGGTCACCTGAGGCTTTGTGGGGAAAAAGCCACACCACGAGCCACGGGTACTTCTGGGTTGGATATCAACTCTGTAGGCTGCAGAGCCAACAGCTGGATTGCATGAAAACAGCTGTCTCCATTCTTTGGTTGTTTCTTTTTTTGTCCAGGAGCCAATATTCTCCGTGATTCTGCTGGGAATGTGAAGCTTGGGGACTTTGGGGCCAGCAAAAGGCTGCAGACAATCTGCATGTCTGGCACGGGCATCCGCTCCGTCACTGGCACCCCGTACTGGATGAGCCCAGAGGTGATCAGTGGAGAAGGCTATGGAAGAAAAGCAGATGTATGGTGAGACTTGAGCTTTCTGTCCCTAGATTTACAATTACCATTTCCAGCTTTTCTGGAGGGAGATAAGACACACACACGTTTGTCACCCACGTATCCCAAACCAGATTCTGTCTGGATCGAGAGTTTAATGTGAACTGTAGGAGTTGATTGGAACTCCAGGCATGACCTGCTGCAGCCTGTGCTCTGCAATGTCAAACTGCTCTTCTAGTTTTTTTAGGAAGAATTCTGTGTTTCCTCCCTCAAACTGAGAGCTGGTTTTCTGTTTTCTGAGCTGTGTGAGGTTTCCATCCTCTTATAGCCCTTACAAGAGAGAATCAATTTCCACTTGTCCTCCCTCAGGCTGATTTTGTGAGCAGTGTGAGGTTTCCATCCTTCTTTTATAAGAGAGACTGAAGGGTGATTAGGGAGAGTCCATTCATTTGGTTATAAAATGAGAGGTGTGCTTATAACACACTGGAAATGAATAGAATTGAAGCTGTAAAGGAAAGATGGCCCAAACCTGGAACAACACAAAAGACAGAGGTCAGATGAGAGGTGATCCGAGCTATGCATGAATGGAAACTGCAGCCATGCTATTATTGGCATAGCCAAGAAAAAAAAAAACAAATCTCTATTAAAGGGGAAGAGCAAAATGGGCCTGTGTCAAAATGTTCATTTTGGAGGCCTTAAAAAGGTGAGATGATAAAACTAACCCAAATGGCAGCGACACAGGTTGGTTTGTCTCTCCACAGTAGAGCAAGGCCTGTGCTGTTTGCTCTACAGACAAGGAGTGGAGGCAAAGCTGAAAGGTGTCTCGGAGGCAAAGAGTTAAGTCCTGCAGACTCTCCCACTTGGGATGTTTAGGGAGAGAGTGGAGCACGTGCCCTTCCCCCTGGGTTGATGCAGTTGTGGATTTCCTCTTGGTGCCTCCATGGGCCCATTCCCATCAAAGCAACGCTGCCGTTGGCCGGGCTCCAGTTCCTACAATCCTGATCATTATTTTGCGGGGGGGGCAGAATTTTCCAGTGCAGAATTGGTCCCACAGTGGATGCATATGACCCAGAGGCTCAAAAACGTAACAAATCTACCCCCCTGGCTTTCTGCCACTGCTGCAGGCCCCTCTCCAATTTTCTTTTTCCTAAATAGCAGAATATGTGAGCTATTTGTTATTGCTGGAGTGACTTGACATGAAAAACATTCCTGCTGTTTGCTGAATATCTTAAAGAAACCGGATCTGCTTAAACGGTATAAATCAGTCTAAACAATAATATATCCCTGCTTGCTCTTGAGCAAACCCCCAGCACTTCAGCACACATGGTTTGCATTTTCTGTACTCTCTTCTAGTCAGTCTTAAATGGCTGGAAACCAGTGTAAAATTTTCACGTTGGATTTTAAGCCTTGTCAAGAAGTCATTTCTTGCATATTCACTGGATTTGATTCCTTTCCTTCCATGTCTTGGCAGTTGCTGCACGTCTGCCTCTGAAAATGTCTTTGCTTTTCACTTCAAAAGAGGGTTTAGTTGGAAGGTAGAAAAGGCAGTTTTGCCTTTTTAAGGGAACGATGTGATCAAAACACAGGACTGGATATTAGAAATTCACTGACTGCTTTTGCTGAATCTGTGGCCTGGAGGAAGCAATTCATCCTTTTTGAACAAGAACCAATCACTGCAGTACTACAGAACCCACCTTCCCTGTGACAGCATTGGTGTCACACTCACTTCAGAAGGTGCCTCAGCCATCTCCATCCCATAATCACCTTCTTGCCCTGAATTACCCTGCAGAGCCCCTTTCCCCTTCACTGGGGAGTTCTGCCTTCATGCAATGATGCATCAGCCCTGCTGGTGTTTCAACTTAACTGCCTTCTCAGTTCAGAGCTGTTATGGCTTTAATTATTTTTTGACTGCCCTAGTTTCTTGTGAAGTAGAGATGATATGGGGGTTTCTCCCACGTGGGCCTCCTGGGGCTGTGCATTGAAAAGGGATTTTGCCAGAATGGCTTTGTGGGGTCAGCAGCTCTGATTCACTGGATGGACCTTGGTTAAAAAGGGTGTTTTCTACCTTGCAACTCAGCAAGTGCCTTTGGGAGAGAACAGCAGCAGCAGCACCTGAAATTTTGCCAAGGTCTGACCTTGTGCACCTCTGCTCCCCTGTTGTTCATGTAAATGTTTTCTGAGAGTAGAATTTGAGCAGAAGAGAGCTGGACAGATCATGGAATGGTTTGGGTTGGAAGGGACCTTAAAGATCATCTAGATCCAACCCCCTGCATGGGCAGGGACACCTCCCACCAGCCCAGGCTGCTCCAAGCCCCATCCAACCTGCCCTTCAACACTGCCAGGGATGGGGCAGCCACAGCTTCCCTGGGCAACCTGGGCCAGGCTCTCACCGCCCTCACACTAAATGAGGCAGGTCACACTTCACAGCTCACAGTGCTGCAAGAACCTCAGTGGGAACCAACCTCCTCTACTCATCCCTTTGCTGCTAGCCTGGCAGTGGTGAAAGCAGCAACCTTGGCCAGTGTGGTTCCAAATCCACACACACAGGCTCTGCTGAGCACGGAGCTGCCTTCAAAGCAGCTCTACCTTGACGCTGGCTGCTTGCAGGTTCTCTCTGACACTGCACATTATTGTGTGAGTCACTTTTCACTCTTTTTTTTCCTTCCTTTCTGCTTTTCCAGGAGCCTGGGTTGTACTGTTGTGGAAATGCTGACAGAGAAGCCACCCTGGGCAGAGTATGAAGCCATGGCAGCCATTTTCAAAATCGCCACCCAACCCACCAACCCCCAGCTCCCCTCCCACATATCAGAACATTGCCGGGACTTTCTAAAGCAGATCTTTGTGGAAGCCAGGCACAGACCCTCTGCTGAAGAGCTGCTCAGACATCAGTTTGCACAGCTCCAGTACTGAATTACCTCCCTTGCTAATAGCAGCTCCTGCTGGGCTTTTGGTGCCCCGTCTGGTCTAGTTGCAACGGCCCGTTGTGGTGCTGCATCTTCAAAATGCCAACTCAGCCGTCCTAGTCCTCTGGGGAAGTTCAGCCAAGGAATCTAGGGTCTGCTCTTGTGCCTGATACCTTTTGTTTGCTGGACTAGTGTTTATTCTACCGACAGCTGTCCAAACAGAGCTGCATTTTTGCCCTAGTTACCTTGATGTGAAATTGCAGGCCCAAGACGGGGGAAAAGAAGAAGTGTCTCACTGGTTGAACGCAGAAGAAATCTGAACCAGAGTGGGAACTGGAAGAGCTACTCTCTTCAGAAACATGCAACAGCCATCCAGACCAGCTCTCTACGTGTGGGTCACTGTTTTCCAGACTGCTGGGGCTTTAGAGGCATCTATAAGTACATGAAGCCAGCAAAAAGCCATGTGTCATTGAGCATGCGCTCGCTATATAATGATATATTTTTCTTCTTAAGTATTCAGCATCTGAAGGTGTTCAGAAAATATTGATTCAAAAGTATGTGAATAGTGTTATTTTATAATGAACCCCTGGGTTTTGGGGTGAGGGAGAGGTCTTTCTAGCTAAATGTCAGGATAATCAGTAGAGTTTCAGCAGAATGCAATCACTCCAGGACCTGAGATTAGGGCTTTCCCACTGACATGAGAAAATCCAGAGCTTGATTTCCAAGGCTTGATCTGTCCTAGTGTTCCGACTGTGTTGGTTAGTTTATGTCCTCTTAGCCAACTAATCTGTGCTCCCTGGGACTGCTGGGTCCAAACAAAACCCTTCTGGAAGGGAGTTCTGCAGAACAACTTGCTGTGGCACCTATCTTTTTGGCTGGTAACTTCTTACCATCCCTTAAACCAAAGATGGTTCATCTGATGCCCAGGAATTTCCTTCAGGAAAAGCTTCTTTGAAGACCTGGCCTAGTGGAAAATGGAGTTTTTCATGGGGAAAATTTTGCTGGTCACTAGTTTTACTTGTGCACAGTAGGGCAGAATTGAGCTCACCCTTTCAGTGTGTGTGTTTTGTTTTACAGGTGTTCATTTAGGGTTTCCATAAAGTATTAGGGTCCTATTTTCAATAAGCTTTTGTACCAGTGAAATCAAACAGTAAACCAGAGAGAATATTTGTAATGTTAACATATTTCTGAAATTAACTGGGGATGCCCTGAAAGGTACCAGCAAAACACCCAAGTGATTTTGCATTTGAAAGGTACCACATCTCTGAGAATGGAGCTCCTGATGATTTACTGGCCTCAAATATTGTTGATTTGGGCACTAAGAGTCCTTATTTCCCTCATAAAAGACCAGCAGTTTTTAAGTGCTGAGGATTCATGGAGTTATCTGTGTGAAATGAAACTAAGAAAAGCAAACGTAGTAGCTAAAATGCTGTTTGACAGAGCAACACTAAAAGTGTTCTGCCCTTGTATTGAAACCAGGCTGAGGGTCCACCTGCCTCCACTCTTCCCTCCAAAGGAAACTTGAAAATTGCTTTCATAATGCAGTGAAATCAACATAAAACTCGTGATGAGCAGGATTGAGTGATTATAGCAGGAAAAGGCAAGTTTTCATGAAACCAAGTTCCTTGAACATGTGCTAAATAATGTGTTTAATTAAAAGAGGAAAAAGAAGAAACCTTAAAAACCCCAAACAACCCAAAGCCCTGAAAGGGTTTAACAATCAAGTGTTTTTTTCTGTGCCAAACTCAGAGCAATGTGTGATCAGTGAAAGCAAGTCCAGGCCCTCCTGCACCACTGCAGGGATGCACTGTTTGGGTTGCAGGCACTTAGGGGGATATCCTTCATGAAAGCTCTTGTCCCATAATTTATTTAATTCTAGTCAGAGCACTTCTAATGATCTTTTCCAAACCTGGAACTCGACTCCAAATGGTCAAGACACATGGCCTGGCTTTTGACCTGCACTTCAGTGTCTCTGTTCTGGGAAGTGTTTGATGCTGCTTTGCTGCAGGGTGAAGGGCTGAGTGTGCTGCAGAGGAATCATGGACTGGTTTGGGTTGGAAGGGACCTTAAAGATCATCCAGTCCCACCCCTGCATGGGCAGGGACACTTCCCACCAGCCCAGGCTGCTTCAAGGCCCATCCAACCTGCCCTTCAACACTGCCAGGGATGGGGCAGCCACAGCTTCCCTGGGCAACCTGGGCCAGGCTCCACCACCCTCACAGCAAAGAATTTCCTCCTCATGTCTCACCTCAATCTCCCTCTTCCAGTTTTCATCCATCCCCCTCATCCCATCCCTCCCTGCCCTTGTCCCAAGTCCCTCCCCAGCTTTCCTGGAGCCCCTTCAGGCACTGGAAGGTGCTCTAAGGTCTCCCTGGAGCCTTCTCTTCTCCAGGCTGAACACCCCAACTCTCCCAGCCTGTCTCCAGAGCAGAGCTGCTCCAGCCCTCCCATCATCTCTGTGGCCTCCTCTGCACTCTCCAGGAGCTTCATGTCCTTGTTCTGTTGGCCACTCCAGGATTGGACACAGTGCTCCAGGTGGGGTCTCATTCCTGTAGCCTCAGTGGCAGGAGTAGGGTGGTCAGCACTCCTGGGGACTCAGTAGCACTCTTCAAGCCTTGCAACCAGCACCTAAATATACCAAAGATTGGGATGTTTGATCCATCCCACTTGACCCTGCAGTCATACAGCAACGATCAGGAGTGTAGGTCTGTGTAGGTTTCTCTCTCCCCTTGGCTTGTCCTCACCAAATTGAGACCTTCTTTTCCTTGCTATCCCACATGGTGTATTTTGGGAGAGAACAGGGGCATGAGGAAATGGTGTCACTTTTAATGTTTCCAAGCAACTAAATCCTCAGGATCTGTTGTGGCTTTTACCTCATATGCATCATGGAAGGCTGTTCCAGAGCAGAGCAAAGAGCATCATGGACTGATGGGCTCAGTCCTCTCCCCACCGGATCTTCTGGTCCTTCCCACCACCTATGCTGAAAATGTGCCTAACTCTGTGTATACACCTGTATTCCAGTCTGTATTAATGGAAGTAAATAGCAATTGTACAGTGACAGAGAACATGGGGTGCCAGCTTGGACTTCTTGTATTCCAGAACCTGACCCAATGCCACCCGTTCGGCACAGGAACAAGCCAAAGCATTACTTGTATGTTTGGAGATGCACTTTTATGAATGTAGTTTATATCTCTTTTTTAGCTCTTTTTACATCATGTAAACGGTGATGCCTCATATTTTTTTGTTTTGTTTTGTTTTATTTATATCTTTAAAAGATCATATTTGGTGATTTTTATATATATCGACTGTTACGGGGTAGGGGGGGAGGATGGGAAATAAACTTGACGCCTTTATGAATTGAAAAAGGAAAACAAACAACAACAAAAAAGCAGCTGGTTTTGCAGAGAATTTGCTGATGGTTTATAACGAGTAGAGCTGAGCCAAAATGCATCCTTTGTTTCCTCACAGCCCCCCTTGGTTATGGAAAAAAGGAAGCTCTGGATTCTCCATCCAGTGCTACGATGAAATCAGCTTGGGGCCAACCCCTCAGCCTGGCCTCTCAGCACAGCCCTGGCAGCCCAGAAGTTTCAAGGGGACATCAATGTAATGATGCCTCTAAATTGAATTCTGTCTGGCCTCTTTATCCTGGCAGAATTGGGGAAAAAATACCCACCAAACCTGGGAGTTGAGGGGAGAGTGGAAGAGGAGTGCCAGGCTGACAATAAGTTATCGTGTCCCTTCCAAATGTCACGTTGTGGTTTCTGCTCTTCCTTTCAGAGAGGGGGGATATGAAGTATTTGGGACCCTCCATGGATGGAGCTGCAGAAATGGGGGATATTCTGGTTGGAGAAAAATATTCTGTAGGAGTCTGTTTACCCTGAAACAGCAAGAAAATGTTTGAGGTTCCCTTCAGAGAGGAACTTGAGGGATTTGACTCTCCCTGAGCTTGTTAGGAAACAAACTGTTGGCATTTTGGTCTTGGTGTGACGATTCTGTGCATTCCAGGTTATTTGCTTCTTCTCCAGCAAGTCTGATCTTTGCCTTCTAGTGATGCAGCAATTTGGAATTTGTTTCATAGTTTTGCCCTAGCATTCCAAAGGAAGATGCTCCAAACAGCTCCCGTCACCGTTAATTACCAAAAGAAAATTGTCTTGAGAGGAAAAAATTGGTACCTGCTCAGGTGACACAGGTTGTTTCCAAAGGCCCAGAGAACTAGGATAACTTGTGAAGCCTCCATGAACGTGTGTCCCTGCTGTGCAGACTGTTCTGGTAGGCAAAGGCCAGAGCTGTACAGAGGGGCTGAATGAGATCCCAGTGCTTAGGTTAATATCTGCTGAATAGGCAAGTTTTATATATTTGAAATATGTACAGTCCTGGAGCTGTCCCTGTGGTGCCTGCCCTTGGAACTGGGATTATTCAGCCTGTCTTTAATTTTCAGGAAAAAAAATAAAAAGGTGTCCTCTGTGATTGAATGATGTTTGGGCTTCAGGTCTTCAAACCCCAGCCTAGTGCAGGAGCAAATCTCACCGAGCAGCTCTGAGTTTCCTGGTTAGAGAAGGCAGGTGCACCTAAGGGGCAGTTCAGAAATGAAGAAAAGGACTTTCTTGACTGACATAAACTGCAGGGCAGGGAGAAATTGCTTTAACCTGGATTGTGCAGAAGACCTTGAACCAGTAGTCTATATATACCGACCGGGGGCTTGCAGTGCAAAGCCAGGCCAATGTATCGTTTTATTTACAATAAAATTATCATTTATATGAAAGCCTTTTTGCTGGTGGTTTGCAATACACTGGCTCCTGCTTCCTGAGTAAGTGATGCCTCAAGATAAGTGAATTTAGTTTTTCTTTACACCAACTAGTTAACCTCCTGACTGAGGACCTTAACTGAAGGAGGAAATTTTTTCCTTTCAGGAATTTGTTCTTGGGGACAGATGGAGAAGTGTCCTTTTTGTGAGGCATTGCTGCTTGGATCAGGTAAGTGTGTGTCCTCCACAAGGCTGCCTCTGAGGAAGGTCACACTCATCCATTCTCACTCCTCAAAGAGAAGGTAGAATGGCTCCATCCCTCTTGTTCCTGCTTAAAAATAGCAGCATCTTCATTTCACCTTGCAGGACTGTAGCTGGACTGGTTTATTGGCTCTTCACATAGAGATCCCACTGATGGAGAGCAGGTGCTGAGCTGTGCATTTGGATTTTGCTGTGGTGGTGAGTTTTTTGCTCCAGGTCTTGGTCTGTAAATGTTCTTGCTTCATCTGTGCCTACCAGGGCATCAGGTGGGGAGAAGGTCACAAGACCAGGAGGGGATGATTTGTGTGATAATGTCCAGTTCCCTGCTGTGTTTTGCTTCAGCTGGGATCTCTCCAGGAAACACTCCAGAGTAGCTTGCTAAGGGAGTAACTCCAGCTCTAGCTTGTTGGAGCTCAGGCTCCTTGGAAATGTATTTATTCTAAATATCCACAAGGAGTTGAAGGTTCCTGAACTGTTTCTCCTTTGGTTGTGTTGTCGAGATGTTTTAGAAAGCAGAAATTGGGAGAAGGCCTCTGGACTTGAGACAAATGGGAGGTACCATGAGCTGGCTTCCAGAAGTGAAGCCTCCCAGCAGAAGTGGAGGAATCTGGATAGCCTTGAGCAGTAGCTAATGAGCAACCACATTTCCAAATATTTTCAGGCTGTAATTTTTTCCCAGCATGCTGGAAATAGTGCTCCTATGAAACTCCTCTACACTACTTGCTGAAAGGCCCAGTTTTTCCTGGTGGTGATCTGTTTACTCAGGTCCTAATCCTTGGTGTCACAGTCACTTCAGCAGTGATTTAAATGCCACCATGGCCCCTTGAGATGCTGGTGTCCACCACAACCTTCCCTCTGATGGCCTTTTCCCAGGCCGTGGTGTAGCTGGTTGCTGTGTCAATTCAATACTGAGGTATTTGTTAATGTGAACAAGGAAGAATAAATGGGTTACCAGGGTGATGCAATTGAAAGCCCTGCACGTGAAACAAGGTCAGGTGTGTGTACAGCTTGTGTGCTGGTTTGGAATCAGCAAGAGCTGGACCACTGGAGTTGTCCCAGAACAAAAATGTCACGTGGGAGAAGAAATAATCACCTCCTGCTGCTTCCTGACACGCTCCTGGTGTGTGTTAGAACCTGAAAATCCTGCCTTTGCTGTAGGAGGACCTGGGAAACTCAGTTACCTTTTACTTGAGAAGCTTTCCCAAAGCTGGTGTCTTCATGCTCCTGGGTATGTTCAGTGGGAACATCTGTTTAATGAACATGAGGCTCACATCTTGGGGCCGTGTGGTGCTGTGCTTCCTCCTGGGCTCCCCTCCCACTCACAAAAGTGAGTAACTCTACAGTAACTGCTTTCCATAAATACAGAGTGTGGGCCTGACTCCAGCCTGTAGGTGGTGGTTGAGCAGGGGATGGGAGAAGGAAATGTCTGGAGTTGGGCTGGAGGTGGAAATGATCAGCCAGAAAACACCAACGCACAGAAAAAAAAGCAGCTAAAAACCTCTACTGCTTTTTTTATTTCTGGTAACCAGTGTTAGAGCATAAGTGTGGCTCAGGGGAAGGTGACTTAAGGTATCTTTCCTCTTTAAAACCAGTTCTGAAGCAAATGTCATTTAAAATTTCTGAAGAGGTTGGCTCTAGCTGCGGCCCTTTCTATTAGGACAGTAAAATCTAAACTAGGAACAATGTCTTCTGGATTTAATACTGCTTGGGTCTGGGTGTGTTGCATTACATCCAGGAAAGGCTGGCATGGTTAGCTCTCTTGTCACTTGTTCTTCTGGTGTTCATCTCTGCCTGGTGCTCTGTGTGTTGTCCAAGACTGGACATCTGGATGGTATGGATGTAGATGGATTCTCACTGATTTCTTCCCAGAACAGTTTTTATTACCTGAATCTGTTGGCTTGAATTCTTAGGGTTTGGAAGAGGTTGTTTCTTGAGCTAAAAGGCAGGTAACAGCAGCTTCATGCTTGTGTGGAAATGCAGAAGAAAGATGAGGTGTAACACAGGTTATTTGTTGCCCCTCAGTCGTGTCTTCAGGGCAAGCCCAGCTCTGTGCTGTGGAGGGGAGGCAGTGCAGGTGGCCCTGTGCCATCTTCTGTGCTGCAGATCCAAGGCTGGTTTCAGTCTCTCAACATCCCCTGGAGCAGCTGCTGTCCCCTCACTCTGTCCCCGGGGAGCCGAGAGGAGCTGGAGCATCCTCTGCTTTGGCTGCAGGTCCTGCTGCTTCTCTGGCTGCTCTGTGCTGGAGCAGCAGAAGGAAACCCCAACAAGGACCAGATCCTGATTTGAAGGAAACTTTAAGGAGTTCAGCTCTGTGCAGCATCCCCCAGCTGGTTGCTGGCACTATCTGTCTCCATAGCTCTTGCTTCTCTTGCCAAATGCTTCTTCTCTCTGCCCTCAAGCTTCTGGGCAGCTTCTGTCTCCCTGACCCTCCTCATTCAGACTGGCTGGGTGCTGTGGTGTGGTGCTGCTCAGCCTCAGCAGGGGCAGTGCAGAGCTGGTGGCTGGCTTCTGGCCACACAGAAATGCCAAATAAAAAGCTCTTAATGTTTGCAGGCTTTATGGACACTGGCCCAGGTTGCCCAGGGAAGCTGTGGCTGCCCCATCCCTGGCAGTGTTGAAGGGCAGGTTGGATGGGGCTTGGAAGCAACCTGGGCTGGTGGGAGGTGTCCCTGCCCATGCACGGGGTGAGATTGGATGATCTTTAAGGTCCATTCCAACCCAAACCCTTCCATGATTCTGTATATGTTGAGAACTTGTGGTCTTCCTTCTCTTCATGGGTATTTACACTGTTAAATCTTACCCTCAGCTCTGGTGGCTGAACATCCTGAATCCTGGTAACTCCATACCTTGCAGATTGCTGGTTTAGACTGTTGGTCCAGGGACCCTGCTGGCAGCTGGGATGAGAAAAGGCAGCCCTTGTGCTTGAAGATGGAGATCTGAAGTGAGAGTGTTGCAGTAAGAGTCACTGTGTCTGCTGAAGAACAGGATTTGTGTGTGTGTTGCCCACAAGGTGTGCTGAGTGTGTGGGGGATGCAGGCAGGGGGGCTCCAGTCCCCCTGGAGTGAGACTAGCTCTCATCATAAAATCAGCTGGATATTAGCTAAACAATAGGAACAAAGAGACAGTGTTTTGATCTTTTTCTTTTTAATCTGTTTTATAGAAACTTCACAGTTGGAGGCATTTTCAGCTGAGGTTTCTGTAGTGCTGCTCCTTCTGGTACACCCTGAGAAAGCACCCTGTCATTTGGGCAGTGCACCACTCTTGAAACATATCAGGCAGATAAGATAAGCTCAAAGCATTTAAAACATCTTCCCACATGTGTTACCATCAGGGTTTCCCTGCGTGCAGAGCCTGGAATGTTAATCAGGGAAGCAGGAGCTGGCAGGTCACTGCTTTGTGTGCAGCAGCCATTCTGGGCAGCTGGAAGGGCTGGATCTGACATGTCTCTCCCCCATGTGAATCTGATACTCATCAGATTCACTTCCCTCCCCTGAACTGTGGTGCCTGGGTCAGGCTGCTGCAGCCTGGTTTGGTAGCAAATAGCCTAGTTGTGGGTTCCTGCTCTTAAAGTCAGAAAATGATCAAACAGCCAGCAGAGATCTTGCACCTCTTGTGCTTGCACTTGCTCCCTCCTTCCTGCTGCAAACCAGAGTTTGCTGATCCCATATCAGAAGAGGTTCTAGGAGTTGGTAGAGAATGTGCTGCTGCCTTTAGAGAAAATCCCAGTTTTCAGTTTTAGGGAGGAAGGAGACGAACGGAACATAATTGGTTTTGTCTAATGTTTGTTTGTTTTTAAGCTGAAAACCCAGCCTTTAAAAGCTGGGTGGTTTTTTTTCTCCCCTACCTCAAAAATCATCTGACAGAGTTCAAAAATGCTTTGTGTCTGTGCAGAGAAGAGCAGCAGCCTGCTGAGGGGAGGGAATTGGGAAGTGAGGCCGACAAGAAGCAGGAAGTGAAACCCAGGAGTCTGCTTTCATTTTCTAGGCAGCCTTAGGAAGGAAGGAAGGGGCCACAAGCCCAGCAGCAGCCCCAGACCCTCACTGCAGAGCAGCACCTGCTGGGCTGCTGGTTGATGGCAGAAAGTGCTGCTGGGCTGCTCAGGAGGAGCCTTTTGTCCTGGTGTAAATGGCTGAACTCACCTGGGGCTTTGCCAGAGTCTCTGTGCAGTCCCTGCTGTAAATTCCCACCCAGAAGAGCTGACAGACCTGCCCCTGGAAAAGCCCTTAACTAAAAAGAACTAACAGGAGGGACACCAGGCTCTTGGATCATCCAACATGTGTCTTCCCCAAGCTCAGGTGTGGCTGCAGCCAGCTGTGCCAGCCAGGGAGTGTGGAGATGCTGCTAGGATGTGGTGCATACCCAGAGCCCAGAAGGACTCCTAGTGAGGGGAGGGGAACCACAGTGACCCGAGTCAAGAACACATCTCTATGCATTCCCTGTGCTCCTCCCAGGACTCCTATGGACTACCCATATCCCTCCTTTTCCCTTTTCAATCCTTAGCTTCTGTTTTCATGCCTTTGGATTCTCCCGGACAGGACATGCTCAGTGGGAGCTGATATTGCCAGTCTGTGATGGAGTGGGGGCTTTTGCTGCTGCTATCAAAGCCTGTTGCTCTGCTGTGTGGGCTCTGAGAAGCCTAATTCCTGTAGCATTTGAAAGAGGTGGGGTTCCTGAGTGCCTGCTTTTTCAAGCTAGTCTTACAAACCGTGTATGGAGAAAGGAAGTAAATAGTAATTAAAAACAGACTCACCTGCTTTCCCTGGCTTCACCGCATTAGGCTCTGCAGCCTGGCAGGTCTTGTCAGGTTCATTAATCTGTGTGGAGTGTGCTGTCCAAACCTCCCAGCTCAGCAGATGGGCTTGATCCAATCCAGACCTCATCCTGCACCCGTCAGCCCAGCCCTGGTGCCCGTGGAGCGTGAACTGAGCCAGTGCGGGCAGGACCCGCTGCTCGTGGGGACCCAGGGGAAGCCAGCAAACGTGTGCAGGGGCAAAGGGGTGGATCTAATGCACAGAATGGTGGGATCCCTCTGAGGGTGGTGGGGGCTCCAGGTGGAAGCTGGGGTGTGGTTACAGCTGGGGTGTGTAGCTCACGGGGTGTTTAATGCTGGTGGGAAGCTTGGAATCCTGGGTTCAGCCCCCGAAGGACCCGTCTGCATCAGTCACGGCACTGCACGTGTGTCCAGGAATACTCGCTTAATCCTGCACGGGCAGAGGCTCTTTCCACAGGAACAGGCAAGTCCCGACCACTGCTCCCACCCCCCCGGCCCCCCTGGGAACACAGCACAAGACAGGGAAGGCTCGGAAACCTTGTATTACAAAAATAAAAGAGCGCGTGAAGCCGCCGCGCCGGGCGCCAGCGCAGAACGTACCAATCAAAGGCAAATATAAAAAGGACAAAAACTGGTAGAACAGTTGCAGGGCAACAACATCCTTAAGGCTGAACAATCCCAGCTGAACTGAGCTGATGTAAACCAAGGACTCTCCTTGTTCAGAGCCCCAGCAAGGCAGGACTGGTGTGGCAGGAGCTGGGAGCGCTGCTGTGGCTTTCAGGCTGGGCCGAGCCCCCCAGATCATCTCCTTTCCATGGTGACAAGGCCCGAAACGTGTCATCAGGGCTGGGCTTGCCTTGGGGGGCATCTCAGCAGTGAGAGGGGGCTTCAGCTCTGCGGGCTCCAGCACTGGTCCCCTCTGCCCTATTCCTTATGGACCCCTTTGAGCACCTCCGAGGAGGGCTGGGGCTGCCCCCCTTCCCACCCACGGGCCCTTGGGTCCCCTTGGCTTTACATCAGCTCAGTTAGCCCCCGGCTCAGCGCTGCCCCCCGGGCTCCAGGGAAGGCTGGGCTGGCCCCGCTCACGCCGACTTGGTCCCGCTCTCCACCTCCTTGTGCACCCACAGCTCCTTGTGCTGCTTGCGCCCGAAGCCCTCGTCGTAGTTGCCTTTGCTCTTGAAGAGCTGCTGGAAGTGGGGCTTGCAGTAGAATTCCCCGTGGAGCGCCGCGTAGCTGCCCAGGCTGGGGAAGGAGGGCAGGGTTAGTTGGGCGTGGGGTGGGGGCAGCCTGGGAGGCTCCAGGGCACTGGGATGGAGGAGGAAGGAGGAGGGGAACGTGCAGGAGAAGACTCTTAAAAAGCTGCTCAGCTCAGGATGCTGGGGGCTGCTCTGAGCAGCCTTAAAGGTCTGTAAAGAAGATGGGGGGTCCTGCAGGGCCAGCTCAGCCTTGGCTCATCCAGGAGGAAGCTGTGGCTCAGCTCTGCATCACCTTGGAGTCCCTCCCCCTGCTCTTGAGGAATAAAACCCCGTTACCCGTACCAGGTGGGCTGTAGCTGCCACGTGGGACCTCACGGGCAGATAAGCCCCTTTCTTTTTTTGCTGTGGTGAGCTGGGGTCTTTAGCTACCCCCCCAAGAGGAGGAAGGGCTGTGATGGGTGGGTGGGTGCGCTGTTTGGAAGGGCCTCCCCCACCCGGGGTAGGCAGAGCTGCAGTGGCACCCGTCCCCCTCGTGGTCAGGGGCTGTCCCTGTCCCAGCTCACCTCAGCTTGGTGTGGCAGTGCTTGCAGCAGAAGCAGGAGTTGTGGAAGACAAACTTATCAGCCACCAGCCGCTCCATGGGGTAGACGGTTTTCTGGCAGGCTGTGCACATCTCCTTCACCTGTGCCTTCAGGCTGAAGGACTGGGCAGGGGGGAGAATCATGGAATGGTTTGGATTGGGACATTAGAACATCTGGATCCAACCCCCTGCATGGGCAGGGACACCTCCCACCAGCCCAGGTTGCTCCAAGCCCCATCCAACCTGCCCTTCAACACTGCCAGGGATGGGGCAGCCACAGCTTCCCTGGGCAACCTGGGCCAGGCTCTCACCACCCTCACAGCAAAGAATTTCCTCCTCACATCTCACCTAAATCTCCCTCTTACAGTTTCAATCCATTCCCCCTCATCCCATCCCTCCCTGCCCTTGTCCCAGGTCCGTCCCCAGCTTTCCTGGAGCCCCTCTAAGGTCTCCCTGGAGCCTTCTCTTCTCCAGGCTGAAGAAACATTTGCTGGAGCACGGGTTGGCATGGAGCAGCCCCATCTCCCCTCACCCTCGGTGCTCCCTGCTGGGTTGGTTTGGTGCTTGGGCCTCAGGGTTCCCATCCTTCCCCCCTCACAGTGGATCAGGAGGATGTGACAGAACTGCAGGTACCTTGGAGCGCTGCACGGTGCTGCCTCCTGAGTTGTTCTTTGCCTCCTAAGAAGGGAAGAAAAGAAATCAAAATGAGACCTTGGACTGACAAGCCCAGCACTGAGTTGTTGTTCAGGAGGAGCAGCAGAGGATGGGCTGCAGGACCCTGGGGCACACCAGCAGCCTCTGCCTGGCTGTGTGGGACCTTTGGAGACCACCTCTGAACTTGCCCCGAGGCCATGACCTCTGTCAGGCCCTTGTATTCCAGTTAGTTCCTGTGCTGTGGTGCTCCTCCCAGAGAGGAGAGGAAAATACAAAAAGAGGAAAAAACAGTTACGTGTTGCAGAGAAGGAACTCTCCACCAGGAGGCTGTGGGACCTGCCCAGGACTGAGGGCAGAGCTGCCACCTCCCATCCACCACTGCTCACTGGGACCTCTGTCTTGGACATAGTCCTGGCTTTGTTTCTCCATGGCTGAGGTAGAGATGACCTCTTTTGTGGTGGTAACACCCAAGCACAGATCCAGGAGATGTCCCCGGGGTGACATCCCTCCCTTGCTCCCAGCAACCACTGATAGAAGCTCTGACCCTCTGCAGACATTGATCACTGTCCTTGGCTGCCCAGTGCAACCCCCGTGCACGTCTGGGGCCACAGAGGGCTGGCACTAGCCTTGTTGTCCCCCAGCCAAGCCAAGGGACCCTGCTTCCACATCCCTGGGGGACAGTTTGGGCCAGTGATGGGCAGAGAGGGGGAAAGGGCTTTGCAGAGCTGCTGCAGCAGGAGCTCCTGGCCAAACTCTCACTGTGACCTGCTCTGGCACATCCTCACCTGCTGGGCTATGCATCTGCTAACTGCAGCTCTGCTTTGGTGCCAGATGCTGCTCCTGCCAGGGTGGGTCTGAGAGTGGTAGATTGCCAGGCAGACCCCCAGGGAAGCCTAGGGTGCCCCTGTCTCTCATGGAACACGTTGTGCTGGTTCCCCCTCCACGGATGTTTTGTTTCTGAGTTCCTCCCCAAGCCCCGTTACCAGCCTGTCCCACAGCACAGGAAGCCTCTTGAGGGACCAAAACCCTCAGAGTCCCTGCAGGCTTGTGTGTGTGTGTCTGGAGGGCAGGAGGGGGCACGACCAGAGCTGGAGACCTTCCCCAGGGTGTTCTGCAGCTGGGTGGGGGCAGATGTTACTCAGACCCTGCAGCTGCAACAGGGCAGAGAGATGCAAGCACTGAGGGGCCTGTACCCCTGCCCCCCAGATGTCAGAGCAGGGGCTCAGTGCATGCCCTCCCCCCTGCAGCTGCAACAACAACTCATCTCACAAATCACCTCCCAGTCCATCCCCTTGCTTGCCCCACAGTCCTGCACCCTCCCCAGGCTGCCTGTTTGCAGCAGCACCTGAAGGCTGCTGGTCAGCCACCTGCAAGCATGTCAGCCTGCCCTGCCACTGATGGAAATGCTCCCTTCTCCTTTCAGACAGTCAGGATCAAACGGGCAGACACCCCTTTTTTAGCAAGGTGGAGCAGCCAGGGCCACTTTTCAGCAGACTGGCTCACCCTCTGCACCGTGTGTCCCCAACACGGGGGCAGTGTGACCCCAAACCATCACCCCTCTGCCTCCCTGGCCTTCCTCCTGGTTGGGCTCTGCTTGGCCAGCACTGCCCCTCCTCGCTGCCCCCAGCCTGATCCTCACCCCCATTCCTCCTGCTTTGTCCTTCCCCATCGTATCTCCTTGGTATTTTTGGAAACAGTTTGTCTAAGAGAGACACAGGAAACTCTCACTTTGCTGAGCTGCTTCTTCAGATGTTTCCCAGCTGCTCGTTGACTTGAGGTCAGGGAGGTGATTTTCCTCTCCCTCCCACAGGGCTGGAAGAGTTAAGCCCAAGTCAACAGAGGGAGATGGGCAGTGAGGAGACTCTGGGCCCTGCAAAACCAGTTGCATCCCTGGTAAAACACCCGCAGGTGTTCCTCCTGGGGGAGGATCTGATGCACTGTTTCCAGGCTCAGCTGAGCAGAGCTGAAGAAAATGCTGCCTCTTTGGAGCTGGGCTACATCCGTTCCCAAGGCTCCAGGCAATCCACTGCTGCTGTCACTTCTCAGAAGCCTCCTGGCTCCCATCAGGCACAGTGTCTGTTCCATATCTGATACATCCTCCCTCGGGGAAGGGCCATATCCTGTCCCGGCAGGAGATGTTCTTGAGCCTTTATGTTTTTCCATCTCCAATCACTCCAATCCCAAGTAGCTCGCATGCTCACAGTTGTGAGCACAGAAAGCCATGGAAACACAAACAAACAGACAGCAAGGAGGGCAAGGAGAGCAGCTCTGTACAGACCAGGGCCTGGACACTGGCCTTGCAACGTGCTCAGCAAACAGCACCTTCTGCTGGAACATTCACTGTCCCCAGTGGTTGTTTGAGCAGCAGTGACTGTGCCTTTGATCACCCTACAATGTCAAGTCTGGAACACAGCTTCTGTACACGACCCTCCATCCCTGAGGACCAAAACCCGGGTTGAAATTCCCAGACAAACCAGAGGGGATGCTACGTACGTGGGTTGGAGGTGGGCTGGCAGGTCCCGTGGCCTGGAACATGGTTCCTTCGCCTCCTCTTGTCTATTCAATCCTGAGCTTGAAGTCTGTGGGCCAATGTTGCCTGGGGAGGTGTCTAAGACAGGCCTCTTGCAACACCTGGAAAGGAAATGTCAACGTGGCTGGTTTCATCACCCCAAACCCAGCAGCTGCACAAGCTCTGCAGGAGCCTGACAGCAGCATGCTCAAAGCTCCCCCCATTGGCTCAGTGCAGCCTTTTGGGTCTAGGAAATTCCTGAGGGATCCAAGAGATTTAGGCACCCCAGAATGGACTGGCAGAAAGGAGATGCAGCTCTGGAATCCTGTGCAGTTTTACAGAGCTGGCAGGTGATGTGGGGCACTGAGCTGGAGCTCAGTACCTCAGTCCTAAAGATACTGGGCTAGATTAGGGGAGGGCTGCTGGAAATGTGAGCAGAAGGTGATGTGGTGGCTCCTGCTCCAAACCCACCCCTGCAGGGCAGTTCCCAGGTCAACAACACAGCTCCCCAGCCAAACCACTGTCCTGCCACGGCAGAAAAACCAGCACCCAGGGTTTCACCAACGCAGCCACTGAAGGACTGGTGTTGCTGGAGCAAGGACTGTGATTTTAGTCTAAATGTAGCCCAGGAAAGCCTCACTGACCAGATCACAGCTCAGCAGAGCAAGTGATGGGGATTTTGTACTTCTGTGGCCTCTGTGTGATGTGCTGAGCACTCAGGAGGATGAGTTTGACAGGTCTCAGACCAGTTCTAACACAGCACAGGAAAAAAACCCACAACCTACCAGCACTGCAAACCACCCCTTTTGGTAAAGATGAGCTTGAAAAGGCACCAGCAGATCCTCAGGGGTTCTTCCCCATTGCACCTTAACCTTCAAAACAGCCATAAAAGGTCAGGCTTGATGAGCCCTGTTTTGCATGTGCAAGACAGAGATGCGGGGTTGAGCAAACATGGGGAGGGAGCAGCAGAGCAGGGAACAGGAGGGTGAAGGGTTGGCTGCACAGCTCTGCACTGATGGGGATGTGCTGGGGGCTCTCAAACCAGCACCTTCCCCCCATCTGGGGCCGCTTTCCTCTCCTGCTGAAACCTCTCGTCCTCACATTGTCACCACAAAAAAACTTCCCTGCTGCCCAAGGACTAGGGTAGAACCTGAGAAAGCACCAGGGCAGGACGTACTGGGGTGGGGGGCTTGGGGCAGGGGGTCTCTCTGCAGTGCCCATCTCACAGTGACATTTGCAAAGATGTTGTGGGGACTCTTGCTGCCCGAAATGTCCCAGCCCCCGAGACCCGGCTCACCTTGCTCCCAGCAACACCCCCAAAATTCCTTCAGAGTTGAGAGATCTTAACCTCACGTCTTGAGGAGCCGTGGGGCGAGCTGGGCTCCCCCTCTGGCAGCCCTGGGGGGGCTGGAGAGCCCTTGTCACAAACGTTTCACAGCCTCGTCTGAGAACACGGCTCCGATTTTACCCCAATCATTTCCCGTCTCCTCTGCGGTTGGGTGTTATTTCCTGCCCGGCAGCGCACGGGCGGCTGCTCAGGGGCCACTGCAGAGCCCGAGCCCACAGCCCCTCTCCTACCCCCTGCTCCCTGGGACCACACCTTCCCCATCACATCTCCAGGGTCCTTGTGGTGCCCACATCCCAGCACAAACCCTGGCGGGAGCCTGAGGAACCCAGGAAACCCGGCGTCCCTGCCCCGCGCGCCCCCAGCGCGGATGCACAACCCTCCCCCTTTTCACCTGCCTTTGCCCTTCTCCCCTGCCTTTGCCACCAGCAGTTCTCCACCCTCAGCTTCCCTTCCTCTCGCCTCACAGCTCATCTTCCTCCCCTACCCCAGCCACCTTCTTGCCCTCGGTTTCCCCACTCACCCCCCTCTTGCCCTTCCCCATGAGCACAAGCCCCCTGGCTCCTTCCACCTACTGCTTGTTCCTTTGCTTCTCTTGTCTCCAAACCCTTTTCCCTTCCATGCCATCCCACTCATCCTACCATGGCTTGATGTCCTCCACCCAGTTCCATCCTCCAGGTCTCCTTCCTCTTAACAACCCCCTCCCTCCCTCTGCCCCTCTGTGCACATACCCTGCTCACAGCCCTGTGTCCATGCTCTCCCAGCCTTTGTTTGGAACGAGAGGTCCCCTCGGGGTAGCTGCCCCACAGGCATGTGAGTAGAAGTTGCTAAATGTCCTTCCTGCCAAAGGACAGGAGGCCAGAGCACAAACTTCAGAGGGGAAGGGTGTGCTGAAGTGATAAGGGAAACAGAGTAAGTTAGAAGCCACAGGAGGGTTTCACAGGAGGGTTTCTAGGAGGCTCTCAGCTGCTGTCATCGCTCTTCCAAGGAGACATTGTTCTGCATGGGATGGGATTGGAGCTCAAGGCAGTCAACACGAGCCTTCATGAGCAGGGAAGTGGCACAGGCTCTGCTTAAGGAGCTGCTGCCACATCCACGTTATGAGACCTTCACAATTTTGGGCACCCGAGAGGCACGGGCAGGGGCTCAGCACCTCAGAGGGGCTTTCAAGCCTCTTCCTCCAGGAAATAATGGACTAAGCTGATTGTTGTGGGGACTGATGTCCCCGAGATCATGTGCAGGATTAGTGCAGCCCACACACAGGGGACCCCCAAGCTCCGTGGGCAGCTCTCTCAGCAGGACTGCGTGGGGAGGAGGTGAAGAGCCCATCTCCTCAGCCTGGGAATCCCACTCACTGCCCAGCCAGGGTGGAGGATTCCAACCAGGAGCAGCCAGGCCACTTCTGCAGACACCACTGCTCTGTTCAGCAGGTATCTGGAGATCAGCCCCACCACATGGACCTGTCCCTGCCCACACCCTGTGGCACGGAGCTGCCTTCCACCAGCCTGCCCCACTGAATCCCCTCTCCACCCACGCTCTGTGCCCAGGCTGCCTCTTGAAAAGCTGCCAGTGGGCAGGAAATCTGCAGCCAAAGGGTGAGGGATGCTGACAAGGAAGAGTTGTGGGGAGGAACAGGGCTGCCTTTGTCAGGACAACAATGGGGGACCCTCAGAAACCAGGAGGGAGCCCCAGGGAAGCCCCTGCCCACCCGCTCTGCTCTCCCACCCTGCCTTGAGTTGCCTCCCATGAGGAGGTGCACAGCTCTGAAGGACCAGGGCCAAAGGGACCAGGCTGGTCCTCAGCCCCTGCCTCTCAGTGAGGGGTAGATGAGGGAGGAGGATGCTGCTGGGGTTCATCTGATGTCCAGAAGTGGAAACTTGGAGCAGCCCATCCCTGGGACCGTGGCCATGGTGAAAAGGAGCCATTAAAAATCATGGTCTGAGGGGAGTCTCTGATCTTGCTGGGAGCTCAGATGGAGCAGGTGAACACAGCCTGCTGGGAGGATGAGAGCCCCTTTTCCAGCCAGAGACAAACCCTTCCCAGTTGTGCCAGAGGACAGAGCAAGTGGCAACGGCCAAGAATTGGAGGTTGGGGTGTTCAGCTGGGACATCAGGCAAAACTCCTTCCTGGGAGAACAACTTGGAAACTCTGCAGCATGGTACTCATCAAGTGCAATGCAAACCTGGTGCAAACAAGCAAATAGCAATTCATGCTCCTTCCCTCCCCTTTTCCATTCTTCCATAGTCTTTTCCATAAACCCTGCTCCAGCTGGAAACCTCACCTTCTGGTTTCCTACATAAATGTCTACCCCTTCACCATTATACTGGCATTATGTTCCTAGCTCTTCTCCCACCCTATTTGCCTCTCAGAGGGATTAATAAGGAGTAATCAAATTCCTTTATCAATCTATTTTTTTTAGCAGGAGAAGCCAGTTCCTCTTAATGTGTTCTCAGAAGCTGGTTTCTCTGTTCCTACAGACACCTTGGTGACCCCCTGCAAGTAGGTGGGCTGGCCTGGCTGCACCATGCTGAAGGAGGTCTCAGACCTTTGTATTCTGGTACAAATACTTGTCTGGCACCCCTGAAAACATCTGCCCTGATCTGCTCTTCCTGTCACCTCTGCCAGAAACCCTAGATGCTCCTCTTATCTTCTTCAGTGCCCTCCACTTGTTGAGGTCTCTCCAGGCTACAGCAGCTTCATGTTGCAGCTCCCCAAGCTCCTGCTCTGGCACAACCCTGCTGTAGCCAGATCTAGGACTCCTTCCTGTTTGCTGATCTGGTTTTTCTCACCATGGGCAGATTTCCTGATGTTTTTAAAGGACTGTTAACAAGTTCAGTCCCTACACCTCTCCTTGTGGAGGGATCCAAGTGTCCTCCTTCCATGTTGCTGTCTCTTCCCTATCTTTCCTGTCTCCACCTAAAATATTTCCTTGGGCCACTGTATCAAGTGCTTTCCATAAATCCAGATCCATGAGTTGTTTTGGAAGTCAGTTACCATATCCAAGGAAGATATTGAGCCAACTTGACAAGACCTGTGTTGAAACCACACAGCATTTTATCCTGCTCCCCAACACCACGTCTCTAATTACTCTTCCAAAGCCTATTCTAGAAACTCACCTCTTTCTGTACTCCAATTAATGAACCTCTAATTGCCTGTAATTTCCTCTCTCCCCAAACAACCTGTAAATGTTGGCTCATCTCCTCTTGTGGAATCTCACCTACAGAACACCAGACTTAGGGCTGGTGTTTCCCACATGGGTCAGCCCATCTCTTGGGCTCTGAGAGCCACTCCTGAGAGCTTCTGCTGCTCCACCATCAGCAAGAGCAGGAGTCCTGTTCCCAGCACCCCAAAACACAACACAACCACTTCCCATGCTCCCTCTCTCCTCAGCACCCCTTCCAGAGCTGCTGTGTCCTCCTGCGTTTGCCAAATGGAGATGGTGTCCAAAAAAAAGCCACCAAAACCATATTCAGAGCTTAAATCTCGCTCCAAAGATCATTCCTTCTGAGCTGCCCTATTTGCAGCTTGCACCTCCATCCTTTTAGGATCCAAGATGCTGTACAGCCCAGTAGAGGATCTGGTGCTCTAAAAGGCCACAGGATTTCAGTGGAGCAACGAGGGTGCTGGAAGAGCAAGCCCTGGAGAGGCACATCAGAGGTTGCTGAGGCTCCTCTTGTCTGAAAACCCTTGAACTGGCCAGATGGGGAGAGCTGTGGGCACACCCAGGGAGTGAGAAATATGTCTAAAGTGTGCTTAATGTTGATTGCAATAATCCCTGGGCTCAGATTGGATGTTTTTCCATCCCAGAGCTTTTGCCAACAGCTAGGTAAGCCCTGCACCACCCCCAGATGGCAGATAAAAAATGACTTCACTGGAAAGTGAAAGGCAGGCACCTCTGGGGGCAACATGGCAGCTGCCTGGCAGGGGCCAACAGCCCTGCAGCAGCTGAGGGTGGGCAAAAAGGAAAAGAAAACACCAACATTGTCATGTAGGGAGAGGGAAGTTGTTGGCTCACAGGCTGGACTCACTGAAGGAAACCAGAAGAGGAACTCCCTTCCCTAGTGAGAAGTCTCGTGGGATTTTGTGTTGACTAAAAAAGGCCAGAAACCTTCTTTTTTGATCTGTTTGAAAAAGAAGGTGCATCCAGTCATTTTGCAAAGCCCAAGAGGCTGGTTCTGACAGACCCTCAGTTCTTACCTGGGAATTCCCTTCTTGCAGGGCTCCCATCTAAAAAGGATGTTCGTGCTGGAGCCGTTTTGGACAAGGTTTGACTGGTTGCCCTGCAATTATTTTGCAATCTGTATTAACAGTGCTGCAGATGTGCAACTCTTGGCCTTAAATACACAACAGCTCAGCTGGGGCACCAGATGTCTTCCCTGCAAGAGCCCTCACACCATGTCTTAGGTGGACAAAGCCCAGTTTCCAAGGCATGATCCAGGCTGCTGACTTATCATGTGCTTTCCAACCCAGTGCCCATCCAGTGAACAAAAATCAACAGAAAATGGATCAAAAATATGACCTACAAGGTAGCTTAGCTGATCTCAAATGATCCAAGGGGATCAGACAGATCAGACTGGCTCAAAACGTGGTACTTACAGCACCAGACTGGGACTCAGGAGACCTGGACTTGATCCCCAGCTCTGCTGCTAATTTGGGGGTGACAGCAGACAAATAATTAATTTTTTTTTTCCTGTTCCCCCCCCCTGCAATGAAAACAGAGCTCTCTCCTTTGTGAAGCCCTGGGAGATCCCTGGCTGTGAAGGGTTATGTGAGAGCTCAGGGTATTTGTGTTGTTATTAAATCTCACAGTCATGCAACAGCCTCCCCAGGGAAGTGATGAAAAGCCCTGTCCCTGGAAAGGTTTAAAGCCAGCCTGGATGAGGCAGCAGGAGAAGACACCGCAGAGAATTAGCAGGCATTAACCAAGGGGGATAAGGGAGTCAGGATCTAACAGGTTTTCTTCCATCTCGGCTCTTTCTGATCAGCTTAATAAAATGGATCTGTCCAGCCCCCCCCTCCAGCTTGTGCTGCAGCGCACAACAAAGGGGGAACCACAGCCCAGAGAGGGAGTGTGAGCCCCAAAACGTGCCCCCCCGGGTGCTGCAGGGGCCCAGCAAACAGGCCCCTGCTCACCCTGCTCCCCGCGGGTACAAGCCCCCAGCCCCCCCAGCTCACACAGGGCACGGGGTATCCCCTCCCCCCCACCCCCCCCCCCCCCAGCAGCCTCGCACCCCAACAGGCTCCGGGACCCCAGACCCCATCTCTTCCCCCTGCCTGACCCCACCAAGACCACCCAAGGCTGAGAACAAACCCTCCTGTGTTCCCCCTCCCCGGAACCCGCTTCCCGCGACCACCTCACCCGAACCCCCTCCCAGAGCATAAAAGTTCCCGGCGCATCTTACTGGGGGGAGGGGTTGAAACCTGCTCGGGGGGTGGGGGACGAACCCCCATCTTTGGGGGGCTCCCGGCCAGCGGTGCTGCCTCCCGGGGCGCTGCTTTGCCTTCCTCCCTCTTCTCCATCCCTTCCTCCTTCCCTCCCCCTTTCCCCTCCCCGCACCGAGAGGAGCCGCGATGGGGGGGGGATAAAGCCCCGACACCCCCCCCCCGGGGGGACCAGCATTGTCTCCCCCCGAGCCCCCCACTCACCATATGCCTGCGCTGCCCGCGGCGCTGCCGGGCGGGAGGGTCTCACCCCGGGGCGGGGGGCTCTGTCGGGCAGTCCCGGGGGGGTGGGTAGGGCTGGATGGGGGGGTCTCACCCCTCTCTCTCCCCGCTGCAGAGGAACCGGGGGATCGTTCCCTACGAGCTGCCGGGGCCGCCTCGCCAGCCCTTTTATCGCGGGGCCGTCGCGGTGATTGGTTCTCCCGTCCTGCCGTTTTTTTTCACCCAGCCGCTCCGCTCCTTTGTGTGAAAGCAGCCTCCTCACCCCCGAACCTTCCCCAGCCCCTCTGCTTCCCCCGGGTGCTTCTCCCCGGACCCTGGCAGCCTCCTCAACCCACCCGCCGACCCCAAGAATCGCGCGGTTGCCCCCCCAACCCCGCTGGAATTAACCCGACCTCTCTCCCCCTCGCTCCTGGTGGGCAGGTGGGCTTCACTCCAGACCTTGGACATGGCCTTGGGCTCCCTCTGCGTGGCTCCAACCCACTCGTGTAAGTTTTCCTGGAAGTATCCCGAAGGATCCATCCCTCCAGGGTCTGCAAAAGCCAACCCCCCCCACCCCACCCCAGCCTCAGCAAAGTTTGCAGAGGAAGGATCCTTCATTTGCAAAGGAAGGATCTTTCCAGGCAGCAGCAGGGAAAGGGGGATCCCAGTGCCCCCAGTTCCTCACCCCCCAGGGGAGGCAAAACACCCTGATGGTGTCAGAAATCCAGGGTTTGCTCCACGGAGAGTTGATGAGCCAGGTGTGGGAGCAGTGCTGGGTGAGGTGGTTGGAAGATCTGCCAGGGCAGGTTCTCATGGGCTGAGCGAAAAAAACACTGCCTGGACAAGAAAGGCAGCCCCTGGGGTTCGGGACCGAGTGGCTGGAGGACTGGAATTTCCCCAGGAACAGGGCAAGATGTTAGGAATCAACAAGTTAAGTATTAATAGGTAAAACCTGCAGGGAATTCGGGGGCCGTTTGAAACCAACCAGGGAATTTGGGATGAGCATGAGCTGGCAGGACCCTGGGGCCCTGAGGGCTTTGCCTTAACCTCCCAGACCCCTCTGGGGATAAATGTTTATCCCTCTGGGATAAATGGAGGCAAAATCTGTGATGGGTTGAGGAGAAGAGCTTTGATAATGGTGCAGGAACAAATATTCTCCTGCGGGCTCCTCCACACAGGCTGGCACTGCTGGAAAGAGCCAAATGCCACTGGAGGTGGCCCTGAGTCTGAGCCCAGGGGCAGGTGATCTTTGTGTGCAGGTTGTTCCTTGTAGATAAAATACAATTAAGGAATTTATGGAGGTGTTTACTGGACAAGGAGACAGGGCTGATATGATTTATCACCTCTGTCACTCTGCACTGCCCAAATGGCATCTGTGATGAAGAGGCTGGCTGCCACCAAGAGCAAATAAAAGAGGAATTTGGCTCGATAGTAAAATTAGCTGTTGCTGAGCAGATCTCGACCCAGGGGCAGGGATGGTCCTAAGTACCAGGCAGAAGGAGGCTGGCAGGGCTGCAAAAGCCAGTGTCCATCTGGGCATGGGGAAGAGCAGATGAGCATCCAAGGCATTGCCAGGCTGGCCTGGACAGAGGGCAGGGGGAGCCTGCAGGAAGGGAGCCCTGCTCCCAGGCTCTGGGCAGGCGGGCACATGGTCCTGTCTTCAGGTTTGGTTTGCCCCCCGTAGGGACAGGGGTGTGGGAGGAGAGGGCTGGGAGCTCCTCCTGGCACCCATCCCTGGGGGATGCAGGGTGGGTGCAGAGCTGGGGCCTGAACCCACCTCCCATGGGAGTTCCCCTGGTGCCAGAGCCCTCCCTGCTGTGAAACGCTGTGGGTCCCCTGCGCACACGGGCACAGGCACACACGTGTGCACAGGGGCAAGCACAGAGATGCACACCCGTGTGTGCATGGCATGGTTTGGGTTGGAAGGGACCTTAAAGATGATCATGTAGCTCCAACCCCCTGCATGGGCAGGGACACCTCCCACCAGCCCGGGCTGCTCCAAGCCCCATCCAACCTGCCCTTCAGCACTGCCGGGGATGGGGCAGCCACCCACACCCACGCGTGCACACCCACGTGCACACTAGCATGCTCATGCACTCTCACACGTGTGGACATACGTGCACACATCCCTGCACACACGTCCATGCGCACACGCTTGTGCACACACACACACTTGTGCGCACACACACACAGGGTGGTGCTGCTGCAGGGGCTGGGTCCACCAGCCCCTACCCACCTCAGGGTGGGCCCAGCTAGGGGGGTGCTGGGGCTCAGCGCCTGTTCCCGTTGCTATGGCGACATCGCAGCCCCCCCCCCCCCCCCCCCCCCCCCCGCCCCTTCCCCCCCCCCAGCAGCCCGCCAGGCCTGAAGGGGGCGGCGGGGGAACGGGGATGGGGAAGGGGGGGCCGCGGCCCTTGCCCCTCACCGCGCCCGCCCGGGGCGCGGGGGGTCCCAGGGGGTGCAGCGGGGAGCGGCCCAGGGGCGCCCACGGGCCCGGGACCCCCCGGGACCCCCCGGGACCCCCCGGGACCCCCCTGCAACCCCCGCCCCCGCCGCCCCCTCCCGCCCCCACCAGGGGGCGCCCTCCCCGGGTCCCGCCCCGCGGCTCCGGGTGCTGAGTCCTCCCCGCCGGCAGGGGGCGCTGCGCGGGGCGGGGCCGCCCGCGGTGCCTGTGTAGCCGCGGGCGGGCGGGGACGGGCGATGCAAGATGGCGGAGGAGGGCTCCGTTTGCAGCTTCGCCTTCAGGAAGCGGGGCCCGGCGGCGGGCAGGGGCCGGCGCAAGCGGCCCGGCAGCGACCAGGAGCAGGGTGAGGGCTGGCGGCGGGCCCCGGCAGGGCGCCGGCAGCCGGGCCGTCCGCGACGCCCTGGGGAGGCGAGGCAGGGCCTGGTGGCTGCGCGGCGCTGCCCCCGGTGTCCGTGGGCTGAGGGGCCGAGGGGCCCTGCCCCGGCCCGGCCGCCGCCCTCGAGGGTTCCCCCCCGGCCTCCTGCCCCTTCCCCTGGGCGTCTCCGGGCCGCGGAGGGGGGAGGCTGTCGGCAGATCCTGCCCCCAGGCGCGCCCTTACCCCGGGCTTTCCCCCCCAGGGAGCAGCGGGGAGGAGGGCAGCACGGTGGTGAGGAAGGAGCGGCGGCGGGAGGCCCCCAACCCCATGATCCAGAAGGTGAGGGAGGCACAGCAGGGCACGGCTCCCTGCCGGCTGCATCTGCAGTGCCCTGCCAGGCTCAAGCTAGACACGGGGTTGGAGCCTTCAGCCCTCCACTCCTGCTGTCTTCTTGCCCCTCAGACCAGGAGAAGCACGAAGGAGAAGCCCTCCTATGCCCTGAGCAGCAGTGATGAGGAGGATCCCTCCAAGGAGATCGGAGTCACCTACAAATCAACCAGGTCTGCGGTAAGGACTGGGCAAGGACCTGGCCCTGGGGTGGGAGGGCAGGTGGGACCTGCAGATCCACACTTGATGGAGAGAGTGTTTAAGGACAAAGTGTTTCAGGCAAGCGTGAGGATCCAGCCCATGGGGGCTGTTCCCTGGTGGGTGCTAAGGGATGGTGGAAGCTGGGGGAGGGTTGAGCAGAACATCTCCAGTACCTGCCCTGTGACCTGTGCCCTCCAGGTAGCCAAGGGGCTTTCTGTTTTACACAGGTTTTCTCTTCACTTGTCACAAACCATGGAATCATGGAATGGTTTGGGTTGGAAGAGACTTTAAATATCACCTGTTTGCAGCCCCTGCATGGGCAGGGACACCTCCCACTAGACCAGGTTGCTCTGAGTCCCATCCAACCTGCCCTTGGAAATTCTTCCTCCTTTTCAGAAACCTGTTGGCCCAGAAGACATGGGAGCCACAGCTGTGTATGAACTGGACACTGAGAAGGAGAAGGATGCCCAGGCCATCTTTGAACGCAGCCAGAAGATCCAGGAGGTGAGTCAGCCCTGTGGTGTGGGGGCTGGTGCTCTTACAGCTGGAGGACACGTCCTTCACTCGGCTCCTCTGCACACCAGGGAGGGTTTGAGTCTTCTCCTCCCTGGAAATGTGAGAAGCCAAGAGTGTAACTGTTGCAAACTGGGGAATTTTCTGTGTTTGTCTTGGTATCAAGGAAGGCAGAGACTGGTAGAGAGAGAGGTTAAAGCCAGGCTGGGAAATGAAGCTCTCCTCACCTTTCTTTCTGCTCTCCCAGGAGCTGAGAGGAAAGGAGGATGATAAAATTTACCGTGGGATTAACAACTACCAGAAGTATGTGAAGCCCAAGGACACATCGATGGGAAACGCCTCTTCAGGAATGGTCAGGTGGGTTGGGATGAGCCTCAGAGGACTGGGACCACAGAGGAGCTCAGGCACCATCCCCAAAGGCACCTGTCTGAGTTCCAACCAGACCCCCAGGGACCCTCCCCACAGCCACCTGAGCCTCTCCACCTTTTCAGAAAAGGACCCATCCGTGCCCCGGAGCACCTGCGGGCCACTGTGAGGTGGGACTACCAGCCTGACATCTGCAAGGACTACAAGGAAACAGGGTTCTGTGGCTTTGGAGGTAGGTGGGTCTGCAGAGGGGTCAGGGCAGGCTGTGGCACCAGGGTGTGCACTGGTTGAGGCACCAGCACTGGTGTGCAGAGCTGGTCCTGGGGCTGCTGCAGAGGTTTTGTCTTCATGTCATCTGAGTCAGCCCTGCTGCCAGCTGGTGGCCTCTGGTCAGTGGGTATTAGAGTCCTGGGGGGGACACACACCCACAGATATTCTGGTTGCTGAGGCCATGTGAGAGATCACAGAATCCAGGGATCCCAGAGTGGTTGGGGTTGGAGGCCACCTTAAGGATCATGTAGATCCAACCCCCTGCATGGGCAGGGACACCTCCCACCAGCCCAGGCTGCTCCAAGCCCCATCCAACCTGCCCTTCAACACTGCCAGGGATGGGGCAGCCACAGCTTCCCTGGGCAACCTGTTTCAGGGTCTCACCACCCCCATGGGTGAGATTTCCAGTTCCTTTTCCCACTTGCCACTTGTGCAAACTGGAGCTGTCACGGCGGCACAGGGAGCGTGATCCTCACGGCCTGTGACCTGCTGGCCTGGGCCAGTGGGGGAGGACTCGGGTCTCACCCCCTGCTGTGCAGAGCCCAGGCTGCCCCTGCCGAGGGCTCCTGCTGCCAGCTCAGCTGTGCTGGGCAGTGTTGATTCTCCTGTCTCTGCTGCTCAGACAGCTGCAAGTTCCTCCACGACCGCTCCGACTACAAGCACGGCTGGCAGATCGAGCGGGAGCTGGACGAGGGCCGGTACGGAGTCAACGGTACAGACACCCCCCTGCCCCACCTGCCTCTCCCCCTGCCCCACCTGGCTCTGCCCTCTCCCTCCCCCTGCCCCACCTGGCTCTGCCCTCTCCCTCCCCCTGCCCCACCTGGCTCTGCCCTCTTCCTCTCCCCCTGCCCCACCTGGCTCTTCCCTCCTCCTGCCCCAGCTGCTTCTCCCCCTGCCCCAGGGTGAACTTGGTGTAGGGAGATTGGAGCACCAAGGCTGAAATGGGTCCTTTGCTGTCTCAAACTGCACGGGCCACAGGGTTGAATTCATTCCTGTTAGGCAGAGGGAGCTCTTCGTTGCCAGGCTGTGGAGCTCCTTGCTGCAGGACAAGCTTAGGGTCAGCAACCACCCCAGCAAATCTGCTGCTTTCAGGTGGCCACTAGTTGCCCCTGAAGGATTCTTCCCTCTGGCTCTCAATAAAAGGACAGCACTGCTGTTTGTGGGTCCTGGCAGCAAGCTCTGGGGAGCTGGGATCATCTCCTGCCTCAGATGCCCAGGAAGTGGGACACTTTCCTGCTGGGTCACACCATTATTTCTCACTCCTGGTGTCTGTAGCTGCAGCCCAGGGCTCGTGAGCTGCTGTGCAGTTGGGAGAAAGAGGATGTATGTTCAGATGGAGCCAGAGAGTTCAGTGGCAGCTGGTTTGGAACAGAATCAAAAACAGAGGAGGGGGCTGGAGGATCTGTCTCTTTTTATAGCAGTGAGTGGGTGAGGTAGAAGAGAATTTGCTCTTGTGAGATGAGCAACAAGCACACTGGCTCATTAGGCCTAATTATATCTCAGTCCCACATGTGTTGCTGACATCAACACCCAGATCTCTATTGTTCCCAGCAGAGGTTCAGTCCCACCTGTCCTGCTCCCTGCATGGTTAATGTTTCATGCCCCACACAGGGGCTGCTCTGGCTGCCTCTGCTCTTGCTCAGTCTGGTTAACTTTCTATTCTGCAGATGAGGAAAACTACGAGGTGAGCAGTGATGAGGAGGATATGCCTTTCAAATGCTTCATCTGCAGAAGTTCCTTCAAGAACCCTGTTGTCACCAAGTAAGTGGTTGTTTGGGCAGGAGGAGCCAAGGGTTTGGTGGTGATCCAGCCCTCTGGTCCCTCTGTGTCCCACCCAGTACAAACACTGCCCACAGGCTGGAGGTGGAACCTACTTGTTGCCTCTTGTGGCTTCCTAGTGGGTGGGGAAAGCCTCTGGTAACCAGGGGGGTCTCATAACTCCATCTGGAGCATCTCCTTGGAAGAAATCTGAAGCCTTTGTTGTCCAAGCACAGTCAGTTGTCACAGATGCTGCCTCATTACATCATCTTTCCCCTTCACCTCAGGGTTGTGTTGTCACCCTGTCACTCCTGGGCACTGACTGGCATCATGTGAACAGAGAAACAGCAGAGTGGGGTGGCCAAGAGCTTGGCAAGGCTGAGGCCCACCCTGCTACTCCCCCAGCCTGCTGGCTGCCTTGCTGGGTGCCTGGAGGAGCTCCCAGGTGGCTCTGGGCCATCTCCACACCTGTGAAGCAATGCTGAAACACCCCCATGGGGACAAGCCTGCAGAGGAAGCTCTGCATTGCAGCTGGCTTTGGCATCCCCCAAAAAGACCAGCAGTCAAGCATTTCTAACTCCTGGACATAGGGGTTGTGTCTGGTGACTTGCAGTGGCATCTGTGTCCCCGTGCAGGTGCAGGCACTACTTCTGTGAGAGCTGTGCCCTCCAGCACTACCGCAAGTCCCAGCGCTGCTACGTCTGTGACAAGCAAACCAACGGAGTCTTCAACCCAGCTAAAGGTAACAGGCCCTGGGGGGAGCCTGGAGCAGCACAGGCACCAGCTCCTGAGGGATCTTCTTGGTGTGGAGGCTGGAGCTCCCAGCTCTTGGCTGTCAGCAGCTTCCTTCAGTTCTGACCTTGGATCCCCAGCCTGGGTGTTTCCACCGGTGCCAGATGAGGGTCTGTGCTTGCCAAGAGGGGGAGCTTGGAGAGTGTGACCTGGTGAGGGCAGAGGAGAGGTGCTGTGGAGGCAGCAGCTGGTCTGATGGTCTTGTTGACTGGTCAGTGACACACTAAGAGATGAACACCTAAGAAGTACACAGAACTCCTGGAGAGAGTCCAGAGGAGGCCACAGATGATCCAAGGGCTGGAGCAGCTCTGCTCTGGAGCCAGGCTGGGAGAGTTGGGGTGTTCAGCCTGGAGAAGGCTCCAGGGAGACCTTAGAGCACCTTCCAGTGCCTGAAGGGGCTCCAGGAAAGCTGGGGAGGGGCTTGGGACAAGGGCAGGGAGGGATGCACTCATTTAGCAGGGGGAGCTCCGAGCTGAGCCTTTGTGCAGGTTTGGTACCTACCCTGGCTCTTGAGGAGCTGGGTGTTTACAGGCCCTGGCTTTGGTCTGGGACAGCCCCTGCATCCAGAGCCTCATCCTGCCTTTGCCTGTTTTTCAGAGCTCATGGCAAAACTGGAAAAACACAAAGGGGAGGAAGAGGAGGAGGAAGAGCAGCAGCATTCAGACCACGGAGAGGATCCACAGTAGCAGAGCAACCTGTTTTGTATCTAGTTGAATAAAACTTTCATGGGAGACATAAAACCTCAGCAGTTGCCTCGGGCCAGCAGCTGTGACCTGTGCCTGTGTCCCACCTGCAGCTGCTGAAGTGTCTCTGCTGGGCTCCTTGTCTGCTGCTCCCTGGAGGCACAAGGTAAGGCCAGGGAAGTGGTGGCTGAGTCTGACCTGCTGCTCCAACCAGGACCCCAGGGGTGCCCCCAGGTGCCACAGGGTGCCTGGGGAAGGAGGTGTTTGTGCATTTAGTTACTTCCTAACATCTTTTTTTGACCAAGGTGCTGCTGTTTCACTCCTGACTTTGCCCTGATCCTGGTGCTGTTTCAGCATAAAACCCTCTCTGATTCAAGTCCATAATCTCTGAGCATGTAGCGAGCTGAAAGGAGGGAAAGGGATGAGAAATATTAACTTGCTTCAGGTTCATCCTTCACCCTAAACAAATGCTAACTCAGGGGAAAGCAGGCTGGAGTGCTGCAGTTCTGATTTCTGAGAGGTCAGTGTGTTCCTTCCTGTCTTTTCTGCCTGTCTCCTCATTTCTAGAAGGCATTAGAGGCTTAGAACTTAAGTGGGCCCCACCTCTTGAATCATCCTTCTGGAAACCCCTTTCCAACCCATCCCGAGCTCCATCCCAGAGGCTTGTGCTGTGCCTTTCCTTGCTGTACACCCCAGCAGTCCAGTCCCTGTCCAAGCCTGTGGGAGAGGGATGAGGATTTTTGCACACTCCAACTTCAGAGGAAGTCTGGACAAACCAGGAAATTAACATCTAATAAAATTAAATCAGGAGCCAAACCTGACCCCAGGGAAGAAGCAGAGGTGGGCCTGTCCTTTCTGTTGTAGCCTGCTCTTAGTAACACCCCAAAACTTTCCTGAAATGTATATAAAAAAAACAACCCAAGAGATTGTTTGCAGCTTCTTGATTTAGCTGAAATACAGATTTGAACCATGAAGGCAGCTGCAACTGTGGGGAGCTGTGAGGAAGTAAGGAAATGAGAAGTCAGTGAGCAGAGCCAGCCTCTGCCACCATCTGCTCTGCTCCATCACCCTCCAGAAACAGCAGACTTAAAAAAAACAACTTCAGAAATATTTTATTTGTTGTGGCAAAAAACAAAACAAAACAACAAGCTAGAGTAACAAACTTGATCTGGGTTCAAGTAGTTTAAAAACACAAGGGAGGACCTGTTGCCAGCACCACTACTCCCATCAGCCACACCTACAGGGCTGGATTTACTGCTTCACTGGAGAGTAGAAACAGCTCCAGCACCCCCAGTCCTTGAAAAGGTCCAACTAAAAGCCTTAAATACACCTCCAAAAACCAACTACCATGGAACTGGGAGGGCTGCCACAGCAGCAGGGCAGCCACACAGCCAGGAATTAGGGAGCCACGTGAGGAGGAAGCTTTTCCCTGTCAGGGAAAGCAGAACAGCAATGGGAAGGAAAGGCTTGAGGTCAATTCTGTACATGATGTTCAAAGAAGTCATCAGCATGAAAGTCAACTGACTTTTTCTCTGCAAGTTGCTGAGAACACGCTGGTGTGTTAAATGGTGTGAAAGCTGCCCAGCTAACAGGAGCTCAGCTGTGCCTGGGGATAAAGGAGCTGCTGACCCAGGCAGCTGTGGAGGAGAGACTGGAAGCCCCTGTCTGCCCTGGAGCTCAGGGTGCTCAGCATCAGTCAGAGAAACCCCTTCAAAAGTTCTGTCCTCCAGTGCTCAGAGGGATGCCCAATGCACCAGTTGCCTGGGACAGAGCCAGGTTGTCTCTGACCTCCCATTTTCTAGCACAAAGCAGGGACTACATTTCAGCACATAAGCCATCTTTGCCTCCAGCCTCAGAAGGCACCCGGGGCAGCCCTGTGGCAGGAGACCAGCTCAAGAGAATGCCAGAACTAAAGCTGCTGCCTGCCCTTAACTCTAAGGCACCCTTACAAGAAAGAACCCAGGAGGGCAGGGCCTTGCAGCCTTCAGCTGTGAGAGGAGGAAGCCAGTGAGAGAGACTAAAGAGACTCACTCAACCCATCTGAGTGATCTACCAGTGCTGTGCTGCAAGAACTGGGGCTCTGGCCAGGCCATTGTACCATCTGGAATATCCCACATTTCCTTGGGGTTGATCCTTTCCCAGCTCAGGTCTGACCATTTGTTTCCAGGCTACTTCTGAAGTAAACAGGCAGCTGAAAATCCTTCCCCAGGACCTGTAAACTCTCTGTGTAACATTCACCACCTTTTACGAACAGGACCAATAAATTACAATGTCCAGAAAGCTCCTCCGGAACCAGGTATAGTCTTTGTTTTTCTAGAATTCCCAGTCATCCACATCCAGCTGCTCCAGGTTTGACACCAGCCCAAAAATGCCACTGGGATCCTGGGGCTGTGTTCCTTCAAAATTGGTGATGGGGGTGACGGGGCGAAGGAGTTCCGGGAGCGCTTCGGAAGCGCGGCGCTTGATCTGGGGAGACAGGAGAGGAGAGAGACACAGGAGGAGAGGAGGAGACACAGGAGGAGAGACAGGAGAGGCACAGGAGAGACACAGAAGAGTCACAGGAGAGGCACAAGAGAGACACAGGAGAGTCACAAGAGGAGAGGAGAGGCACAAGAGAGACACAGAAGAGTCACAGGAGAGGAGAGGCACAGGAGAGGACTCAGCTCCTGAACTGCTTCCCCACAGTTGGCCATCAGGAGCAGAACAACATGGCTGGAGGCAGGAGAACCCAGCACTATCCTCCCTACCTGCACCTGCAGGGCTTTGTGACAGAAAGGGCATTGGCACCCAGTCTTTTCAGCAGCAGCTGGGGGCTGTGGTGCTGGTGATCCCTCAGGGAAGCCCCATCCTGACCCTCAGCTCAGAGCAAGGGGGTCTAATCACCCCAGGGGCAGGAGAGCCGCTGGCTCTGCCCATGCCAGGCTGGGGCTGCTCAACCTGCCACCAGCTGCCAGCTCAGGCCACCCCAGCCTGGTCTTGGGCAGACCCAGGTGTGTGCTGCCTTGTCCCTGCACTTGATAGTTTGGGTGTGAAAACCGTGTGGCACACAGAACCAGATGTCTGTCCTCTGCTTTGGTAAGAGATGCAGAGAACAGCCCATCCACCTCCCAGGACAACAATGTGAGGATCACCCAGCTGCACTGCAGTTACCAAGCTCACTTAATCCTGGATCACAGAAAACTCATCAAACTTGACATTCCCACTCTCAGGTTTAACAACCCAGCAGGACAACAACCACAGAATAGCCACTGCTCCTTCTCTGCAGATTAAATGAGTTCCTTACCTGCTTGAAAAAGGGATGATTAAGCAGAGTGCCTGCACTTGGCCTGTAGAAGGGAGTTAAAATAAAGTTAGCACACAAGAAAATGGGTCAGGATTTAAACTCAGGTGGTGGAAGAAAGATGAGGCTCCTTCCTGCCTCTCTACAAGGTTATCTGCCTTTTGTAACCAGGAGCACTATTTATTATGTCCACATGATATTTTATACAAGCAGCTTCACCTTCTACTGCAAAATTAACCTACTTGCACAGCCCAACATTTGGTCAAGGGGAAGTTTCTGAGCTGTGTGGTGTGCTGAAGAAGTTTATCATGGCTACAACCTTACCCTCACTACAGGGGAAAACACAGTTTTGATCATCACTATTTTCTGCTGGCTGAACAGCAGCCATTCACAGTGATGGAGACTGGGCAACCACAGTCACAGGGACCAGAAACTCCAGTTGTTCAGTTGATTCTCCTGCCAAGGAGCACCACTATTCCCCAAAAAATGACTGCAGAGTCATTCTTCAGGTTCCTACAGGAGTGCTCCAAGTGTTAACACTGCTGGTTTTACATCCTGGGACTGCCCTGCTCAATGTCTGGGGCACATCCTCAACACCCTGCTGCTGGAGAGAAAAATCTGAACAACCTCTGCTGGTTGTCCCGGCTTAACCCGCCCCCGGGAAGGCTCGACCCGCCCCTGGGAAGGCTCGACCCACCCCCGGGAAGGCTCGACCCGCCCCCGGGAAGGCTCGACCCGCCCCCGGGAAGGCTCGACCCAGCTGTACCTGAAGTCAGGGTTCCTCTGGAGGCACTGCTCTACGAAATTATGGAAGTAGGTGGAGAAGGTCCGAAGATAAGGGTGCAGGGCTGGCTCCCCGTTGGCTGTTCTCACGTTGCTCACAGCCATGCTCTCACTCATCCCATAATTAGCACTTGAACGGGAGGTTTTCATAGTCAGCTCATCAGCAGGAATTGTGGTGGTGTCTAACAGGCAGGGAACAGTTCCATTCAGCTTTTCCAAGAGCATCTGGAAGAGAAGGGGCACAAGGAACATCGTACTCAGAGCCTAGTTGAGATTTCCCACCCGGGTAGGCATGGCACCCTTCTGTCCTGGGAAGGGTGAGGAAGGAGCAGCTTTTGAAGCTCACCTGGGTGGAAGGCATGTCTTTAAATGGTACATGTCCATTTGCCAGCTCACAGGCTGTTATCCCCACGCTGTAAATGTCCGATTTTGCATCATAACCCTGGAGATTCTAAGTGGAAAGAAAAAGCAGCCTTGTGGACTCCGATGTAACTGCTCGGGCTCTACTCACAATTCCACACGCAGAACAGCAAACCCAAATAATTACAGCAGAAACAGGACAACCCACAGACAGGCTGGTTTAAGTGTGGTGGTGGATTTTGTTAAAACAAAGAGTTAAGGGTAACTTTTAAGCAAAATCAGCTGGCTAGGAGGGACAGCATCCACCTCAGGGTAACTGGCATCTCATGTACCACCTGCTAAAGGGAAAATCTGCAGAGGTACCTTCAAGAAAACTATTAAGTCAAGTAGATCAGATCAAATTCTACCCACTCGCCCTGTGCCCACCCTGAATCTGTTTCCTTTAGCCTCCCCCCTTCCTTTTCCTACTATTCATGCACCTTCCTCAGGAGGGAAAGACAACGTTGTAACATGGGCTTCTCAGCAATTGCCCCTTCCAACAGGAATACAGGTTTCCCCTTGCTAGGGGCCACTGGTTTTAAGGTTAAAAAGACAGGAAAAAAGGACAGAGATGGTAATAAGTGACCTTGTGGCTTTCCTCGTGTCCCTCCCCTAAACCCCCCAAACAGGTCATAAGACCTCAGAATATTATAGAGGTACCACAGATCAGTAAAAACTACCAGGTTTTTTTAGCCACACCTGCTGCAAGACTTCAGGACTGAGCCAAGGCAGGACTTTGATGCTGTATTTGGGAAAGTCATGAACCACTTTGAGTCGCTGCCCGTGGTTGATCATACTGAGGTTGCTCCTCAGGCCAGAGAGGTACACCTTCCCATCCACAGAGATCAGGATGTGGCTGGCTTTAACACTCCTGCAACAATGGAAAAATAATCAGGTTCTCTGGCCTCCAAGGAGCTCCTTTCCCAGGAAGATATAGTGCAGAAGGGCACTGCAAAGGATTGAAGGTAGAGGAAGCTGAAGTTCTAGGAACACATCACGACATGGAGCTCCTGGAGAGAGTCCAGAGGAGGCCACAGAGATAATCCAAGTGCTGGAGCAGCTCTGCTCTAGTGATGAGCAGTGTTCTCAGAACTTCCAACAGAAGGAAAATGGATATTTTAATACCTGTGAACATAGCCCATGTGGTGGATGTAATCAAGTGCTTTCAGTACCCCCTGCAGGATGTAAGCAATGGCCAGCTCGCTCATCCCGTCCATGAAATGGGTGCAGATCAAATCTTTTGCAGAACCTGGAAAGAAACAAAACACCCCTTCATTGGTCAGGAAAAAAAACACCCAAGCTACTCCACCTCTTCATCCTCATTTCACAGGATTTGATGGGCAGACAGAGGTATTTCACCCCAACCTACCATAGGCCATGAAGGATGTCACTACCCACAGCTCGTTGTCAGCTATGAAAGTTGCTTTGTATGGCACAATGTTTGGGTGGTTGAAGAGCTTGGAAACATGAAGTTCCCCCTCAAATTAAAGAGAAAGAGATATTTTGATTCCACTTAGTAAATGGAGAACTGTGAATACAGTCCTGAGAAGCACTGCTCTTGCTGCCTGTCCCCTCCTGCACTTGCAGTGGTGTTACCTGCAGGAAGGTAACCATCTCATTGGTACAGGCCTCCAGGTTCACTCTCCTGACTGTCACATACTCTCCTGTGGGTTTGTACCTGGCCAGGTTCACAACCATCAAGTCTTCAAAGCCTCTGCCTGAAAGAAAAGGCATTAAAGCTTCAGCAACACATCTGGAACCACATACTTCCAGAGAACTCCTCCAACCCTTCACCCTTAAATCATCTTTACACTCATTTACTGAAACTCTTTTTGGCCTTGTGAAAAAGAGTAATTGTTCCATCAGAGGCCACCTCCCTTGGCACGTGTCCCACCAAGAAATCCTCCTAGGCAACAACATGATCCTGGCTTTCAAGCTCAGAACTGAGATAGAAATAAAATGATTAGGCCACAGCCCCACCAAGGACAAGGATGGATTTCAGGCTGACCTTGTACTTCACACTTGGTAGCATTAACCCACCACTGACCTCTTTCAGTCAAAAGCTTCCAAGATTGGCATCTCATTTTACACTAAAGTGATTGTAAAATCAAACAGAACAGGCACCTAATGTCCAGAAGAAGCAAGCAACCAAGAAGAGGCCACTACCTCTACAAAAATGACTTTCTTTGCAAAGCAAAGCTCTGATCCTCCAGCCTCCTGGTGGTATTACCTATGATGGTGAGCAACTCATAGCAGCTGCTGTCAGGTAGGAAGCTGCTCATGGTGTCCCTTTTGGGGGAAGAAGCTATCGACTCGGAGCTCGCCTCATTTGTCTGGGGGGAAAAACAAAGTCAGGTCAAGAGGAAGAAAGGTCACATGCCAGAAAAATCATCTGCTCCTTATGTCACACACCTCAAAAGAAGACAACAGCACCGAATGTAGAAGAGGTAGTTGCTGTTAAAATCATTTTAAATGGTTATTTCTCAACTGAAATCCAGGAGATGCCTCATTTCAGAAGATCCAGACATCTGTGTTTCAAAACACAACTGGAACAGGTAGGTTCTTAATTACCATGAGCTCCAATTTCTTCAGGAATATTTGGGTAACGCCAATTACTGTTCTCCAGGAGAGCTTAAGCACTGCTTTATAGTCACTGCCTTTCTCCCATTAACTACAAACTGTGCCACCATCCTGTTGCCTGAAAAAAAGGGCCATCAGAAGAAAGCTGCTTTAGAGCATTTCTCAGCCCTGTGGTCACCAACATTCCTGCCTGGTGCTGGGGCTCCTGGTGTCCAGCTGTCCCTCTGGGATAAGACCAGTGCAGCTGAAGCTGCTCAGCTGAATGGTAGAAGTGATGAAGCCAACTGAGCCCAAGATAAAAAGATCAGATGCACATGAAAAGAGAAGCTCCAAATGAAAGCAGAAACTGAACTGCAAAGCATTAGTGCTTACAGGAGGGGAAAAAATAATCAAAAAGAAAAATAATTTAAAAGAAAGCCCCCAGACCACAGGAGGAAGCAGCACCCCCAAGCCTGTCAGCTTCTCTCCCCTACACCTGACACACAGCTTGAGTTGCCTACACATAAAGCTTCCCAAGCAGGATTTTGCAGAAGACAAACTTCAATGATCTTACAAGTTCCATTACACCCTCCACCTCCCTCAAATTTCCAAAGTCACATCTTATGGGGCACCAAATGTATTGGGTGTCTAAGATGTAAGATTTAGTTATCTCATATTTCCAGCACATTAACTCCTCCTGACATTTGGAACTCCAGCTCATTTGTACTCCATTCTTCATCAACTGCAAATGCCCTTTATCAGACCTTTTTTTATGGTACATGAAGCAGAAAAAGGCTGGTGCATTTTCCCAGAGTGACAGGAAATACTCGTTGGGTTTTTTTCCATCACTGAAAGATGGAAATGACAGCTGAAAAACAAGGAACTTGCTGTTCTACCCTCAATCCAGGGTGAACATCGTGCAACAAGCACTGAGAGGAATTTGCCATGAATTAACTTCGGCTCTTGGGGAGGAAACTAACAGTCACACTTCCCATGTTCCACCTTTCCAGCTGCCTTAGAACAGTGGAAATATTCCCTCTCTCTGCCTGCCTTTAAAATAGGTGTATTTTTTCAGTTAAGGGAAAAAGACAAAACAAGATTTGTGATCAGTGCTGTGCCTGAGAAGGCTCCAGGGAGACCTCTGAGCACCTTCCAGTGCCTGAAGGGGCTCCAGGAAAGCTGGGGAGGGGCTTGGGACAAGGGCAGGGAGGGATGGGATGAGGGGGATGGATGGAAACTGGGAGAGGGAGATTGAGGTGAGACAGGAGGAGGAAATTCTTTGCTGTGAGGCTGGTGAGACCCTGGAACAGGTTGCCCAGGGAAGCTGTGGCTGCCCCATCCCTGGCAGTGTTGAAGGGCAGGTTGGATGGGGCTTGGAGCAACCTGGGCTGGTGGGAGGTGTCCCTGCCCATGCAGGGGGGTTGGATCTAGATGACCTTTAAGGTCCCTTCCAACTCAAACCATTCCATGATTCTATGATAATTTCAACTCAACCAACTCCAGCACAGCTCAGTCTGTTCTAGGACAGCTCAGCCCTGAGATCTCAGCCCCAAATCCTTTCTCCTAGTCCTTCCCCAGTGCTGTTCCTTGGCAGAGAACAGGCAGCAACCTTCCCTGCACCATTTCAAACCTCTGTTCCTGTCAGTTCTGATCTCAACTGTACCACTCATTCCTCCTTCCAGGAATTTCACACAGTCCTGTCAACAGCAAGACTGCCAGGAGAGACACAGGCAGGTGGAAACCTCTGAAGCAGAAAGGCAGCACCAAGGGAATGAAAGCAGGAGGCTCTGGTGAGCAGCATTATGGAGCAATGGCAGCTGGTGAGACACTGAGCCATGGGTAAGTGCTTTGCTTTCATCAACTCCACTCCAGATACAGCATAAGCCAACAAAACAGATGCAAAAATAAAAATTAACCTTATTAATGGTGTAGGCTGTTTCAACAGGAATGGAAAAAGACTGTAAATTCCCTTTTTAAAAGTCTTCCAGTCTTCACTTCTCCATGTTAGCAGTGACTGAGAGTTAATGCAAAAGGAGCTCAACCAGGAATTTATCTCCACGATACAAGAGTTTAAAAATTAAGAAGTTTAACTGAAATGTCATTTATGGAACAGTGCAAAAAAGCTCCTCAGTGGTTTCACACAGGATAACTTTTGGTGTGTGGTCAAAAGTAGCTGCAAAATGAAGTCACCCAGGACAAGCTTTATGCCATGGCATTCATTAAGGCTTTCCAGCCTGTTGATCTGATTGAAATTTGAGATAGATTGAAGGAAATTAATCTTTGAAAGGCAACGACTGTTATAAATGCCAGAAGAAAATCAATTTACTTGGCTTTATTCAAAACTAGAAGAGGGGAGATTGAGGTGAGACCTGAGGAGGAAATTCTTCAGTTGTGAGGGTGGTGAGAGCCTGGCCCAGGTTGCCCAGGGAAGCTGTGGCTGCCCCATCCCTGGCAGTGTTGAAGGGCAGGTTGGATGGGGCTTAGAGCAACCTGGGCTGGTGGGAGGTGTCTCTGCCCATGCAGGGGGGTTGGATCTAGATGATCCTTAAGGTCCCTTCCAACCCAAACCATTCTATGATGTAAACATTCCATATACATCTCATATTTTCAGCTTTGTGCAGGTGAGAAATAATTTAGACAAAACAAATTGTGACCTGTGTTGTGCTGAGCACTGGTCATTATGAACCAGAGGGGGCAGCAGCAGGGCCTGCAAGAACAAAAACCATTCAGGTCAAGTTTTCAGCTGCCACTTTTTGGCTGGGTGGGTATTTCAACAGACTTTGCAAGTGATTTTAGTCTTTAAGAGCCAAAGCTCTCCAAGCATGCACAGAACTGGCTCTGAAGGTGACCAGGAAAACAGGAGGCAAAGTCACCTCAAACTGAAAACAACACAAGGTTTGGGTTTGATGTTGGGAGCCCTTGTTGTGGCTGCTCTGCAGGGAGGAGAAAGAAAATCAGAACCAATTTATTTCTGAGAAAGGAACACTGGGTTTGAATGGTCAGCATCACACTTTGTGGGCCTAGTTTTTGGAAGTCCAATCAACTAACCTTTTCATTCTGAAAGAGAATTCTAAGAGTTTAGCATCTCCAAAGAATAAAATCCAAATCATCTCCAAGAAGAGACCCTTGGGGGTGGATGGCACAAATCCAAATCCAAGAGTTGGAAGTTTGGACTTGTCACTTATCATTTGAAAACCACACACCAAAATCTCCCCTCCAGGGTGAAACCTGTTTCCACGCTTGTAGAGCTCAATATAGAGATGAAATAGAGAAGGAAGATAAAAATAAAAATAAATAAATAAATAAATAAATAAGTAAAATCAAACTTCCACAAGGAATCATCTCCATGCAATGAACCACAGCACCACAGCCTGCAAAAGCCACTTACTTTTCTCCTAGAGTCACCCGGAGGCTGCTCTGGAGTAAAGAAATTAATTGTTCACCATGTTGTGTTCAACAGATTCCCATTAAAAACAGAGTTGGAAAACTGAGTAAATAACCCTGCAGGATACTTTTTGATATCAAATACATACCACTTTTTTAGACAAAGACATTTCATTTACACAGAAAGGTAGAGGACTAATCAAGTTGTAGTACAAGGATGGGAATTAAAGGGAATCAAACTGTGCTACTGGTCATATATTCAGCAGAAATGTGACTTTTTTTAAAGTTATACTTCAAAACACATTAAAAAATGACATTTCTCCTTGGTTTAAATACAGAAGAAACTATCTAAAGTTTCTTTAAAGTGAAAATTCTTCCCCTGCACCTGCCAGCTCAAGATCCAGACACCTTTACTCTGCTCTGATCCCCTTCCAGGTCACTCTGCAGGAGTTCTGGATCCTAGTGGGCAATTTTACTCATGATGTTTAAGAAATACAGAATGCAGGGTCAAAAATAGTTCTGCCACCAACATCAAGCTGCTTTTCCAATAATTTGCTATATCTTGGACAGTTCCATATTCATTTTACATGGTCAGCCAGCTTGAATAACCAGATCTTGTGCTATAGCCAGTTATTAATGTCATTTACTGTCACCAAATGAACAGACCTCACAGCTAAAATAAAACATTTTAAACAATAATGAGAGGAAAACTTACCTCCAAACAGTTCAAACTCTCTTAAGCCCTCAACGATAAACTTCTCAGACACCCACCTCTGAAAGAAAAAATAGAACCCCCCAGATAATCAGATAATCCAGCCAGAGGCAAGTTCCTTTCACCTTCCCCACAAAAAAAGTAACACTTTAAGGATTCTGTTGTGGTCTGAGAGTGATGAGCTGCAGCAGCAGAGTGACAGCCTTGATTTCATAATAGTCATGGAATCACAGAGTGGTCTGGGTTGGAAGAGACCTTCAAGATCATCTAGATCCAACCCCCTGCATGGGCAGGGACACCTCCCACCAGCCCAGGTTGCTCCAAGCCCCATCCAACCTGCCCTTCAACACTGCCAGGGATGGGGCAGCCACAGCTTCCCTGGGCAACCTGGGCCAGGCTCTCACCACCCTCACACTCAAGAATTTCCTCCTCATGTCCAACCTCAATCTCCCTCTTCCAGTTTTAATCCCTTCCCCCTCATCCCATCCTTCCCTGCCCTTGTCCCAAGTCCCTCCCCAGCTTTCCTGGAGCCCCTTCAGGCACTGGAAGGTGCTCTAAGGTCTCCCTGGAGCCTTCTCTTCTCCAGGCTGAACACCCCAACTCTCCCAGCCTGGCTCCAGAGCAGAGCTGCTCCAGCCCTCCCATCATCTCTGTGGCCTCCTCTGGACTCTCCCCAGGAGCTCCATGTCCTTTTTCTGTTGTCCCCAGAATTGGACACAGTGCTCCAGGTGGAGTCTCATAAGGATATCCTCTTCTGGTGCCACCTCCCAGCAACCACCCATTGCTGCTGCTCCTCCTCCTGACCAACATGCACACACCATCAAATTAACTTCATTAGAGATCATTCCAACAAGAAACTCCATACATGCACACACAGCAAAAAACATAAGCATGCTACAGCTCCCTTAACAGGCAAAGAAAATCTGTCTGTTTGGCTGCAACAGCTGTAGAAAAAAAAAGCTTCAGCTCTTTACAATGAGGTGATGTCTTAGAGAATGTAAATATTTTGGCTATGTAGCTATTGAGTGCAAAACTAGAACATCAATATTTTAAAGCTGTTGCTCTCTTCCATGCTTCAAATTCACAGCAAGCAGTAGGTTGTGCAGAGAAACGTTTCCACCACTTTGTTCCACTCTGTGATTCAAAGGAAAACACAGATTTACTCACACATGATGCACAAGAGAAGTCTGTGGGGTGTTGATCGTTGTTAGCATCAAATAATCACAAACACTCCCACTTTAGAATTAAGTCTACTTGGTAAAATAATTTCTCAAGATAACTTATGTTCAGTGCAAGGGCAGCCAGTCCTAGAAAGCATCAACGAGTTTTTAGGTGACAATGACTCAAAACTTGTATCTAATCATTCCCTTTAAAGGCATGAAATGGGGTTTCCTCACATCAAACTTCCTCCCTTAAAAATGCAGAAGTAAACAAAGCTGGTGTGTTTAGCTGTCCAAGCTGGGTTTAGGGAGAAGAACCCCAGAAGCTGGTGGTGCTGACACCGCTGAGGGAGCCGCCTCACAAAGGGGGCACTAATCTTCATTACCACCCTTTTCCTTAATTGCCGCGCCCCTTACAGCCCCGCCCACAAAGGAGATGCGGGTGTGTGAGCAAGAAATGTCAGGAGGAGGGTTTTTCATTAGCACTTTGCTCGCAGATCGATCCCCCCGCCGATCATTATTAGCTCGATTTGCTGCGACTCTGAGGTGCTTTCCCGGCCCCGCCGCCGCTTCTCTGCACAAGCGCCCGATTCTACCGACAGTGAGGGAAGCTGAAGGTGTTCAACACTCACCCTAATCCGTTCGGGTTTACTTACAAGGAAAGACATGGAATCCGCGCTTGTTTTACCTCGCGGAGCTCGTGAAAGGCCGGGCCCACCTGCAGCAGCGAGAGCGGGTCACCCCCTCAGCCCGGCGCCGGGAGCACGGGCAGCGCTCACCCAGCCAGCCCTCGGGAGCCCCAGGCCAGGAGGGTCTCACGGAGACCCCCGGGCCTCCCCCGGACCCTCCGGGCCTCACTCGGATCCCCCCGGGCCTCACCCGGGTGTCCCGGACCCCCCAGGCCTCACCCGGTCCCCCCGGACCCTCCCCGGATCCCCCGGTCCCCCCCAGGCCTTCCCCGGTCCTCACCCGGACCCCCCAGGCCTCCCCCGGTCCCCCCGGGCCTCTCCCGGACCCCCCCAGACCTCCCCCGGGCCTCCCCGGGACCCCCAGGCCTCCCCCGGTCTCCCTGGACCCCCCCAGGCCTCACCCGGGCCTCCCCGGGACCCCCCAGGCCTCCCCCGGTCCCCCTGGACCCCCCCAGGCCTCACCCGGGCCTCCCCGCGACCCCCAGGCCTCCCCTGGTCCCCCCGGACCCTTACGGACCCCCCAGGCCTCCCCCGGGCCTCCCCGCGACCCCCAGGCCTCCCCCGGACCCTTACGGACCCCCCAGGCCTCCCCCGGTACCCCCGGGCCTCCCCCGGACCCCCCCAGACCCCCCCCGGGCCCCCCAGGCCTCCCCCGGGCCTCACCCGCCCCTCAGGCCGCGGCCGCCGCTCGCCGGCACCAGACGCTGCCCGTGTGACGTCATCACGCCGCCCGGTGACGCTCCCGGCGCGCGAGTGACGCCGCCTCCCGGGCGGCCGCGCGCAGAAGAGGCGGGAAGCGCCATCTTGGCTCCCTGAGGCAACGGGCGAGGCTCGAACCGTCCCGTCCCGGGGGAACCCGCGGGGCCGCTGTGCTACCTGCACTGCCCCGGCCTCAAACACGGCGGGCGGAGCCTCCATCCGCGCCCACCCGGCGGGCACAGCGGGGGAAGCCCCTTTCTCCGGCTGCGGGCCCTCTTCCCCCAGCGCCCACCGCCCTCCCTCAGGGAGGAGACCCCCAGCTCTTCCCGGCGGGAAGAATCATCACCTCCCCCGCCATCCCAGCGGAGATCCCCCCCGCAGCCGGGTGTTTAAAAAACATGCGCTGGAACCTGCCCAGGAGAGAGGAGGCTGCACTAGCTGCAAGGAACACGGAGCCCGGCCAAGTAAACTAGGCAGGTAGAATGTTTCAATTGTATTTTACTCTTCATTAAGATTGTTCGTTTGAATGTTCTTATTACAAAATTAGCTGCCACGGCCCACAGACATATGGGGCTTCAGGAAAACTGTCCACTGACTCAAAAGAGCACAAACGTTATTTCCTCTCAAAGAACTCGGTGAAACAATACCGCATTAATCTTTAAAGCTAAATAGTGCTAAAATGTCACATCATCTACATTAGTTTTGGTTTTAAATAATTTGACCAACCGTTATAAAATTAATATATTTGCATGTATCAGGTTACAGACATTGGCATTTAAATCAGTGTGAAGTATCCCATGCTGGAAAAAGAAGTTTTAAGCAATTGCTCTTTCAGCAGCAGCTCATTCTTATTGCCTCAGAATCAGGTTTGCACAAAGTGTTGAACAAGAAAAATGCAAGACATTGTTTCCCCACAAAACTCGAGGCTGTTTACAGGCAACAATAAAACGCCTTCTAGACGGGAAGCATTTATAAAATGCAGAGCTCTCCCTTGAAGTGCTTGCCCCCGGGGCATTTCACTTCATTCTCCCCCTTTGTATTAAAAAACCTGAAGTGATCGTTTACCAGATGAAGAGGACACATCTCTCTGGAGCGTTTTTTTACTGGCTTGGCACAGTTGGCAATTGTAGATACTCCACTGGGATCTAGTTTCTGGCTGAAGTGAGTTAGGCAGCAGCTGCTGAGATCAGGAGAAAAGGGTTTGGTTTTTTGGGGCAAACTTGTGCAGTTCAAAATATTGAAGGAAAGCTGGTTGAAGCTGCTAACTCAGCATGCACTCCTGAAGAAACATGAGGCTGACAAGACAGACTTCACATTCTATTCAGAGCATTCCAACCCAGAAGAAGGAAACCTCAAATATTCCAACTCCCTTGTATCTAACCCACCTCTATCTTTTAGACGTACAAGCAATCCTGCCCACTGGTGACCAAAGAACTGTTTCAGTCCCTTGTTTGTAAAAAAAAAAAAAGAAAAAAAAAGAAAAAAAAAGAAAAATCAATTCTACTGAGCTTAAATCCCTGAAGAATCCATACTGTGTATGGAAGGCTCTACATGTTGTGCCTTTAAAAGCTCGATGCAAATAAATGCACAGTTTGTGGTTTCTTGTGCAGTTTTCCTCCCAGTTTCCCCCTCCCCTCCCAATAACTAAACCCAAAGTTCAAAACCAAAGCATGAATATGTTACCAGCACACATGGACAGGTTCACAATCTTCTGTTTTTAAAGAACAAATGACAAAGAGCATTCAAGAATATTGCAGATTACTTTTTTTTCTTTTTTTTAAACAGACAAGTAGCAAAAAAATCGATACCACCTGGAATAAAACTGCCCAGACAAAGCTCTCTACAGACCTGCATGTTGCTGTAACACTTAAATAAGTAACACCAATGCAAGGAGCATTTCTCTGAATGGCTGCTAGTGTTCAAAAAAAGTGTAGTATTATGGAGTTAACTGGGTCTTGTACCCTGTGAATTAAAACCCTGCAGGTGGCACTGGGACACTTCTCACATCGCTTTCACTTTGATCTGCTTCATCTTCATCTGCTTCTTCTCAAGTTTCTTCTGCTCCCGTCGCAGAGCAGCTTCCTGCAGGCAGGGACATAGATCTGAATGAGCAGGGGGGTGGTCTCCTCAAAGAGCAAGCTGATCATTTCAGGAGAGCCACCCCAAAAAAAGATCTCCAGGGCTTGGGGGCACATCTCGAGTCCCGTGAGCTGGATCCCCACAAGGAGCTTTTGCACGACTCAGAGAACAACAGCACGTACACCCTGAAAGGTACCTTTTGCCTTCCAGCAAATCACAAAGCAAAGCTGGCTGGAGGCCAATCAGCCCTGGAGATATTGCAGGAGACCTGTGCCAGTGGGTCGTGACAATCTGAAAACCCATCTCACCTCCAGCCGACGCTGCTTTTCAGGATCCTCTTCGTTCATGATCCGCTCCTTCTCTGCCCGTTTCTTCTCCTCGCGGCGGGACTGGGCAGCCTCCTGCCTCTGCACATGAGTCAGCTTCAGGAAGTTCTCTTCCACACGAGCCCTGTTCTTGTCAGCTTTCTGTTTACCCTTTTCACAGAGAAAAACAAATGCCAGTAAGAGGGATTTCCCCGTGAGCAGGATGGATCTCTGGTAGTCAGGTTGGAAAGAAAGGCTCCCAGTCTTAAGGATCCAGTGGCGATGGGTATAACTTCATAAATATATTTCTTCAGAAAAATGTAGACTACTTACTTCTCTGTTCAGTCTGAACTTCTTTGCCTTGTCAATGGAGTAGATAACCATGCTCATCAGAGGCAGCAAAGACTCCATGTCCTTTGGGGAAGTGTTGCCCAAACCAGGCACTGAAAAAGAACGTTTCTTGTTAATTCAGAGAGATTGGCAGGATTCTTCCACCTGCTCTAACACTCTGTCCTTATTGCACACACCATTGATGGAAGAAGGATGTTCCTATGCTCCTCTTTAGGAAGGACATAACTAACTGAAAGAGGCACTTAGCTCTGGAGATTGCATTTAGATCCTCAGACAGTGACAGGCACATTTTCCACACTCAGTCCTTCTTAACACAAAGGTTGAATTCATGCTCTCACATGAGCTTCACTTGAAGCTACAGCCTTGGATTTTGAAGAGAACTAGAGGCCTTTTCTAGAACAGGCTGCTTTTCTTTCAGACCAGGGTTAACCAAGTACTCTGCAAGCTCCAACTGCCTGATAACAACCCATCCTCCAGTGGTGACCTCACAACCACCAGCAGAGATACGAGTATGAACTAAGGACAATAACAACAAGACTGAGTATCCTGTTACCATGACAGTCCCTAGCATTATTACTGCCTTCTGATTAATGGTTAATCAATTATCCTTTTACATGCACTGATGTCATTTATCATATATTGTCTTCCACACATGCCAGAACTTCAGCACAAATAAAGCCCAACACTCCCCCAGATACACAGTTCTCTTACCATTAAATGTAAACAAAAGAGTCTTTTTAGTTTCAGGTAGTTTTGTAAGCTGCCCCTCCCTGGTAGGAAAGAAAAAAAGTGGCTAGCATGAGTGAAGAAAAATACACATATACAAAATAACCAAGTTTGTTAGGGAAAACCTCATCAAGAGCCAAGAGACACTTGCAAACTACTTGAATAAAATAAGATTAAAAGCCTGGCTGTAACCCAAATTTCAGTTTCAGACACTTCAGACTGCTGAAGTGTTTTATTCAAAAGCTTGCAGTGAAAGGCAGGAATGTAAAAGTCCTAACAGCACCATCCAGTCATTGCCAGAGGTCACCTGAGCTCTGGCACTGAGCCCTGGGAAGGCCTGTATATTTTTTATGAGGTTGTTTTCCATTCACCCTGTTTATGCTACTGCAGTTATTTGATAAATAGCAGTTAGAAAGAAAAATAAACATTTTTCTAAAGAACACAGGTTTTCACAAAACCATCCCAGTAGGCTTCACGCAGACAAGTGTGGCAGCCTCTGCTCAGCTGCTGGGGCAGAGAGCAGCTCTGCACTTACTCTTGCATAAGTTTTGGACCGGAGAACTGGTCCGAGAATTGGACGGACTCGATCTTGTCAGCGTAGTGTGTGAGGAAATGGACCATCTGAAAGAGAAACTGGCCTTTAGTTCCTCCCAACATGATCCACCCGCAGCTCACCCGCCCCACAGGGGTTGCCCAAAGTGTCCAAACATTCAGAAAATTGCTGTGCTCAGCCTGCAACTGACACTGACATTTAAACTCTCTGTTTGAGTTAGAGCAACCTGGGCTGGTGGGAGGTGTCCCTGCCCATGCAGGGGGTTGGAACTAGATGATCTTTAAAGTCCCTTCCAACCCAAACCATTCCATGATCCTATAATTATTTTTTTTAGCTTTTGCTAGAAGGGGCCTCAACACATGGCATTACTGTGAGCAGCTCAGATACTACATATCTAACTCCCATGTGGGATTTTCCAATTTATTTGTTAACAGATGTGAATTTGGGGGACCTGTGAACACATCATCAATACCTTCCTTCAACGTGGCTGTCAAAACTGACTCCCAGGCTCTGAATGGCAGTTCTAAGTCTGCAGTTCATGTTAAGACAACCAGTTGCTATGTAAAAGGAATAAAGATAAGAAAACTACATCCTTCCAAGCCCTTCATCTTCCTTAGGCTCTGGATTTCTGTGGATCTCTCTAGGGCTATTTGGCTCTCCTGTTGTGATGTTTACAGGAGATAAAAGATGAGAAGCTTTTTGCACAGGCTCTAAATGCCAGGGCTCCCAAGGAAGCTTTGGTACCTTAGCATCCATCATTCCCTCAGTAACCTCCCCCATCTCTGACAAGATAGCCAAGGAATCTGGAAGCCCGTATTTTGCACCAGACTTAGGTTTATCACTGCAGAACTCGCTCTGTTTCAAAGACATAAAAGGGGAAAAAAATAATAAATAAATCAACATAAGCTTGAAATATCAGACTGAAATGTTCCAGCACAGGGGGATCCCTGAAAGTACCTGATAAGAAATAATAAAAATTCACTGACTCAGTCACTTGGTCTGGCTGGGGACATTTTAAGCATAAAGTAAAACATGCAGAATCAACAGTCTTTAATATTTCCCTTCAATAGTCAGTACTTCAAGGAAAAAGATAAACCAAGGGTAGTACATCCATGCTGGAATGCTCCAAGTGGATTAAGGCATTTGCTTATGTTGTTTAGTAACAAAACCAACCTGCACCCTCCCAGCCCCACTTCAGTGCTGTGATTTGAGACAAGTTATGAAAAGATTTGCAAAGCACTGCTTGTTATCATTGGATTCTTTGCAAGCTTCAAGCCTTGAACATATGGGAAGTTTTAGTTTCAGATCACATAAAAGCAGATGACTTGGACCCAAATGTCCCACATCACTAATCAAGATTGCTTTTAAATCCTTGAAAAAGTAATTTGTGCAAATTAAAGGAGGTGAAGAGACACTTGTGTGTGTCCTGACAGTGTCCTTCAGCCTCCTAAAGCAGCTATACATCCAAAGGGAGATGTCAGCTGCTTTCCATTCCATTTCCCACAGCTCTGACAGCATTAGCTCACACTTTGGATGTTTGATGCCACTAGACTTTCAGATCAGTCACAAGTTTTCAGCTGTTCCCAAGCAAAGCAGCAATCTACAGATTAGAGGTTCTTCTGTCCTGCTGATCACCATGTTAGTTTTCCAATCAAGGACATACATACCAGGTCCTGCATCTCCTTCTGGAGTCTCACCAGTGCTTTTCTGGTTCCAACAGCAAACACGTAGGTGTCCATATCTTCATCATTCATTGTTACTTTTATTTGCTGTGGAACAGAATGTTAGCAGCCTTGGTCAGATGTACACATCATGCTCTGCCTTCAGACCACTGGCCAAACTGAGACCCGCATCTTCTGTGATGTTTTTCTGACACTTTGATTCTTAAGGATAAAGACTAAGTGAGGCCATAGACAGCTGAGGTGAAACTGGTTGATTTAAATTATAGATGCATGGAAAGAGCATCCACAGTACCCTGTTCCTCCAAGTGTAACCTCCCTTGGCATTTATGCAGTTGGAGATTCTCCTCATCTCCAAGAGTGAGGGCCAGGCACAAAGGAACCTTACAGGTTACAATGACCAGGCCTGCATGTGCATGAAGCAGCTCTGTTCAGGCAGACTGAGCAGACAGAGAAACACCATTAAGGATTTCAGATTGCAACACCACTTTTTATCAAGATGAGGTCTTGAAGCATTGATAAGACTCTTCACAAAACAACTCAACCAATAAAACCCACAGATAATTTCCAGTCATCAGCCATTGGCATTTCCCAGGCAGAAATGAAAGACAAATTATTCTTTCAGATTGTTTTGACAGTTACTGGGCTGGAAGATGTGGAATAGTACAGGCAGACAGCCAGCAGTTCACTTGTGTGTCACAAGAACAATCAAAAGCAGCAGAACAGCACTAGAGGAATGCACCAGGTCACTTCAAGGGCTCAGTACCTACCACTTGGTCAGAAGCTGGTCTCATCATGCGTGCAAGAACGTTCAGCAGGTCTTGTCTCTTGAGGAACTAAAAAGACAAGTTGGTCAACACAGAAAGACAGCTGAGTGTACCCAGAGTGCAGCACTTCACTGGCAGATGGACCAAGGGAAAAGAGGACATTTATAATAATTTAGCTTTGAAGGACCCTTGGGATGTCACCTACACTGCACAACAGCAGGCCTGCTTGGTGTTAGATGAGTTTCTCAGGGCCCCATTCCCTGAAGGTAGGAGCTGTTTCATCCCAGGTGCAGGACTTAATATGCTTTTATTAGAGCTTAATTAATTGATTTTAATAAATTAACTATTAAATAATGACTAAACTATGAAATTATAATTATTTATCATAATTTATTACAGCAAATTAAACTACTTCATCTTTCTTCCTTGAAATTCCTGTTAGTGCATGCAACCAACACACTCAATTCCCTCTAAACAGCAGCTGGGCTCTTCAGCATCCAGATGCCTCTGCTCAGGCTGCACTTCTGGTCTGTGCTCTCTCCAAGCACCCCCTCTCACCTGCTTTGGTGGGCAGGACACAGACCTGTATAGACCTTTACTCCAAGTAGTCTTCCCTTCATGTGTGCATATTCAGACCCTTACCTGAGAGTGTTAGAGTCAAGCTCTCTCTGCTGCTCACACTGAAATGGAAAAGCCTCTAGAACCTGAAAACTGGTGCCAGGTGAACAGTACTACAAACCCCCTCATCCTTACCTTTAGCTGGATGAGCATTCCTTCACAGCACACCCTTCCAGAGCACCACAAGTTATAGATGTGTTCATTTTCCTGATTTAGTTTCCCAGTGCTTGTAGCTTCCTTATTAGTGCCATCATCCCCTGAAGGGAACAAGAGTGAAAGAAAAAACAATCACAAATTTAAAGATTCAACTTCATCAGCAGGCTTAGAGCTCAGCTGCTGCTGGATTACTTCAGCATCTCCATGATGCTTCTGGATAATTTATACCACCATCATCTCATTTCAGCACTGGAAGATTGCCACCCTGTCTGTCCACACACAGCACTGTCATTAGTTTCATCTTGCACCCCTGCAGAAAAGTGACTCCTCCTCCAGCCCACATGCTAGACTGAAACCAGCTTTATTCAGAGGAAAACAGATCCTAGACTTTGTGGAACTCACCAACAAGAGCAAAGTTACTTTCCAGCAGCTCCCTGTGGGTGTTGAACCAGGCATGAGCCAGGCGGTTGTTTTTGTTCTTCCCAATGATATAATTCATGATGTAAGCAAGAAGACCTGTTACCATCAGGATCTCCATGTAGTAACTCTCCCAGCTGTTTTGAAGGTGAGCAGGGACCTGTGGGAAGTGACCAGAGACTGTCCTACCCATGGAATGAGTGGATTCCATAGGCACAAAACCTTTGGAAAACACAGAGTACTGGAGAAGCTTCATCTCAAACCCAGCAATAAACTTCACAAAGGCTAAGCCTACACAAGGCATCTGGCTCTACTGGGACACAGTAATTACACAACTGATAACAGCATTCCCAAAATCCCTGGCTAATGCAAACAAAATAATTCTCTCTTTGAAATAAGCCTGTGCTAGCATGTATCCCTCAGAGAAGTCAACAGCCCAGCATTTCATCCCACTCATTATTTGAGCTTGATGTCGTGCCCATTGCAGCATTAGCTGATCATCATGTAACTTCTGCTGAAATCCAAATACCCAATGTCCAGGAGCATTTTCAGGATGCCACCAGAAGCCACAGACTGCCCTGGGGGAGCAGGGAAGCCTGCCTGACCTTGGTATCTTCAGAGAATAATGAGCTGTTCTGCTGCCACCAGATCAGTCATAAAAGTACCCAGCCCTTAATTTTCACTTCCAAGGTCAGCCACAATACTCAAGAGATCTTAGGGATAACAAAAATGCACCTGATTCTTCTGTAAAAGACTCTCTTGGGAGGCAACCAGAAGGTGGACAGAGAGACTGGCTTCAAAAACCATCAGAGGAGTCAATTTCTGATCTGAAACTTTAGCCATGGACAAGCTAAAAATACACAATGTTTATTGTAAGCACATCACAACTGCAGGCTCCTCTCTGAGTGCTGACAAAGCACCCAGGCATTCTGGGATGCATGATTTTTGTCTGGATTAAACAAAGGTCATCACTCTAGTTCCTCCACGTCTCCCCTGTAACCATTTGGGTAAACAAAGCTAAGTCTTAAAATGCTTTAAAGGTCAAAACTGTGTTTCAAAAGGTCTGTCTTCATGAAGAATTTCCTGATCTATATCCCAATTACAATTCTCAGGGTGAATACAGCATTGATCCAAGGATGGCAGTTCCAGCAGTGTAAAATAGAGCTCAACAGACCAAACACACTTTGGCTACAAGTTTTACTTGAAGAGTTGTTATTTAAAATAGCATGTACTGATGCAGAAGAGCATGGAATTGGGAGCTGGGACACCTGAACCACATTCTGCTGCTGTCCTCATAGAATCCCGGACTGGTTTGGGTTGGAAGGGACCTTAAAGATCATCTAGATCCAACCCCCTGCATGGGCAAGGACACCTCCCACCAGCCCAGGTTGCTCCAAGCCCCATCCAACCTGCCCTTCAACACTGCCAGGGATGGGGCAGCCACAGCTTCTCTGGACAACCTTTCCAGGGTCTCACCACCCTCACACTAAAGAATTTCCTCCTATTTCCTGTCCCCACACTGCTTCCCATTTCTGCATTATCTCCTGTTAATTCCAATGGCAAATTCTTTAGAACAGATCCTCTCCTTTGTGCACCAGTGCCACTACTGACAAATTACCTCAAGAATAAGTGATGAAACACCAACTAGAAAGCAGATCACCATTGATACCTACATTAACTATTGTTATGGGGTCTTTATTTTTGCTAGAAGATGCATCTGGTTTCTCTTCATACCCTTCAAACTCCTCATCATCATATGGTTCACTCTCAGTATCACCTTCCTAAAGGACAAAATCACAAACAGGAAAATCCAAAGCCTAGTAAACAAAATCCAGAAAGATAAGGTGAGAAAGAAAGGTGTAAAGATACTATTAGGAAACACACAGAGGAAAGAGATGAGGCATTACCTGTGCATCTGTGTCATCAAAGTCTTCCTGATTCTCATCCTGACCTTCAAGCTCTACAGTGGCTTCTTCTTCATCATCCTCTGCAGTGATGATCCTCTGAGGAGACTCTGTGACTGCATCTTCATTAACATCTTCAAATTCAGCAAAGTCATTATCATCGTATTCCATAATATCATCTCCATCCTCAAAGTCATCATACTTTGCCAAAGAAAAAGTCCACGGGATGAACAGGACAGCAATAAAAATATATAAACTCCTCATTTTCACTGCAAAGTTTAAAAAAAAAAAAAAAACCACAAAAGTTGCAAAAAATCCTTATCAATTCTGCTATTCACAACTCCAGTAACTCCCATGAACAATTTAAAAACACTATCAGAGACAGACCAGAGAGAGAAATGAACCCCTGCCTGATCTTGCCATCTTCTGTGTAAAGAAAGTAAATACTCTGACAGGAAAAAAAATCACTTTGCAGGTGAGGTTCTAGACTCTCTTGCAGCAGGAGCAGCTGAGGGAGCAGCAGGTTCCCACCTGGCCAGGCTGTCCAGATGAGCAAGTCCTGGCAGCAGAGCTGTCCCACTATAAACTGACTCTCCAGTAGCATCTCCCAGTCAGTCAGTGAGGCCAGCCTCTCATTGTGCCTACTGCTGTTATTAATTAGCAATTAAGACACAAATCAATGAATATGTAACAACAGCAATCTTCAAACGGACCTTTTTACTTTACACAGTGATGCTCCCAACAACCTCTGCTAGTTTGAAAGCCCTCATCTTGATTTTCTAGACAGAATCGGGTCCCTCAGCATCTCTGTGACCTTTTGTGCTGAGGTCTACAGAAAAAAGCACGATGAGGATGGCTATTGCACTGGGCCCCAAAACAGCAAAGTAAAACTGGGGCTCATGGGACCCAAGTTCTCTCTCCAAATCTGCCTGAAACCTGCAGTTTGTCAGTTCACCCTTGGTTTTTTTTTGCCCTCAGCTTCCTACGTGGCTTCTGCTTGCTCTCAAAACCATCCCCATTCATCCCAAGGTCCAACAAAGAGCCTGAGAAGATGACAAGGACCCCACTGCTGCATTCCACAAACACCTCCTGAGGATGGGCTGCAGCAGACTCCTTGAATTCCTTCCCACAACCAGATCTGAGTGGGAACTTGGATGTTCATGAGACTGTTCTCTTAGAAACTTGGAATAGAAACGATAAGTTTCTAAATCAGACCAGCACTCGGGAACCCACTGCTGCCAGTGGCAAGGGCAGCTAAAATAAATGCCTTTGTCACAGACTAATCATTCCTGAACAGAACATGTTCCCAGGAACATTAGTGTGGGAAGTACAGCAAGGAAGAGCCCAGGACTTGAGGATATGGCTTGGGTATGTCACAACTGTATATGAATTAAAACAGGACAATTTATCATAGAATCATAAAATGGTTTGAGCTGGAAGGGACCTTAAGGGTCATCTGGATCCAACCCCCTGCATGGGCAGGGACACCTCCCACCAGCCCAGGCTGCTCCAAGCCCCATCCAACCTGCCCTTCAACACTGCCAGGGATGGGGCAGCCACAGCTTCCCTGGGCAGCCTGGGCCAGGGTCTCACCACCCTCACAGCAAAGAATTTCCTCCTCATGTCTCACCTCAATCTCCCTCTTCCAGTTTAAAACATTTACACATCACCGAATTTGCATTCAGAGGTTAAAAACACCAGGACAACGGAGCCACCTGCTCAACCAAACCCCAACAGTTTCAGAACGAGGATTTTGAGACTATCTAAAAATACCCACGCTTAAAAGACCCCACAGCTCCGAAACCAACTCCCGCAGCCGATTGTGGGGACGGATGAACCGGAGTTGGGTGAACACCAGGACACGCTCCTCCCTCAGCCGCCCCGGCCGCAAGGCAGAGCGGGGTCCAAGTCCAAACAACTCACGGAGCAGAACACGCTCCGGCCGCCACCCGCACGCCGCGGGCCTGACCCTGCAGGAGCAGCCGGTTACTCCGCCGATCTACACACGGGGACCGGGGTCCCGCGGCCCCCCTTCCCCCCAGCCTGAAGCCGGGCCACCTGCCGCGGGTGCTGCTCGGCGTCCCGCCGGCCCCGCTCCTCGCAGGGACACGAGTCAAGCCTGGCGAGGCTCAAGTGATCCCCCTCGCCGCCCCTCGGGGCGCAGCCCCGCTCCCCGCACCCCCCGGGCGGTGCTGCCGCCCCAGGCCCCCCCGCCCCGCGAGGCGCAGCGCAGGCCCCGCACGCCCGGTGCCCCGGGGGCCAGGCCGCCCCTCTCACAGCGGCGCGACGGGGCCGGGGGCGGCCGGTAACGGGGAGTGGGGATGCGGAGGCGGTGCGGCAGGCGCGGGTGCCCCATCCCCGGCAGGGCGCGGCGGGACCCGGCCGGGGACGCGTTACCTGAGTCACGCGGCGCCGCTGGGGCCCGGCCCGCGCCGCAGCCTGCGCGCTGTGCGTGGCGGGGAGCATGCGCTGCGCGGGGGCACGAAGCAGCCCGGCCTCACACCCGCGGGGCCCCCCCGCACCTCCCGGCGCCGCGTCCCGGGGCTCCCCCGCCCTGCCCGCTCCTCCCGCGGCTTCGCCCGCCCCGCCGCGCATGCGCCGCGCTCGCCTTGACCTCAGCGCGTCGCGTACGTACGTGACGTTGACGCACGTTGGAGCGTCGGGACGTCGTGTCTCCACCCCCCCCCCCCCCCGGCCCGGTAACCGGGGAAGCGGCGGCTGCGGGGCCCGCGGTGAGTGAGGGGCCCGGGGGGCCCGGGCGGCAGCTGCAGCCCCCCCGGCGGGCCCCGTGAGGCGGGAGCCGGCGCGGCCGCGGCCCCGCGCGGGCTGGGGCAGCCTGGGCCTTGCCCGCACAAAGGGCCCGCCCCCGGGCCCGGGCCCCGCGGGCGGGAAGGGCTGTGAGGGGCCTCGTCACCGGCCCCGCGCGGGGCCCGGGGCGGCGGGAGAGCGCGTCGCGGCCAGGGGGTAACCGCGGCTCCCTGCGGCGCATCCGCCCGGTGCTGGCTCCTCGGTCTCCTTTCCCCGCTGTGCTCTGGGGAGGGCGGGGGGGGGGGTCCCTGTTCGGCAGCGGCCTGAGGCGGGAGCAGGTGGGACGCGGATCCCGGGAAGCTGCGGAGAGGGTCGGTGCCTTCCCGGTGCCCCCTCGGCGGACCCCGGCACTCAGCTCACGGCCTCCCGTTTCCTCGCTGTCCTGCAGGAACCCCCTCCCTGCACACTCCGGGTGTAGGGAAACCCAATTTCCTACTTTGGCAGCTGCCTGGCAGAACAGAAGAATGATTCTTTTATTTTCTAGGGTGATGTGAAGGGGAAAAAAAGGGCGAGAAGAGGAGGCAGAATCCTTAAAGTGGGGTTTGGTAACTCGGCAGGCTGCCTGCTGGGCTGTCAGCAGCAGGGCAGAGTTCCACCATCCCCCTTTGCTGTACATTTTGATCTCTCACCTGCCCCACATCTGGAGGTGTGAGAGCTGCAAAGTGTGTCCGTGGAGATGGGGGAACAGGACCCTCAGCAGCTTCCAGGGGGAACTGGAGAGCAGAGCTTTCTCCAGGGTCTCTTCAAGAGCTCTGGTCTAGCCTGGTGATTTATTGAGCAAGTCCCAAGCTGGTGAATGTTCCACACAGGGAGCAGGATTTACTCTCAGATGATTTTGAAGTTGTTTCTCTTGCCAGTGAATTGTGATCTCATTGGAGGATTCTTGCTCCACGTGAGGGTTTGTTTAATAGGACTTGTAGCCTTTGGGCCATCTCATTATAGTGCATTTGAAAGCAGTGGGTGTCAAACTGGCTTTGGCTGCCTTAGAAGTACAGCTTCCTTGACCCTGCAGATGAAATAAATGAGTTGGATTGGGAAGTGTTAATCTTAGTTTATCAGTTCAGTCTTCTCATCTGACTTAGAAAGTCAAGTTTTCTCTGGGGAGGGGCAGGGAGTGAGAGGACAAGGGGGAAGGGATTAAAACTGGAAGAGGGAGATTGAGGTGAGACATGAAGAGGAAATTCTTTGCTGTGAGGGTGGTGAGAGCCTGGCCCAGGTTGCCCAGGGAAGCTGTGGCTGCCCCATCCCTGGCAGTGTTGAAGGGCAGGTTGGATGGGGCTTGGAGCAGCCTGGGCTGGTGGGAGGTGTCCCTGCCCATGCAGGGGCTTGGATCTAGATGCTCTAAGGTCCCTCCCAACCCAACCCATTCCATGATTCTATGACTGAAATAACCCACTTTCCAGCAAACTCCTGATGATATCGCTGCCTAAAGCAGAGAGGGGAATTAATGTGTCTGTTCTGATTTTACCAGATATATTGAGGACATCATGAATTGGAATAAAGGTGGACCTGGTACTAAGAGAGGCTTCGGTTTTGGGGGATTTGCTATCACCCCTGGGAAGAAAGAGGAGCCCAAGCTGTCTCAGCAGTCCCACAGCGCGTTCGGAACAGCTGGTTCTTCTGCTGCCTTTGCAAAATCAGCACCTCCTCAGCTGCCTTCTTTCTACAAAATTGGGTCAAAACGAGCAAATTTTGATGAAGAGAATGCGTAAGTGGGGTTATTGCTTGTGTTGATCTCCATTTTGGTGTTTTGAAGTTCCCAAGGATCCGTGACATTGATGGGGTTTGGTTATTTAGAAAAGCCTGTGCCAGGTTTAACCCCTGAACGCTGCGTTATGGTGCAACAACCCCTGGAGCTCTGGGGATAGTGTCAGGAAACATGGAGCTGATCCCATGCAGGAACTCCCAGCCCTGATCTGCAGCAGGCTTTGGTGTTCCTTGGGACCAGGTATTTTGAGGGAATGGATTAAAACTGGAAGAGGGGAGATTGAGGTGAGACATGAGGAGGAAATTTTTTGCTGTGAGGGTGGTGAGAGCCTGGCCCAGGTTGCCCAGGGAAGCTATGGCTGCCCCATCCCTGGCAGTGTTGAAGGGCAGGTTGGATGGGGCTTGGAGCAGCCTGGGCTGGTGGGAGGTGTCCCTGCCCATGCAGGGGGTTGGATCTAGATGATCCTTAAGGTCCCCTCCAATTCAAAACATTCCTTGATTCTACCACCACTTTTAGGTTAAAACGTGAATAATGGTCAATAAATACATCTCAACATCTTTTCCTGTGTACACACTGGCTTTTATTATCCATCCTTGTGTGGGAAACTTAACTCAGAAGCCATGAAAGGCAGCACAGAGCTGTAGACTATGTGCTGACTATTATTTGTTTCCTCTCAGGTACTTTGAGGATGAAGAGGAAGATTCCAGCAATGTGGAATTGCCCTACATTCCTGCAGAGAATTCCCCCACCCGCCAGCAGCTTCACTCCAAGTCAGCAGACTCTGACAGTGACGACGACCCCCTGGAGGCTTTCATGGCTGAAGTGGAGGCAAGACCCAGCTCCTGACATGTTTATTTCTGTGGTCACACTCTTCTCCACTCAGGAGGAGCAAATGTCACTCATGGCTGTGGCAGCTGCAGTTTAGAATGTCCCTTAGATTTGTTGGACAGGGGAGAACTTAGTGAGATCTAACAAGAGCAAATGGAAGGTTCTTCATCTGGGGTGGTACAACATCATGCATCAGTGCAGGCTGGGGCTGACCTGCTGGAGGGCAGCTCTGAGGAACAGGCTTTTTAATCCTGGTGGACAATAAGTTAACAATGAGCCAGCACTGTGCCCTTGTGGCCAAGAAGAGCAGTGGGATTTTGGGATGCATTGGGAAGAGTGTGGCCAGTAATTTGATGGAGGTTCTCCTCCCTTTTTATTCTGCCCTAGTGAGGCAGAAGATCTGGAGAACTCGGTCCAGTTCTGGGCTCCCCAGTTCAAGTGAGACAGGGAACTGCTGGTGAGAGTCCAGGGGAGGACAACAAAGATGCCTGGGGGGTTGGAGCATCTCCCTGATGAGGAAAGGCTGAGAGAGCTGGGACTGTTCAGCCTGGAGGAGAGAAGGCTGAGGGGAGACCTTATCAATGCCTGGAAGTAGCTCAGGGTGGGTGCAGGGAAGATGGAGCCAGACTCTGCTCAGCAGTGCCCAGGGATGTGTGCCCAGGACAAGGGGCAACAGGCACAAGGTGGAACATGGGAAATTCCATTGGAATATGAGGAAAACATTTTTACTGTGAGGGTGACAGAGCCCTGGGACAGGCTGCCCAGGGAGGGTGTGGAGTCCCCTTCTCTGGAGATGTTCAAGACCCCCCTGGATGCAGCCCTGGGCAATGTGCTCTGGGCAATTCTGCTTTAGCAGGGGGGTTGGACTAGGTGATCTCTAGAGGTCCCTTCCAACTCCAATGATTCTGTGATTCTGATGCTTTGTTGATTAGAACTCCAAGGTGAATTAGATGGGGAGGGATCTGATTTACAGTTGCTTAACTATTGAACTGTTTTGAGCACGTCAAGGCAATGCAACAAAGAGCTTTTTGTGTCTCTGAGCACAGCATTTATTACTGCCTGAATTACAATTATTTGCATTTATCATGAGTTGTTCCTTAGCTACAGTTCTGTTCTTACCTGGATTCTGTCACAGTGTTTTCAGGAGGAATGCAGAGAATAGATTTTTTTTTCTACAACATTGCAGGGAAGTTACAGATTATAAATTTGAAAGGTAGGAGGAGGAGAATTTATGTAACATAATAGGATATGGAACAAGAAAAAGTTCAGGCCAGAAAGTGTAGTCTCTGTGACATGATGGTCTAGTTATGTAGGAACAGTTGTCCCTTCCATGTTTTATCATCTTGGGTTTTCTGATGCCATAATTTTCTGACTCATTAGGATCAAGCTGCTCGAGACATGAAAAGACTTGAAGATAAAGACAAAGAAAAGAAGAATGTCAAGTAAGTTCTGTTTGATAATTCCCATGCCTGCCTGTGTCTTTTATGGTGCTGAGGAACCCAATGCGTTTTCTTGATGATGATTGTTCTGTAGACAGTATCATGTATACCAAATAAATAGCATTAAGCTGTCCCCCATGGGTAAAGTTCTGTGCAACCAAAATTGCATAATAGGAGGGAAGAATCTTTGGCAGCATCTTGTGGTTTAAGGGAACCACACCAAGAGTTATCTCACACCAGAAGCCTTTCTAGGCCACACAAATTGGGGCAGCACATTTTGCTGTCACCACCTCCCAGATCAGCCTTAAAATCCCATTGATGTGAGCAAAAATAACTCAGTGCTGGAGATTCTTCCAAACCTGTGCTAGGTTTTAAGACATTTCCTGGGAAGCTGCTACGTGAGGTAGCACATGACAATTGGGATACTAAATTTGGAGCTTAGGAATAGTTGACATTTTTGCAGCTTGTCCCTTTTTGACCAAAGAAAAAGGATGATGCTGTTGATTGTTGATAGAAGTGTCAGATACGTTGATAGCACTTGCATTGCATGGGGTTGATCAGATGATACATGGTCCTGAAACAGAACACCGGATCCAAAGCACCACCTGGGGAAGTTCTGAACTGGATTTGCACTTCCTGGCTCATGTTCCTCTTCAGTTCTGGGACTTCTGTAGCATCGAGAGCTTAGACCAGGATGATCTTTGATGTGGCTTCTACCGGGAAGACGGAGTCCTAATCTTTCCATCTCCTTAATAGAAGTAAACACAAGGCTTTGCAGGGTCACTCCTGTGATTGGTACCTAATATGAAAACTCCATGGGTTGGGATTAGGAATGTTTCTGAGCTGTTAGTGTTGTGTCTTGCACGAAATCTGGAGCTCAGCACTAAGCAGATGAAATGATGGAGCTGAGTTTGTGGAACACTTGCAGGGAAGTTTTTTTTTCTCCGCTTGTTTTTCCAGGGGTATTCGAGATGACATTGAAGAGGAAGATGACCAAGTGAGTTCCTATGCAGTCTTTCTATTCTTTTTTTCATTTGTTTGTTGGGTTTGGGGGGTTTTTTTACCTGCCCTCCCTAAATATGTAACTACCAGGTACAAACAACTCCAGTATCACGCACAGTATCCGGACAACCCAGCAGGAAGCTGTAGTGGTTGCCTTGCTACCTCTGCCCTTCTAGGTGTTTCATTAAAAAAGAAAGAACATTAGGAAACAATTTAATCTAAGAAGATTTTTTTTTCAGTCAATTTCAACTTCTTGTACAGGTTTTTTGGTAGGTGAGGGTCTCAGCAATCTGAAGTTAGCATCATAGTTAGAATCAACTACCGTGGAGCACCAGTGAGAGGCTGTTAAACTGTGGAGGTACTTGCAGTGAAAATGTATGTCTGTTAGGGGCAAGAGTCAGGCTTTTTGTTCTTTCTTTTCAGAGAAGCTCCAGTTCTGATTGAGGATGATTAGTGTCACTGTAACAGAAACAATAAGCCAAGAGGAAAGACTTAATTTCAAAATGTACCTCACTACTAAGTTGTAATTCCTGAGTTACAGTAATGCAGAGCATGGAAGGGTTGTTTGGCCTCTGGGCCTTTGCTTCTAATTTGATGAGTTGTGCCAAAGTTTGAGCAGAGGTGACTTAAACCTGCTGGGTGTTGTGTGCATGTCCCTGGGACTGGGTGACAGTTGGCCATGCAAATGAGAAAGCCAGAGGAGTCAGTATATTTTTTTTTGTAGTTGAATCTTGCTTTAAGTGTCTGATCTTAAATATTTGCCTGAAAGTCAAGTTAGACTGGTGTTTTCTCCAGGCGGGTGTCTTGGTGTGCCAGGATTCTGAAGGGCACCTGCATGTTGGTGAGCTGGAAGGGTGGCACTTTGCAGTGGTGACAGTGACTTACAACTCGGGCTGGTGTTAAGGGACTCTTCTGAAATAGTTTATTTCCCTTTTGCTATGGACTCTCTCAGTTAATAATTTCTTAGGGTCTGGGTAGGGGAAGTGGAGAAACTCTCTTTGTCTTGTCTGTTTCAAGAATTGTAAACCAACACTTAGTAAACTGTGTTCTTTACTTAAAAACCTGCAGTGTTTGTACTTTGTGTGATTCATAGATTCTCCTGTTGCTAAAGCATAACCAGTCTTGGTACAAGGAGTTGTTCAGCAGACATGTAAGAGAAGCAATTTGTTTTTTAAAAGCATTTTGTGATCTAACTGACACTTATGGTTGTTTTCTTCTTTTGTGTTTGTCCTTCTTCTGGACATAACTTGGTATTTAGTAGAAGAAACAGTTCTAGTGAACTTTTCCCCCCAATGGTGTGAAATCAAGCAGCCATCTAGCATGTACATCATTTCAACAATTACAGTGATATTTTTGCATCCTCTTGTAGGTGATTTTATTGCTCTGTTTTGCTGCAGGAAGCTTATTTTCGCTACATGGCTGAAAACCCCACTGCTGGTGTGGTCCAAGAAGAGGAAGAGGATAACCTGGAGTATGATAGTGATGGGAATCCAATTGCACCCTCCAAAAAAATCATTGACCCTCTTCCACCTATTGACCATTCAGAGGTAGGAGGTTTATTCTGTTTGTTTGGTCTGAGGCTTTCTCGAAAGCAGGTGCTGAGAAGTAGATCAAAATAGAGAGGGGATTGTTCCTCTTTACTCTGCTCTCGTGAGACCCCACCTGCAGCACTGTGTCCAGTTCTGGAGCCCCCAACATAAGAAGGACGTGGAGCTCCTGGAGAGAGTCCAGAGGAGGCCACAGAGATGATCCAAGGGCTGGAGCAGCTCTGCTCTGGAGACAGGCTGGGAGAGTTGGGATGTTCAGCCTGGAGAAGAGAAGGCTCCAGGGAGACCTTAGAGCAGCTTCCAGTGCCTGAAGGGGCTCCAGGAAAGCTGGGGAGGGACTTGGGACAAGGGCAGGGAGGGATGGGATGAGGGGGAATGGATGAAAACTGGAAGAGGGAGATTGAGGTGAGACATGAGGAGGAAATTCTTTGCTGTGAGGGTGGTGAGAGCCTGGCCCAGGTTGCCCAGGGAAGCTGTGGCTGCCCCATCCCTGGCAGTGTTGAAGGGCAGGTTGGATGGGGCTTGGAGCAGCCTGGGCTGGTGGGAGGTGTCCCTGCCCATGCAGGGGGGTTGGATGTAGATGATCTTTAAGGTCCCTTCCAACTCAAGCCAGTCTGTAATTCTGTGATAGTTCCACTGTGCATCAGTGTTGGCAGGTGACACTTCAGTTCTGTGCCACTGAAGATCCTTCAAATCACTCCATATGAAACTAAAGATTCTTGCAGATGATTAAGCATTTTATCTCAAAATGACCTTTTCCCTCCAGAAACTTAAGTGTACAGAGAATCTTGACTCCTGGACTAACTGCAGTCATTACCCCTGCAGATTGAATATCCACCATTTGAGAAGAACTTCTATGATGAGCATGAGGAGATCACCAGCCTCACCCCACAGCAAGTCGTGGAGTTACGTCACAAGCTCAATCTCCGGGTAAGATGGTCACAAACTGTCCTGGGAGCTTCCTCACAGGTTTTTGGGCTGCCTTAGTAGTTTTAAAGGAAGATTTTCCCAGGAAATTCCAACTTTTGAATACCTTAGGTGACTTGGATATAGGGGAGCTTGGCTTTCCTCAGCAGTTCTTGAAAGTCTTCTCTGGACTTGTCAAAGTGGGCAGGGTTGTCAGTTGCATGGTTGCACTTGGAGTAAAAAACTGGGAATTGTAACTGGAATTATATGCAAGAATTAGTTCTTGGCCATTTTTGACATGTTAGTGTGGTGCCTTTCCAGGAAGGGAATTCTTGGGTGAAGAAGGAGACCAATTATACAAAGAGGTAGATATGATGTTTGGTAGATGATGTTGATTGATAATTTATCTACATTTTTATCCCTGGAAGTCCCATTTACACAACACACCTGGAATTAGCACCTAGTTAAACTGACAACTATTCAAAAAATCAAAAAGCTATTTTCAGGGGGGGGAGAGACACTTCCCTCCCCCCCCCATTTTTGTACAGATTGTTCCTTTTTCTTCTCTTACTGTTCATGAACAAAGATATGTTTCTGTTTCTAAGGTCTCTGGTGCTGCTCCTCCAAGGCCTGGCAGCAGTTTTGCTCATTTTGGGTTTGATGAGCAACTTATGCATCAGATCAGGAAATCTGAGTATACCCAACCCACTCCTATACAGTGTCAGGTGAGTGTTGTTATTTCTCTCAACATCCAGTAGGACATGCTAAGGTCCCTAATCCATGTGGTATGTAGACATTTCTAGTTTCCTACATGGAGCTCTCAGGGAGGAGAATAATTTGTACTTTTCCAGGAAAACCACTTTGATATTTTTTACCTCTGAGTTTACCCTCTTGTTTGGTGTTAATGACCACTGTAAATATATCCATATTCTTCATTTGTCTCTTGGTGAGACAAAGAACATGCAAGTGGCATTTCTTTCTTATAGAAATGAAAGATTTGTTTCTATTTCTTCTAGAAATTGTGTTACAAATAACCACAGCAGTAGCTGAGTCCAAGGACCTTGTTCCTTTAAACAGCTTAGGTTTGAATGTCTCATAACTAGAAGAGGTGTTCAGCAAGGCTTTTTTTTAATGTCTTCTGGCAATTAGAATAAATTTCCATTTTAACTGAGCTGAACCATTTGTTTGGTCATTCCTGGAGAGCTGTGCATGTGAAAGGGCTTCTCCTGCATGTGGGGATTGATTACCATATGTAATTAAGGTTATCATTAATGTGATTCTAACCACTTCAGCTGCTTTAAGTCTAACAAGGGATGTGTGTTAGGACCTTTGTCCATCCTGTTTGTGAAACCCTGTGGTTGAGGAGTCCTTGTGGCAGCTGAAGAGATGAACTTCAGCACTCAGGGTGGTTACAGGAAGAGCAGGCTCAGAGGAAACCTTTTTAGTGTCCTTACAGCTGGACAATATGCATTCCTGGACATGTCATTATATTCTTGGGATGTTGCACTGTGCCCAGACATTGATTTTATATGGGAACCAACAGTTACAGCATGATAATTGCTTCCAGTCCTTGGAACAAACCAGTTCAGATCTGAACTTGGCCATGAAACTGTGTAAGCACCAACGTGTGTTGCTGTGAGTCCCCTTGCTGAGTTGTCATGGAATATCTAACACAAGAATATGCTCAGGTAGGCATCATATGGGTTTGGAATCTCCTTTTTAGGGCGTTCCAGTTGCTCTGAGTGGCAGAGATATGATTGGGATAGCTAAGACTGGAAGTGGGAAAACAGCAGCCTTCATCTGGCCGATGCTGATTCACATCATGGATCAAAAGGAGCTGGAACCAGGAGATGGTCCCATTGCAGTGATTGTGTGTCCCACCAGAGAGCTTTGCCAACAGGTAGGTGTGCCCTGCAGTGTGCTGAGAAAAGACAACATTTGGGGCAGAAATGATCAGAGAAGCCCAGGAAACTATTTGAGATAAATCCCCTCTGTGCCTGAGCAGCCTGTGGTGGGAGCTCATCACTCCTCTGCTGGGGGATCACGACAAACCTGAAGTGGGAATTTTTGGCCCAGAGCTCCCATGTTGTTTCAAAGTATTAAGGATGATGTGGCTACAGTGCAAATGGTGGCTGGATGACTGAATAGGTTTCTCATAAGCTGGGGAGGGACTTGGGACAAGGGCAGAGAGGGATGGGATATGGGGGAATGGATGAAAACTGGAAGAGGGGAGATTTAGATGAGACATGAGGAGGAAATTCTTTGCTGTGAGGGTGGGGAGACCCTGGCCCAGGTTGCCCAGGGAAGCTGTGGCTGCCCCATCCCTGGCAGTGTTGAAGGGCAGGTTGGATGGGGCTTGGAGCAGCCTGGGCTGGTGGGAGGTGTCCCTGCCCATGCAGGGGGTTGGAATTGGGTGATCTCAGGTCCTTTCCAACCCAAACCATTCCATGATTCCGTGATATGATAGGAAACGATCTACAAGTATTTAAGCATTCAGCCCTGAGAATTCCTGAATAATTTCACTGTTATTAGCTGAAAAGTGGATTTCAGGAGCTGGGCTACGTTTCTAAGGTAGATCCATTTTCTTTAGACCTGTCTAACATGACCTGTGATGTGCATTCCTCTCAATTCCCAGATCCATTCTGAGTGCAAGCGCTTCGGGAAGGCGTACAACCTGCGCTCCGTGGCTGTGTATGGAGGAGGCAGCATGTGGGAACAAGCCAAAGCCCTCCAGGAGGGGGCAGAGATAGTTGTCTGCACACCAGTAAGTACCTGAATGCTCACACTAACATCTTTTGTTGCTTAATTGAAGCTGAGGCAGAGTTTTAATCCCATTGGTGATGCAGGATGTGTCCTCTGGTCGCTGAACTCGAGGTTCTTCGTATCAAGTGCTGAGAGCAAATGTGCTGGGATTATTTGTGTGCCAAGAGGAACTGAGAGAGATTAGCTCTGATTTCCAGGAGAAGACAAAGTAGCAAGCAAGATTTGCTTAAGTCAGTGTCAGTGCAATACCAGCTTCTGATTGCTGAGCCTTAAATTTATGAGGAAAATTCCCGGGATGTCATGAACTTCAGTGCCATCCTCCTGTGAATCAGTGTGGAGCCTGTGGCAGCAATTCCAGAGGGCTGAAATAATGGATCAGTGAGTCTTGGTGCTGAACCCAGTGATTGAAGTGAGCACCATTGCCAACTGGCTTTGCTTCTTGCAAAAACTGGACAAAACTGAGCAACCAATGGCTGGAGGGAGTTTTTGGGTGGCTATTTATAGTGTGCTAGGTATATTTAAGGCTATTTATATTTAGGCTATTAGGCTAATATTAGGCTATTATTTAGGTATATTTAAGCTATTTATAGGGTGCTAGGCAAAAAAACAAAGCATGAAAAACTCCTGTGTCAAATATTAGGAGACAAAATGTCCAGTTCACTGTTACAGTTTGATTGTAATGAAGATGAGGTGATCCTAGGATCTCAGCACTTTGAACCTGGCAAATCCAGCTCTGAAATTCAGCTTGTCAAGTACAGTTGATCAGACTTTCAGGAGTCTCTTTCTGTGACTTGAATAATGACACTGCTAGAGTGAAGCCTTGAAATACTTTCTGTTCTAGGTCTGTGGTAGATGAGGATAAAAAAAAGTGCTTTAAGATGATATATATTAACATTTTAAAGTATGCTTTTAAAACTTGGTTGTGTTTGTTTTTTTAATAGGGTCGTTTAATTGATCATGTGAAAAAGAAAGCTACAAACCTTCAAAGAGTCACTTACCTTGTGTTTGATGAAGCTGACAGAATGTTTGATATGGGTTTTGGTATGTAATGAACAAGGGTCACTGTTCTGGAAAGCTGTGGTGTCCCCTTCCCAGCTTAGTAGGATTCTTTATAACCCCTGTAGCTTCATATGCTTGATAATACATTAAGGAAATACATTATAGACAGAATTCATGTTTTAAGGTCTTAATAACTGTTGCTATAAAGAGATCAGTGAAGTCCTGTTGTTGTTGTTGAAGTCCAAGCCCCCTGATTTTTATCTTAAAGTTTTTGAGTAACTTTTGGACCAGTCACTGCTGTGCTTTGGTTCAGTGTGTACAAACCAGTGGTGCTGAAAAGAACTTCCTGCTTTATTGGAAGAGGTTTGGACATTGACATCTGAATGATTTCTCAATATGGGCTCAAGAATCTTTGGACATAGCAAAGATTTGATTAGTATGATACCATAGATGGAAGTAGACACTTGTCAGATGTGCAGGGTATGCACAGACTCCACTAGGATCTTTGCTTATGGAATTTTTTGCTGAAGGACCTTCCAGAAGTTTCCTTGTACAGCAAAGGAACTTCCATTGTGCAGCAAAGAGCACCTGGAAGTCCCAGCATAACATTCAGTACTGAGGGAGGGACATTCATCCATTCTGTTTGGCACTGAAGTTGCATTTTCAATTCTTCTGCTAAATAATAATCAATAATAAAAGAGTGTACAATGTTGATGAGAACATTTTCCCTTTCCTTTCCAGAATATCAGGTCAGATCAGTTGCCAGCCACGTCCGTCCTGACAGACAGAGTAAGTCTAAGCATGTTTCAGACTAAACTGGGCATCAAAGGAGGCTGTGGTGGGCAACCAGTTAAGAACTGGGAAGAGAGACTGGATTTCCTGGTCCTGGTGCAGCCACACAGTGAGACCTCTGCAGGAGTGTTCATTCTCAATGGGAGCAGTTGGGAGGGAGCACTTGAGTGTGGTTCAACATCCCTGCTTGTTCATCAGTCTGTGATCCCTCCACAGACTTCACTCAGGGAGCAGCTGATTAGTTGAACTGACATTAATACGCTCTGAGATCCTGTCTCCTAAGCTGCCATGAAAGAACATTCCCAGCAGGGCCACTTAGATCCATACCTTGTTCACTGACATCTGGTACAGTTGTGCAGGTCCTTGTTCACCAGATCTGTGCAGTGTTTAAAGAAAAGGTGTTTTTTCAAGGAGCTGAGCAGCTGTTTTCCTTCCAGCCCTCCTGTTCAGCGCCACTTTCCGCAAGAAGATTGAGAAACTGGCTCGAGATATTCTGATCGACCCCATTCGAGTTGTGCAGGGAGACATTGGAGAGGTAAATCCACCTGGTTTCTGAGGCAGTTGGAGAAGAGAACCATCCTGTTTCTGTTGCTTGAAATTTAGGTCCAACTAAGTAGTCATCAACCGTGTCCTGGGCTGCACCAAAAGCAGTGTGGCCAGTTGGGCCACAGAGGCGATTGTCCCCCTTGGCTCTTATGAGACCCCACCTGGAGAACTGTGTCCAGTTCTGGAGCCCCCAACAGAAAAAGGACATGGAGCTCCTGGAGAAAGTCCAGAGGAGGCCACGGAGATGATCCAAGGGCTGGAGCAGTTCTGCTCTGGAGACAGGCTGGGAGATTTGGGGTGTTGAGCCTGGAGAAGAGAAGGCTCCAGGGAGACCTTAGAGCAGCTTCCAGTGCCTGAAGGGGCTCCAGGAAAGCTGGGGAGGGACTTGGGACAAGGGCAGGGAGGGATGGGATGAGGGGGAATGAATTAAAACTGGAAGAGGGAGACTGAGGTTGGACATGAGGAGGAAATTCTTGAGTGTGAGGGTGGTGAGAGCCTGGCCCAGGTTGCCCAGGGAAGCTGTGGCTGCCCCATCCCTGGCAGTGTTGAAGGGCAGGTTGGATGGGGCTTGGAGCAGCCTGGGCTGGTGGGAGGTGTCCCTGCCCATGCAGGGGCGGTTGGAAACTGGATAATCTTTAAGGTCCTTTCCAACCTAAACCATGCCATGATTCTGCAATTTATATTTAAGAGTAAGTAATTTGTGCTTAACAAAAAATAGGAAGGTTTATGTTTGGTTTTTAGTTTTATTGAGCTTTCTTTCTGCCAGCAGAAATTCGTGTACTAACGGGAGGGTTCATAAAGGATTGAAATCACATTAATGCAGTGATTTATTTTTTGTAATTAGGCCAGATCAGTGGGTATATCCTTTTGTCTCAAAACTATAAATAAATTCCAGCTTTTGCAATGGAGGGTTTGAAACTTAGGCTGTAAAGTCTTTCAGCTGGTCTGTGTGGGAATGTTCATTCTATCTCTGCTTGGCAGTAGCAGCTGAACTATTAGACTAAAGATTTGGTGATAAGTTGATGGAGTGGGCAGATACTTTGCTTATAATAGATGAAAACTCTTGAGAAATTTCACAAGATACCCTCAGAACATTCTTCTTTTAACCACTTCTCTGCATTTTTTTATTTTTTTCAATCAAGAATGGCAGGTATCCCTTTATAACAAAAAAATAAATGGCTACCTGAAGCCTCTTCTTTCTGGGAAGATATTTTTCCTAAACATTGCTTAAGAAAAGATGCACCTTTCTTAGTTCAATCCCAGAGTTTCTGCTCTTTAAATTATTACTCTGTTATCTTAGGAACATGGAATGGTTTGGGCTGGAAGGGACCTTAAAGATCATCAGGATCCAACCTCCTGCATGGGCAGGGACACCTCCCACCAGCCCAGGTTGCTCCAAGCCCCATCCAACCTGCCCTTCAGCACTGCCAGGGATGGGGCAGCCTGTCAAAATCTGCACTTTGCCTCTCTCAGGTTTATCAAGGAGTAGCTCATTTCATCTCTGCACTGTGAGGATAAACTGGTCACCAGTTAAGACAAGGGCAGAGCTGAAACCTCTTCCAGAGGGGAATTTTAGTCCCCTGCTTCCCCACTAGTTACTTCACCCCTAGTTTAAACTCCTCTTCTTATTCTGCCAGCTGCCCTTCCTGGCCATGCTGCCCTTCCTGCCCCACCTTAGTGCTTGTCTGATTTCTCTCCTCAGGCAAATGAGGATGTTACTCAAATTGTGGAGATTTTCCCCTCTGGCCCCAGCAAGTGGAACTGGTTGACTCGGCGCCTCGTGGAGTTCACCTCTTCTGGGAGTGTTCTCCTCTTTGTCACCAAGAAGGCAAATGCAGAAGAGCTGGCCAATAACCTCAAGCAGGAGGACCACAACCTGGGGCTGCTTCATGGGGACATGGACCAGAGTGAGAGGAATAAAGTCATTTCAGAATTTAAGAAAAAGGGGATCCCGATCCTGGTGGCTACTGATGTGGCAGGTATGTGATGTGCTAAGGAACAGCAGCTCATGCTGGCAGCAGAAAGCAGCAAGGTTGGCATCTGCACCTGCTGGGCACTGTGATCATAGAATCATAGAATGGTGGGGTTGGAAGGCACCTCTAGAGATGATGGAGACCAACTCCCCTGCCAGAGCAGGAACACCTAGTGCAGGTCACACAGGAACACATCCAGACAGGTCTTGAAAGTCTCCAGAGAAGGAGACTCTGCAGACTCTCTGGGCAGCCTGTCACAGGGCTCTGTTACCTTCACAGTAAAGAAATTTTTGCTCATGTTGAGGTGGAACTTCCTGTGTTCCAGTTTGCATCCATTGCCCCTTGTCCTACCACAGGGCAGCACTGAAGAGTGGTCCTGGCTCCCTCTTCTTGACACCCACCCTGCAGAGGGTGTTCCAGAGGCTTTTTCAGAAGAACAGAGTGTTAGCAAGGGGGGTTATGTTTAAATTACAATCTGACAGATGTTTTGTAGTACGCAGACAGGAACTGAGCTGATTCTTAAGGAAGTGCTATTAATTCATCAGCTGACACATCATGTTCATTTCAATGAAATGGACACACTTGAAGCCTCTAGAACAGCTTTTGTACCCAGATGTTTCACTGAACAAAGGGTGAATTTCAGTGTCCTTTAATAAAGCCCTCTCTCTTCCTTGGGATAACAATCATTAAAAGAGATCTCTTCCGTCTCCAATCCTGTGAACTTGGGGGATTTGTGTAATTTTGGCTACCCTTGGAGAAGATATTTCTACACTTTTATTTAACAAGGAGTTTGGCCTATGAAGGGAACCTGGGGTGTGTTCCTGTGGCAACTCCTTCCATATGCTGGAGCAGAGTGAAGTGATATGCTGGTATGAATGGGATTGCTTGGAATTCATTCAGGATAATCACACTCAGCTCTGTATTGTTCTTCACAGCTCGTGGGTTGGATATTCCCTCCATTAAGACTGTGATTAATTACGACGTGGCTCGGGACATCGACACGCACACCCACCGGATCGGTCGGACGGGCAGAGCTGGGGAGAAGGGAGTTGCCTACACTCTGCTGACCCCCAAAGACAGCAACTTTGCTGGTGATCTTGTCAGAAATCTGGAAGGTGCTAATCAACACGTTTCCAAAGAGCTGCTGGATCTAGCAATGCAGGTATGAACGAGCAAACTCCTCGCGTAGAGGAAAATTCCTTCCGTGATTCACACATCAGGAGCTCAAGAGATTGGTTTCTGGCTCCATCATGTGTTCACAGTGACCTCTTGGCCACCTGTGGTGGTTTTAAGTGGGCTTTCTAGTGTTTTCAATGGCCTGTGAAGGAATCCTTGAGGAGATCTGGTCAGACTGTCCTTGTTGCAGGGAGCTTTGCTGACAGAACCTCCTTTCTCCTTGGCCATGCAATGGGCTAAAGCACTAAAACGCAAGTATGAGCAAGTGCAGAACTCCCAGGTGAATGGCTTTAGAGATTGCATTTACTCCTGGCTTTATGGGAATGCAAACCCCCAAAAACTTTAACATGGATGAAAGTTCAAGGCAAAAAAAAACAACAAACAGGTGTTTTGTAAAAAAGCAGCTGTCACAAAAAGCTTCAGCCCCACGTGACAGAATCTACAGTTCAGTTTCGAAGCACTGCAGTGGTTTTCTTTTGAAATGCTCAAAGTCGTCCTTTTCTGAGCCTTGTTATATGTGTTTTTGAAGCTTTTTTTATTCCCTGTGTTCAGAAGCATTTGTCCTTCTCCTGCACAGAACCCCTGGTTCCGGAAATCCCGTTTCAAAGGAGGAAAAGGCAAGAAGTTGAATATTGGTGGTGGTGGTTTAGGGTACCGTGAGCGTCCTGGCCTGGGGTCAGAAAACTCTGTAAGTAGAGATGCTGAAGAAATTGTTTACAGATTTTTTAAACTTTATTATTGACTCCTTTTTGATTAAAAAAAAAGAAAGTCTTAGTCCTGGAGCGTATCCTCTGCTTCCCAAGGTTTTCATAGCTCAGAATATCTAAGAGTTGATCTCAAAAATATCTCAAGTGAAACTGTCCTGTGCTGTTACCCTGTTAGCAAGATCTGCCTTCTTTAGGTCTAGAAGGTTTTGAGATTCTTCCTGAAATAGACTGCCAGGGCAAAATAAATGCTAAAAAAATTCCCTGAAAAGCCATTTCTGGGCTGATTCTTGGCAGCAAAAAAATCTTGCAGCACTGGAGTCACTTACTAAGACCCATGGTATGAAAACAGCTCATTGCCAGTGTGTGGGGACAGAGTTTAACTGTAGAGATGTTGAAAAAGCAGCATGCTCAGCCTCTTGAAGCCTTGTTCACTTTGTCTTGGCTGTGAACCCTGCAAAAATCTCCACTTGATTGCCCTTAGTTTTGCTTGTACTGGAAGGAGCTGGGAAGTGTGGTTGCCCTGTTGATGAGTGAGTCACTAAGACTTTCTGAATCTTTACTTCCCTGCCATCCTCAAGGTGATGGGACAAACTCTTGTGCTGCTCCATGCTCTGCAGGAGTTTGTCATAAGCAGGTGGAATTCCTGAGAGCAGGGTTGGAGTAGATTCAGCAAATGGTTGAACTGGAAGTGTCTTGGCTGGATAAATCTCTCCAGTTGTCCTTTGTCTTTTTGCTCAGGACCGTGGCAACAACAACAACGTGATGAGTAACTATGAGGCTTACAAGCCATCCAGTGGGGCCATGGGAGACAGACTGACAGCAATGAAAGCAGCTTTTCAGGTTGGTTTGATCACTGGGAGTACAAGTTCTAACTCCAGAGCAAAGGACATAACAGCAAAAATTCACTGCTGATAGTTCAAGACAACTGTTTTGTTCTTCTCCACTGAAAATACAGAAACCTTGTTGGTTTGAGGGAAGTTGAGTTTGGTAGTTGGGGCCGTGTCTTCTCCACTTGGAGCACAAGCTCAGCTTTGCAGTCCAAATTGAAAGAATCAGTATGCAGGCTGGACAGGACATAGTTCCACAAACTGAGTTTGGCAAACTTAATTTTATTTTCTGCTGCTTCTTTGTTCTCTTTCCTGTCTGGATTCTGCTCCTTGGCTGGATGCTGTTGAGGTTGCTGAGCAGCAGTCGGGTCATTGCAATCAAAACAAACAGGGGACAGAGAAACCCTTTCTCTTCAGTGTAAAAATTAACCCCACAGTATAGGAGTGCCCTTGTTTCTGTGCTCTGGTAGCAGGTGTCTGTTCCTAATTCTGTGCTCTTAAGCACATCAGAAATCATGGAATGGTTTGGGCTGGAAGGGACCTTAAAGCTCATCCAGTTCCAACCCCTGTGCATGGGCAGGGACACCTCCCACCAGCCCAGGTTGCTCCAAGCCCCATCCAACCTGCCCTTCAACACTGCCAGGGATGGGGCAATGTAATCACTCCAAGACTGACTTTTTAGAGCAACTCCTTTTCCTGGGAAGCTCCCCAGAATCCCAGCCAGGTTTGTGTGTTGGCTGTTGCACGTTGGGTGCCGCAGCGTGGAGGCAAACATTGTCTTGTTATTTTTCCTCTCTCTCTCTTTCTGGCAGTCTCAGTATAAGAGCCACTTCGTTGCTGCAAGCTTAAATAACCAAAAGACTGGGAGCTCTGCTGCTGGTGCCAGCGGCTGGACCAGCGCCGGGAGCTTGAACTCAGTGCCCACCAGTTCAGCCCAGCAAAACGTGACCGGTCCCGACGGCCCCGCCGCAGCCAAGGGCGTCCCGGGATTCACCAGCTCGGGGAGCTTGAGTAGCGTTCCCACCTTTCCCAGTGCCGGGATCCAGGGCTTCAACAGCACGAACGCCAGCACCAACAGTCGGGAAGGCGCTGGCGGCGGCGGCGCTGGTGCTGTCAGGGAGCGCTACCCCGACAACCGGACCGGTCGCCACAACGAACCCCCCCGTGGTCGCTACAACGAGGTGCAGCAACGCCACGGGGAAGGAGGTGGTCGCCACGGTGACGCCCACCGGCACGGGGAGGGCAGGCACGGCGACAGCCACCGGCAGGGCGACAGCCACCGGCAGGGCGACAGCCGGCACTTCACCGAGGGGGGCGGTGGCAGCCGCAACAACGGCGACAGCAGGAACAGCAGCGATGGGAGGAGCAACAACGAGAGCAGGAACGGGGAGAACAGGAAGGATCCCACCAGCCGAGACAACAAGACAGATGGGTTTGCTGTCCCAGAGCCCCCAAAACGTAAGAAGAGCCGGTGGGACAGTTAAAAGCTGGTGTTTTCACAGCCTGGAATCTCTGCAGGTAGTGTTGGCTTTTTCCAGAGGATTTCTTGGGGGGGGGGGTTTTGGTCACTGGTCGTTGAGCAGATGGAGGAGGAGAAGGAAACCATGCAAACTACCCGTGCAAGTCTGGGCTGGTGCAGCTGTGGACAGAGTCACTCTAGTGATGTGCACACACCATGCTTAGGCAAAGAGAAACCATTTTGATGAAGCTCCCTGGGTTCTGCTTTGAAACATTCAGTGCTCAAGTGACTCTCTTGCTGGATTTAAACAGATCTTCTTGACCAGAAAGAAGCTGTTTCATGTCCTTAGAACATGAAGAAACTGTTGTCCCTAGAAGTCTAAAGTAGTCATTTCTTAACCAGCGTTCACACTGAAAGAGAACAGCCCATCTAGAGATGCTCAGGACCCACCTGTTCAACATTAACCCTTCAGCAGTTTGTTCAGTATGACAAGTTCTTCCCCAGTCTCTTCTTTTTACATATTCTCTTATCCCCAAATAACTTGGCCTCCAGGTTGCCCCTTACATCTCACCCCATCAGCTGAGAATGTATCAAGTTTGTGTTGCTGAAGGTGGGATGGAGCAAATTGATTTTCCTTTCTGTTTTTTGGGTGTTTTTTTTTTAATTTTTTACCTGTTTATGAAGCTGTCCAAGGGATCCTTCTCCAGCCCAGCTCACCACAAATTCCCATGTAGTGTAGGATGGACTCCCTGGCTTCTCTGTGGTCAGTACCTCAATCCCAATCCCATTGCCCAGGCATTTTTTTCCTGTCAAAAACCTTCTTCTTTCCTAATAACCTTCATTTTGGTGGAACCCTGCAGAGCAAACTTGTCTCTCTGCTGTGCCTATAGACCCTCTGTTATGAGAGGGCCGAGTGCTTTCTTCAAATTAACACAAAAAAGGGAAACAAATATCAAGATGCCACAAAAGTCAGAGGCTGGTGCCCCTTGGGAAGTGTTGCCACAGGCAGTGGCTTCACTCAGAAGTTCAGGGGCCTGCTGCTCAGAAGCCTTTTAGGGAGAACCTGGGAAAAAAGTGATTGATGAAGTGGAACAGCTCAAATATCACCCCATATTGGACACGTGTAGTTAAAACTGTAAAATCTTGCTTGACCATTTTTAACTCGTCATGTGTTATTATCTCTTTTTTTTTTAACTTCTTTGGGTTGTTTGGGTTTTTTTTGGGCCATAAAGGTAAGGAAGGAATCTTCTGTTGGAACATGTCAGCACCCACCTCTGTCTTGTTTCTACTGAAAGAAGTATCAGAGCTTGTCAGGTTTTTGTGACGTTGTGATGTTTTCTTTATCAGCTGTGCATTTACTTTCTGCTTGCTCTAGTAAATGTTTTATTACTGGGACAAAAATACCTGGCACAGGCTTTTTTTTCTCTTCTTCTTCCTTTGGATCATCTGGCATTTTGGGTGGAGATTGGACTCCATTCCTTTCACCACCAGTTAGGGATGTAGTGGAGAAAAGTCTTCGTGTGTCTTTTTTCTCAGTATCTTTCACCTCAAACTGTTTTGCAGTCCCTGTTTTAGCTTCAAAGCCTCCCAGGGAAGAGATTTTTCTCTCTTTGACAGGTGGGAAGGATCCAGCCCAGGACGTTGTGCTCATCCCAGCCTTTCATGGAGACATTTGGTAGAGCTGGAAAGGGAACTCAGCAACAGTCTTATGATCTGACTTGCATGGGTACTGTTTCCAGTTAAGACAGCAACTTGATTATTTAGGACCCTCCCTAACTAGCTCTAATCCATCAGAATTTTTTTTAAGATCTTCCCCTTGAGTTCTCTGATTAGGTCCAGGCAGAAGCCTCATTGCTCTGCTTTGAGCTCTGCATATTTAGGATTAAAACAAGGATTTTCCAGGGCAGATGTGGCAGGGGGTTTAGGAGGGACTCTTGAGTTTCCCTTTCGTTATCACACTTGTTTGATCATTCTGCACCACGAAAAGATTTGAAGTTTCCAAACCCTCCCCCCCAAGAAATAGCTCCATAATCTGAAGCTGCCACCTGCTCCCTCACTTCCCAGATCTCAGCTCCCTGCCACTGGGATCTGGCCCTGCCTGTGGCTCATCCTTGGGTTTCTCCCCTTCTTTTTAACACATCCCTCTGCTGTTCGATGGGATGATTGAAATTCCTCACCCCCCTCTCAGCTCCCAGGAGCCTCCTGAGACTGGAGTGAGTAAATACTGATCACTGACAGGGAGCTGGAAATGTCAGTTCCCAGGCTGGTGTTAGGTACACAGGAGGGTCTGTTCCAGCTGAGCAGAACAAGGTGGCAGTGTGAGCAGAATGCCAACTACCCTGCCAGAGAATCTCTCTCCTTGCTGTGCTTCTCTCTTCCAAAGAGACCAAAGCACAACTCACAGCTGAGCAAATCCACTGCAGGAGGCTCAGGTTTGTTTAGCCAGTGCAGCCCTTGGATTCTGCTCCTGCCTGGGGGCCTGTGGATCTGTCCCCCCCCTCTGCCTCTTGTCCCAAACCTGCCATCCCCCAGCTGTGTCCCTTCCACATTGTGCAGCTCCTGGGTGGGAGGCTGTGGATGGGCCTGATTCTGCACCATTTTTTGGAGCATTTCAAGAAGATGAATCCTGGAGCCCCTCCCTGGCTGGTTGTCCCTCCAGGGATTCCTCATCCTTCTGACTCCCTTTGTATCTTAGCTGGATAAATCTGGGAATGCACAGAATTTGTTGCATGTTTCTTGTCACTGTATCATGGAATTCCTGCCTGGAAGGACTCTGACTCATCAGAGCAGCCAGAAACAAAAATTCTCCATGCTACCAACAGGCTGTTCAATTTTAACTGGGTTGTGTACCCCACTCCCAGTGACGCTGGCATTCTCCCCTCCCCTGTGGTCTGGCTGAACTGTCTGGGCTGGGCACTGCCAGCTCCTCGGGAATGTCCTTTCCCATTGGAATGATGAGCTTTCCCAGGCTGTGCAGGTGTAGCAAGGTGGGCAGGGGAGGTGGGGGCTGCAGTGAGGACAGGCCTGGCTGAGACCCAGCCCCTCACACCCACCCTCCAGCACCCCCAGCTGTGCATTCCACCACGGAGCCCACCATGGAGTTCAAGGATAAAACAACCCATCCAGCCTGTCTGTTTATTCACTTCCCAGCCTGCAGGAAGACCCCAGGGCTGAGGCTCTTCCCTGCTGTGCTCTCTGTGTTCCCAGACAACCGTGCTGTACAGCCTGGGGGGACCCAGGAACTCACTGCCCCTTCCCAGGCCACAGAGCCCGTGACCTCCCCTCCCCGAGCCCGTCAGAGCCCAGGGATTCATGCTCCCTGTTTGTGGCTGCCTGCTGGGCTCCCCAGTACCTGAGAGCTGCACCAGGATGCAGTAAGGGCAGGGTGAGCTGCAGAACAGCTCTGTGGGCATTTCCCCCTGCCAGCCCCGGGCTGGAGAGCACAGGAGTTGGTGGGAACTGGGCTGGACTGCAGGACTGTGGGCTCATGACATCAGCTTTATACAGGCTGGAGCTGAAGTCACCTCCTAGGCTGTCAAGGTAAGACTGAGCCTGGAGGGTTGTTTCCTGGTGATGATTGAAGGCTTTGCATGCACAGACATCACATCAATCACTTGAGTGTGGAAGGGAATGAGGATTGGGATTTGCTGCTCCTGTTTACACCAGAGCTCATGGTCCCTTTGCAGTGGCTGTGAGGGACGGGGACCCGTGTTGTTCCAGCTGCCATCCCCTACCCCAGCTCTCCATGCAGGTGTAAAAGGAGCCCAGAGCATGAGGATCAGCATCTTCCCAGGCACAGCTGCATGTCCAGGTGGGAGAGACACTGTTCCCTTCACAGCATTGTCTCCAGCTCCTTGCTCAGTTTGGGGTGACACCGATTCAGGTCTGTTAAGTCCACCGTGTTCTCCCCACAGCCCTTCTGGCTCAGCCCCTGGGTGGGACAGGGCAAAAAGGGATGGGAGGCAAAGGAGCTGGGGATGTAGCCTGGCAGGCTGGCCTGGGCCAGGAGCAGCAGCCCCCGTTGCTGGGTGCCTCCTGCCCCTCGCCCTGCCAGGCTGGTGCTGAAGGTGGTGGTGGTGGCATGAGAGGTCACCACCCCAGAGCAGCAGCTCCCGCCCCCGCTGGTGGCACGAGCCTTCTGCTTGAAATCCAGGGCCAGGCTCCTCCGAAAATGGGCTTTCTTGATCTCTGCCTGCACCTGAGGGAGAGATGGGAGAGGGGGCTGCTGGTATCCAGAGCCAGCAGAACAGGCATCCCTTCAGAGAGTCATGGAATGAGGTGGGATGGACCTTAAAGATCATCCAGTCCCACCCCCTGCATGGACAGGGACACCTCCCACCAGCCCAGGTTGCTCCAAGCCCCATCCAACCTGCCCTTCAACACTGCCAGGGATGGGGCAGCCACAGCTTCCCTGGGCAACCTGGGCCAGGGTCTCACCACCCTCACAGCAGAGGATTTCCTCCTCATGTCTCACCTCAATCTCCCTCTTCCAGTTTTAATCCATCCCCCCTTGTCCTCTCACTACAAACCCTCATCTAAAGGTCCCCCCCTGGTTTCTACACCTTGTGCTTTCATTTCCCTTCCAAGCCCTGCTGAGAGGGGTGGATCCCAGTTTTCCCTCCTATTATCCCAGCCTGGGGGGCTGTGGGTTAACTTCCCTGACCCCAAAGAGGCTGGAACAGGGAGCTCAGCTGCTCACACTTCTAACTTACCTCCCCGTTGCAAAAGCAGTAGATAAAAGCCACAAAGAAACCCTGCCAAAAGAGAGAGAGGTGGATTTTGAGTCCTGTGCATGTTCCTCCCCCTCCCTGGACCCCACACTTGGCATTGGGAGCAGAGGCAGCAGCCCCATGCCCACCTACCTGAGAGGAGTTAAAGAGCATCTCATAATGCATCTGGATCTGCCACAGGACCCCGGAGACCTCAGTGTAGGGCATGGCCATGAACACCACGTAATGGACCCCAAAAAGTGGCATCAGCACCAGCGTGGACTTCAGCAGCTTCCTGAGAGGAGAAATGCTCTGAGCCCTCAGGCAGGCAGCCTGCAGCCCCTCTGCAGCTCGTGGTGAGGGTCCTGCTGGGCAGGACAGCACTTCAGCTCCTGCTGCAGCTGCTCCATGTGTGGCTGCTGCCCCAGGGCCCGGCTTGGAGGAGGGAGCAGGCAGAGCTTCTGCTACTGAGCTGCTGCTGCAACCACACTGAGCTGCCAGAGCTCCTGCCACCCTCCTGCCACCCTCCTGCCACCCTCCTGCCACCCTCCTGCCACCCTCCTGCCACCCTCCTGCCACCCTCCTGCCTTCCAGGAGAAGCCACCTCAGCTCAACAGGCAGAACGTGAGCCAGACCAGGCTGAGGACACATCCTGCTGCTGCCAGCACTTGCCTGTACTGCTGCCTGGGGTCCAGCTTCCCCGTGTGGGTCTCCCAGAGCTTGGAGGCCAGAACCCGGACGATGTTGAGGAAGAGGAAGAAGTTCACCTGGACCACAAGAAAAAAATGTAGGCCTGGCCACTTCAGGACAGGTGGGGGTGATGTGTGTGATTTGTGGGGTGTTTTTTTTTTCTCCTCCTGGGTGGATGGTTTGGCTCTGTGACCATATAGAGGTCTTTTCCAACCATGACCATGCTGTGGTTCTGTGACAGACCCACCGTGGTTTTGTTGCCCACAGTGACCTGGGCCTGTCCCAGCAGCCCCCTGAGACAAGGACAGGCAGAGCTGGGTGAGCTGCTGGCAGGGACATGGGGCTGATGCTGTGGTTAGTGCAGGGAGGGACCAGTGTCCCTGGATCCAACAGCTCTGGGTCTCTATCCATGCTCTTTCCCCGAAAGGAACTGGGAGATTCAGCCCCAGGTTTCTTACCACGATGGCAGCCAAGATGGGGACCTGATAAATCCACTTCATGTTCCCTGCGCTGAGGTCCCAGCACCTGAAGAAACCAGTAAAGAACCACCTTGGGGAAGCCTGAAATCACTGGTAAGGCAGATTGCTGGCTGAGGGCTCCCTGTGCCCCCTGCCATCCTCCCTGTCCTCTCACCCTTCCCCTCCCCAGGTGAGAAGTTTGTGCAAATCCTGACCCAACACCCCCCGTGATGCTGCAAAGCAGCTTTAAATCAGCACTGACTTCCCTGGGAGCTCCCTGGCCACCCAAAACTCCTGCTCTACCTTCTGTGGCTTCTCTCATTTTAAAATGCTTTAGAACCTGCCCTGTAGCATTTCTCTTTGCACCATTTCTTGATCCATTTATGGTGTAAACCTGCATCCATCTCCCCCCCCCAAAACACAGAACATGGCCACTATTGGTCTAGATTCCTAATGATTTCATCAACAAGCTTCCTGTTCTGGTTGGAAATGTTTTGTTTTCAAAAGTCCTGGTGCCCATGGATTTTTGGGTGGCTTTGGCAACCAGACCTTCCCCCCCCCAAAGGACTGTCAGAGAAGGTGGAGCTACGTACTGTGTATCTGCCAGGGAGGCCCTGACACTGGCCCAGACAGACACAAACACAGCTGGGAGACCTGGAAGGGCAGGAACCAGGGTGAGACACAGGGATGAAGCATCACATTTGCAGACCAACCCAGTTCCCAGCAGCTGATCTGCATCCCACTGCCCTCAGCTGCTCCCACAGCTGGTTCCCAACAGCTGCAGCAGTGGGTTGGGGTCCATGCTTACCCCAGCCAATGATGATGAGGACCCACAGGTAGCTCTTGTTGGAGAGGAAGGCCATGAAGATCAGGCTGTGCAAGTAGAGGCCTTCCACCAGGATCCAGTAGTGGTTGGTGGCCAGAAAATAGAGGAAGAGAGTCACCACCACCTTGCAGCCAACCTGTGGGGGTGTAGCCAGACAGGTGCCCATATCAGCCCGTTCCCTGAAAGCAAAACCTGGTGGCTTTTGCCCTCTGGCCAGCAAGCCCCAGGCTGTGCCCCACGCATGGCCCGTGTTCCTCCTCTTGCAGGGAGCTACATCTCCCTTAGGATATTCCAGCCTCAGCCAGGAGCAGGTGCTTGAGGTCTTTCCCATGGAAGAGGCATTTCCCATGTCAGGGCACTGAACTCAGGCCTCTGTGGCACCAGGATGGGGATAAGTGGCCCCCTCCCCACCCATGTCACCCCTCAGCACCTCAGCCCTGATCTGGGAGGGTCCCAACCTCATCCCCTTGCACCAGGGCTCCTCAATTCCCCATTTCCCTGATCCTGCCTGTGGTCTCGTGGTGCCACTTGCCAGGTGGCTCCGTTGTCCCGGCGGGGTTCCCATCTCTGCCTTGAAGTCGTCCTCCCTCATCTTCTCAGTCTCACTGGCCAGAGTGCCCGAGTAGAGCACCATGTCCTTCACGAAGATGCTGAGGGCCCGGCAGATGAAGGAGGTGAAGAGGTGGACGTGGATGTAGTTGCGGGTGCAGTGAAGGCGCCTGCGGAGGAGGGAGCGACACCAGCCCCGTCCCAGCTGCCCCATCCCAGTTTCCCAGTCCCAGCTGCCCAGCAAGCTCATCACACCCGGGCTCAGACAATGGGGGGACGCAGAGAAGGTGAGCTCCAAGGTGTCAGCCCTGCCATGGGGCACAGACCTGGGGGTAAGTTGGGGTGCCAGGCCCTTCAAGTGCTTGGGGGAGGAGCTGGTCACACTGGGGTGTTTTGGTGCTTTGGGGCTTTTGTGCTGGGGTTTGGGGGGGATCCCTAAGGGGGTACTGCCCCTTTGGGGGGGTTAAGTATGGGTGATGGGCAGAGGATGCCCACCACACAGGGCTGGGACCCCAGCTGCTGCTTACTTGAAGTAGGAGAGGATGCAGACAGCAACAACGAGGGAGGCCAGGGAGATGGAGTAGCCCACGGTGTACATCAGGTGCAGGCGGTCAAACACCTCCTGGGGGAGAAGGAGGCTCCACCACCCACCCCTCCGCAGCCCAGCCAGCCCTGGCCTCCAGGCTGACAGCACCAGAGGGGCAGGGCTTGTCTGGGGAGGGGTGGCAGAAGAGCCCCCTGCTCCCAGCCCTTCCCTGTGCAGCCGGTTCCCATCCCAGCCCCTTCTCCCGGCACCTCTGACGAGCCAGGTCACCTTCTCGCGGCTGCGGCTCTCGGAGGAGAAGAGCAGGGCACATTCAGTGTAGTTGGCCCAGGTCTTGTTGATGCTGAGAGCCATGGCCCAGGTCCCATAGACACTGCAGTACCTGTAGGCGTGACCTGGGGACAGGGACGGGCACTGTGAGAGCAGCAGGACCCGCAGGAACCACGGAATCACAGCACATCAGGGGTTGGAAGGGACCTCAGGAGATCATTGAGTCCAACCCCCCCTGCCAGAGCAGGACCAAAAAAACCACTAGGGCAGATCACTCAGAAAGGCATCCAGCCAGGTCTTGAATGTCTCCAGAGAAGGAGACTCCACAACCTCTCTGGGCAGCCTGTCCCAGGGCTCTGTCACCCTCACAGGAAAGTTCTTCCCCACGTTGAGGTGGAACTTTCTGGGCTCCAGTTTGATTCCATTGCCCCTCGTCCTGTCCCAGGGAAGCCCAGACACATCTCTGCTCTGTGGAGGATTATCCCCAAGGTGAGACTGTTCCCCACCCAGGTGTGAGCACTTGCCTTTGTGGTTGAAGTCGTAGATGTAGTCAGGGCAGGGCACGGACACCTCCTGGCTGGGGGAGCCCTTTGGCCAGCAGATGATCCCGTCCCACTCGGGCAGGCAGCTGGTGTCTGGCCAACAAGTAAAGACACATCTCACTTGGGCTCCAAAAAGGGGCCACATCGTGTCCTCCAGCTTCCCCAAGGGTGCCCTGGAGGAAAAGACCACCAGCCCCAGCCTGCAGAGTAGGGGGGCCCAGAGGGTGGGTAAAGGGGACACATCCCATCACGTCCCATCACGTCCCACCTCCCCCTGGGGCTCCACAGTTCTCATTTGCCACGAGCACGGGGCAATCTGGGAATGGGGGATGGTTTGATCAGCAGCTCTTTGTGCCCAGAGCAGCCACTGTGCCAGGAGCTCCTCAAACCCTCAGGAGCCACTTGTCCCTGTCCCACTCCCATCAGAGGGGACAGCATTTCCCACAACACAGCCAGCTCCACCAGGGCTGGCCCATGTGCAGGGAAGGGGACCCTACCTTTGATCTTCTCCAGCTGGGCTTTTATGTCTCTCTGACATTTCTCCTTAGCTTCCACCAGGAGATAGATCTGCTCTTCTTTTGTGAGAACATCATCAGGGTCAACCTGCCCAGCCAAAACCAAAGTGTCAAACCCCCATCTCTGGGTAGCTTGGCTTGAGCCAGCAGTGTCAGCAGCTCAGCTCAGGTCTCCTCTTTGTGCTCACAGTTTAGATATTAATCCTCCTGGGAGAGCTTGACCCACCCTGGTGGGCTCCAGAGCACCCCGAGGGTGGACGATGAGACCCACAGATGCTTCCCAGCTTGAGGCAGCACCCATGTCACTTCTTCTGCCACAAAACCCCTCATTGCTCCCTGCTGCCAACCCTTGAATCCATCCAGCTAATTAACACCAAGCCCAGAATCACGAGGGTTTGGGGGCTGCTACAGGAACATCATCTCCTAATGTGGCAACGACCCTTTGCTGAACCCCACAGCCTGGAGGTCTCGCCTGAAGAGAGGTCCTCATCAAGCAGGACCATCCTTGGGGCAAGAAATGGGAGTGAAGAGACAACAGGAGCAGGCGTGGGAGAGGGATGTGCTGGTAGGAAAAGCTGGTGCAGCAGCCAGGGAGCTGGGTCTGGTAGCCCTGGATTCCAGTGGTTGGTTGGGGCTCTGCAGGATTCACACTGGGAGCAGCATTTGCAGCCTCCTGGTCACACCAGACCTGCAAACATCTGGTGGGATGTCTGGAGATGCTGAGTTTGGAGCCAGGTTGGGGAAAGAGCTTTGGAAGTGGGAAGGAGCCTCGATGAGGGGTTGGGTTGACTCCTGGGCTGCCCATATGCAATTGGGACCAAATCCTGCCCCAGAGAGGGGATCTGAGCTCCCATTCACATTTTCCCAAAAGCAGCCAGCTGGGTGGGTGGGCAGAGGGGTGCAGGGCAGGAGGGGGGGCCCAGCTTTGGGAGAGGGTCTGGATGGATCCAGCTCTGCCCTCACCACGTCCCTCCAGCCTTGTCTGCGCTGACCCAAAACGCTGCAGCTCCTTCTGCACCCCTGGTGCCTCCCAGTGAACTCTGGATGCATCTGAGAAATGGATAAACCATCAGGTGGTGGCTCCTCAGCTCCTGGAAAGCTTCCAGTGGGAGCAAAGAGACTCTTCCCTCCTGCCCATCAGCTCTGCAGAGCAGGTCGTGCAGCTGAGGGGGCACGTGGCCCCGGCCGGAGCAGGTTGAACAATTCACAACAGTTAAAGCCAGGGTTGGGACCAGAGGAGCCCCCAGGACCATGCAGACTTACCAGAGCCCGTGGAGGACACCCCAGGACCATGCAGACTTACCAGAGCCCATGCTGAGCTCAGGAGGCAGCAGCAGAGCAGAAGCACCATGATGCCTCCCCCAGGGACAGATGCCTCCATGGTCCCACCACGCCTCTGGGATGGGAAGGTCAGGGCCAAGCAGCTGGAGAAAGCAAGACCTTCACCTGGGGACAGCTGAACTGCTGCCAGCCCAGGGCTACAGGTGATGGAGCAGGGCTGGTGTGTCCAGCAGGACTCAGCATCTTCTGGGAGCACCTTCCCAAGAGGTGAGGAGGGGAGAGGGACCACCAGGGTGCTGAGGGTGGGGGGAGCACCCTGAGGTGAGTCCCTGCTCCCGGCAGGGTCTGCTCAGCAGTGCTGTGGGAGCTGCTGACAAGCTCACCAGGCTGGGGGGGGGAGGTTTCTCCTCCCACCAGACTTGCTGCTGTTCACTGCCCAGGTCTCGCCGCTCTGGGAGGATGTGCAAACAGTTCCCCTGGGGATGCCAGAGCGTGTTGGCTCAGCCCGAGGTGCTAAAATCCTCTTCATTCAAGGCAGATTCCTCTTCTCTTGTCAGAAACTTCTTTCCCTGCCGGGTGGCTCATTTTTCAGCTGTCCCAGCATCCTCCCACCCTGCTCCGTCCCCTCCAGCCCTGGACTGGTCCCCAGGAGCTGAAGGACCTGAAGGAAAATCCCAGGGAGGTGGCTGGAGGTTGGGAGGCAGAGGGTGCTGGCACGTGAGCATCACCTCAGCACGGCTGGGCTGGGCTGGGATGGCTTTCAGGCAGATGCCAGTTTAACCCTTTTCCTTCTCTCAGGGTTGGGGCAAGTCTTGGGGAGACCTGCTGGGATCTGTCCTGCTCCCTGCCCGGGGCCAGAGGGACAGTCCTGCAGCAGGGGTTTCCACTCCCATGGGTGTCTCAGGCAGCCTGTGAATGAGGCAAACTGAACAGGGAGGGTTGGTGGGTCAGAGCTGGTCCCACCACAGCTGAAACCATCCCCATCGGGGTCCCTTGTCACCCACAGGGGGGGCCCAGGACTGTCCCCTGGGTTTTGGGATCATGCAGGTGCCTGGCTTCAACCTCCCAGCCCAAACACCTTGTGCTCCCCAGCAGCCCTGGGGGGAAAAGGGACACAGAGCATGGAATCCTTGTTCCCTGAGCAGGTCAGTGTCGGTGGCATGAGGCTGAAATTCAACACCCCAGTGCCAAGCCCTGGGATCAGCCATCTCCCACCCCTGGGGTCACCCCGTGTCATCCCCATCCAGGTGCAGCTCTTGCTGCCTCCAGAAGGGCAAAATCCCACATGGGGCAGAGCCCTGGAGCCTCCCGCAGGATTTTCCTGGCAGGGCAGCTCATCCTGGGCCCAACCATGAACCCCCGTGGTCAGTCAGGCCTTCCCTGGGCTCTGGCAGCCAGGGAGCAAAGCAAACCCAAGTGACAGTGCCCGGGAGACGCTGCTGCTCCCTCTGATTGAATCCGACAGGAAAACGAGCCTCTGGGGGGCTGTCCCTGCCCGGGCAAGCAGCTGGAAATCCAGGGGGGATTAGAGGCACCTCTGGCAGCTGCTCATCTCCTCAGCCCGATTTAGCCACCAGCCTGGAGGGCTGCGTGGGAGCAGAGACTGGGGGGCACCACAGCTCCCCCAGCTGCTCCTCGGGACGGGCACGGCCTGTGGGGTGGGAGAAGCAGCTGAACTGCAGGGCTGATGTGTTCTGCAGGCTCTTCTGAGTACTGGTTTCTGACCAAGAAGCTGCCAGGGAGTGAGGACAGAGGGGAGGTTCTTTTGGAGGTGGATGGAGTGTTAGATGGAAGGATGGAGGGATGGATGGAGGGATGGAGGGAGAGATGGAAGGATGGAGGGATGGATGGATGGATGGATGGATGGATGGATGGATGGATGGATGGATGGAGGGATGGAATCTGTCTTGGGGGAGGCAGCAACACTCAGGGGCAACTTGATTCCCACTGCAGGCAAGATCTGACCCCAGCTCTGAGTTCACAGATAGAAAAACACATTGGAGGGTTTTTGTTGTGGTTTTTTTTGTTTTTGCTAAATTACTTGCTCTATTATAGAGAGCTCTGGGAAGCAATTGTTGCAAACAACACCCACCCAGCCCCATCATCCAGCCCCCCCAGCTCCCCAGCCCCACGCCAGCAATCCTGGGATGACGACAGGCAGCAAATTTCCCAGCACTTTGTGGCTGGTCCCTCCTCCCCAAAGACCCCATAACCCGGCTGGTTACCCTGCAACCCTGCCTCAGCTGCCTGAAAATACAGCTCTAACTGCATTTTGGGTGTCTGTGTATGAACAAACCCTTAAATATATGTATGTGGGTATGTATATATATGTGCAAGTGGAATGGCTCAGACTCTGGCCAGCACCAGGACTAATAGCATCTCCCAGGCTGCTCTTCCACCCCTGTCCACAGCCCCAAGCATTGGCTGGAGAGATGGGACCAGGCAGCACCTCCACAGCAGAGGAGATGGGAGGTTGTGGAAACCCAATCCCTGTTCAATGCCAGGTTGGATGAGGCTTGTGCAGCCTGGTCTAGTAGGTGTCCCTGCTCATAGCAGGAACCTGATGATCTTTAAGGTCCCTTCCAACCTTCACCATTCTATGGTTCTATGATTTTATGCTCTCATCTGTTGTAATTAATTTTTGCCCCTTTATTTCTGAGACACCAGTGCAAACTGGGAATGTGCTTTCCTTCTCCTGTGCTCTGTTACAAAGGTCCCTTCCTAACCCAAACCATTCTGTGATTCTATGAAGCTGATGGTTCAGGATGTCTTGGTGTGACCCTTGAGCTTCATTTGCTGGGATGCTGAACCTCAATGACTTCTTCTGCCTCTTCAAACAGCCAGAAGAGGAGAGTGAGAATAAGAGCATCTCCCACTGGAGCCTGCCCGGTGGGGGGAAGAAAGAGGCCCCCATTGTCTGCCTGCCCTACAGGTTTGGGGGTGCATGGTGAAGCAGGGCTGTGAGACATCCTGAGCTGATGAAGGACTGAATGAATGCCCAGCTTCACCCATCACGTGCAGTACCCTCATTAGCCACCCTGATGGAGTCTCAGGCCCAAGTTTAGCTCTGAGGGGAGATGGGGGCAAAGCAGCCCCTGAGCAGGAGGCCAGAGGAGGGTGGTTCAGGGGGGGACTGGGCTCCTTTCAGGCAGCACTTCATAAATCCCAGTCTTCAAAAGGGCTCTGCAGCCCTCACAGACCTGCCTAAAAACAGACACACTTTTCCCCTGGGTACCAGGGCAGGTTTATCAGCCCTTTATCAGCCACCCTGTTGCTATTTTCTTTGCCAGCCCCCCCGGGGCCCGTTTGAGTTTAGGTTTCCAGGGATCACTTAGCAAGCAGCCCCCATGCAGCCCACCCGGTGCAGGTGCTGGGGGGGGACACATGTCCCCCCTTTTGTGGCCTGGGGGGGGGGCGGCTGGTGGCTTTGCTGCTCTGGGAGCTGATGACAATGGGCAATTGTCAGGTTGGGGCCCCTCTCATTTGAGTTTTCTTCCTTTTATAGTCAGCAGCAGTTGCTCCAGCAGCTGGGCTGCCCCTCGGGGCCAGGACACGGCTCCGTATATAAGGGAAGGAGCAGAGTGTTCCCTTTGATCCCTCTGCCCGGTGGCTTCCCTGGGAAGCAGGACCCGTCCCTGCCCCTCTGCAGACCCAGCGCGATGCCACTCAAGAAACCCGAGCCGAAGAAAGAAGGAGGCAGAGCAGCTCCAGCCCTGGAGCTTTCCAAGGAACCTGCCTTTGACCCCAAGAGCGTGAAGGTGAGTGAGGGACGGGGATGTCACCTCCGTGCCTGTCACCTGCTGGGTGGGGGGGGAGGTGCCCCAGCAGTGGCTTTGGGCAAGCTGAGAGCCAGGGCTGGGAGGGGAAAATCAGCAGGTTGCTGCAGGGGGTTGGCAGGGATGCTCTCCTGCCTTGGGGGGATGTTTCAGTCTCCCCTCAGCCAGGGCAGCTGCTTCACCCTCACACCAGGGCACTGCCACCCCCAGCTCTGGTGTCCCCCTGAGCACCCGCAGCTCCTGACTGAGACATCCTGTCGGGGCCCTGGCTGCATGAAAAAGCTTTTCTGACCACCCCCCCACCACTCCCCACTGCCTCCATCCTGAAGGAATGTGCCACCTGCCTTGTCTCCTCCAGGCAGGAGCATCTTTTATCCGAGTCTCTACAACAGGAGCTCGGTTTTTCCCTGATTCCCAGGATGTAGGTACGAGTTTGAGCTGTGGCAGGAGAGCTCTTCAGAGCAGGCTCAGCACGGGGGCTGCTCCATCCCTTCAATCAGGGATCAAGCCTTCAAACTGCATCCTTTCCACCCAAAATAGTCCTGGGGGTGGTCTGAGCCTCCCTGCTGCCCACCCGGCCACTCCATAGGGATCTTGGCTCCCAGGATGCAGCCTGGCCATGGCATGGACATGGGACACCCCACCCCGAGCAGACTGGGGAGCCTGGGGAGGGAGAAGCTGAGGGCCAGGGAGACACCCCCAAACCCCCCCAGCATTAACCTCATGCCCAGCCCTGTTCTCCTCTCCCAACAGATCGAGTTCACCACTGAGCAGATCGAAGGTAAGTGCAGATCCCTCCTTCTCCAGCTCTAGAAACTGGGAATCCCTTTTCCCAGGGGGGGGTTTCACAGCAGGCGTGAGAGCCAAGAGGCCCCACGGGACAAATTCCCCCCTGGAGGAAAGCCCAGCAGGATCCAGGTGCCCCGTTCCCTCCCAACACACTGCTCATCCTCCAGGATGGTCCTGGGAGGTTTCCTAGCAGGGAGAAGGGACATCTGGGTTCAGGAAGTCTTGTTCCTGGCTGGTGAGGAAGTGGAAAGGGAGGAGGTAGGAGGTGGAGGTGGGAGAGTGGGAGCCAGCACAGGGATGGAGCTGGGAGAGCAGCACCAGGAGCAGTGAATGGATCCAGGCTCCTCGCTCTGTGCTGAGGATGCACCAGTTGGAGAAGATCATCCCAGCTCCAGAGCCTGGCAGGGAGAAGGTATTTTTCCATCCATGGTGGGAGGTGCAGCCTGGTTCAAATCCTGGGATTGGCAGCCTCTGGAGATGCAGGGACAGCCCCGTGCAGGGGGGCTGAGCTGGGATGTCTCAGCTCTCCACGGGCAGTTTTCATGCCCTTCTGTAGGGAAGAGAGAAGATCTGAAGGCAGATCCTGGTGGGAATACTGGGAGGAGGAGACCCAGTATCCTGCAGGCTTAGCCCCCAAGCAGCTTTCAGAAGGAGGGAAAAGAGCCAGTGGGAAAGTGAGCAAGTGAAAATGCCAAGACATTTGGATTTAAGCTGCAGTGATGTCCTAGGGCATGTGAGATGTCCCAGGGCATGTGAGATGTCCCAGGGCATGTGACACACTCCAGGTAGTGGGGACTGGACATCACCAAGTGCCCTCGTAGTGGTGGCTCTTGACCCAGGGTCTTGCAGGAGCTGATGTCCCTCCCTGGCTGGAGGGACGGAGCCATCGTGGGGTCAAGCAGGATTAACAGCAGCAACCCCAGAGTGCTGGACAGGACTACAGGGGCACAGCATGGACATCATGGGGACAGCTCCAGGGCATGGTGAGGCTCAGCAGAACATATCAAGATGCCAAGTAGAAAATGGTGCAAACTCAAAGTCCTGGACAAGGATTCCCACCAAACCCAGGGCAATGCCTACCAGACCATGGGATCTCCACCACCACATGCAGACTATGGTCGTTTTATCCCACCCAACAGCAGGAAGAGCAGTGGCTCTGCTGGAGCTGCTGCTGCCCAGCGTGAAGAAGATGGAGCAGAACCTGGAAGTCATTAGTGCCATGGACAAGAGACTCAGTCCTGCGCATTCACATGGACAGGCTGGAAAGGCTGATTACCCACTTGGGCCAGTCAACTGCTGCTGAGTGTGGAGCCTCTGCTACTGGAGAAGATGACCTGAAATGAGAGGCAGAGCCCAGGCTCTGAGCTCCACAGGAGCACAGTTCTCCATGTAGCCAACATGAGGACTCAAAAGAGATCCAGCAGCAGGTCAAGAAGCTGACAAGCATCAGACACTGAGGGAAAGAGAACCTTAGTGGTTCCTAATTTAGGCTTCTTCCTCCAGGCAAGATGTTACATGAGATCATTTATGGGACCAAGCTTGGAATCTCCTGTGTCCTTCCACACCAGGATGGTGGGATGTGGTCTGCAAGGCTGGGGTGGACACAGTCACCCTTCCCAAGCATGAGCAGCACCTTGCTGTGTCTGCCCATCTGGGGGATGCCAGCAGAGAGGATGGGGTGTCACAAGGGTCCTGGGGGATGGGGGGCAGTGGGAGGGTCCAGAGATCCCCAGGAGACCCCAGTCAAAAAGGGGAAGAGCAAAGGGGATGTTCTGCAGCAGAGCAGCCAGTGCTGCCAGGGCAAGGTGGAAACCCAGCAGGTCATCCAGCCAGCTCCACAGGGGTGGCAGAACCTGCTCAGGAAGCTGAGTGACTCGTTGAGTCTGGCAACCTTGGGTGGCTCCTTGGCCAAGCATCGATGGGGGCAGGGGACACCCACCACACCCCTGTCCATCCCTGTGTGCTCCGGTGGGGTGTGAGATGGGGCTGGGGTGGCAGGGGACATCTGAGCTCTTCTTCCTCACAGAGTTCAAAGAAGCCTTCAGCCTGTTTGACCAGACCCCCACGGGAGCCATGCAGGTCACCTACGCCCAGTGCGGGGACGTCCTGCGGGCCCTTGGCCACAACCCCACCAACGCGGAGGTGCTGAAGGTGCTGGGCAAGCCCAGGCCAGAAGGTGACTGGGGCAGCAGGGACAGGGTGGGACAAGCAACCCCTGGCAGCAAGTGAAGGATTCCATCCCCTGCAGGAACAGCCCAGCAGGATGATGTTAGGAAGGAAATTTTAGACCTGAGGAGGAAATTCTTCCCTGTGAGGGTGGTGAGAGCCTGGCCCAGGTTGCCCAGGGAAGCTGTGGCTGCCCCATCCCTGGCAGTGTTGAAGGGCAGGTTGGATGGGGCTTGGAGCAGCCTGGGCTGGTGGGAGGTGTCCCTGCCCATGCAGGGGGTTGGATCTAGATGATCTTGAAGGTCCCTTCCCACCCAAACCAGTCTGAGACTCTGGGTTTCTATGGTTCTAGGAAGGGACACAGAGACTTCATTCCTGCAAAATCCCTTCCCTCCCACTCCCCTGCCACAGCTGACCTCAGGGGTGGGCATCCTCACCCGGGGGTGGTGGCAACTGATGCTGAGCAGACAGTGTCCTGAGCTGGTGCCAACTGGTGTAACCTGATCACAGCCACAGTGCCCTGGTGCCAGAGGACCCACCTGCTGGGTGTCATTTTTGGGGGGGTGTCAGCAGGTTGTGTGCAGACCCCAGATGTCAATACCTCACATGGTTCTTTCCACCTCAAGTATAATGTGCTAATAGTCCCATCACCTTGTGGGGCTTCTCCCCTGAACTCAGGTGGAAATGAGGCCAGGAAGGTTGAGCAGGAAGTTGGTCTTCCCTGGAGACATTCCAAACCCACCTGGACATGTTCCTGTGGGGTCTACTGCAGGTGACCCTGCTTTAGCAGTGGGTTGGACTAGATGATTTCCAGAGGTGCCTTCCAACCTTGCTGACTCTGTGAGATCCTCAAAGGCTGACTGCAGCCCCAGGAGGTTGGTCTCTGACCCCATCTCTCCTCCTGCCCTTCCAGAAATGAACACAAAGGTGCTGGACTTCGAGACCTTCCTGCCCATCCTGCAGCACTTCACCCGCAACAAGGAGCAGGGGACCTTTGAGGACTTTGTGGAGGGGCTGAGGGTCTTCGACAAGGAGGGCAACGGGATGGTGATGGGGGCTGAGCTGCGCCATGTGCTGGTCACGCTGGGTAGGGGCTGGTCCTGAGGAGGGGGAGCAGGACACAGGGCACCCCTGAAGCTCCTTCTGGGCAAACGCCTGGGGCTGGTTGGCTGGTCTCAGGTGCTGGAGAGACCCTTTTTGTTCTGCTGCTCACAGGGTTTTGTAGGAGTGAGCAGCTCCTCTCAACACGTGGCCTTTCCCATCTTAGGCCACAGCTTCATGCATGACCCGGGTGAGATGGAGAGTCCAGAACATCCCCAGTTATCAGACAATCATTGCAGCTTGGTTCTCTCTCCACAGTCTCCCACCCACACTCCTCAGCCTGGAGTGGCACACAGCTCCTTTTTAATCCCTTTTCCATTCCTCTGGTGGCCTTGGCCCTTTGCAAGAAGGACAGGAGGGTCCTGGCAGGCTGAGAACCCTTCCCCTGACCTCTCCATCTTCTTTCTCCAGGGGAGAAGATGACAGAGAACGAGGTGGAGCAGCTCATGGCAGGGCAAGAAGATGCCAATGGCTGTATCAACTATGAAGGTAGGACCAAGAGATTCCCATCGGGCTCAGCCCAGACGTGGTTGTCTTGTCTTAGGGTGCAAAATGTGTCCTCTGAGGACACTGGTGATCACCAAGAGGGAGGTGTGGGCTACCCTCCAAAGCCTCCCTGAGGAGAGCTGTGAGACATCTCAGCTGGGGTAGGAACAAGGTGGTTGTGCTGGATTTCCAGCAAGAGCAGCAGAAGGCAGCAGGTCTCCAAGGGCTTCAGGGCTGCTCTGTCCCCAGTTTGGGCACAGCTTTCTGGGAAGCCATCAGAGCCAGACAAAGCCAGCATCTTGCACAGTAGAGGCTGACTGGGACCAGATTGCTCCACCAGGAGGAAAATCTGGCACTGAAGAGTGGTTAAGCCTGGGAACCCCTCAAACTGGAGAGCCTTGAGGGAAAGAGGGCACCTTGGCCTCAGGAAACTGGGGATGGTGGGAGAGGTTTTGTCCCCAGGAGGGGTTTGGTGTCACTCCAAAAAGGTTTGGGATGGCAGACATAAGGTGGGAAGAGAAGGAGACATCTCAGCTCTGGCAGAGAAGATCCCCCTCCATCCTTGGGGTGTCCCAGGCTGGGGAACCTGCCTCTCTGCTCAACCCACCCCACACCTCGACCTCTCCTTTTCCTCCTCAGCTTTTGTCAAGCACATCATGTCTGGCTAAAAGAAGAAACTTCAGGTGAGTTTACCAGGGTCTCCTGCTTCTTCCTACAAAATTGGAAATCCTGCACATGAGCAGCCAGGGGCAGAGGATCCAAAACCCAAACCCCAGAAGCACGAGAACAATCCCAGCTCTGGAAGCCCAAAAAGCTGAGTTGATGATAACGAACCCTGTTTGTAACTCCTGCCATTTAAAAACACACCAGGACATCACCAACCCCCTGGGTGTCAATCAGGAATTGTGCTGATTCTCTGCTTGGAAAGAAAGAGGTTGGTGTGGTTTGTGGCAGCACATTTCCTCAGCCACCAGGAGCTCAGGTGGTCATCAAAGAGCAGCCAGTGGGAACAAATATTTTAAAATCTTTTAAAAAATCACAGCAGTGAATTACTTGATGCCAAGAAAATGTGAAGTACTTGGTGAGGAGATGTCTGTACTACTGAGCTATAGGTAAGAAAGATCAACATTCCCAGTAATATTGGAAAGATTAAGGAAAATGTCTCCTTGGTGCTTGTTAAGGTTCATTTTTTGGGGGTGTGTTCCTCAAGGTCTGCCTGAGGAAAACAGAGAGGCAAGTTTCTTTTAGGGTGAATTATCTGCCTGAAATCTCGTCCATGTACAAGAAAATCCACATTACTAATGCTGGCCCCAGTCTCCCCTGCCAGTTCCTACTGGTTTTGTTACCTCACTTGCTTTTCTGAAACATTTTTCCTCTCCCTCAACCCTGTGAAAGGCAGGAAGAAAAAAGAAATGGGGAAAAAAATGACCTTCAGGCACTGCTAAATACCCAAATGAAACATGTAAAAATCTCTTCTCTCCCCAAATCTCTTTAAAGCAGAGACAGAGAGAAGTCTGAAGTTTGTTCTGCATCCTTTTTATCTTGGTTTTAGTCCATTTCTCTCTGGTTCCTGTTGATCAGCTCAGCAATGTAGGTGGTTAGGTGGCAAATGCTGCTGGGGAGATTTAATTCCACCCAAAACTATTTGCATGAAACACTGTTTTTTTGAACGGTGTGGAATTCTACCTACTGACACCGGGGGTTCCTGTGAGAAGGAGCACTCTTGTCCCCAAGATTCATTGTGTTAAGGCCTCTCATGCTTCACTTCCAGGCTCCTGGAAATGTTTGAACCCACCTGAGCACCATGAATGGGGAGATTCCTCCATCCATGGCCCTTTCTCCCTGGACATTGTGCCTCTGCTTGGCATGAGCCACCATGAAGAGTTGGCCTCCAGGTGTGCCCAAGCCTTGGTGCACCATGAGACCCCTGCAGCTGGGTTTAAAACCTTAAGTTATTCTTTTCAGGCTTTTCCTGTCACATTTGGCTCATTAAATTTCATTCCTTCCTCCTTTAACCAGTGTCTCTGCTTTGGCTTTGGACTCCTCATTGAAGTGGTAGATGGAGGAGAGACCCACCCTGGTCTCCACCAGTGGTTGGAGACAAGAGGATGTTCCCACAGAAAGGGGAACAAGGCAGGTTTTATGGCCACTAGATGGGAGGGAAGGGTTCAGATGTGGGGGTGAGGGTCTCTGTTCATCACCCCACCCTCAGCGTGGGGCCAGGGGCTGGGCTGCAGTCTGACCACACCTGGCTGATGGAGGCAGGTAGGTCTGGAGCCTGAGGGACAGGTGGCATCAAACAGCCCCTGTTCTTGGGAGGTTCTCCCCCTCCTCCCTGCCCAAAGCCTTTTTCAGACCTGCAGCCCATCCAGCCCATAACATCTTGCCCCTTGAGCATTCCCTAAAGGTCCAGGCTGAACTGAGCCAAGAGGGACCTGCTTGGCCCTGCCAATGTCCCTGTCACAGCAGGGACCAGCAGGCACCTCTCCTTCATCAACATGCTGCCCATCCCAGGCAGAAAAGACTAGAAGCCCTTTTAAATGCCACAAACATCACAGAAAACATTAAAAACATCATCATGTCACTGGCAGGTCCAAAAGTCTCGTTTCACAGGGTGGTTTCCAGGAAGTTGGATCCTGATGACTCAGCAAGGGGGAAAGAAAAACAGGGAAGTGATGGGTATTTCTGGGCCAGGTCACACCTCCATCCCCCTGGCATGGGATGGCATGTCCCTGGGGTGTGGGTAATGTCCTGCTGGGGATGGAGCCTGGCCAGGACAGGGCTCCCTGGGGGGTTCCTCTCCATGCAGACACTGAGTCTGCAGCCAGAGCTGCCTGGGGGCTGGGAGATGGGGGCTGGGGGCTCCTCTGCCTCTCCCTGCCTGCAAAAAAAAAACCAAAGTCCTCGTTAGAAGTGGTGAATAATTCATGCCAGATAACTCAGCAGGACATCTGGGAGCAGAAAACACTTTTCTTTGATTTGTTCCTTATTCCGACGTCCTCGCTCTGTGCCTGGAAGTGGAAGGTGTTTTGCTCTGAGCTGGTTGACTTCAGCTGCCACTTGCTGGTTTGTGTGCAGGGACTGAGGAACAGCTGCTTTCAACTCCCCCTGCTTTGATTCAAATGCTCACAAAACGCAACATAAGCTGTTTACAGATGCAAGATGAGGTTTTTAGCTTCTGCCTGTGGCATTTCTGCAGCTTCCCCTAGGGAGAATCTGGGCATCTCGTGTCTTTAATGTACTCCCTGTGTTTTAACCTGTTGAAGGACAGTGGTGACAGGGTGAGGAAGGACACTGGTCGCTCCACGCTCACTCCAGGGTCACGTCTGCCCTTGCCACCACCCTGGTGGTGACTCCTGCAGAGGAACACGCTGTTGCAGAGAGGGAGAGGGCAGAGGAGAGACAGGGACCTGCCCCAGCTTGCAGAGGAAATCCACAGCAGAGGCTGGGGCCCTGCTAGCTGTGAGATTCCTGCCCTAGCAAGCCAAGAGGCTCCACTTGTGCTCCTCTCTGCAGAGTGCAAGCCTTGTCTTTGAGCCCCCAGCTTCTGTGCAGACAGGAATGACACTGTAGATTCAAACCAAAGAGACTCCTGCTGAGAGACAGGCAGAAAGAGAACAGTGGAAAATGACAGAGGACTGGAGAAAAAAGTGAGGGTTGTGAAATCCAGCCTCTGAAGGGTAAAAGCCAGCCAGGCTTCCCTCTGAGGAGCCTCTTCTCTCTTTAGGATAAAGCATTTTTAGCAAAGCAGGTTGGAATGATGTACCTGAACAGGGGCAGTAGACACCTCTGTGGCTATGTACCTCTAGATGTGCCTCCATGCCTTGCCTTCTCATCTGGGAAAGCTGAGGATCCTGAGAAACAGGCAGTTTTAGTCCCATGGACATTCATAAAAAGCATCTTAGGGCACCAATGAGTGACCCCACCTGCAGACCTGCACTTCAGGACTGGAGGAGTCTCTATAAATCGAGATGGCCCAAGACAATAGTCAACACACTGTGCTTTTAGAGTTCAGAGGCTGTACTTGAAGGCCAGTGGAGTCTGAAGAGAGAAAAATAACCCCCCATTCTAAGGAGAGCCTATAGCTGTATCTCCTCAGGCTGTGATAAGACAGACTCATTCCAAAGATGGTCTGGATGTCAGGAGAGTTAGCACTGTGCCCTGTGAGCACTGTGCCCTGTGAAATGGAAGAGACAGATGGAGCCAGCTTTCATCCTGAGGAGTTATCAGCTGTGCCTGGCAGGGCAGGGAGGTGGGGATGAGGATGATGGATATGGACTGTGCTGCTTGAAAAGCTCCCTCAGACCCCAGACCCACGTACACTCACGTCACCATCATCACCAGGTGAGGCCAAAGGCCTTCAGGGAAGGCAGACCCTTCACTCTGCCGTGTTCTTTGTGCCCTTTGTGTGCAGCAACATGACTTGGGTCAACCCGACTGCGAGCCAGGCACCCGTCCCAGGGGAAATCACTGCTCCCTGACCCGTCCTGTTATTTGTTTCAGGCCAGGGAGCGAAGAAAGCTTTGCCTTCCCGTGCCAGCCTGCTCACACCCTGAAAGCAAACCCCGGCAGGTTTGCTGGAGCCGTAACCACCCGGTCAAGAGGCTTTTCAGGAAGACGTGTGAGGAGAGCGGGGCTGCGGGCAGAGCCCTCCTGCTGGACACGCAGCTCCCCGGGGGCAGCAGCTGCGGGAGCAGGAGGGAGGGAGCAGGAGGGAGGGAGCAGGAGGGAGAAGGAGGGAGCGGGAGGGAGGGAGCGGGAGGGAGCAGGAGGGAGCGGGAGGGAGCAGGAGGGAGCGGGAGGGAGCAGGAGGGAGCGGAGGAGGGAGCGGGAGGGAGGGAGAGGGAGGGAGCGGGAGGAGGGAGCAGGAGGGAGGGAGAGGGAGGGAGGGAGAGGGAGGAGGGAGGAGGGAGCAGGAGGGAGGGAGCAGGAGGGAGCGGGAGGGAGAAGGAGGGGAGCAGGAGGGAGGGAGCAGGAGGGAGCGGGAGGAGGT